>NC_081415.1:608085439-609285439 GCF_030272615.1 Cryptomeria japonica | reverse complement strand
CCCCCCCCTCTCAGTTGTCTCTGGGACCTAACAGGCAATATGAAAGAATTGATTATGTGTTGCATTGATGTTTTGTCATTGATTTCAACACAAGTTGTTGTGGTTGGTTAGCAGCAGACAGGTTTTGGTTACCAACATATAGGTTTTGGGTACCGACAGAAGATCTAATGTTATCGGAAGAAGGGACTATCAATTGGACACTATTGACATGTTTGGATCAATGGAGTATGTTTGGTTTGATGTGTTACATGTTTATGGGGCATGTTTTGGTTAATTGGTATTGACTTGGTGATCAGATGCTATCATACAATCTAGTAAGTCTATACCTCTAAGGGTTTAAGGTTTTATCAATATAGCTTTTACTGATAGTCTTTGATAGGATGCATAAGTGGTGATTATGCGGCTTCTAGATGGATTTATGGATACTGAAGATGATCTTTGTTCATGCCTTGACTAATTAGAGACATCTCTTTGGCATGGTGGACCCAAATTAGGTTCGGTACCTATCTAGGTTATGGATCAATATCATGCAACGTGTTCTCTATACATTACTGGGATGATTTATGGATTGGTTAATGTTATTTTGGTCTAAAGATGACACGGCATATCATTGTAATGTGGACATATGTAGCAATCTTATTGAAATATCTTTTAGGTGGCTGACCTAATTAGTTTAGGCCTTAGGGTTTGTATAAATTGATGTAAGATCTCATTGTAGATTGTGGGAGAAAAAATGTAATGTGCGAATAATATAATATCATTTAGGGAGGAGATTTGGTTGATAATTAAAGATCGAATTGGGTTTATGTAAGAGGTAAAAGGCCTCCGATATTGAGCTTAACCGGGACTATAATCAAGCATGGTAGATGCTATCTATGGCAATTCATTCTTTTGGATTGTTGTCCAATTATATTGAGGTGGTTATAACCTCTCTATAGTTAGTGAGACTCCTTTGTAATGAGTAGTACGCTCTATGTAGTGTGCCTTCCTGCATGTGCAAGCCCCTCATTGTATCACATAGTTTCTTTAGAATTATTATCTGACTATGGGTAGGCTTCCCACCATGGTTTTTCTCTTTACTAGGTTTTCCACATACAAATCATGGTACTAAGTGGTATGGTTTCATTGTGTTAATTATCTATCTCATTCTTAAGTATTATTGCTTACTGGTATCTATTTCTTCTATTTTGGTATTCAATGTTTATGTGCTCTGATTAAAGATTATAAAGTGGTTTGATTAATATAATTTGTTGAAAACTGATTCACCCCCCCTCTCAGTTGTCCACCGGTTATTCTAACAATTGGTATCAGATCTTTGGTCCTCTTTTTTTGAAGCTTAACCGCTTGAGGTAGATCCTATGGAAACTAATACATCAAATCCACTGGCAACTATTTTCAGAAGAGAAGTCCCTAAGCTTGATGGAACAAATTATGGGATATGGAAAATTTGAATGGAGACTCATCTTAGATGTCTTGGCAAGGATATTTGGGAGATCACTAAGAAAGGATACACACATTTCGATCCGACATCTAACAATCCTGCTCCTACAGACTTGGACAAAAATATTGAAAATGATTGTAGAGCTAGAGAAGCCCTCTTGTGTGCAATCACTAATCAAAAAATCATGGGATTGACTGATAAATCATCTGTAAAGGTTATGTGGGATAAATGCAAATACTAAAAGAAGGTGACCCTACTGTTAAAATTGCTAAACTTGATGGTTATGGGGTAAGATATGAGAACTTGAATATGGAAGACAATGAAAGAATTGCTACATTTATGGAAAGAGTAAATGAGATTGGCATGGGAATTCAATGTTGTGGGGGATCTCTAAGTGAAGATGAAAATTGTTTCTAAAGTTTTGAGAGCCCTACCACCGGCTTACAAGATGAAGGCTACTACAATTAATGAATTGAGAAAAATGGCAAACATTTTAGTTAATAGAGAAATTCTTATTGGGAAATTATCTGTTTTTGAGTTTGAAGAATTTGGACATTCTGGAGCTGCAGAATCTGAACTTGTTTTTCATGCATCATCATCTACTGAAAAAGGTCATTAGAAAGCCCTATATGCAAAAAAAATTAGAAGATATGAGGAAATAGGATGAAGAATTTGAGCAAATTGAAGCCTTATTTTCTAGAAGAGTACCTAAAGGACCAATAGGAAGTAAGTATGAAAGAAAAGCACCTTTAAAATGTTTTGCATTTAATAAGATTGGTCATTTTACATCTAGATGTCATGAAAGGAATGCAAGATTTGAAGAAAGAGTTAAGAAATAATTTAAGCCTAATCAAAACTAATATAGATTCAAGAAAAACAAACAATGCTACATAGTGGATGAGGAAGGAGTAAGTGATGATTCAGAGGATGAACAGACAAGAGACTCTGCTAGTGGATTCAGAAATGGAAAGGAATTGGTGTTCTATTCTTTAAAGGAAGATGAACCAGAACCGGCTATCACAAATGAAGAAAAGTCCCTGGAAGCAAAAGTTCAAGACAAGGATGAATGGGTAGTTGATAGTGGATGCTCACAACATATGACTGGAGATAAAAGAAAATTTATATCCCTACAAGAATTCAATGGCAGTCAAGTTAGATTTGGAGATGACAAAGCATGTATGATCAAAGGTAGAGGTATTTTTTCTCTAGATGGTAAGCATAATACTAATAATGTCTATTATGTAGAAGGTTTGAAGCATAATCTTTTAAGTGTTGGTCAATTGGTGGACAAGGGATTCTGACTTCAGTTCAAAAATAGAAAATGTAAAATCATTAATAGAACTGGTTTGGACATTGCAACCAGTACTCATACTAGAGGTAATATCTTTCACTTGAACACTGATAATAAGACATGTTTCATTTCTCATATTGATGAGGGATGGTTATGGCATAAGAGGTTGTGTCATGTTAATTTTGATTATATTGTTAAGATCAGTTCAACAAAGGTAGTTAGAGATATACCTAAGATTATAAAGCCTCATAATATGGTATGTAAGGAATGTCAATTTGGAAAGCAAGTTAGAACTTCTTCTAAGATCATACATGATAAATATAATGATGTGATTCATTTGATTCATATTGACTTATGTGGTCCAACAAGGACCAGAAGCTTTCAAGGTGATAGATACTTCATCCTAATAATTGATGATTATTCTAGAATGATGTGGATGAATTTTCTAAGGGAGAAGTCTAAAGCTTTCAAGAAATTAAATATCTTCAAAGAAAAGTTGGAAACATAAACTGGATTAAATCAAATGTCTAAGATCATATCAAAGTGGTGAGTTCACTTCTCATGAATTTCAGAGTTATTGTGAGATAAATGGAATTAGAAGACAGTTATCTACACCCCAGACTCCTTAGTAGAATGTAATGGAAAGGAAGAATATAACCATTTTGGATGCAGCAAGAACCGTGATGATGGAAGCCAAATTGCCTGATATCTATCGGAGGGAAGTAGCGAGTACAAATGTCTATACATTAAATAGAGTTCATATCAAAGGTGAAACTGGTAAGACTCATGGATTGTGGTTTGGACATACACCTATTGTTAAATATTTTAGAATTTTTGGAAGTAAATGTTATATCAAAAGGGATGATTCAATTGAGAAGTTTGATCCTATATGTGATGAAGGGGTATTTCTTGGATATTCAATTTAGAGAAAAGTATATAGATGTTATAACAAAAGATTGCAGAAAATTATGGAGAGCGCAAATGTGAAAGTGGATGAGAAATACAGAGATCAATCTATATCATATGATAGAGAACCAACAGTGGAAATGATCATAACTGAACCAAAAATGCCTCAATCGGTACAAGAAACTGAGATAGTTACATCGGTACAATCAAAAAATTTGACTATGACTGATGATCAGAATAGTGAACCTAAATTTCAAAAGACACCAAGGTATGTAAGGTTAAATCATTTCAAAGATCAAATCATTTGAGATAGGAACAAGGGTGTAATGACAAGAAAAAGAATGGAAAATGAAGAGGTATGTCTTATTTCTCAAGTTGAACCAACATTTTTTATTGAATCTTGTAAAGATAAACATTGGTTAAAGGCAATGGAAGATGAATTAGATTAGATAGAGATGAATGAGACTTGGACTTTAGTTCCCTGACCTAAAAATAAGAATGTTATTGGAGCAAAATAGGTTTTTAAAAATAAACTAAATGAGGATGGTCAAGTTGTAAGAAACAAGGCTAGACTAGTTTGTAAAGGATATTCTCAAATGGAAGGAATTTATTATGGTGAGACATTTGCACCTGTAGCTAGAATTGAAGCTATTAGACTCTTTCTTGCCTATGCAGCATACAAGAACTATAAGGTCTATCAAATGAATGTTAAACGTGCATTTTTGAATGGTGAACTTGAGGAAGAAGTATACATTGAGCATCCTGGTGGATTTTCACTGACAGAGGAGAAAGATATGGTTTGCAGGTTAAGGAGAGCATTATATGGATTGAAACAAGCTCCCAGAGCTTGGTATGCAAGGTTGGATAAATATCTTTTGAAGCTTGGTTTTACTAAAGGTAGTGCTGATAGTAATTTATATTATAAGATCACTGATGATGATATTTTTTTATTGAAGTATTTGTTGATGATATCATTTTTGGAGGTGAAGACAAATTGTGCATGGAATTCTCTAATAATATCAAGGATGAATTTGAAATGTCTATGATTTATGAAATGAGATTTTTCTTAGGTTTGCATATTACTCAAATTGATAAAGGCATTCTTATCTATCAAGTTAAGTATCTAACGAAATTGTTGAAGAAGTTTAGTATGGATAATTCCAAATCGGTAAGTACTCCTATGGTGAGAAGTGAGAAATTATCTATCAAAGACATATCTGCACTGGTAAATTTGACAAGGTATAAGTCTATGATTGGTGGCTTGTTATATCAAAATCAGACTAGACCAGATATTATGAGTGGAGTAAGTATTGTTTCAAGACATCAAAGTAATCCTAAAGAAAATAATGAATGTGTAGTAAAGAGGATATTTTAGTATTTGGAAGGAACAACAAAATATGGTTTGTGGTATTCTAGAGATGATAACTTCACTTTATCTGCATATACAAATTCAGATTGGTCAGGAGATACTGATGACAAGAAGAGCACTTTTGGTGGAGCTTTATTTATTGGAAATAAATTGGTTTCATGTATCAACAAAAATTAATCATGCATTTCTTTATCTACTATAGAAGCTAAATATGTTGTAGCAACAACTAATTGTACACAAGTCTTGTGGATGAAGCAAATGTTGAAGGATATCAAGGTAAATTGTAGTGAACTGATAGTTATCTATTGTGATAACTCTGCAGATATTGACATGTCTAAGAATCTATTATTTCACTCTAATACTAAGCACATATCAATAAAATATAAATTTCTGAAGGACAAGGTGGAAGAAAAGGAAGTCAAATTGGTTTATGTGAACACTAAAGAACAAATTGCAGATATATTCACTAAACCATTGTCTAAGAAATCATCTGAGTATTTGAGAGATAGGTTAGGGGTATCTACCCCTTCAACAAAAACTTAACTAATGGAGCAGTGCATCAATCCGGTATGCATCATTAGCATTATCCTTTACTCTAGATTGATGTAGTGATACTACTACTCAGGGGGAGTAGTCAGCTTTGAGATTCATAGAATATTGATATCTATGTCATATCTTTGGTACTGATGTCAAAGGGGGAGAGTTATATGTGAAACATGATAATATTTAAGGGAGATTCAGGTTCAGATTGGACTGCACTCCTTAGGGGGAGTTGCTGGGATTTTTCAGTTTTTCATTGTTACATCTTCTATGAGAAATGTTTGGAATTTCCTAGCACTTAGATGTTTTCTTTTTTACATCTAGTGTTTCCATCAATGCCAATGTTAGGTCTTGGGAAGGAAAACTGAGAAGGGGGGTGAATCAGTTGTCAACCGGTTTACAATAAATTATAAACCAATTTCAAATTATTCTAGCTTAAAATTAATGTTGGTAAACCAAACTTAAGTGTCGGTAAAATAGTTTAATAGTTATAGAAATATTGGTGTAACTTAATGCATGAAACACAAAGTGAAACAACATCCACAACATATGCAATAGAGATTTTGACGTGGAAACCCGATAAGGGAAAAACCACAGTGGGAAACCTTACCCATAATTAGATGATACTACTATAGATAGTATGTGTATACAAATGGGGCCTGCACATGCAGAAAGGCCAACCACCTAGAGCTCACTACTCAATCACAAATTAGGAGTTACATTGACTACACAATTGGATGGTTAAATCCAATGATAATGTACTACTCAAAATAACATCTACAATCTTGGATTCTATATTGGTTAAGCTTTGAGCACGAGTATCAAAACACCTTCATAACCTTCCTTCAACCTTCAAATAATGTCTACATGATTCGCACAAGGATCTGCTTATTTTCTCTCTTCAATAATTGAGTACACTCATCATGATGATCTTCAATAAGATCTTACAATCATAAATACAAACCTTAAGACCAAATGTATAGGTCGACTCACTAAAGATATTACAATTAAATCAATTACAAATAAGTCTTGATGCGATACAACATCTCAACTCAATACATTTACCATATTAACCAATATATAAACCATCTCCATAATGTCGTGCTGATCTCTAGTACCAGTCCATAACCTAGATCTATGTGTCGGTAAAGGCAAATCTATCATCCCGATTAGACCAATAAGAAAAATAGAAAAACCAAACTTCCAATCCATGTCTTTGACATAACCAAATTATCTCCAAGATATCATTGCTTCCAGTGAACCATATAACCTGCTGGTGAACATATATCGGTGACTGTGCATAAGCCACTAACCATGTTGGGGAATCATATTGCCAGTTCAATAGTAAACCAATATAATGGTAGTAACAAAACAATAATGTATACCTCCAAGAAGATAAGTGTTGACATCAATGAAAAAACCAATGCAACACATGACGAAGTCATCCATAAGACCAATAATCTCCCCCTTTGGCATTGCTAGCAACACTAGATGGAAAAACATCTAAGTGCCAAATACAAAATGCCAAAAACCAATAGACCAACAATCTCCCAAAGATAGATCAATACAATGTTTGTTACAAAACCAAAACCAAAAGTATATCTCTCCCCCAAGGAATAATGTTTTTCCATAGATATCTCTCCCCCTTTGAAATCAAATGCCAAAGTAGTTATAATTCAGAAACATAACGTTCAGCCAACTACTCCCCCTGAGAAGTAGCTCTCCTTCATCAAAGCTGGAAAAGGATTATTTTGTTAGTTCCTATCGGTTTGATGCCAATTTTCAACATCTAAGTCTCTGTCAGTGGGGAAATTACCCCAAGCTACTCTCTGAGATATATAAATGTTTCCTTAGGCAAAGGCTTTGTAAAGATATCTTCAATTTGCTCTTTAGTATTCACATAAACCAATTTCACTTCATTTGCTTCAACATTCTCTTTTAAAAAATTATACTTAATAGAAACATAATTTATCTTAGAGTGAAATACCAGATACTTTGATATATAAATTGCTGCTAAATTATCACAATAAATGATTATTGGTTCTTTGCATTTTACCTTTATATCCTTCAACATTTGTTTGATCCATAATACCTGAGTATAATTAATTGATGTTGCAACATATTCTGATTCTGTAGTTGATAAAGATGTACATGTATGCTTCTTGTTGATCCATGAAATCAATCTGCTACCAAGAAAGAATGCACAGCTAGTGGTAATCTTTTTGTCATCTACATGTCCTGCCCAATTTTCATCGGTGTATGCACATAAATTAAAATTTTCATCTTTAGGATACCATAAACCAAGATTTGTTGTGCCTTGTAGGTACCAAAAAATCCTTTTGACTGTTGATTCATGATTTTCCTTAGGATTACTTTGAAATCTTGAAACAATACACAGTGCATTCATTATATCAGGTCTTTTTTGTATCAAATATAGTAAACCTCAAATCATAGATTTGTACCTTGTCAGATTAATAGGAGTTGAATCATCCTTCAATGTTAATTTATTAGTTGTAGTCATAGCAGTTCTTACCGGTTTGGAATTTTCCATACCGAATTTCTTCAAAATTTCCTTCAAGTACTTTGTTTGACATATGAATATACCTTTATCTGTTTGTGAAATCTGCAAACCTAGAAATAATTTTATCTCTCCAATCATAAACATTTCAAATTTTTCCTGCATCTTGTTAGCAAAGTCCTTACATAATCCATCTTCACCTCCAAAAATGATATCATCTACAAAGACTTCAATAACCAAAATATCATCATTGGTAACCTTGTAATATAAATTGTTGTCAGCATTACCTTTTGTGTAACCAAGCTTCAAAAGATATTTATCCAATCTAGCATACCAAGCTCTGGGAGCTTTCTTTAATCCATATAAAGCTTTCCTTAACCTGCAAACCATATCCTTATTATCTGTCAAAGAAAATCCATCAGGTTGTTCAATGTAGACTTCCTCCTCAAGATCTCCATTTAGAAATGCACATTTTACATCCATCTAATAAACTTTATAGTTCTTCTGAGCCGTAAATGTAAGAAATAGTCTAACTGCCTCAATTTTGGCTACCAGTGCAAAGGTTTCATTATAATCTATTCCTTCTTTCTATGAATAACCTTTATAAACTAATCTTGCTTTGTTCCTAATTACTTAATATAATGACTACTTTTGCCCCTAAGAATATGCATAAAATCAGATCTTTTAGGCTGCTATTGATCAATCAAATTCATACCCCATGGTGGTCATGAGTGAGTTGCTTTCTCAGGATTCTATTCAGCGGCTATCCTATTTACTTCCTATTATCTTGGTGTCGGAAATCTATCGAATTGGGCATAGGACATCCACGCCCTATCACCCTTAGTCCGATGGGCGGGTAGGAGTAACCAATAGGGAGTTGGGATGAATCATGTAGGATATTATCAACACCCTACTATTATTAATTACTTCTCCATCCGAATTAATTTTATTCCTATATAACCATTTAGTTCCAATTATATTTTTGTCTTTAGGCTAGGGAACTAATGTCTAAGTATTGTTCTTTTCAATTTGTTCTTATTCATCTTCCATTGCTTTTATCCAATGTTCAATCTTACATGCTTCAATAATAGATGCTGGTTCAATTTGAGAAATTAAGTATACCTCTTCATTTTCCAGTCTTCCTCTAGTCATAACACCTTCATTCTTTTTCCCAATTATCTGATTCTCTGAATGATTCAATCTTAAATACCTAGGTTTGTTCTACTTAACATTCATAGGATGTTGTTCTTCAGTCATAGTTCAGTTTTCTGATGATGCCAGTGTGACTGGATCTTCACTCTGTGTTGGTTGATCTTTGATTATTTCAACTGTCGGTTCTACTGATCTTGAATCTCTTGAATCTCCTCTAAAGTGTTCATCTATCTTCACATTAGTAATCTTAATTATTTTTTGTAACCTTTTATTGTAACATCTATATGCCTTACTTCTAGATGAATAACCAAGAAATATCCCTTCATTACTTCTAGGAACAAATTTGCCAATATACTCATCTCTTCTAATATAACATTTGCTTCCAAATATTCTGAAGTACTTCAGAGTAGGAATATGACCAAACCATAGTTCATAAGGTGTTTTACCGATTTCAATTTTGATGTGAACTCTTTTGAAAGTATAAACCGTTGTATTCATTGCTTCTCTCCAGTACACATGAGGTAGATTTTCTTCCATTAACATGTTTGTTTCTACATCCAAAATAGTTATGTTCTTCCTTTCCACAACTCCATTATGCTGGGGTGTCTGGGGTGCTGATAGTTGTCTGTTGATTCCATTCACTTCATAGAATGCATTAAATTCACTAGATGTAAATTCTCCTCCTTGATCTAATCTCAAACATTTGATTTTCTTGCCGGTTTCATTCTCTACCATTTCCTTGAATATCTTGAATCTTCCAAAAGCTTATGATTTCTCCCTGAGAAAAGTAACCCAACACATTCTATAATAATCATCAATTACTAGCATAAAGTATCTATCACCTTGTAGAGTTCTTGTTCTTACTGGACCACATAAATCAGTATGAAATAGATCAAGAATATTATTGGATTTCTCAGTAATGCTCTTAAATGTTGTTCTAGCTTGCTTTCCCATTTGACATTCCTTACATACAAGATTATGAGGTTTCACAATCTTAGGTAAATCCCTTACTACCTTAATTGAGCTGATCTTTACAATACAATTAAAATTTACATGATAGAGTCTTTTATGCCATAACCAAATTTCATCAATGTGTGTAATTAAACATGTCTTTGTTGGCATATGCACACTCCAATGAGACATTGTATGTGATTGAAGCTTTTGTCATTGATGGCAACCTTGCAATCCTATGGCACCAGCAAAGGCAGTACACCGACATCAACAGATCACACTCTACACTGGCACTCGGGACATTGACACCGGCACCAGCACAAAGAAAGGAAGTATACTGGCACAGAGGCTGATGGGATTTTGTTATATTATATTTTTTTTATTATTGTATAAACTTTGTAAGCCGACTTGGCAAATTGTAAAATGACTCTTATATATAAAAGAGATCATTGTAGATATTTAGAGGGAGATATAAAAAAAATAAGGAAAAATATTAGGCAGATCTATTATGCGAATATAGGCTAAAGGGTTTATGTAAGAAGCAGAGCAGCAACTGGTACTGGATCAAGCATTATAGATGATATTGTAAAGCAGTACAAGATATTGGATTTGTATAATCCTCATTGTAAGTTAGTGAGACTTCCCATTGAGTAGTGAGCTCTAGGTAGTTGGCCTTCCTACATGTGCAGGCCCCTATTGTAAGTAATATTCTCTTATTGGCCAGTGAGTGAATATTGTGGTTCACAAATCCCACCGAGGTTTTTCCCACACTGGGTTTCCTCATTAAAACCTTGTGTTATGGTGTGATTTTCATGTGGATGTTCTTAATTCTATTTATTGCATTATTTTTTGCATACCGGTACACTGTTATAATATGTTCTGCATGTTTTAAGTCAAGAAATTCTAATCACCAGTTAGATACTGATTCAGCCCCCCCCCTCTTAGTATCTATGGGATTCCTAACAATTGGTATTAGAGTTTGGTCCTCTATTTTGAGAAGCCTAACAACTTGAGGAAGATCTTGACATCAGTAAAGATGGAAAATCTAATGAAGCAACTTGAAGGGGCTCTTTCAGACTATGATGCAGAGAAATTGAAAATTATCAAACTAGAAGATGATTTAAGGGCAGTTTAGGATATCATTCAGGCACTTCAAGAGAATCTTACTATTGCAAGAAATAAGAGAAGAGAACTTTGTGCAAAATTGCAAAATGAGAATGATGAAAATAAATCACTTAATGATATGATATGCAAGTTGAAACAAGAACATGACAACAAAGAATGAGATGAAGGATATGACTATGAGATTTTGCAAAGAGATTGAGGATAGGAAGAAGAATGAAGAAGAATTGACCAGGAGACTAAGTGATGCAACAAATTTGAACACAAGACTTAGCTATGAAAATGACATGTTGAAGATAGATCTGATGCATACTCAGAATGACTCAAATGAACTTGGCACCTTGCTGAAGAATCAAAAACCTAAAGGTGACACTTCTGGGATTGGCTTTGAAGCTGGTGAAAGCTCCGGTATTGCAAATACTCAGGATCACAGCAAACTGGTAAGACAACCTAATGCTTTAACTGTAATAAGTATGGTCATAGAGAAAATGAATTTAGATCCAGAAATTATCAGAATATCAACACACCCACCAGTCAATGTTCAAAATGCAACAAAGTTGGTCACAACTCTGAAAAAACTGTAGAATGAATGTGAGATGTTATGTTTGTGGAATATTTGGACATTTATGTAATCAATGCAGAACACAAACCAGCATAGGTTATGGGAAAGCTATTCAAAAGAATAATGTAACTTGTTATGCATGTAACAAGATTGGGCATATTGCTAAATTCTGCAGAAGTAAAGGAACACCGATAGACAACAAAAGTTCTAGCTTGAAAGGTAAAGAAAAAGTTGAAGAGGTTAAGCAAGAATTCTCAAAACAATAGATTAGAAAAGCTGATATAAATATTGGGAATACTCCTCCACCAGTAGAACAAATCAATGCTTCATCGATAGGACAGAGTGATGCTTCACCGGCAGGATAGAGCAGTGCTCCACTAGCAGGAAGTTCATCATCTAATTGAAGAAATTTTCCTTGAGGGTTTGGCAATCTAATGACACATGTGCTATTATTCCCTCGGTTAGAGATAAGAAGTTGGAAATTACTTTTTACCGGTAGACAATGTTAAGTGAATACTTAATCGACATGCATTTAATGTGGTAGATGGTAAAAAGACACTATAAAATTGAGGTTTTGGCTCCATTCCATTTCACCGAGATTTCAAACCTACGAAGAGCGCGAAGATTCCAAGCTAAGGCATTTCAAGCAAGAGGCAAGAACACTCCGAGCAATCATCCATCCTAAAGAGAGTAAAAGATATTTTATCATGACATCCACCTCTACAATTGAATATATAGCAAACCCTACTGTTGTCAAAGTGATAAAAAGACCTAGGCCCATATTTTAGTTAGTTCCTGAGGTAGCAAAGAAAGATGATACCTTAGGTGCTTTTTCTCAAATTCCTAAGGGAGTTGTTTATGCTGAAGACCCCAGAATTTACATCCACTGCAACATTGAGGAACTAGGAGATGAAGAGATTAAAAACATGTTTAAAACTATGATATGTGATGAATCCGACAATATAAAAGATGAACACAAGGTCATTGAGACCCTAGGATTCACAGAGATCCTTAGCATTCCTGAATTGCCCAAGGATGTGATTAGGATAGTCTTAAGCAGGGTACATGGTGAATTTTTCTGGTTAGATGCAATCCACAACATCACTAAGGAAGCTGTGAAAGTTGTCATAGGGTTACCGACCACCGGTAAAAGGCCAGATAAAACTAAGAAGGTATCCAATGACCTAGTTACAAACCTAACTGGTGCAACATTCAACAAAAGGTCCCTAAGAGTTAATGATGTACCAGACATTAATGTGAGATTTATCAGCATGATATTAGGACATAAAGCTACTCATGCAAATAGACTCAATTTAGTTTCAAGTTTATGCATTAAGAGGGCTTATGATATGGTCATAGATAATGCAAAGATTGATATATGTGAGTGGTTAAAGGATGAATTAATTGACAACCTTGGAAAGATTAAGAAGGACAAGAAAGGAACCTTTAGGTTTGGAAATCTATTACTATGTCTAATGCTACATATAACCAAACAGGTTCCTGGTATAGGCTACAAAGAACTTGGATATGATATATTAGTAGGTAAATAGTTAACAAAACTATTCAATAACATGGGAGAAGACAAGGAAAACAATATTCGTAATTTCTTTCAAGCACTAAAGGCCAAAATGAAGAAAAGAATCAGGTTATCACAAAAGATTGTCAACAAATACAAAGATGAAATATGCTTTGTAATCAAGAAGGATGAAATCTAGATGGAAGCAGTCATCCCTAGGATAGTTTGGGTAACCGAGATGGGCTATGAAATAGATGATCATATAATTGAAACATATGCTAAAGCACTTCTGGAAGACCCCAGAAATCCTAAGGAAGAAATATTTGGTAGTGCAGAAACTATTGAAAGCCAAATACAATCAAAGAAAAGAGTGAAAAAGGTTGAGGCAGTTGTAAGGAAAGGTTCCAAACAAGCAAAGGCCATCAAAGAAGATGTGTTGAAGAAAATTGGTATAATAGAGGATGAGTTAGCAGGTCCACAACCTGAAACTCATGTATCACCGATAGGTACCTCTTTGAAGAGTGATATGCCTGCAACTTTCAAAAGGGTCGTAAGGAAAAGAGATCCCTCACCAGCAACCACACCCTCACCCAGGAGGACAAGACAAAAACAACAAGCAGTGAGATCTCCGGTAAGAAAGGCTACACCAAAGAAGAAGAAATTGACACCCAAAAAGAAGAAAAGGACAAATTGGCCCCTTTTGATATACTACTAAATGAAATTACAAAGGAAAGTAAATTGAAGAATATAGAGAAAATATATGACACTTTAACAGTTGATGAAAAAGAACAAGTTGAAAACATTGTTATATTGTATATGGATATGTATAAGAAATTTTTGATGGAAGTAGTAAATGAAATTCGAGATGAACTATTTAAGAGACTGGAAGCAAGAAGACAAGAAATAATAGAACTGGACAAGAAAATAAAGATTCAGAAGCTACTTGTTGTATATCTGGTAAATTCACCCAAAGAAATCGATGACATAATTGCTCAAGCCAACTGGTCAACATTTTCTACTACACACTAGCACATTACTTTAATGGTTGGAAGAGTTAATGAGGTGACTGAGGAGATAGAAAATGGATAGGATATATTCCTAGTTGAAAAATAAAAACAAGAAGAATACAGGAACCCCAAACCTATAAAAGTTTATCAAAAAGATAGAGACAAGGGTAAAGGTAAAGTTGGTGGACCACCTAGTATCAAGGCTAAAGACAACTTACCCCCACCTCCTTTGATTACTCCACCGGTAAAAACAACAGCTACAGAAGATCAACTGGCAGTTGAGAGTATGGATGTAGAGGATGGTAATCCTAATCTTGAAGTCTTATATATTGTGGATGTTGATACTCAAAAGATCAACATTGTGGTAGACAAAGATATAGCTAATAAAACTGAAATGGCTAGTGAGCCTCCGGTAGCTGAGCAAACTAAAAACACACAGGAGAAACTGACACATAACAAAGAGAAAAAGGTAGAGACTCAGACTCAAACTGAGACAATGCAACAAATAGAAAAACAAATAGAGAAAAAGGCTCCAGAATAGGAACAACAACAACAGAAACAGGAACCACAACAACAATAGGAACATGAACATAAGGAAACAGTGCCACGGGCAACTGGAGAAGTAGAAAAACCATTGCTTAAGTAAATGCAGACATATATAGACCTACCAGAGGTCAATACAAGCTTGGTTACTTCACTGGTGGTACTCAGAATGTTGGTTCATCATCAGGCTACAAATCAACTAATGTGACTGAGGTACTATTAGATTCACTCAAAAAGATAACAGACTGCAGCTCACAAGCTTATAAGGCAATTGATGATACCATACCAATTTTAAAGGTAATTGCTCCTAACTATAATATAGACAATAAAGATTATTTAGGACAACTTGATACACTATGTAAATATATCACAGAAAACATTGAGAAAATAAAGGAAGAGACATTGAAGGATAAAGTAGAAATTCTTTGATGCACAAATAAAGAAGTGTAATAGAGATTTTGATACACTTGTACTGGAATTGTGTAATTTATTGAAAGAGTACAAAAATCTGTACAAAGACACCTGTAAGACAAACTTTTTGACTGTAGATATAGACAAGAAGATGAGCAAGGTACAGGATGAGATCAATAAACTTGCAGATAATTTTGTTAACTCACTTGATACATTATTAGTTTTTGAGGAGAAGATAAAAATTTTTGAAGAAGATTTACTTAAATTGGAAAGAGAGAAAGAAAGAATAGTGAATAAGGCAAAGCATTTGAGATTAAAACTGAGTCCAAGATTGAACCATCTAGCATCACTACGAAAGGAAGTATATGAGGCATTAATACAGGGACAAAAAACAACGACAAAGCATTTGCAGCATCTCACCGATATAGTTAAGAGAACAGAGACAACAATAAGAGATAGTAAAAAGTTTATGGAGAGTATAAACTTGATTTTGGCAGATCTATTTCAAATTGTAACTTTCCAGTTACAAGGTTGAAACTAAAAACTCTACTAACATCTTGAAAACCTTTGTCATTGATGCCAAAGGGGGAGTAGTGGGATGAGAAAATTCAAAATCACAAGAATCATATGCTCAGGGGGAGCACACACATTTTTGGTAACTTTTTTTGGACTTCACATTTTTGATACACTTTTGAAATTTCTAATGAGTGTTGCCATCAATTCCAAAGGTGGAGATTGTTGGCATATGCACACTCCAATGAGATATTGTATGTGATTAAAGCTTTTGTCATTGATGGAAACCTTGCAATCCTATGGCACTAGCAAAGGTAGTACACTGGCATCAATAGATCACACTCTACACTGACATCGGCACCGGCACAAAGAAAGGAAGTATACCGACACAGAGGCCAATGGGATTTCGTTATATTATATTTTGTTTATTATTATAAAAACTTTGTAAGCCGACTTGGAAAATTGTAAAATGACTCTTATATATAAAAGAGATCATTGTAGACATTTAGAGGGAGATATAAAAAAAACAAGGAAAAATATTAGACAGATCTATTATGCGAAATATAGGCTAAAGGGTTTATGTAAGAAGCAGAGTAGCAACTGGTACTGGATCAGGCATTATAGATGCTATTGTAAAGCAGTACAAGATATTGGATTTGTATAATCCTCATTGTAAGTTAGTGAGACTTCCCATTGAGCAGTGAGCTCTAGGTAGTTGGCCTTCCTGCATGTGTAGGCCCCTATTGTAAGTAATATTCTCTTATTGGTCAGTGAGTGAATATTGTGGGTCACAAATCCCACCGAGGTTTTTCCCACACTAGGTTTCCTCATTAAAACCTTGTGTTATGGTGTGATTTTCATGTGGATGTTCTTAATTCTATTTATTGCATTATTTTTTGCATACCAGTACAATGTTATAATATGTTCTGCATGTTTTAAGTCAAGAAATTCTAATCACCGGTTAGATACTGATTCACCCCCCCCTCTCAGTATCTATGGGATTCCTAATAGTCTTATCACTAGTATTCAAGTGAAATATATTACCTTTAGTTTGATTACAGGCTGCAATCTCCAATCCAGTTTTGTTTATGATTTTGTATTTTCCATTCTTGAATTGTAACTAAAATACTTTTTTAACTAATTGACCAAGACTCAAAAGATTATTCTTTAAACCTTCTACATAATAAATATTGCCAGTATTGTACTTACCATCCAAAGATATAGTGCCTTTTCCTTTGATTAAACAAGCTTTATCATCTCCAAACCTTACTAGACCTCCATGAATTTCCTAAAAAAGATAAGAATTTGATTTCATCACCAGTCATATGATGCGAGCATCTAGATTATATAATCCATTAATCTTTTTCTTTAATTTTTACTACCAGTGCCTACTCTATGAGTTTGACAATAGGTGTCGATGGATCTTCTTTTATTGCAAAAAATTTCCATCTTCTATTTGCTGGATCTTCATCTGAGTCATCTGTAACACCTTCATCTGCATAGTAGCATGACTTATCTCTGTTTTTCTTAAATCTATATCTCTGATATTCGGGGTTAGGCTTATATGATCTTTTTGCTTCCTCCCTTAATCTTGCATGTCTATCAGGACATCTAGAAGCCATATGACCAACCTTATTGCAATTAAAAAAATTCAAAGGTGTTTTACCTTCATACTTACTTCCTGCTGGACCTTTAGGCATCTTCCTTGCAAATAGTGTTTCAAGTTCTTCATTTTCTCTTCTCATATCTTCAAGTTCTTTTGCATAAAGTACTTTCCAATCAATTTTGTCAAATGATGATGATGCTTATGATGATGATGCTTTGAAAGCTAAATCAGTCTTTACAGTAGTAACAGGACCAAATTCCTCAAGCTCAAATGCTAAAAGTTTTCCAACTAAAGTATCTCTACAAATTGAAGTATTAGGCATTATTCTCATTTCCTTAATACTAGTCACTTTCATTTTGTAAACTGATGGTAATGCTCTTAAAAATTTAGACATAATTTCATCTTCACTTATGGATCCTCCACAACATTGTATTTCTAAAATAATTTCATTCTCTTTTCATAAATGCAGAAATGCTTTCATCTTCTTCCATTTTTAAATTTTCATACTTGACCTGGTAACATTCTAGTTTTGTAATTTTGACAGTGGTATCTCCTTCATTCAGTGTTTCTAGTTTATCCCAAATAGCTTTATCTATAGATCTGTTTGATAATCCTATGATTTGTTGATCTAATAATTGTTAGGTCCCAGAGGCAACTGAGAGGGGGGGGGTGAATCAGTTGTCTATTAATTTCAAACCAAAACTAACTTAACCAAACTTTAATGTTGGTAGACAATTTAATAGTTAATTGCAATACCCGTAAAGTTTAATGCATGAAACAGAAAGACAAATAACATACACAACACATAACACAATTATTTGTACGTGGAAACCCTGTAAGGGGAAAAACCACGATGGAAAACCTTAGCCACAATCAAATGATACTACTGCAGATAGTATGTGTGTACAAATGGGGTCTGCACATGTAGAAAGGCCAACTACCTAGAGCTAACTGCTCAATCACAACATGGGAGTCACACTGACTACAATTGGTTGGTTAAATCCAATGATAATGTAATGCTCAAAATAGCATCTTCATATGCTGGATTCAGTACCGGTTAAGCTCTAATTTGCCTTCTCCAAAAGCCTCCTTGAATCTTAAAATGATGTTTGCATGTATAGCTCTTCTTATATTCACATATACATTATAACAATCCTTTTTCACACTCCTCTACTACTACATAATCTCACAAATGAGATCTTACATATATACCAAAACCTAAGACCAAATGTGTAGGTCAGCTTACTAAGATATTACAATTAAATAAATTATAAATGAATCAATATGTGATGCATGATGTCGGCTCAATGCATTTACAACAATAATAAATCATCTCCACAATGTGATGTGCTGATCTGGAATAGGTAATGCTTGTCGGTTCATAACCTAGACCTATTTGTCGATAACAACAAATATGCAAACCTGAATAAATCAATGACCAAAACCAATTGATCAAACAATGTCTTCAACATAACCAAGTAAAATCCTGATGATAACAGATCATCCTCAGTGTCAGTGAACAATATAGCCTATCAGTGAACCAGATACTGGTGATTGTGCAAAAGTCACTGAACATGCCAGTGAACATAACCGAAGATCTCCAAGTGTTCTCAAGTGTTGACATCAATGACAAAACCAATCTAACACATCCATAATACCAACAATCTCCCCCTTTGGCATTGATGGAAACACAAGATGGAAAAATCATCTAAGTGCCAAAGCAGAAATGCCAAAAACCAAAAACCAACAATCTCCCAAAGAGATCATTAAGATATAGATACAAAGAGTAACAATCTCTCCCCAATGAATAATCTCTCCCCAAAAGATAATGTGTTTTTCCATAGATATCTCTCCCCCTTTGACATCAAATTCCAAAGCAATACAAAACCAAATACAATCAGTTCAAGGAACTTGTTATAAATACCAATTGTTATAACCATATTTATTCAATCTACTCCCCCTAAGAAGTAGCTCTCCTTCATCAAAGCCGAAAAAAGATTTTTCTGTTAATTCTATTGGTGTGATGCCATGCTCCAACTATCTAAGTTTCTATCAGTGAGGGTATAACTCCAAGCTTCTCTCTAAGATATTCAAAAGTTTCCTTAGGCAAAGGTTTAGTAAAGATATCTGCAATTTGCTCTTTAAGATTCACATAAACCAATTTCACTTCTTTTGCTTCAACATTCTCTTTCAGAAAATTGAATTTGATAGAAACATGTTTACTTTTAGAGTGAAATACCGGATTCTTTGATATATCAATTACTACCATATTATCACAGTAAATGATTATAGGTTCCTTGCTTTTTACCTTTATGTCCTTCAACATTTTCTTAATCCACAATACCTATGTAAAATTAGTTGTTGTTGCAACATATTCTGATTCTGCTGTTGATAAAGATGTACAATTTTGTTTCTTTCTCAACCATGAAATTAGTCTGCTGCCAAAAAAAAATGCTCCACCACTGGTGCTTTTTCTGTCATCTACATCTCTTACCCAATTTGCATTTGTGTATGGACATAAATCAAAAATTTTATCTTTAGGATACCATAAACCAAGATTTGTTGTGCCTTGTTGATACCAGAAAATCCTTTTTACTGTTGATTCATGATTTTCCTTGGGATTACTTTGAAATCTTGAAACAATACATACCACATTCATAATATCAGGTCTTCTTTGTGTCAAATATAGTAAACCTCCTATCATAGACTTGTATCTTGTCGGATTAATAGGTGTTGACTCATCCTTCAAAGATAGTTTATTAGTTGTAGTCATAGGTGTGCTTACTAGTTTAGAGTTTTTCAAGCCAAATTTCTTAAGTAATTCCTTCAAGTACTTTGATTGATTTATGAATATACCTTTATCAGTCTATGAAATCTACAATCCTAAAATGAATTTTATCTCTTCAATCATAGACATTTCAAATTCTTCTAGTATCTTATTAGAAAAGTCTGTACACAATTCGTCTTCTCCTCCAAAAATGATATCATCAACAAAAATTTCAATAACCAAGATATCATCATTAGTCACTTCATAATATAATTTGTTGTCAGCATTACCTTTACTGTAACCAAGCTTCAAAGGATATGTGTCGAATCTAGCATACCAAGCTCTAGGAACTTGCATCAATCCATATAAAGCTTTCCTTAACCTACAAACCATATCTTTGTCATTTGTCAAAGAAAATCCATTAAGTTGTTCAATGTAAACATCCTCTTCAAGATCTCCATTCAAAAATGCACATTTAAGATCCATTTGATATACTTTATAGTTCTTGTGTGCTACAAAATCTAAGAATAATCTGACTGTCTCAATTCTAGCTACCGGTGCAAAGGTTTCATTATAATCATATCCTTCTTTTTGTGAATATCCCTTAAACACTAATCTTTCTTTGGTTCTGATTACCTTACCATCTTTATTAATTTTATTTCTGAATACCCATTTAGTTTGAATTACATTTTTGTTTTTGGCTCGAGGAACTAATGTCCATGCATTATTCTTGTCAATTTGTTCCTGTATACGGTGAAAATGGATACAACAATAATAATGAAAGGCTAAACAAATTCAACCATAAAACCCTAGCCTAACAACAACAAAGATCCACCATAACATATGAAGATTACCTAAGACAATGCAAATAAAATGAAATGACAAAGATTATACCATCACATGTCCAATAGGGTTTGGATCTCTATTCTTCCTATCTCCATTGAACTTGCTTGATATATTTGCTCTCAGATTTTATGTGCACAAGAGCTTAACAAAGAATGGAACTGTGGTTGGAAGTAGGATCGCATATGAAAGTGCAAAAGGCATAGTGTAGTCGAGTGCATAATTGAGTTAGGGTTTGATAATGAAGGAAGAATCTCCTTATATAGAAGACACTATAAGAAATGGAGGGATAAGATTAAGAGGTGTAAAAGATAAATGGTTGGCTATGATTAGAGGGTAGGTAGAAGAAATAATAAAATAATGAAAGGGTAGGTAGTGTAGGAATTAAGAGATGAATGGCATGTGTCATTGGAGGAAAAGGTTAATGAATTAATTAAATAAATAAAGATTTATTTAATTAATAGACGAAGTGGGATCAATTAAATAAATAAGATATTTATTTGATTTAGGAAAAGGATAATTTAAATAAATAAAGGCAGTTATTTAAATGAGAAATAAGGCTAGAAGAGGATAAATGGATTAATTAAATAGATAAAGATTTATTTAATTAATAGAAGAATTAGGCTAAAATAATTAAATAAATAAAATATTTATTTAATTAGACATGACAATTTTAGGTGTCTACATTTTGCCCCTCTTTGAGACAATGCAGCTTGTCGTGTTGTTTCAAAGAGGATAATATGAACTGATACAAAGTTGCCCCAAGATGGGAATGATATGCCCCCTTGAGAGATTGGATTAAAATGTTTGGAAAGATCGCAGACAATCTCTCGATAAGAAAGAAAGGCTAGAAAGGACTGACCAGATAGGATAGAGTGACAGAGTCACAGGATAAAGAAGACTGACTCCGAAAATGAGGGCTAGGGCTAGGGCTATGGAAGTTTATAAAATAGACCATGAGGGGAATACATCCTCATTGTCATCCACACATCCAAGAGATCAGAGTGCAGAGAGAAAATAGAGTAGCAACAGTCAGTAGCAATGGCATTGGTGCATAGATTTGATCATGTTCATCGATTCCAGAGGCCTACCGATGCAGGAGAGCTGGTGAGTACCACAAAACCTCCTTGTACTTTGTTGCATTAATTGTTGTCATTAATGCATCTTAGGTAGTCCAAAAAATGCATTTTAGGATAATGTCAAAAAATGTCAAAAACGTGTAGGCGCGTCTGCGTTGGTGCCAGGTGCGTCTAGGTTAGCTAGGCATGTCTGCATTGGTGTCAGGCACGTCTATGCTAGGAAAAGCGTCTGTGCCAGATGGGAGCACATCTACATTGTACAGGCACATTTGTGAAATGTGGGCACGTCTATGCAGGATAGGCGCGTCTGTGCAGAACAGAGGCATGTCTATTTATTTTAGGCTCATCTATGCAGAGCAGGCGCATTTGTGTAGTCTGTAAGTGCGTTTATGTCATGAAGGCGCATTTATGTCTTCAAGGTCAAGTCGACAGTTCTGTAATGAACATACGCTATCGATTGGATAAGCTACTGAGAGGATACACTCAAGCAGGTCCTCTAGGGAAGACTAGGATAGCAAATAGGGCTAGGATTGACAATTTTATGATAGAACATACGTTGCCAATTAGGAAACTACTCAAGAGGATACACTCAAGTATAGCCCTAGGATAGGATAGACCAAGACATAGTACTTTGTGATGAATAGGGAGTACCAATAGGAGTAGCACTTTGTGATGAACAGGGAATGCAAATATGAGAAACACTTTATGATGAACAGGGAGTGCTAAAACATAGTACTTTGTGATGAATAGTGAGTACCACTAGGATAAATAGAAACACTTTGTAATGAACAACGAGTGTCACTAGGATAGATAGCAACACTTTGTGATTAACAGTGAGTGTCACTTTGACTAACATGATTGATATGCTTGATTATAGGAGTACTTACCTATGTTGGAGTCACGAGAGAGATTCCCATCGACTCAGAGGTTATGACTAGAGTTGACATTCGAGGACAGGGCTGCCATTGAGGTTATGGGTTTGCAATTTATTATGTATGTGCCTGAGTTTCGAGTGAACATGGGGTTGTTGATTGCACTTGCTGAGAGGTGGCATTCAAAGACATGCACTTTTCATTTGCCTATGGGTGAGATGACAATCACCTTACAGGATGTATACAGGATATTACAGATATCGATTGATGGGGAGTTGATACCCTACGATCGAGATGGAGACAAGGATGCATTGAAATGAGTGTTTCGAGATTTGAGATTGGAGATGAGGGCTAGAAACATGGCATGGGACATGATGATAGTGACAGGACTGGCACTACTAGCAGTGCTAGGAGGAGTGATCAGTGGGTTCCTATGTCTAGATAGGGAGACACGAGGGTTGGCTATGGGCTGGGGGAGCACCTTAGAGACACTAGTTACACAGCATACTAGATATACCTGGGGACCGTGCATGCTGGCACACTTGTACTATGAGCTTCATTAGTTTGTTTATCATGGATCCGTAGGATTGGGTTGCAGAGTTACATTGTTGCAAGTTTGGGCATATGAGCATCTGCCAGTCACACGACTGATACATTTTAGAGGCAGGGGTCATGGACATAGTTTTGTTCATCTATATGATATGATTACCTCACAACCATGGATTGGCAGGTTGGAGCACTGGCGTCGAGTGATCGATGAGATTGACACTGTGATATGGAGGCCATACTGCGAGTGCGAGCAGTGGGAGGATGACATAGTGGATCTACCCTATACCTTCAGGAGAAGATATCTGATTAAGTAGATGCCCTATGTATTGGAGAGGCAGTTAGTGGATAGGGTATGTAGGCAGTTTGGTAGGATCCAACGGATGCCACGAGGTTCCGGTATGCGCTGACAGTGTGAGACCAGGCACACTTTGGGCCACTATTATCATATATTAGGCCATGATGCAGCTGGTAGAGATGGTGCCCATGCCATGGGATATGTGGCCTAAGATTGAGGATATAGGGATGGATGTAGAGCATACGACATATTGGGTAGAGCATCCATTTCCATGCCTGACAGACCCAGGTGAGCAGATAGATGGAGATGGTGGAGGGGATGAGGATGATGATGGAGATGGTGGAGGTAGAGGCCAATAGAGGAGGTGGGGTATAGTTGGAGAGAGGAGAGTGGCTCCATCGAGAGAGGGTGGGGAGGAGAGACAGGCTCAGGTGGTGAGGAACAGTGAGTGTCTACAGTTCCATAGCCTTAATCCAATGTTTATCTTCACATGCCTCATTAATAGTTGCTGGTTCAAATTGATAAATTAGACATACCTCTTCATTTTTCAGTCTTCCTTTAGTCATAACTCCCTGATACTTATTCCTAATTATCTGACTTTTAGAGTGATTCAATCTTACATACCTAGCCGTGTTCACTTGTTGTTGTTCTTCAATCACTATGGAATTCTCAAATGATGTCAATGTGATTGTATCAACATTATGTACCAGTGTACTCATAGTAGGTTCATTTGTGATTATCTCAACTATCGGTTCAAAGTCTATAGACCTTCTAAATTGTTCATCAATCTTTGCATTTGCACTTTCAATGATTTTCTGCAATCTCTTATTAAAACATCTATATGCCTTGCTCTTAGATGAATAACCAAGAAATATTCCTTCATCACTTCTAGGATCAAATTTTCCAATATAATCATCTCTCCTAATATAACATTTGCTTCCAAATATTCTAAAATATTTAAGAGTAGGAGTATTACCAAACCATAGTTCATGAGAGGTCTCTTTAGTTTCACCTTTGATGTGAACTCTATTGAATGTATAAACAGTTGTATTGACTACTTCTCTCCAATACACATGAGGTAGGTTTTCTTTTGATATCATGCTTCTATCTGCATCCAAAATAGTTTTGTTCTTCCTTTCCACAACTCCATTTTGCTAGGGTGTCTGAGGTGCTGATAATTTTCTTCTGATTCCATTAACTTCACAGAATGTATTAAACTCCTTAGATTTGAATTCACCTCCTTGATCTAATCTCAAGCATTTGATTTTCTTACCGGTTTCATTCTCTATCATCACCTTGAATAGTTTGAATTTCCCAAAAGATTATGATTTCTCCCTAAGAAAAGTAACCCAATACATTCTAGAATAATCATCAATGATTAGCATAAAATATTTATCTCCTTGTAAACTTCTAGTTCTTGGTAGACCACATAAATCAGTATGAATCAAGCCAAGAATGTTATTGGATTTTTCTGGAATACTCTTAAAAGTTGATCTAACTTGCTTTCCAAATTGACATTCCTTACATATCAAATTGTGAGGTTTAACAATCTTAGGTTAATCTCTTACTACCTTAGCTGTACTGGTTTTCACAATGCAATCAAAATTTACATCACACAATCTCTTATGCCATAACCAACTTTCATACATATATGCAATAAAGCATGTCTTCTCATTATTATTCAAATGAAAGATATTACCTCTTGTCTGATTACCTGTTGCAATTTCCAAGCCAGTTCTATTCATGATTTTGCATTTACCATTCTTGAATTGTAATCGAAATCCTTTTTCAACTAATTGACCAACACTCAAAAGATTATGCTTCAAACCTTCAATATTGTAAACATTATCAGTATTGTGCTTACCATCAAAAGATATAGTGCCTTTTCCTCTGATCAAACAAGCTTTGTCATCTCCAAATCTTACTAGACCTCCATTGTATTCCTAAAAGGTTAAGAATTTACTCTTATCACCAGTCATATGATGTGAACATCCAAAATCAATAATCCATTCATCCTTTTCTTCAATTTTAGTTGCTAGGGCCTACTCTATCGGTTGAATAGTTGGTGTTGGTTGATCTTCTATTATAGAAATAAAAGCCCATCCATTGTCTACTAGTTCCTCATCAGAATCATCAGTAACTCCTTCATGAGCATAGTAACATGATTTATCTATATTCTTCTTAAATCTGTACCTTTGATATTCAGGCTCAAGCTTGTATGTTCTTTTACCTTCTTCTTTCAATCTTGCATGTCTATCAGGACACCTAGATGCCATATGACCAATTTTATTGCAGTTAAAACATTTAAATAGTGCTTTACCTTCATACTTACTTCCAATTGGACCTTTAGGCATTTTCCTTGCAAATAGTGCTTCAAGCTCTTCAAGTTCTTCATTCTCTCTTCTGATTTCTTCAAGTTCTCTAGCATAGAGTTCTTTCCAATCATATTTTTTAGATGATGATGATGATGCTACAGATGATGAAGCTTTGAAAGCCAAATCTATCTTAATTGTAGCAATATGACCAAATTCCTCAAGTTCAAAAGATGAAAGTTTTCCAACCAAAGTATCTCTAGATATTGATGCATTAGGCATTGTTCTCAATTCATTAATAGTGGTTAATTTCATTTTGTATGCTAGTGGAAAAGCTCTTAAAACTTTAGAAACAATTTCATCTTCACTTAAGGATCCTCCATAACATTGTATACCCAAAACAATTTCATTAACTCTTTCCATAAAAGAAGAAATCCTTTCATCTTCTTCCATTTTCAGATTTGCATACTTGACCCGAAAGCATTCCAGTTCTGCAATTTTGACAATGGTATGACCTTCATTCAATGTCTCCAATTTATCCCAAATAGCTTTAGTAGTAGATCAGTCTAATAATCGCATGATTTGCTGATTTGACAAAGTGCTCAAAAGTTCTTCTCTTGCTTTGCAATCATTTTCTTCATCTTTACCCAAGGTTGGTGGATTAGGTTGACCTTGAGTATGAACAACATAGTTATTCTTTGTAACATCCCTTATGTCCTTTCCAATGCAATTCAGATGTGTCTCCATTTTGATCTTCCACATACCATAGTTGGTTCCATCAAGCTTCGGACTGTCCTTCCTAAAATAGTTAGTAGACATAGGATCTCCTCAAGTTGTTAAACTTCTGCAAAAAGAAGACTAGACTCTGATACCAATTGTTAGGTTCCAAAGGCAACTAAGAGTGGGGTGGGGGGGGGGGGGGGTGAATTAGTTGTCTATTAATTTCAAACCAAAACTAACTTAACTAAACTTAGTGCATAATACCAGTAAACCAAACTTTAATGTCGGTAGAGAGTTTAATAGTTAATTGCAATACCGGTAAAGTTTAATGCATGAAATAGAAAGAGAAATAACATACACAACACATAACACATTTATTTGTACGTGGAAACCCTATAAGGGAAAAAACCATGGTGGGAAACCTTACCCACAATCAAATGATACTACTGCAAATAGTATGTGTTTACAAATGGGGTTTGCACATGCAAAAAGGCAAATTGCCTATAGCTCACTGCTCAATCACAAAATGGGAGTCATATTGACTATAATTGGATGGTTAAATCCAATGATAATGTACTTCTCAAAATAGCATCTTCATATGCTGGATTCGGTATTGGTTAAGCTCTGATTTGCCTTCTCCAAAAGCCTCCTTGAATCTTCATATGATGTCTGCGTGTATAGCTCTTCTTATATTTTCATATACCTTATTACAATCCTTTTTCACACTCCTCTACTACTACATAATCTCACAAATGAGATCTTACATATATACCAAAACCTAAGACCAAATGTGTAGGTTATCTTACAAAGATATTACAATTAAATCAATTACAAATGAATCAATATGTGATGCATGATGTCAGCTCAATTCATTTACAAAAATAAAAAATTATCTCCATAATGTGTCGTGTTGATCTAGAATAGATAATGCTTGCCAATCCATAACCTAGATCTATTTGTTGGTAACAACAAATATTCAAACCCAATTAGATCAATGACCAAATCACCAAATCCAAGTGATCAAACAATGTCTTCGACATAACCAAGTAATCTCCAGATGATAACAGATCATCCTTAGTGTCGGTGAACAATATAACTTGCCGGTGAACCAGATACCAGTGACTGTGCATAAGTCACTGAACATGCCGGTGAACATAACCAAAGATCTCCCAGTGTTGTCAACTATTCTCAAGTGTTGACACCAATGAGAAAACCAATGTAACACATCCATAATACCAACAATAATGTGCCCATAAGTGCTTCTCTTTCTTTGGAATCATTTTCCATATCCTTAGCCAATGTTGGTGGATGAGGTTGATTCGGAATAGGAGCAACATAGTCATTCTTTGTAACATCCCATATATCTCTTCCAGTGTAGTTCATATGTGTTTCCATTCTGATCTTCCATATGCCATACTTAGTTCCATCAAGCTTCAGACTATCCTTCCTGAAAATATTTGTTACCATAGGATATCCTCAAGTTGTTAGGCTTCTGCAAAAAGAGAACTTTTCTCTGATACCAATTGTTAGGTCCCGGGAAGGACAACTGAGAGGGGGGGGTCACTTAGTTGTCAACCAGTTTACAATAAATTATAAACCAATTTCAAATTATTACAACTTAAACTTAATGCTAGTAAACCAAACTTAAGTGTCAATAAAATAGTTTAACACTTATAGCAGTACTGGTGTAATTGAATGCATGAAACACAAAGTAAAACAACATCCATAACACATGACACAAAGATTTTGACATGGAAACCCAGTAAGGGAAAAACCATGGTGGGAAACCTTACCCATAATTAGATGATACTACTGCAGATAGTATTTGTATACAAATGGGGTCTGCACATGTAGAAAGGCCAACCGCCTAGAGCTCACTGCTCAATCACAAATTAGGAGTCACACTGACTACACAATTGGATGGTTAAATCCAATGATAATGTACTACTCAAAATAGCATCTATAGTGTTGGATTAAATACCGGTTAATCTCTGAACATGAGTGTCAAAAACATATTCATAACCTTTCTTCAACCTTCAAATAATGTCTACGTGATTCACACAAGGATCTGCTTATTTTTGCGCTTCAATAATCAAGTACACTCATCACCATGATCTTCAATAAGATCTTACAATCATATATACAAAACCTAAGACCAAATGTATAGGTTGGCTCACTAAAGATATTACAATTAAGTCAATTACAAATAAGTCTTGATGTGATACAATAGGTCATCTCAATACATTTACCACATTAACCAATCAATAAACCATATCCAGAATGTGTCATGCTGATCTGGAGTACCGATCCATAACCTAGACCTATTTGTCGATAATGGAAAATCTGTCAACCCGATTAGACCAATAAGCAAAACACCAAAACCAAACTTCCAATCCATGTCTTTAACATAACCAGAGGATCTTCAAGATATGATTGCTGCCGATGAACCATATAAGCTATTGGTGAACATATATCTAACTGTGCATAAGCCACTTACCATGCCGGTGAACCATATTGTCAGTTCAACAATAAACCAATATAACCATAGTACCAAAATAACAATGTAGACCTCCAAGAATATAAGTGTTGACATCAATGACAAAACCAATGCAATGCATAATGAAGTCATCCATAATACCAATAGCCAAAGGGGGAGATTTTTGGTAATATGAAGGAATTGATTATGTGTTGCATTGATGTTTTGTCATTTATGTCAACACTAGATATTATGGTTGGTTACCATCAGAAGGGTTTTGGTTACCAACAGAAGATCTAGTGTTATCAACATAAAGGACTGTCAGTTGGACACTACTAACATCTTTGGATCAATGGAGTATGTTTGGTCTAATGTATTACATGTTTCTAGAGAATGTTTTGGTCAGTTGGTATTGACTTGGTGATCGAATGCTATCATACACTTTAGTAAGCCTATACTGGTAAGGGTTTAAGGTTTTACCGGTAGAGATTTTACTAAGAATCTTTGACAAGATGCATAAGTGGTGATTTTGTAGCTTCTAGATGGAATTCAGGATGTTGAAGATGATCTTTGTTCATGTCTTGACTAATTGGAGACATCACTTTGGTATGGTGGACCCAGATTAGGTCCTGTATCTATCTAGGTTATGGACCAGTATCATGCAACATATTCTCTATATGTTACCAGGATGATTTATGGATTGGTTAATGTTGTTTTGGTCTAAAGCTGACATGGCATATCATTGTAATGTGGATATGTAATGATCTTATTGAAATATCTTTTAGGTGGCTGACCAAATTAGTTTAGGCCTTAGGGTTTGTATAAATTGATGTAAGGTCTCATTGTAGATCGTGGGAGAAAAAATGTAATATGCAAATAATATAATATCATTCAGGTAGGAGATTTGGTTAATCATTGAAGATCACATTAGGTTTATGTAAGAGGTCAAAGGCTTTTGGTATTGAGCTTAACTGAGACTATAATAAGGCATGGTAGATGCTATCTCTGGCAGTTCATTTTTCTAGATTGTTGTCTAATTATATTGAGGTGATTATAAACTCTCTATAGTCAGTGAGACTCCTTTGTAATGAGCAGTATGCTCTACATAGTGTGCCTTCCTACATGTGCAGGCCCCTCATTATATCACCATCATGGTTTTTCCCTTTACTAGGTTTTCCACGTACAAATCATGGTGTTATGTGGTATGGTTGCATTATGTTAATTATTTGTTTCAGTCTTAAGTTTTATTGCTTATTTGTATTTGTTTATGCTATTCTAGTATTCAATGTTTAAGTGCTCCAGAGGTTTTAAAGTGGTTTGCTTAATATAATATGTTGATAACTGATTCACCCCCCCTCTTAGTTGTCCACCGGTTATCCTAACACAACATACCTCACCACAGGATTAATGATCTTCTTAATGATTTATTCTCACTATTCACCCTTTATGTAGGTTAGAGTTTCTACTTCTTTATTCTTAATTGAATTTTTAGTTGTAACATTTTTATTGTTGTATAAGCCAATGATCACTAAGATAATCTCCTTCATGAATTGATAGGGCTTATCCATAAAGATTATATCATTCCACAAATGGCTAAGGAACACTCTAATAACATCTGCATCATCAAACCAAGGTACTTTTGTCCATAGATTCAAAACTTTTCATTCCATTTCCTTAACTTTTTATAATTAAACACCACTCAAACTAACTTAAACATTTCTAATCTTTTTCGGGTCGAATTCATCCATGAACACTTTTTCCAAAACCTAAAACTTCATGCTACTAGACTCTCTGATAATCATTTTTCCTTCCATGATTGGATTCTCTACTCTCTTGCTCTTCTGCTCTTCTATTGTTCATAATATTATTAAGAACAAGTGACTGACAATGAAATAATTGTTGGTATTATGGATGACTTCATCATGTGTTGCATTGGTTTTGTCATTGATGTCAACACTTATCTTTCTGGAGGTCTACATTTTTGATTTGGCACTCTGGTTATATTGGTTTGTTGTTGAACCAACACATTGTGGTCTCAGTATGGATATTGGCTTATGCACAATCATCGGTATATGTTTCACCGATAGCTTAGGAAGTTGATGATGACTTGTTATCATCTAGAGATTATTTGGTTATGTAGAAGACATGGATTGGATGTTTGCATTTGGTTCTTTGCATATTGGACTGATTAGGTTCACATATTTGCCTTAACTAGCAGATAGGTCCATGTTATGAACTGGCATATGATATCATGTTCCAGATCAACACAACATGATTGAAAAATGATTTATTGATTGGATAATGTGTAAATGTATTGAGGCCAACATATTGTATTGCACCAAGGCTTATTTTGTAATTGATCTATATGTAATATCTTTTAGGAGACGACCTAATAATGAGGTCTTAGGTTTTGTATAAAACATTGTAATATCTTATTTGCAAGATGTATGTGTACATGTCAAGATCATTGTGAAGAGTGAAAATAAGCAGATCCTTGTGCGAATCATGCATATATGTTCTAAGGATTGAAGGAAGGTATTTGGTCCTCATGCACAGAGCTTAAACCGGTACTGAATTGAGAATTGAAGATGCAATATTGAAGCAGTACATTGATGATTGGATTTAACCATCCAACTGTGTAATCAGTGTGACTCCTAATTTTGTGATCGAGTAGTGAGCTCTAGGCAGTTAGCCTTTCTGAATGTGCAGACCCCATTATTGTATTCATTTACTATCTGCAATAGTATCATCTGATTGTGGGTAAGGTTTTCCATCATGGTTTTTCCCCTTACAGGGTTTCCACATCAAAATATTTGTGTCATGTGTTGTGGATGTTATTTTTGTTTCAATTTCATGCATTAAGTTGTATCAATATTAATATAGTTGTTAATTTGTTTTACCAACACTGAGTTTTAAGTTGGAATCATTTGTTTTGGGTTATAATTTATTGACAACTAATTCAACCCCCCTCTTAGTTGTCCTTCCTAGTTCCTAACAATTGGTATCAAAGCCTACTCCTCTTTTTGTAGAAGCCTAACAACTTGAGGGGGTCTTATGGCGGCAAATATCTTCAGGAAGGACAGTCCTAAACTTGATGGAACTAACTATGGTATATGGAATATCATAATAGAAACACGTCTGAACTGCATTGGAAGAGATATATGAGATGTTACAAAGAATGGCTATGTTGCTCCTAATCAGAATAACCCTAATCCATCGACCTTGGCTCAAGACTTGGAGAATGATTTCAAAGCAAGATAAGCACTTCTAAGCATATTATCAGATTAGAAAATCATGGGATTATCAAATAGATCTATTAAAAAAGCTATTTGGGATAAACTGGAAACATTGAATGAAGGAGATTGCACTATAAAAATTGTAAAACTGGAATGTTACTGGGTCAGGTATGAAAATTTAAAAATGGAAGAGGATGAAATAATTTTTGCATTTATGGAAAGAGTTAATGAAATTGTTTTAGGAATACAATGTTGTAAAGGATCTTTAAATGAAGATGAAATTGTTTCTAAATTTTTAATAGCTTTTCCACCGGCTTACAAAATGAAAGTGATAGCTATTAATGAGTTGAGAACAATGCTTAATACATCAATATCTAGAGATACTCTAGTTGGAAAATTTTCAGCATTTGATCTTGAACGATTTGGTCCTGTTGGTACAGTCAAGACTGATATAGCCTTCAAAGCATCATCATCATCATCATCATCTGACAAATTTGATTGGAAAGCACTTTATGCAAAAGAACTTGAAGATATCAAAAGAGAAAATGAAGAACTTGAAGGTAAAGCACCTTTCAAATCTTTTAATTGCAATAAAGTTGGTCATATGGCATCTAGGTGTCCTGATAGACATTCAAGAGTAAGAGAGGAATGAAAGAGAACATATAAACCTAACCCTGAATATCAGAGATACAAATTTAAGAAAAATAGAGATAAGTCATGTTACTATGTAGATGAAGGTGTTACAGATGATTCTCATGAAGATCGAGTAGATAGTGGATGGGAATTTGTTGCAATAAAGGAAGATCAATCAACACCTATTGTTAAACTGGTAGAGCAGACATTAGTAGCAAAATCTAAAGAAAATGATGAATGGATCATTAATAGTGGATGCTCGCATCATATGATTGGTGATAAAAGAAATTTCTTATCATTTCGGGAATGTCATGGAGGTCTAGTAAGATTTGGAGATGATAAAGCTTGTTTAATCAAAGGAAGGGAACTATATCTTTGGATGGTAAGCATAATACTGACAATGTTTATTATGTTGAAAGTTTAAAGAATAATCTTTCGAGTGTTGGTCAGTTAGTGGAAAAAGGATTTCAACTACAATTCAAGAATGGAAAATACAAAATCATGAACAAAATTGGATTGGAGATTGCAACGGTAATCAGACTAAAGGTAATATCTTTCATTTGAATACCAGCGATAAGACATGTTTGATTGCTCAAATTGGTGAAAGTTGGTTATGGCATAAAAGACTCTATCATGTGAATTTTAATTGCATTGTAAAGATCAGTTCAACCAAGGTAGTAAGGGAGTTATCTAAGATTGTGAACCTCACAATCTGGTATGTAAGGAATGTCAAATGGGAAAGCAAGTTAGAACAACATTTAAGAGCATTTATGAGAAATCCAATAATATTCTTGATTTAATGCATACTAATTTATGTGGTCCAACAAGAACAAGGAGTCCTTAGGGTGATAGATACTTCATGCTAATAATTGATGATTATTCTAGAATGTGTTGGGCTACTTTTCTTAGGGATAACTTAGAAGCTTTTGGGAGATTCAAGATATACAAGGCAATTATAGAGAATGAAACCGACAAGAAAATCAAGTGTTTGATATTTGATCAAATAGGATAATTCACATCTAGGGAATTCAATGCATTCTGTGAAGAGAATGGAATCAAAAGACAATTATCAGCACCCCAGACACCCCAATAGACTAGAGTTGTGGAAAGAAAGAAGAGAACTATACTGATGCATCAAGAACCATGATGATGGAAGCAAATATACCTCATATATAATGGAGAGAAGAAGTAAATACAATGGTCTATACTTTCAATAGAGTTCACATCAAAGGTGAAACTAGTAAGACCACTTATGAACTATGGTTCGGTCATATTCCTACTCTTAAATATTTCAGAATATTTGGAAGCAAATGCTATATTAGGAGAGATGAGTCTATTGGAAAATTTTATCCTAGAATTGATGAAGGAATATTTCTTGGTTATTCAACTAGAAGCTAGGCATATAGATCTTATAATAAAAGATTGTAGAAAATCATTGAGAGTACTAATGTGAAGACAGATGAACAATTTAGAGGAGAATCAAGATCTATAGGTTCTAAACTAGCAGTAGAAAGGATTATAAATGAACTGGCATGGATTGCAGTAGAACAAAATGAAGAACCAGTCACACCAGAATCATTAGAGAATTCAATTGTCACTGAAGAACAACAGCCTGCGAATGGAAGTCTAAATAAACCCAGGTATGTAAGATTGAATCATTCAAAAAATCACATAATTGGAAATAAAAATCAAGGTGTTATGACAAGAGGAAGAATAGAAAAGGAAGAGGTATATTTAATTTCTCAAGTTGAACCAGCATCAGTTGTTGAAGCATGTCAAGTTAAACATTGGATAAAAGCAATGGAATAAGAATTAGAACAGATTGAAAAGAATAATACTTGGACATTAGTTCCCCGACCTAAAGACAAAAATGTAATTGGAACTAAATGGGTATTTAGAAATAACCTTAACGGAGATGGTGATATAATAAGAAATAAATCAAGATTAGTTTGTAATGGTTATTCTTAGAAAGAAGGAATCAATTATAATGAAACCTTTTCACCGGTAGCCAAAATTGAAGCAGTAAGACTATTTCTTGCATTTGTAGCTCACAAGAACTATAAGGTTTATCAGATGGATGTAAAATGTGCATTTTTGAGTGGAGATCTTGAAGAATAACTTTACATTGAGAATCCTAATGGATTTTCATTAACAGATAATAAGGATATGGTTTGAAGGTTAAGAAAAGCTTTATATGGATTGAAACAAGCTCCGAGAGCTTGGTATGCTAGACTGGATAAATATATTCTAAAGCTAGGATACACAAAAGGTAACGCTAACAGTAATTTGTATTACAAAATTACCAATGATGACCTTTTTTTTATTGAAGTATTTGTGGATGATATCATTTTTGTAGGAGAAGAAGGGCTATGTAAAGACTTTGCTAACAAGATGCAGGAAGAATTTGAAATGTCTATGATTGGAGAGATAACAAAAATTTCTAGGTTTGTAGATTTCTCAAACAAATAAAGGTATATTCATTTGTCAAACAAAATACTTGAAGGAAATTTTGAATAAATTTGGAATGGAAAACTCGAAACTAGTAAGAACTCCTATGACTACAACTAATAAATTGACATCAAAGGATGATTCAGCTCCTATAAATCTGACAAGGTACAAATCTATGATTGGAGGGTTATTGTATTTGACACCAACCAGACCTAATATAATGAATGGTGTATGTATTGTTTCAAGAATTCAAAGCAATCCTAAATAAAATCATGAAAGTGAAGTAAAAAGGATTTTCTAGTAGCTACAAGGCACAACAATTCTTGGTTTATGGTATCCTAAGGATGACAATTTTGAGCTATGTGCATATACAGATGCAAATTGGGTAGGAGATGTGGATGACAGAAAGAGTACCACTGGTGGAGCATTCTTTCTTGGTAGAAGATTAATTTCATGGATCAGCAAGAAGCAGACTTGCACATCATTATCTACAGTAGAAGAAGAATATGTTGCAGTAGAAACTAATTGCACTCAGGTATTATGGATCAAGCAAATATTGAAGGATATCAAGGTAAAATGCAAAGAATCGATAATTATTCACTGTGATAACTCAATAGCAATAGATATATCAAATAATCCAGTATTTCACTCTAAAACAAAGCATGTTTCTATTAATTATAATTTTCTAAAAGAAAATGTTGAAGCAAATGAAGTGAGATTGATTTATGTGAACACTAAAGAGCAAATTGTAGATATTTTTACAAAACATTTGCTTAAGGAAACATTTGAATATCTCATAGAGAAGCTTGGGGTAATCACTATTGGCATATGCACACTCCAATGAGACATTGTAGGTGATTCAAGGTTTTGTCATTGATGGCAACCTTACAATCCTATGACATCAGCAAGGCATTACTCCGACACTAGCAAGATCAAACTCTACACTATCACTCAGACCACCGGCACCGGCAGTGAAAGGTAGCATACCGGCATAGAGGCTGACAAGATTTTTGTTGTAATATATTTAGTTTATTATTGTAAAATCATTGTAAGATGACTTGGTAAGTTTTAAAATGACTCTTATATAAGAGAGATCATTGTAGAACATTGTGTGTAAGGAAGAAGAATGTAATTAGGTGAAATAAGGTAGACCTATTACGCAAATTATATTTTAAGGGTTTATGTAAGAAGCAGAGTAGAAACCGGTACTGGATTTGGCATTATAGATGCTATTTTGAAGTAGTACAAGACATTGGGTTTATATAAGCCTTTTTGTAAGTCAATGAGACTTCCTATTTTGTATTTGAGCAATGAGCTCTAGACACTTAGCCTTCCTGCATTTGCAGGCCCCTCTTGTAGCAGTAATATTCTCTTATTGGCTAGTCAGTGAATATTGTGGGTCACAAATCCCACTGAGGTTTTTCCCACACCAGGTTTCCTCGTTAAATCCTTGTGTTATGGTGTGTTTTTCATGTGGTTGTTTTTATCTCTATTTATTGCATTATTTTTTTTTTGCCAGTACACAGTTTTAATATTCTCTACATGTTTTAAGTTAAGAAAATCTTATAATCAGTTAGATACTGATTCACCCCCCCCTCTCAGTATCTGTGGGAATCCTAACAATTGGTATTAGAGCTTGGTCCTCTATTTTCAGAAGCCTAATAGCTTGAGGAAGATCTTGACACTAGTAGAGATGGAAAACTTGATGAAACAACTTGAAGGAGCTCTCTCAGACTATGATGCAGAAAAATTGAAAAATATCAAACTTGAAGATGATCTAAAGGCTGCTCAGGATATTATTCAAGAACTTCAAGAAAATCTTACTATTTCAAGAAACAAGAGAAGAGAACTTTGTGAAAAGATGCAAAATGAGAATGATGAAAAAGAAACTCTTAATGATATGATAAACAAGCTGAAGCAAGAGAACTTGACAACAAAGAATGAGATGCACGATGTGACTATGAGATTCTATAAAGAAATTGAAGATAGAAAGAAGAATGAAGAAGATCTAACTAGAAGACTAAGTGATGCTGCAAATGAGAACACAAGACTTAGCTATGAAAATGATTTGTTGAAGAAAGATCTGATGCACACTCAGAATGACTCAAATGAACTGATGAGGCAGAAAGAAGTATTAGAAAAGGAACTAGATACTGCAAATCAACATAAAGAGAAATTCAAGAAAAGCTCAGAAGAACTTGGTAACTTGTTGAAGAATCAAAAACCTAAAGGTGACACTTGTGGAATTGGCTTTGAAGTTGGTGAAAGCTCTAGTACTGCAAACACACAGGATCATAGCAAACCGGTAAGACAACCTACTACTTATAAATTTAGTGGCAAATGCTTTAACTATAACAAGTATGGTCATAGAGAAAATCAATGTGGATCTAGAAATTATCAGAATACCAATGCACCCACTAGTCAATGTTCAAAATGCAACAAAGTTGGTCATACTTTTGAGAATTGCAGAATGAATGTGAGATGTTATGTTTGTGGAAGATTTGGACACTTATCTAATCAATGCAGACACAAACTGGTATAGGTTATGGAAAGGCTATTCAGAAAAATAATGTGACTTGTTATGCATGTAACAAAATTCAGCATATTGCTAAATTTTGTAGAAGCAAGTCCCCACCGGTAGACAACAAAGGTCCTCATTTGAAAGGAAAAGAAAAAGTTGAAGAAGTTAAGCAGGAATTCTCAAAACAATGGATCAGGAAATTAGACCTAAATGGTGTTGGGAATACTCCTCCACCGGTAGAACCAAGTAGCATTCCACCAGCAGAACAGAGTAGCACTCCACCGGTAGGAGTCTCTTCATCAAATTGAAGAAATTTCTTTGAGGGTTTGGCAATCAATGAGACATATTCTATTATTCCCTCAGTTGATGGTAAGAAGTTGAAATTACTTCTATACCAGCAGTTATGTTAAGTAATTACTTAACCGGCAAGCATTAAATGTGGTAGTTGGAAAATTGACATTATAAATTAATATTTTTGGCTCCATTTCACTTCACTGAGCATTCAAACATTCAAAGAGAGAAAAATTTCCAAAGCTAAGGCATTTCGAGCAAAGAGGCAAAGCATTTCAGCAATCAATCTTTCCAAAGGCAGAAAAAGGTATTTATAATCATGGCATCCTCCTCTGTACCTGAATTCATAGCAAACCTTACTGTAGTTGAGGTAATCAAACACCCTAGGCCCATATTTCAGTTAGTTCTCAAGATAGCTAAAAGGATGATAATGTTGGTGAATTTTCCCAAATCCCAAAAGGAGTTGTTTTTGTAGAAGACCCTAGAATTTATATCCATTTCCATATAGAAGAATTAGGAGATGATTAAATCAAAAACATGTACAAGACTGTCATATGTGATGACTCTAGAAATGTAAAACTGGAACACAAAATTGTTGAAACCCTAGGATTCACTGAGATCCTTTGCATTCCAGACTTTCCTAAAGAAGTTATAAGGATAGTATTGAGTAGGGTACATGGTGAATTTTTCTGGCTATATTCAATTCATAAAATTACCAAGGAAGTTGTGAAAGCTGTAACAGGGTTACCTTCCACCAATAACAGACCAGACAAGACAAAGAAGGTTTCAAATGACCTTGTAATGAACCTAATAGGTGTAAAATCTGACAAAAGGTCCTTGAGGGTTAATGATGTAACCGGCATAAATGTAAGATTCATTAGTATGATTCTAGGTTACAAAGCAACACATGCAAACCAACTTAACTCAATTTCCAATTTATGTATAAAAAGTGCACATGATATGGTAAAAGAGAATGTGAAAATTGATGTATGTGAATGGTTAAAGGATGAACTAATTGACAATTTAGGGAAGATCAAGAAGGATAAGAAAGGAATGTTTAAATTTGGCAACTTACTTGTATGCTTAATGCTACACATAACCAAACAGGTGCCCAGTATAGGTATCAAGAACCTTGGATTTGACATACCGGTAGGGAAACAACTATCAGACTTGTTCAACAACATGGGTGAAAGAAAACAAAAGAATATTGATGAGTATTTTCAAGCACTAAAGGCCAGAATGAACAAAAGAGTTAGACTGTCACAGGAAATTGTTAACAAATACAAAGATGATATATGTTTTGTGATTAAAAAGGATGAGATCTGGATGGAAGCAGTTATCCCAAGAACAATTTGGGTTACTGAGATGGGTTATGAGACTGATGATCACATCATTGAAACATATGCTAAAGCCCTTCTGGAAGCACCAAATGAACCTAAGGAAGAGGTATTTGGTAGTGCTGAGACCATTGAAAGCCAAATTCAATCTAAGAAGAGAGTAAAGAAAGTAGAAGCAACTATGAGAAGAGGTTCAAGGCAAGCTAAGGCTATAAAAGAAGATGTACTAAAACAAACCGATATCACTGAAGATGAGTTACAGGCACAACAACCAGAAACTCCCCTTTCACCGATAGCAACTTCTTCAAAGAGTGACATGCTAGCTAATTTAAAAGAGTAGTAAGGAAAAGACAACCTTCACCTAGAAGAACCAGGCAAAAACAATAGGTAGTGAGACCCCCGGTCAAGAAGTCTACTCCTAAGAAGAAAAAGTTGACACCAAAGAAAAGGACTCAACAAAATATTTCTCTGATTGACAGACTATTGGATGAAATCACAGAAGAAGGATAGTTGAAAACATCAACAAACTATATGACTCACTATCAGTTGATGATAAAGAAAAGGTTGAAAACAATGTTATTTTACACTTGGATATCTACAAGAAGTTCTTGATGCAAATTGTAGATGAAGTACCAGATGAACTATTCAAGAGTCTGGAAGCAAGAAGACAATCTGTTATAGAGCTTGACAAGAAAATAAAAATTGAAAAATTACTTGCTGTCTACCCAGTTAACTCTCTGAAAGAAATAGATGATCTAATTGCAGAAGCTAACCAGTCAGTATTCCCTACTGCACACTGACATATTGCACTAATGGTTGGAAGAGTAAATGAGGTTGCAGAAGAAACTGAAAATGCATGGGATATATTCCTTATTGAGAAGGAAAAATGGGAAGAGTACAAAAACCCTAAACCAATCAAGGTATATCAGAAAGACAAGGACAAAGGTAAAGGAAAGGTTGGTGGTCCTCCAAGCATCAAAATAAGAGATAACTTATCCCCACCACCTCTGACTACTCCACCGGTAACAAAAACTAAAGATCAACCGGTAGATGAGAGTATGGATATAAAGGATACAAATCCTAATCCTGAGGTTTTATACACAGTTGATGTTGATACTCAAAAGGTCAACATTATGATAGACAAGGACATAACCGGTAAGACAGATATGGCTAGTGAGCCATCGGTAGCTGACAACATTGATAACACTGAAGGAAAAGAGGCAGATGTTAGCACATAACAACAAATAGATCAACAAACAGAGAAACAAGCAGAGCAACAGGCTCTGGAACAACAACAGGTTCATGTGGAAATAGTGCCACCGGCAACAAGAGAACAAAAAAAATCTTTGCTTAAGGAAATGGAAACACAGACTGACCTACCAAAGGTCACTACAAGAAAGGATATTGCTCCCACCAGTGGAATTCAGAGAGTTGACTCTTCAACTGCAGGATCTAAGTCAACAAACGTAATTGAAGTTCTTTTAGATTCTTTAAAGAAAATAACTGATTGTAGTTCACAGGCATACAAAGCTATAGATGACACAATCCTAGTTTTGAAGATGATAGCTCCAAAATGCAATGTAGATAATAAGGATTCATTGAGCCAACTCGACACTTTGTCTAAGTACATTATTGACAACACAATGATAGTTGAACAAATAAAGGAGGAAGCATTCAAAGAGAGGTTAGAAAAAAAAAATAGAAATTCTTTGAGGATCAAATAAAGAAGTGTACAAGGCAGTTTGACACACTTCTACCAAAATTGTGCAACACACTCAAGGAGTTCAAAACTTTGTACAAAGACACTTGTAAGAAAAACTTTTTAATAGTTGACATAGATAAGAAAATGAGCAAGGCACAAGAAGAAATAAATAAACTTGCTGACAATTTTGTTAATTCACCTGATACATTATCAGTTTTTGAGCAAAAGATAACTAGTTTTGAAGAAGAATTACTAAAGCTAGAGAGAGAAAAGGAGAGAATAATAAACAAGGCTGAGAATCATAGATCAAGACTAAGTCCAAGACTAGACTATCTAGCATCCCTGAGGAAGGAAATATCTAAGGCACTAGTACAAGGACAAAAAACACCGACAGAGCATATGCAGCACCTCACCGATACAGCTCAAAGAATAGAGGCAGCAATAAAAGATAGTAAGAAGGTTTTGGAAAGCATAAATTTGGTTTTGGTGGATCTTTTTCAAATTGTAATCACCCAGTTACAACGTTGAGACAAAAAACTACAACTCTATTGACACTTTGACCACCTTTGTCATTGATGCCAAAGGGGGAGTAGTAGTATGAGAAAATAATTAGCAAAAGACTTATCTGCTTAGGGGGAGCTCACATATTTTTGGTTGGTACACAATTTTTGGATTACAAATTTTGGATGCACTTTTTGAATTTTCTCCTAAGTATTGCCATCAATGCCAAAGGGGGAGATTGTTGGCATATGCACACTCCACTGAGACATTGTAGGTGATTGAAGGTTTTGTCATTGATGGTAACCTTACAATCCTATGACACCGGCAAGGCATTCCATTGACACTAGCAAGATTAGACTCTACACCGGCACTCAGACCATTGACACCGACAGTGAAAGGTAGCATACCGGCATAGAGGCCGACAAGATTTTTGTTGTAATATATTTAGTTTATTATTGTAAAATCATTGTAAGATGACTTGGTAAGTTGTAAAATGACTCTTATATAAGAGAGATCATTGTAGAACATTGTGTGTAAGGAAGAATAATGTAATTAGGTGAAATAAGGCAGACCTATTATGCAAATTATAGGTTAAGGGTTTATGTAAGAAGCAGAGCAGAAACCGGTACTGGATTTGGCATTATAGATGCTATTTTGAAGTAGTACAAGACACTGGGTTTATATAAGCCTTTTTGTAAGTCAATGAGACTTCCTATTTTATATTTGACCAGTGAGCTCTAGACACTTGGCCTTCTTACATGTGTAGGCCCCTCTTGTAGTAGTAATATTCTCTTATTGGCCAGTCAATGAATATTGTGGGTCACAAATCCCATAGAGGTTTTTCCCACACTGGGTTTCCTTGTTAAATCCTTGTGTTAAGGTGTGGTTTTCATGTGGTTGTTTTTATCTCTATTTATTGAATTATTTTCTATTTATCGGTACATAGTTTTAATATGCTCTACATGTTTTAAGTTAAGAAAATCTTATAACTGGTTAGATACTGATTCACCCCCCCCTCTCAGTATCTGTGAGAATCCTAACAATCACCCCATTGGTAGAGACTTAAATGATGCAGATTGGCATCAAGCCAGCAAGGACTAACAGAAAAATATTTTTCCTGGCTTGATGAAGGAGAGCTATTGCTTAGGGGGAGTAGTTAGTTGTATGTTATGTTTTGATTTTTGATTCTTAACTGCTTGAAAATTTCATGTCAAAGGGGGAGAGATGTCTTTGGAAAAACATTGTACTTTGAAGATGTATTTTGGTTTTGGTTATATTGTTTTTGTTTCTGGTACAAAACTTTGTATTGATCTATTTAGGGGAGATTGTTGGCATTCTATTTTTGACACTTAGTTGTTTTTCCATCTAGTGTTGCCATCAATGCCAAAGGGGGAGATTGTTAGTATTATAGATGAATTTATCATGTATTGTATTGGTTTTGTCATTGATGTCAACACTTATCTTTCTGGAGGTCTACATAATTGATTTGGCACTCTAGTTATATTGGTTTGTTGTTAAACCGGCACATTGTGTTCCCAGTATGGATATTGGCATATGCACAATCACTGGTATATGTTTCATTGGCAGCTCAGGAAGTTGATGGTGACTTATTATCATCTGGAGATCATTTGGTTATATCAAATACATGGATTGGATGTTTACATTTGGTATTTTGCACATTGGACTGATTGGTTTCACATATTTGCCTTAACTAACAGATATGTCCAGGTTATGAACTGACATATGATATCATTTTCCAGATCAGCACGACATGATTTGGAAATGATTTATTGATTGGATAATGTGTAAATGTATTGAGGCTGACATATTGTATTGCACCAAGGCTTATTTTGTAATTAATTTATATGTAATATCTTTTAGCAGCTAACCTAATAATGAGGTCTTAGGTTTTGTATAAATAATTATAAGATCTTATTTGCAAGATGTACACATACATGTTAAGATCATTGTGAAGAGTGAAAATAAGCAGATCCTTGTGCAAATCATGCAGATATCATCTAAGGGTTGAAGGAAGGTTGTTAAAGGTTATTAAGGTGTTTGGGCCTCATGAGCAGAGCTTAACTTGGTACTGAATCCAACATTGAATATGTAATATTGAAGTAGTATATTGATTATTGGATTTAACCATCCAACTGTGTAGTTAGTGTGACTCCTAATTTTGTGATTGAGTAGTGAGCTCTAAGCGGTTGGCCTTTCTACATGTGCAGACCCCATTATTATATTCACTAACTATCTACAATAGTATCATCTGATTGTGGGTAAGATTTCCCACCACAGTTTTTCCCCTTACAGGGTTTCCACATCAAAATATCTATGTCATGTGTTGTGGATGTTGTTTTCCTTTCTATTTCATGCATTAAGTTGTACCAGTATTAATATAATTTTTAATATGTATTACAGACACTGAGTTTTAAGTTGGAATAATTTGTTTTGGGTTATAATTTATTGACCATTGATTTAGCCCCCACTCTTAGTTGTCCTTCCCAGTTCCTAACAAGAATTAATTCAAAAAGAGGATACTTATCTCAAATATATCTTTTTAAGGTATTATTACCAAGAAATGTCTTATCGATAATGTCAGCAAAATACCTTTAATTACCAAATAGCCTCTAAAAACAGTCATGCTGGATCAACGACATGATCCACTCAGATAGGGGAGAATCAAATATTTCTTTCAAAAGAAAACTCTACCTGATCCAAAGAAATATGCTCAATTACTAGAGGAAGATGTATCTACATCGGATTCTAGTACATCGGGCTCACTTCCTTTGTTCATTTCTTTCATTCTCTAAACCAAATTTTTCTTCTTCTTGGATTCATCATTCTTCATCACACTCTTCTCAACAAATTTGTTCACACATCCATTTCCATATTGATTAGCATAATGTCTGAACTGCTTGCACTTGAAATAACTAATAACATTCCTTGCAGGATTTAGTGGATGAGATTTATATCTGCAGCGATTATCTTTATGACTATAGCGATTACAAGTATAACAAGATCCACAAAAGTTGTAATTCATCTTGTTTTATTTAGTTGGATTATAATTATGACTCATAGTATGGTTTCAATAGTGTTTTTCTTTATGACCAAACCTCTTGCAACTATAACACTAAATGCTTCTATAGTTTATAGCCTTATGTCCAAATTTATTGCATTGAAAACAATGACCATTAAAAGATGGGTACCTTTTCACATTAGGTTGATGAATCGGTGTACTTCTTGCACTAGTATTCTAATTCTAGGATTTCCTTTCATCTTCTAATTTCTTTTCAACTTCAGCTCTAACTTCTTTGCCTTTGTCTTTGTCATCTGAACATACATCGGGCTGAAATCCAAGTGTGGTCCTATCCAAATTAGCTCTCTGCATGCTGATCAAGTCTTCCAAGAGATTTCTACTATCAAGAACCTTATTCTTTTCCTTGAGCTTATTTACTTATTTCTCTACCTTCTCACATTCCTCAGACTTTAGCTTGATTATTTCTATCAAGGTCTCATCTAACTTATCCTTCTCCTGAATTTTTTGCATCAGATCTTTAATAATAGTTTCATTTTCTTGCTTCAACTTATTCTTAACCTCCTTATGCCTCAGTTTGAATTTTGCTATTTTCTCTATCAAGTTCTGTATACAGTCATTTGCTATCAATACATTATTCTTAAATTCCTCATTCTTTGATTTAACACTTTCTAAATTTTCAAGAGATATCTTCAAGTTTTCATTCAACTAAAATTCTCTAATCATGCACATAGGTGTTGTGATTTAACCAACACAGATCTCCCTCAAGAGAATAAACTTTCAAACAAAGAACCTTGAACTCTCTGATACCGATTGTTGGATTGGTTGAAGAGGCTAGAATACTGAGAGTGGTTTGAATCAGTATTCCTACAAATTCTAAAACTTTCACCAAACTTAAACCTTTTGCTAATTTATCAAACTCTTTAATTAAGCACTTCATACATGAAATAGAAAATTGAGAATAAAAATGAAACACAACTAGAAAAGGAACACCATAATTTATTTGTGGAAAATCCAAATGGGAAAAACCACAGAGAGTGTTAATTCTAAAGAGAATATAAGTAGTTATGTGTTTTTTTATAGAAGGGTGGATTACTACTAGTATACAAAAATGACTCACTACCGGAATTCTCATTGCAAAGATACAAAAATAGCTCACTACTAGAATCCTGATTGTAATAGGAATGATTGAACTAAAGAGTATTGCATCTCCAAATGCAAGAGTTCAGTTCCATGGTTAAGCTCAAATCATAATTATCAAACCTTATAGCAGATTGGGTGAAAGATCTATATTCAACTATCCTCTATAGAAGATCCAGTGAAGGATTATTGCAACACTATCAACACTCTAATTCTGCACCAACTGTCATAACTGTTCGCATCTCACACTTCATGCTCTATCACTTTCTTCTCTGATATCATCAAAACTATATCACCCTCATATCACATACTTCTCTATATATATAGCAGAGGACACACATATGAGGATAATGTGTCGACCTAATCCAACATATTATCCAATAAAGATCTGAATGATAAAGATGATAACCAATTCACCCCCCACAACATTTCTACATGCTTCCCTTTTCCTAATTCATTTACTGATGCATATTCCTTAATTACCAAAATGGCACAATATCATTTGGACCCAAAGATACAAACCCATTATCACAAAAATCATGTATAACAACTCCGAACTCTAAGAATACAAGTTATACATAAACTATAGATACCGAACCACAAGACATGAAAAGATACATCTACCACAACCAAAATAGCTGATACTAAAACATATAACCAATACTAGGAGGAAGTTAAGAACAACTTAGAATTTAAAGTACAAGGATCTCCCAAAAATTACTCAATCAAATAAACTACATCTCACTATAGCATTTCCTATAGCAACACCAGAATGTGCATCACCTGCATATAGAAAAAATGCACATATTGTTGGCATATCATGAAACGGTGATAATGTATTTTGTCATTGATGTCAATAAGTTCTTTGTTGGTATTTTGGTATGGTTTTGTCATTGATGTCAACACCTACTATCACTTATAAACTCTTGCACTTTGAAGAATTGGAAATGTCACCAACAAGCAAGTGACTTATGCACAGTCACCGGTATCTAGTACACGGGTAGGATATAATGTTCACTAGCACTTGGAATGATATGGAAAACACCTTGTTATGTCAAAGACATCATTTGGACACTTTTTCTTAGAGATTTGTTCATTGGCATATTCATATTTGCATATTTGTTGTTACTAACAAATAGGTCCAGGTCATACACCGATAGGCTTATCTATTCCAGATCAGCACGACACAATATGGAGATGTTTTATTATTGTTGTAAATGTATCAAGCCAACATGTTGAATCGGTTATTGTATCAGATATTATTTTATTTGTAAATTGATTTTATTGTAATATCCTTTAGAGCCGACCTACTAAAATTGGTCTTAGGTTATGATATAAATGGAAGATATTATTTGTAAGATCAAGTCTGGAATGCGAAGGAAGAAATAATTTCATATATGCGAGAATAAGCAGAGCTTTACCCGCAGACATCATTTGAAGGAGAAGCAAGGTTTTTGTGAAGACAATCAGAACTACACCGGTATTGAATCCAGCATAGTAAGATGCTATTTTGAGCAGTACATCCTTATTGGATTTAACCATCCAATTGTAGTCAGTGTGACTCTTATTTGTGGTTGAGCAGTGAGCTCTAGGTGCTTGGCCTTTTTGCATGTACAAACCCCATTTTGTATACACATACTATCTGCAGTAGTATCATCTGATTATGGGTAAGGTTTCCCACCATGGTTTTTCCCCTTACAAGTTTTCCACATACAAATATTGGTGTTATGTTTTGTGGATGTTATTGTGTTTCTATTTCATACATTAATCTTTACCGGTACTATAATTAACTGATAAAACTATCTACCGACATGAAATTTTGGTTTATCGGTATTAAGCATTAAAGTTGGTTAAGTTGTTTTGGTTTGAATTTATTTGAAAACTAATTCACCCCTCCTCTCAATTGTCCCCGGGACCTAACAATTGTTATCAGAGGCTAGTCCTCTTTTTCCAGAAGTTTAACAGCTTGAGGAGATCCAATGTCTACTAACTATTTCAGGAAGGACAATCCTAAACTTGATGGAACCAACTATGGCATATGGAAGATCAGGATGGAGACACATTTGAATGGCATTGGAAAGGACATCTAGGAAGTTACAAAGAATGGCTATACTGCTCCTACTCCTGGTCAGCCTAATCCACCTACCTTAGGAAAAGATGAGGAAAATGATTGCAAAGCTAGAGAAGCACTTCTGAGCGCATTATTAGATCAAAAAATCATGGGATTATCAGATAGATCAACTACTAAAGCTATTTGGGATCACTTGGAAACATTGAATGAAGGAGATTCCATAGTCAAAATTGCAAAACTTGAAAGCTTTTGGGTCAGGTATGAAAATCTGAAAATGGAAGAAGATAAAAGGATTTTTGCTTTTATGGAAAGAGTTAATGAAATTGTTTTGGGTATTAAATGTTGTGGAGGAACCTTAAACGAAGATGAAATTGTTTCAAAAGTTTTAAGAGGATTGCCACCAACATATAAAATAAAGGTTACTGCTATAAATGAGTTAAGAACAATGCCTAATACATCGGTAACTAGGGATGCATTGATTGGAAAACTTTCGGCTTTTGAAATTGAGGAATTTGGTCTTGTTGCTACTATAAACACAGATTTAGCTTTTAAGGCAACTTGAAGAAAGCAAGAGAGAAAATGAAGAACTTGAAGAACTTGAAGCACTATTTGCAAGAAAAATGCCTAAAGGTCTAGTTGGAAGTAAGTATGAAGGTAAAGCACCCTTTAAATGCTTTAAATATAATAAGATTGGTCATATGGCTTCTAGATGCCCTAATAGACATGCTAGACTAAGAGAAGAAGCTAGGAGAACATACAAGCCTAACCTTAAATATCAGAGATACAGATTCAAGAAGAGTAAAGTTAAATCTTGTTATCTTGCTGATGAAGGAGTCACTGATGATTCTGATGAAGATCCAATAGACAATGGATGGGTTTTTGTTGCTATAATAGAAGATCAACCAATAGCTATTGTTTCACCAGTAGAACAGGCCCTGGAAGCTAAAGTTTAAATTAAAGATGAATGGATCGTTGATTTAGGATGCTCACATCATATGACTAGTGATATAAACAAATTCTTGAACTTTCAAGAATATAATGGAGGTCTAGTAATATTTGGAGATGATAAAGCTTGCTTGATCAAAGGTAAAGGTACAATATCTCTTGATGGTAAGCATAATATTGGCAATGTTTATTATGTGGAAGGTTTAAAGCATAATCTTTTGAGTGTTGGTCAATTAGTTGAGAAAGGATTTCAGTTACAATTCAAGAATGGAAAATGCAAAATTATGAACAAAACTGGTTTGGAAATTGCAACTGGTAATCAAACTAGAGGTAATATCTTTCATTTGAATAATAGTGAAAAGACATGCTTGATTGCACATATTGATGAAAGTTGGCTATGGCATAAAAGACTTTGTCATGTAAATTTTGATTGCATGGTAAAAATCAATACTACTAAGGCACTTAGAGATTTACCTAAGATTGTTAAACCTCACAATCCAGTATGTAAGGAATGTCAATTTGGAAAACAAGTTATAGCAACTTTTAAAAGTATTCTAGAAAAATCCAATAATGCTCTTGACTTAATTCATACTAATTTATGTGGTCCAACTAGAACTAAAAGTTTACAAGGTGATAGATATTTCATGCTAATCATTGATGACTGTTCTAGAATGTATTGGGTTACTTTTCTCAAAGAAAAATCAGAAGCACTTGGGAAGTTCAAACTATTCAAAGCAATGGTAGAGAATGAAACCGGTAAGAAAATCAAATGTCTGAGATCAGATCAAGGAGGAGAATTTACATCTAAGGAATTTAATGCATTCTGTGAAGTGAATGGAATCAGAAGACAGTTATCAGTACCCCGAACACCACAACAGAATGGGGTTGTAGAAAGGAAAAATAGAACTATCTTGGATGCAGCTAGAAGTATGTTATCTGAAGCAAATCTACCACATGTATATTGGAGAGAGGTAGTAAGCACAATGGTCTATACATTCAACAAAGTTCACATCAAAGGAGAAACAGGTAAGACCCCTCATGAACTATGGTTTGGTATTACTCCTACTCTTAAATATTTCAGAATATTTGGAAGTAAATGCTATATTAGAAGAGATGAGTATATTGGAAAATTTGATCCTAGAAGTGATGAAGGAATATTTATTGGTTATTCATCTAAGAGATAGGCATATAGATGTTTTAACAAAAGATTGCAGAAAATTGTTGAGAGTACAAATGTGAAGATTGATGAACAATTCAGAGGAACTTCAAGGTATATATACTCTGAACTGGCAATAGAGATTCTAGCAAATGAACCTACAATGAATCAACTGGTACAAAATGAAGATCCAGTTGCACTAGTATCATCTAAAAATTCCACTGTAACTGAGGAACAATAGCAAACAAAGACACATCAGTATGTAAGATTGAATCACTCTGAAGATCAAATAATTGAAAACAAGTATAAAGGAGTTATGACAAGAGGAAGACTGGCAAATGAAGAGGTATGTCTTATTTCCCAAATTGAACCATCCTCAATTAGTGAGGCATGTGAAGATAAACACTGGATTAAAGCGATGGAAGAGGAACTAGAACAAATTGAGAAAAATAACACATGGACATTAGTTCCCCAGCCTAAAGACAAAAATATTATTGGAACAAAATGGGTACTCAGAAACAAACTCAAACAAGATGGTAAGGTAATAAAAAATAAAGAAAGATTAGGGTGTAAGGGATATTCTCAGAAAGAAGGAATTGATTATAATGAAACCTTTGCACCGGTAGCTAGAATTGAGGCAGTCAGATTATTCTTGGCTTTTACAACACACAAGAACTACAAAGTATATCAAATGTATATTAAATGTGCATTTTTGAATGGAGATCTTGAAGAAGAAGTTTACATTGAGCAACCTGATGGATTTTCTTTGACAGATAATAAAGATATGGTTTGTAGGTTAAGGAAAGCTTGTATGGGTTGAAGCAAGCTACAAGAGCTTGGTATGCAAGATTGGATAAGTATGTTTTGAAGATTGGTTTTTCTTAAGGTAATGCTGACAACAACTTATACTATAAAGTGACTAATGATGACATCATGGTTATAGAAGTTTTTATTGATGATATAATCTTTGGAGGAGAAGATGGATTATGTAAAGACTTTTCTATTGAAATGCAACAAGAATTTGAAATGTCTATGATTGGAGAAATAAAATTCTTTTTAGGATTGTAGATTTCACAGACTAATAGAGGTATATTCTTCAGTCAATCCAAGTACCTGAAGGAGTTACTAAAGAAATTTGGGATGGAAAACTCTAAACCTGTAAGCACACCTATGACTACAAATGATAAATCATCACTAAGGGATGAATCTACACTTGTTAATTCGACTAGGTACAAATCTATGATAGGAGGCCTACTGTATTTAACACAAACAAGACCTGATATTATGAATACAGTATGTATTGTTTCAAGATTTCAGATTAATCCTAGAGAAAATCATGAATCAATAGTAAAAAGGATTTTCTGGTACTTACAAGGCACTACAAATCTTGGCTTATGGTATCCTAAAGATGAAAACTTTGAATTATGTGCATACATGGATGCAAATTGGGCAGGAGATGTGGATGATAGAAAAAACACCATTGGTGAAGCATTTTTTCTTGGTAGTAGATTAATTACTTGGTTGAGTAAGAAACAAAGTTGTACATCTTTATTAACACCTAAATCATAATATGTTGTAGCAACAACTAACTGTACATAGGTATTATGGCTTAAGAAAATGTTGAAAGACATAAAGGTAAAATGCAAGGAACCCATAACTATCTATTGTGATAACACTACAACAATTGATATATCTAAGAATATGGTATTACATTCTAAAACTAAACATGTTTCTATCAAGCTGAATTTTCTGAAAGAGAATGTTGAAGCAAAAGAAGTAAAACTGGTTAAAGTAAATACTAAAGAGCAGATTGCAGATATTTTCACTAAACCTCTACCTAAGGAGACCTTTGAATATCTCAGAAACCAGCTTGGGGTCATACCCCCACTGGTAGAGACTTAGATAGTTGATGTTTGTCATCAACTGACAGAATCAATAGAGAAATCTTTTACTCCGGATTTGATGAGGAAGCTACTTCTCAGGGGGAGTAGTTAGTATACTGAATTGGTTGGAATTTTATATTGGCTTTGGCATTTGATGTCAAAGGGGGAGAGATATCTATGGAAAAACAATTTATCTCTTGGGGAGAGATTATTCATTTGGGGAGAGATTGTTATTTTGAGAGAAACTGATTACTCTCTGTATCTCTATTTTGATTTCTGGTTATGATCATTTTTGGGGAGATTGTTGGTTTTTGGTATTTGGCATTTCTATTTTGGCACTTTGATGGTTTTTCCATCTTGTGTTGCCATCAATGCCAAAGGGGGAGATTGTTGGTATTTTGGTATGGTTTTCTCATTTATGTCAACACCTACTATCACTTATCAACTCTGACACTTTGAAGAATTGGAAATGTTCATCGACAAGCAAGTGACTAATGCACAGTCACTGGTATCTGGTACACCAGTAGGATATAATGTTCACTAGCACTTGGAACAATATGGAAAACACCTGGTTATGTCAAAGTCATCGTTTAGGCACTTTATCTTGGAGATTTGTTCATTGGCATATTCGTATTTGCATATTTGCTGTTATCGGCAAATAGGTCTAGGTCATACACCAGCAGGCTTATCTATTCTAGATCAACATGACACGATATGGAGATGTTTTATTATTATTGTAAATGCATCAAGCTGACATGTTGAATCGATTATTGCATCGGATATTGTTTTATTTGTAAATTGATTTTATTGTAATATCCTTTAGAGCTGACCTACTAAAATTGGTTTTAGGTTATGATATAAATGTAAGATCTTATTTGTATGATCAAGTGTGGAATGTGAAGGAAGAAATAATTCAGTATATGCGAGAATAAGTAGAGCTTTACACACAGAAATCATTTGAAGGTGAAGCAAGGTTTTTATGAAGATAAGCAGAACTACACTGGTACTGAATCCAGTATAGTAAGATGCTATTTTGAGCAGTACATCCTTATTAGATTTAACCATCCAATTGTAGTTAGTGTGACTCCTATTTGTGTTTGAGCAGTGAGCTCTAGGTGCTTGGCCTTTTTGCATGTGCAGACCCCATTTTGTATACACATACTATCTGCAGTAGTATCATCTTATTGTGGGTAAGGTTTCCCATTGTGGTTTTTCTCCTTATAGGGTTTCCACTTACAAATATTGGTGTTATGTGTTGTGGATGTTATTATGTTTCTATTTCATACATTAATCTTTACCGGTACTATAATTAATTGATAAAATTGTCTACCGGCAAAAAAGTTTGGTTTATCGATATTAAGCATTAAAGTTGGTTAAGTTGTTTTGGTTTGAATTTATTTGACAACTGATTCACCCCCCCTCTCAGTTGTCCCCCGGACCTAACATGCTCATGCAAGAAAACCGGTATGCAGCGGTATGAAGATTGCAAGCGGTTATGGTCAACCCGGATGGAGTGGACTGGTGTCACAGTTCACTAAATATGACTACCCGTTGGTAGTCTCTGTTTAACTTTAGGGTTTCTAGTTTGGCTTGTATGGTGCAACCAATGATGTTTTGTGATGAGTTAGTTAAGAACAAGGATAAGGATCTAGATGCCACATCACCCATGTGCACGTGAAGGATTTCTTCAAGGATCTTGCATGTGAAGATCGAATGAATTGAATGTCTACCTCGGGAATGTGCATTTTTCTTAGAGGTATGCGAAAAGCACATGATGGGTTACTGTTTTCTAGATGCGGTGAAGATTGGATGATGCAGAATGAATTGAGATCTATTTTAGATAATTTCATTTTATGTAATGTATGTGATGGTCAGGATTGGACCTCTTGTAATTGTAAACCTAAAATTTTTAGGGTTTAGGGTTTATACTACTGACCTAATTATTGTCTATAAGGTCGATGAGTTTTTTTATTGAAGTGTTGGAAAAATTTGTGGATGTGTCCGCATGTTGGAGATTTGATACTTGTCAAACCAAAGTGAGGAATCTACAGAGTTTGATTGCAGAAGAGAGGAACTGAAAAGGATCTTCCTTAGCAAGGAGTGTTGTTATCAGATCAGAGTTTTACCTATTGTCTTCTAACCATTTCAACAGAAGGTAAATCCCTTGATTGGGTAGCTTTAACAAGATTTTTTGTAAATCCTCTAACTAGGTGGCTCAAGTTCATTGAGTTGTTTAAATCCTCTAGCCAGGTAACCTTTAATAGGGTTTCAACCTTTAATAGGGTATATAGCCATCCCTTAACTAGGTGATCCCTAAAAGGATCAGTTCCTAACAGAACCTTTATTGTAAAAGTCTTTAACCGGAGTAGGCTCCTAACAAAGCGGACTTCAAAAGAGTTCACAAACAAGCTTGTGGGTATTCATCCCCATCGTGGTTTTTCCCATTTGGGTTTCCATGTGAAAAACTATGTGTGTTATAGGTTGTGAGTTTTTCATGTGATGATTGTGTGATTCTGATTAAGTTAGACATGCATGCAGTGCTAAATGGTTGTGGTATTCCTGATACAACTCATGCATGACTATATCGGTGAAGTAGTCATCAGGATTTGAGATCTGTTGTATGTTGTCTGAAGTGATTTTATTTAACCGATAGAGTTGTCTGAAGTATTTATGTTTAATCGGTGTTGCTATGGTTAAGTTCAGAAGTTAAGACACCGATTAGCTACATTTTGATATGATAAAGTGTTGAAGCAGTTTTTGTGTGTACTAATTCACCCCCCCTCTTAGTACCGGTTAGGACCTTAGTACTTCATCATTGTTCATAAATTGGTATCATAGCACATCTAGGTCCTCCGTGATAAAAGCTTAACCACTTGAGGCAAAAGATCCTATTTTAATGATGAAGAGGGGAGGTCCTAAGTTCAACAAGGACAACTTTGCAATATGGAAGGATAGGATGAAGATGTATATCAAGAGTTTGGGTGCAGAACACTAGAGCTATGTTGAGAATGCCTATGTAATCCCCACTGGCACTCTAACCAATGATCAGAAAAGAGAGATTGAATAAAATGGGCAAGCCATGTAAGCCCTTATTAGAAGCTTGTCTGATGTAGAGTTCATTGATGTACAAGATAAGGACAATCTGAAAGATGTGTGGGACAAACTGGAATCCATTTATGGTAGTGATGAACATGTCAAGTAGGCTAAGGAAGAAAGCCTTGGAGGAAAGTTTGAAGATATGAGGATGGTTGAAGGAGAGACCATATCAATATTATCCAATCACTGGATCATATAGAATCTATGTCCATAATGCATCAAAATAAGGTATCAATAATAAGTCCAAAACATGAGAATAACTGCAATGCTATGATGGCTTGGGGTAGGGCCTCACACCCTCCCCTTTTAGGCATGAACTTCCTCCTGGAGTTCATAAAAAAGATGGGGGTACTAAGATCTCATCTGTGCTACTTCCTCCCATGATGTTGTAACCTTGTCATAACAATCCCACTGGACCCTAGCCTGGTCCAGCTCTCGACCTCGAAGAGCTAGCATCCAGTGAGCCAAAATGCAAATGGGCTCTAAAGCTAGCTGCCCATCTGACTCCACCTGCAAGGCATCCCAATCTAAAATATGACTCATCATAAATATATTTCCTCACAACTGATACATGAAACACATTGTGGATGCTCGATAGGCTTGGTGGCAAAGCTAGATGATATGCTACTGGTCCTATCCTCTCAAGGATCTCAAATGGCCCAACAAAGTGAGGTACAAGATTAGAACCCTTCCATAACTAATTGGACTCTTATGCAATCACACTCTCAAGAAAACTCACTCCCCAGCCATGAAGCTACGATCTATCCTCTTCGCATCAACATACTTCTTTTCTCTATCATGCACCTCTCTAAGGCATAGTCTAATCAAATCCACCTACTACTCCATATCACAAACTATCTCAGGACTAATAGCTACTCTATCCTCAATACGGTCCAAACTCAAAGGTGTCCTGCAAGGTCTGTCGTACAAATCCTGAAAAGGTGGCATCCCCGAAGAAGTGTGATGCCCATTACTATAGGAAAACTCTAACAAAGGAAGGTACTCTTCCCATCTGGTCTGATGATCCATGACATACATACAGAGCATGTCTTCTAGCAACTGGTTTACCCTCTTTATCTGTCCATCTATTTCTAGATGATAGGATATGCTAAAGTTGAGTCTGGTACCCATTGCTTCCTATAATGCTTTCCAAAAGGAAGAAGTGAAGAGGGAATCTCTGTCTGAGATAATCTTGGGTGGAACACCATGAAGTCTGACGATATCCCACAAGAATACTTGTGCCACTGCAGGTGTTGTGAAGGTAGTTCGAACTGGTGAGAAGTGGGCCACTTTGGTCACTTTGTCAACTATCACCATGATGGAATCATGATGACGTGATGACATAGGAAGACCGATGACAAAATTGATTGATATAGTATCCAACTTCCACTCTTGTATCGCATGAGACTAGAGAAATCCAACTGGATGGCAGTGCTCTGCCTTGACTCTCTAGCACTCAAGGCATCGGGCTACTAGTATAGAAATGAATTTCCACATACCTGGCCAATGATATAACTATCTCAAATCTACATGCATCTTCTTAACTCTGGGATGTGCTATATAAGGAGCTCTATGAGCCTCCATCACAATGAAATCATGCAATCCTCTAGAAGAAGGTACATAGATGCATGCTCTATGGTGTAGTAGTCCATTAGACTCTAATGAATAGTTTGCATACTTCCCTTCCAAGATCTCTTGAGATCGCACTACTTGACATACCTCTAAATACCACTCATCCTCTGACAGTTGCTGCAATATATGATCTCTCAAATTTGTATCTATAGACATGGAGTATATCTCATAACATCTCTTACTCAAGGCATTTGCAACTATGTTCTCTTTCTCCTTGATGTAGTGAGCATCAAAATCATACTCACATAAAAACTCCATCCATCTTCTCTGATGAGCATTAAGATTAGGCTAAGTGAATATGTACTGCAAGCTCTGATGATCTGAATGAAGCTCAAAATGATGACCCAAAAGAAAATATCTCCACCTCACAAGTGCGTGGACCACTGCTGCAAGCTCAAGGTCATGAGTAGGGTAGTTAAGCTCATGAATCTTAACTTTCTTGGACTCATACGGTATAACTCAACCCTCCTACATAAGGATTGCTCCTCAACCATCCAAGGAAGCATCTGTACATACTATGAAATTAGTAGAGGGATATGTAAATACTTTTCTGTCCACTCGAATTTCTTTCCCTTTCACTGAAGAGATGTAATAGGATGTGCAACCCTAGAGAACCCCTCAACGAAGTGTCTGTAGTACCCTGCTAGACCCATGAAACTCCTGACTTCTATCACACTAGTTAGCGCTAGCCAATCCATAATAGATTTGATCTTTGATGGGTCAACTGAGATCCCATCACCAGATATAACATGCCCTAGATATCTGGCCTTTGATATAAAGAATGCACACTTCAACAAACTACCATACAAATGATTGTCTCTCAAGCATTGCAATAGCTGCCTCAAGTGCTCCTTGTGCTCCTCCTCATTTTGAGAATAAATCAATATGTTGTCGATGAACACAATCACAAATCGGTCAAGGAAAGTGCAGAATACCCCATTCCTGAGACTCATGAATACAACTGGAGCATTCATAAGACCAAATGGAACCACGGTGAACTCATAGTGGCCATACCTGGTACGAAAGTGGTCTTGTGGATATTGCTCTCTACTATCATCAACTAATGGTACCCTGACTTCAGATCTATCTTAGAAAATACTTTGGCACCCTGAAGATGATCAAATAAGTCGTTGGTCCTAGGCAAATGATATCGGTTCTTGATGGTCACTTTTTTCAACTCTCTATAATCCATACATAACCGAATGGATCCATCCTTCTTCTTTACAAAGATGATTGGTGCACCCAAAGGGGAGATGCTAGGGTGAATGTGACCTTTCTCTAAGGGTTCCTCAAGCTTCATCTTGAGCTCATTAAGCTCATTAGTGGTCATTCTATATGGTTCTCTCAAAACTGGCTCAGCTCCTGGTACAAGATCTATGTGAAAATCAATCTCCCTGCTAGGTGGGATAGCAGGTAGCTCGGAAGGAAACACATTTGCAAATTCCTCAAGGATAGGATGATCATCTAGGGAAGGCTTCTTCTCATTCTCTTCTTCTCTATCACTGATCATGATGGCAAATAATAGGAATCCCTTTCGCATGCTCCGCTTAAGCTACATAGCAAAAATCATACGAAGCGATAGGGGTCTCTAAATCCCTAAAATTCTATGGAGCTACCATGATCATCCACACACTCGCTCTTTTTCTGGCGACAATCCATCTTGGCTCTATGGGCATATAGCAAATCCATGCCAAGAACAATGCCATAAGATCCTAAAGGTGTGACTCAAAGGTCTACTAAGATGGTTGTATTCCCAATCTGAAGCTTACAATCCCTAACCATAGATTCAATAGACACTCTAGCTCCTAAAGCCAACTCCACTTCCCAACTAACACCTTGCCTTGTTGCCACTAGCCCGCAATGCTCCACAACCAATGGAGATATAAAAGAATATATATCTCCTGAATCAAACAAGATAGAAACACTGCTACCTTTGATCATACCTGCAACCTCTATGATTGTGGCCTAATGTTCTACCTGGCAGTTGCCAACCATTGTGAAGACTCTGTGGGACTTACCCATGTCCCCAACTATAGGCTCTAAACTTGCCATCCGATGAGTGCCTACTATCTGACCCTATGAACACTCTCTCACCATGTGTCCCATGGCCCCACAAGTAAAACAAGCACCACATGTCTAAAATTGAACACCTTGTGGCCTAGAGTATGGCTGTCCTCCTATCCTGCTCGATCCACTGAAACCACTCCTAGATGATTGTTGAGTCTATGTCGGAGATTTGTATGGAACCTATGGTCGTTGATCATGCCTAGGACCCTGTGTATGCCACTGCTTGGGCTTAAAGCCCTGTTGACCCTGTGGAGGCCTTTGCCTTTGATTTTGTTGTGGCTACTAAGGAGGAGGGGATTTAAAGGACCCCGATGAATGTCTATGGTTACCCTTTCAGTGGGGTTTTTGAAACCCAAAGGACTGAGGTATAGGTTTTTGGTTCTAATGTCAATCTTGCATGTCCTAAGGTCTACCCTAAATCTCCTCTGATATCAAGGGCTTCTCCATGGAAACACAAAGGCTTCCTGGAGCTGCCATCCTAACTGGTCCTGCTATACCAGTATTCAATCCTCTAATAAACTAGTTGACGAGTAGCTTCTCATCCTTCAAGTAGTCAACATGGAGTAAGAGCTCGAAGAACTTGCTCTCATATTGGGACATTGAGAGACCTTCTATTGAAGGTCATGAAACTCATTAATCATGTGCTGCCTAAAGTGCTCTGATAGGTATCTATCTCTGAACCTCTTTGTAAAGATGTCCCAAGTGACAGTGTCAACAACTATGTCATTCTTATACTCCTCCTGCCTCGACCATGTGGAAGTTGTCCCTCTCAAAAGGTGAATAGCAATTCATGCCTTCAAATTGCTCTCATAGGGACATAATCTAAAGCACATCTCTAGACTCAATAGCCAAGCCTCAGCCTCTACCCCATTGGTAGATCTTGCAAATGATGGTGGCTGAAGATGTAAAATATCTCTGATCTGATCCCCGGGATCATTGGATGCTTTCTCAAAAATTACTGGTGCCACAACTAGTGGTGCTTCAGGTAGATGGACTGACTCAAGCTCATGCTTAGCCTAGGCCTCTATATGGTTAGGAGGTGGACTCCTACTTCATTCCTTAGCTATAGATCTATGACAATCAGAAATTTGGTGCTCTGCTTGATGATCTGCTACTGGGAGTCTATCCTAAACTATTCCTATCAGGTTCTGAAGTGCAACCAAAATGTCTTGGTTGGGGTCAATCAGTTGTTTGGGAGGAGCTTCCTGATCCCCTTCTGGATCTAGCTCATCCCGCACAATGTCTTCACATGCCATGCGAGCAGGTCTAGGACCCCTACCGTGCCTACGAGCTTGTCGCATAATTGGCGGCATCCTTAGAGATCAATAAAATTAAATAAAGTAAATAAATAAATAAATAATAAAGAAAATTATATTTAAAGCAAAACGTAATAGAGAAAGGTTCCTAGTGCTGGAAACCTTGCTCTGAGACCAAAATGTCATGCCCAAACTTTTGGGAAAAAACGCAACAACAAATTATTTTTTTAAACAACATAAAAAATTCTAATTACTCTACGATAAAGATGAGTTAAATATGTTTGTCTAAGCTAAGGGTTATCTCAAGCATTAAAAGAATGGGTTCCTAGAGTTAATTTAATTAACTCCACAATTATAACGTTACAATTCAAACTAGACTAATTATACTTTAAAAGGGTCGTCACAACTTAATTTATTAATTTAATTAATTTACCCCAATTAATTCTCCAATTATTAATCAAGAGATATTAATTATCTCAAATAGTATTTATTTGCTCTTGGACAAATTAAAATGTTTAACAAATATTTAATTGAATTTAAATAATTAATTGAGCGATAGTAATAATGTTTTTAAATTCGTCTATTAAAATTAACTAAATCAAATATAAAAATAACCTAGCCAATAACCTCATTTAATTGACAAATTAAATTTCCCCCCCATTAAATATTTAATATTTGACATTAAATTACATCCTTAACATTCAAATAATCATTATTCTATTTAAAATCTCCATTAATAAACTTTTCTAATAAATTTACCCAAATATGTGAATAATATTGCTATATAAATATTTAATTTCAACTCCAACTAAAATTCCTAAATAGTCAATTAATTAAATAATAACTCAAATTAAATGAGAATTCCCCATATCAAATTTAGAGAAATCTTTTCTTCTTTATTATTTTATTTCTTTTATCTTTGTCTCTTACTCTAACCCTAACTAGGGTTTTATTTTAAAATCCTTATGACTCTTTTTCTTTTGTATTTTTATTTACCCTAACCAGAAATAGGGTTAGGGTTTTATGTTTTCTAACATAATCTCTTTTTTCTGTTATTCATTTACCCTAACCCAAAGTTGGGTTAGGGTTTTATTTTAAGTAACACATAATATATTTTTTTATGTGTGTGTGTGTAGGTGGGAGAGAGATGGTGGCCATGGAAATGGCATGGCAGAGGAAGTGGATGAAGGTTTCATGTAGGGGGCGGTGGTGGCCGCACGGTGGCTCATGGGCATCACTGTGGATACCCACAGTGGTGGCCGCGATGTCGTCCACTATGGTTATCCATAGTGGTGGCAACGAAGTCGCTCACTGTGGATACCCACAGTGGCAGCCGCAATGCCACCCACAGTGGCGATCGAGCCTCCACCGTGGTTATCCATGGTGGCGGCTAGAGTTACTAGGCAAGATAAAAAAAAATTGAATGAAATTTTTATTTATTTATTTACAGTAAAAATTTTATATTTATATAAATTGTGTGTGTGTGTGTGTGTGTGTGTGTGTGTGTGTGTGTGTGTGTGTGTGTGTGTGTGTGTGTGTGTGTGTGTGTGTGTGTGTGTGTGTGTGTAAGTATATATATACATATATGTATATGTATACATATATATGTAAATATATACATGTGTGTGCATAAACAAAAGGGATATGAGTATTTCTAGGCATATTCAAACATATAAACATTATATATATACTCATGCATAATACATTTATTCAGATTTAAATAATGTGATCTTTGTTAACTAGAATGTAGAATGTTACAATATATTTGCACAAATTTAATTACTTTTTTGTTTTAATCATAATGTTAAATGCATGAATAGCTCTGAGTTAAATGTATATAATATCCTTTTTTGTCTGAGATGCAACACATGTTTTATTTAATATTTCGTATAACAACATATTAGATTCATGCAAAATAATAGGTATATAGAATATATAACATACATACATACATACATACATACATAATATATATATATATATATATATATATATATATATATATATATATATATATACCTACAATCTGTATTTTAATTTTTGGCTACATTAACTTAGAAAATAGGTATAAATAACATAAATAATTAATTTAATAGCTACACTATTTCTTTCACATTCTTTTTGATAATTAAAACAACAAGATGAAAATTTAAGACATTTAAAACTAACACTTAAAAAGTATTTTTCTTTCTACATTTCTCCTACTTTTGCAAATGCATATTCTTTTTTTTTTAATGAATCTACTAAATAGTTCAGACAGATTTAAAGTAAGATGCATATGAAATTTAAAGCCTTCAAGGATATTTATTTTGACAATAACTAAATCTGCAAGTTTACAACTTAATTTTCATCTAAGAAATACACTTCCCAACTTTATTCTTTTCTCTTTAAGAAGATTACAATGGAAAACATAATCCTTTTATTTTATTTTTCATTCTACGAAAATAATAAAACTTACTAGCTTAATACATTCTTTTACTCATAGTCTTTTGAACACTTTCAAATAAAATACAAATCTTTTTTTTTTTTTGAATCCACTTTAACAATAGTAACAAGATTACAATCTCAATCCTTTCACATTTCTACAAGAATGGGGCTTGTTAAAATACATATTGTCAAAATTTCCAAATAAATCAATAGGAGACCTACACATGAACCTTTCTTTTCAACATCCTTTATTCCAAAAAAAAAGGTTGCAAATAAAACTTATAGGTTGTGACCATGGAGGCTCACCTCCCAACCTAAGCTTACATGAAGCCACCCCTGATCTAGGAGAACCAAGGCTGAACGGGATGCAACCATTGCAAACAATGCACAAGAAGACTCACAACCATAGAACTCCCAACTCAAGGTTAAACAAAGTCACTAAGTGACTATTTCTTTGACGGGTGTGTTGGAATTATGGATGTGTTGCATTAGTTTTGTCCTTGATGTCAACACATATCCTTCTAGAGCTCTATGGTTATGTTTAACTAGCAAGTTCATTGACTTATGCACATTCACTAGTTATATTGTTCATCAACACTGATGATGACCTATTATCATCTGGAGATCACTTGATTATATTGAAGCTATGGTTTTGATACTTGGTTTTGGTGTTTTGGTTATTGGTCTAATCGGGTTGAAATATTTGTTGTTACTAGCAAATTGATCTAGGTTATGGACCAGTATGTGTTATCTATTCCAGATCAATATGAGACGTTATGGAGATGATTTATTAATTTGATATTGTTGTAAATATATTGAGGCGATATGATACATTACATCTTGACTTATTTGTAATTGATTTAATTGTAATATTCTTAGTGAAATGACCTACACATTTGGTCTTAGGTTTGTATATATGTAAGATCTCATTTATGAGATGACATATGGGAATGTATGGTATGTAAGGTTATGGTATTGTAACATGGTATGTGTGAATATTGAAGATCATATGAGTAGACCATAGAGAAGGTTTAAGGAAGGTTTTAAGGTGTTTATCAGAGCTTAACAGGTACTAAATCTAGCATTGGAGATGCTATTTTTAGAAGTACATTATTCTAGGATTTAACCATCCTACTGTAGTCATTGCGACTCTCATTTGAGTAGTGTGCTCTAGGTAGTTGGTCTTTCTGCATGTGCAGACCCCATTTGTATACACATACTATCTACAGTAGTATCATCTGATTGTGGGTAAGGTTTTCCACTGTGGTTTTTCCCCTTATAGGGTTTCCACATTAAAATTTTTGTGTTATTTGTTGTGGATGTTGTTTCTCTTTCTATTTTATGTATTAAGTTTCATCGGTATTAATATTAACTGCTAATCTATCAACCGACATTAAGTTTGGTTTACTGATATTAAGTATCAATTTTGATTAAGTTATAATTGGGTTGAAATTCATTGACAACTAATTCACCCCCCCCCTTCTTAGTTTCCCTTTCGGTTCCTAACAATTGGTATCAGAGCTAAGTCCTCTTTTTGCAAAAGTCTAATAGCTTGAGGAGATCCTATGGCAACAAACTTTTTCTGGAAGGATAGTCTGAAACTTGATGGAACTAACTATGGTATATGGAAGATTAGAATGGAGACACATATGAATTGCATTTGAAGAGACATATGGGAAGTTACAAAGAATGGATATGTTGGTCCTACTACGAATCAACCTAATCCACCAACATTGGGTAAGGAGCAAGAGAATCATTGCAAAGCAAGAGAGGAACTTTTGGGCACATTGCTAGATCAGAAAATCATGGGATTATCAGACCGATCTACTACTAAATCTATTTGGGATAAATTAGAGACATTGAATGAAGGAGATACCACTATCAAAATTGCAAAACTGGAATGTTTCTGGGTCGGGTATGAAAATTTTAAAATGGAAGAAGATGAAAGAATTTCTACTTTTATGGAAAGAGTTAATGAAATTGTTTTAGGAATACAATGTTGTGAAGGATCCTTAAGTGAAGATGAAATTGTTTATAAAGTTTTAAGAGCTTTGCCACCGGCATACAAAATTAAAATAACTACTATTAATGAGTTGAGAACAATTCTTAATACGTCAGTATCTAGAGATACCTTGGTTGGAAAACTTTCAGCATTTGAGCTTGAGGAATTTGGTCTTGTTGTTGCAATTAAGACATATTTAGCCTTCAAAGCATCATCATCTGCAACATCATCATCATCATTTGACAAATCTGATTGGAAAACACTTTATGTAAAAGAACTTGAAGATATCAGGAGGGAAAATGAAGAACTGGAAGAACTGGAAGAACTTGAAGCACTATTTGCAAGGAAGATGCCTAAAGGTCCAATTGGAAGTAAGTTTGAAGGTAAACCACCATTTAAATGTTTTAACTACAATAAAGTTGTTCATATAGAATCTAGATGTCCTGATAGACATGAAATATTGAGAGAGGAAGCTAAAAGAACATATAAGCCTAACCCTGAATATCAGAGATACAGATTTAAGAAGAACAAAGATGAATCTTGTTAATATGTTGATTAAGGAGTTACTTATGATTTTGTTGAAGAACCAGCAGACAATGCATGGGATTTTTTGCAATAAAAGAAGATCAACCGGCACCTACTATTCCACTGGTAGAGCAGGCCCTAGCAGCTAAAATTGAAGAAAAAGATGAAGCGATTATAGATTCAGGATGTTCACATCATATGACTAGTGATAAAAGTAAATTCTTATCTTTTCAAGAATACAATGGAGGTCTAGTAAGATTTGGTGATGATAAAGCTTGTTTAATCAAAGGAAAAGGTACTATATCTTTGGATGGTAAGCATAATACTGACAACATTTATTATGTTGAAGGTTTGAAGCATAATATTTTGAGTGTTGGTCAATTAGTTGAAAAGGGATTTTAGTTACAATTCAAGAGTGGTAAATGCAAAATCATGAATAGAACTGGATTGGAGATTGCAACCAATAATCAGACTAAAGGTAATATCTTTCATTTGAATAACAGTGATAAGACATGCTTGATTGCACATGTTGATGAAAGTTGGTTATGGCATAAGAGACTTTTTCATGTGAATTTTGATTGCATTGTAAAGATCAGTTCAACTAAGGCAGTAAGGGATTTACCTAAGATTGTAAAACCTCATAACCCAATATGTAAAGAATGTCAAATGGGAAAGTAAGTTAGAACAACCTTTAAGATTATTTTTGAGAAATCCAATAATGTTTTTGATTTAATTCATACTGACTTGTGTGGTCCGACAAGAACAAGAAGTCTACAAGGAGATAGATACTTTATGCTAATCATTGATGATTATTCTAGAATGTGTTGGGTTACTTTTCTCAAGGAGAAATCAGAGGCTTTTGGAAAATTCAAATTATTCAAGGCAATTATAGAGAATGAAACTGGTAAAAGAATCATATTTTTGAGATCAGATCAAGGAGGAGAATTTAAATCTAGGGAGTTTAATACATTATGCAAAGTGAATGGAATCAAAAGATAACTATTAGCACCTCAGACACTTCAGCAGAATGGAATTGTGGAAAGGAAGACCGTAACTATCCTGGATGCAACTAGAAGCATGATATTGGAAGAAAATCTACCTCATGTGTACTGGAGAGAAGTAGTGAATACAACGGTTTACACTTTCAACAGAGTTCACATCAAAGGTGAAATCGGTAAGACCCCTTATGAACTATGGTTTGGTAATACTCCTACTCTTAAATATTTCAGAATATTTGAAAGCAAATGTTATATTAGGAGAGATGAGTATGTTGGTAAATTTGATCCTAGAAGTGATGAAGGAATATTTCTTGGTTATTCAGCTAAGAGCAAGGCATATAGATGTTTTAATAAAAGATCGTAGAAGATCATTGAGAGTGCTAATGTGAAGATAGATGAACACTTTAGAGGAAATTCAAGGTCTATAGATTCTGAACTGGTAGTTGAGATAATAATAAATGAACCAATATAGAGTGCACCAGTACAAAATGTGGATCCAGTCACACCAGCATCATCAGAGAATTCCACAGTGACTGAAGAACAACAACATGTGAATAAACCCAGGTATGCAAGATTGAATCACTTTGAAAGTCAGATAATTGGGAATAAGTATCAAGGTGTTATGACAAGAGGAAGACTGGCAAATGAAGAGGTATACTTAATTTCTCAAATTGAACCAACATTTGTTATTGAAGCTTCTCAAGATGAACATTGGATTAAAACAATGGAAGATGAATTAGAACAAATTGAAAAGAACAATACATGGACATTGGTTTCCCGACCTAAAGACAAAAATATAATTGGAACTAAATGGGTATTTAGAAATAAACTTAATGAAGATGGTAAGGTAATCAAGAACAAAGCAAGATTAGTGTTAAAAGGATATTCACAGATAGAGGTAATTAATTACAATGAAACCTTTGCACCGGTAGCTAGAATTGAGGCAATTAGATTATTTCTTGCATTTGCAGCACATAAGAACTATAAAGTATATCACATGGATGTAAAATGTGCATTTCTGAATGGTGATCTTGAATATGAAGTTTACATTGAACAACCTGATGGATTTTCATTGACAAATGATAAAGATATGGTTTGTAGATTAAGGAAAGATTTGTATGGATTTAACCAAGCTGCTAGAGCTTGGTATGCTAGATTGGACAAATATCTTTTGAAGCTTGGTTACACTAAAGGTAATGCTGATAGCAGCTTATATTTAAAAGTGACTAATAATGACATCTTGGTTATTGAAGTTTTTGTTGATGATATCATTTTTGGAGGAGAAGATGGATTATGTAAAGACTTTGCTAATAAGATACATGAAGAATTTGAAATGTCTATGATTGGGGAGATAAAATTCCTTTTAGGATTGCAGATGTAAGGACCTGCTTGTCCTAACCCTAGTTAAACCAAACTTAAACTCATTGTTTTAATTAAAAATTAAATTAACCATTATTGCACATGCAAAAGAAATGATTATCAACATGCAAGTAATAGATAAGTAACTAAACAACCATGCAACTCATAAATAACATGTAGAAATTAAATGTGCATGCGAAAAATAACAAACTAAAATTACGCATGAGGACTGAATAGAATGCAAACCATAATTAGTTAAGATGTCGAGTTATGTGTGTGCATGTGTAGCATAAATCGTATGCATGAAATTATTACAAATTAAATTAACATGCAAAAACTCATAATTAAATAATCTACCAGATAATTAAATATGACCATGCATGCATGCGTAAATGAAAACAAATCTAAGAAAGTAAATCATGCATATTAGTGGGCTAGTATGTTAGTAGCCTTTTTTCTTCTTTTCTTTTGTTAGTTACATTGCATAGTGACTTCCTATCGCTTTACATCAGGTTACCTTATAGGTCCTTTTTCATAACTTCTACATGCGACCATTCTAGTCTTTACAATGAAATAAAATATACATCTTTAATTATTACATAAAATTTTATCTGGAATCTCTGACTTTCTTTGTCTCTAGATGTGTCGCCCCCGTTTGACCTGGATAACCTCCTCTCACAAACCAGATGATAGACATATGACCCAGGCATTTTATCCACCCAACCAAATGAAGCATAAGCTTCCCGGTGCTCTTGATAAGCTCTCATGCCTCATGATGGAGTATCCTAGGAAGCCGGTACCAACTAGCAGTAAAGGAATCCGGTGCAATCATGTAGAACTAATAACCCATCCTGGTCGAACTAACTACATGTGTTATGGCAGGGAGATAAATAAATATGATGGTCATCATTACCCTATTGGGGAGGTGAAGAAAATCAACCTTCCCTAGTTAGCCCATAACAAGCACTCTCGTTCCATAAATATCCCTCGTAAACAGAAAAATAATTAACCCTCAGCGGATTAATGTCAGATAATTTTATATATATATATTAAATATTTATTGCTTTTATTCTTTTCTTAAAAATTATTAAATCAATCTTGAAGTTAGAATTTACCACTATCAAGACTTTCAAAACACAACATTTTTTGAAAGTTATTTTATTTTCAATTATCAATTTTTTTCCATATTTTGTTAGTACTCTCATAAGCAGTTAACATAATGCATATTCTATGATAAAAATAACAGCAAATAATCAAAAATGAAATCAAGATTCACATACCTAATTGAATAAATCTATAGAGGAATGCAATGATTAAAGAGGATATAGGTGGGAATACTTAGCCTGACATTTAAGTCGACTAAGAAAATACTCTAGAAATCAAAGAGAAAATGCTTAGTGAGAATAAACGCAAATTAGTGTTTGGAATGTGTTATGGATATTTCCAAAATTCTAAGTTAGGCAAGTGTGGAAGAATAGAAACTGAATTATGATCTAAGGCGGTCAACTTTCAGTGATGAGCACATATCATATTCAATCATGATATAGTCGTAATATTTTAGTTATTTCATAAAAACCCAGATCCCAATTTCTTTGAAATTTTTACAAAACTTAGAAATCTTTAAAACACAAAAACCTAGTACATTTCCTAAAAACCCAGTTTCTATTTTTTAAAATTTTTTAAGATACATGGAGTAGAAGGTATTGACAACACAACTGGCACATCAAACAAACTAGCATTAAATACATAATATCCAATTACTCTCAGCAACAAAACAATACCAGTCAATCGATTTCATAAATAGAAGTCTTGTGGTAAAGAAGAGTTTTAAAAACCTACCTTGAACAAATTTATTTCCCGTACTTAAATTTTTAATCAAAAATTATGACAAGAAAAATTTTTTTTAAAGGAAAAGATCAAATCAAGACTCAAATAAAATATGTAAAATAAATGAACTTGGCTATGAGAAAGAAGAATCGCAGGCATTTCCCCAATTTCAGACAATCTCTTCAATCTACTTTATCGACTTCATAGAAATCACATGAATAATGAAGCTCAAAAGGAATTGGAATGGATCAAATAAGAGATTTATCCCTATATTTATAAATATTAAATTCTCCAAAAATAAAATTTAACTGATTGCATGATTAAGCTCTAAAAATAAAACCAAATTTTTAATTATAAAATGCATGATTAGAACTCACAAAATAATTCTTAAATTAAATCACAAATTTGTTAGCATGATTTTAAAGATTTAGTTTTAAAGAAAATAATCTACTAATTTAATTATGTAGTTTTCATCATGCCTTGCATGTCGTCTATATTTTTAGCACATTATTTTCCCTAGATTTAGTATCTTACTATTTACTCATGCATTGTATCTTGCATGTCAAAAATATAATTTATAATCTTGATTATACATATATATTTTTTTAAAAAATTTAATTAATATTTGAATAAATTCGTTGAATTAATCCCTTCTTTTTTTAAATTAGTCCTCTAATTATTTACAAGATGATATCTCTTTAAATAGCTTTTATTTATTTTATAATTTAATTATCAAATAACATACTTTTTTTAATTACTCACTTTTAAATAATTATATTATAATTAATTCCTAGCTTGATTATAATATTAAATACTTGTACATTTAATAATTTACCCTTATTATTATTTTATTTTTATTTTAATAATATTATTTTATCATTTTATATTAAACTCCCTAATTTAATTTATTAATTGGTTATCTAATTGGGTTCTTTGCACAAGGTTCCAATACTTAGGTTGCTATTGGCAAGCTAGAAAAACTCCTCCTCGATCATATGTCTACCTTCGATGATTAACCTGCAACTCACTCCAACTCAACAAAAGGTTGTCGGATCACGATAATAAAATGCATTATTTATATTATTAGGTTTAAAATCTAATTAAAGCATTAATATCATTAATGATCATAATTGAAAATAATAATTCATCATCATTAAATAAAGATATTATAAAATAACTGACCATCATTAATGTCATTAAACTACAAAATACCATATAACATCATGAAAAAGCTAATCAAGTAATTACGTGTAAAATGTCAACAGTATAAGTATCTGGCATAGTAAAGTAAATCTAACTAGGGTCTAAGTCAGGTCATGACATCCTTCCCCACCAGGAAGAGACATCGTCTCGATGTCATAATACACATCTGAAAAATACATCTCTCTAGTAAGGTCATAATGTGCAACCAATAATCATCTATACACTAATGTTTTAAGAAAGATATGCAAAATAAATGTTTTTTACAGAGAACGAGTATCATATATCACTCTTAAACTCATAACTATATCATCCTTCATCTAATTAGATTTCATTAATCAATTTATACTTATTTATAATTTAAGAAACTTCATATTTTCTATCTATAGGAGGTTATGCCCAAACTGATTGAAAATATTATGTTAACTTTATAGGTTAGAAGATGATCACAAACCTTTCACATAGTGATCACAAAAAGATAGTCTAAGGCTATGATTGCCTACACATCAAAAACATTAGTTAAGAGATAATTATTAACAAGTTACAATCAAACTATGCCTTCATTTTGTTTAATGATTTCATCTTTCTAACTGTCTTAAGTGACCTAGGGATCCTGCCCATCTCATCACCATTAATTATGTGACCTAGGCATTACACCCATCCCATCACATTTTATTATCATGTGACCTATCCCGTCACATTCCATATTAAATTTCCAATATATCTTAAAGTTTATCATTTACACAAAACAAGGATGTCCACTTAGTTTGTTCTATGTCATTTATGTAGGTGGTCATATTCTCAATATCCAACAAGCCAAGCTATGTCAGGATTCCTTACAAGGCTTAATTTCAATCCTCTTATTTCTAAAATTCTAGAATTTGAATAAATTCACTATGATAATTCAAGTGAAACTATGTGCTCACTTCATTACACAAGAAGTCATATGAGGGAAAACTCTACCATGTCTACATATAAACTCTCTTAATTGCAAAAAGTATAAGGTATAATAGATGATATTAGTTATAATGTTTCTCATAACAAATTCAGCAAATAGGTCATGATACATGACCTTAATTACTTTGACTCAAAGAGAATGTTTTCATTTAGCTAATGTTCCAATACATGATTAACATATCATAATTGAATACACCAGGCCAAAGTATCTTATGTGAAGGAATTTATCTTTATTACTTATGTAAAGTAGGAACATCACAACCATAATTCACGGATATGATAAATTGACTCTCGATATTTCCCTAAGGTAATAAATATCCCAAGGAGGAAAAAAAATTTAGCAATGAAATTTGTTACCATTTAATCTTAGAAAGATACCTTATGTATCTTTTTTAAATGCTTACTTTTTTTTCTAATTTTGAAAATATTTCAATGAGATACCTCACGTACCTAGCGAATAGAGCAATATTTAATAATTCAGTCTTCTAGTGCACAAGGTCCATCTCGGATTCATTTCACCCTTTAGTCCAACTCTTATGATTTATAATTTATATTAATCCATATTAGATATTGATAAACAACCATTAAACACGAAGTATGGAAGGACATTCAAGTCCATTCCAGAGTATCATCCCCTATACTAACCAAGGTTCAATACTCATTCAAATTTGGCATGTTCTCTGCTATTTACCCCCTTAAACAACATATCTATAAACATTTGAACATGATATTGAAATCACATCAAAGGACTAGTAAAATAAACACAAATCTAGTCACCACAACAAAGTAAAAGAAATCTCAAATGGAAAGTAACAAAACTCCTTCATTAAATCATAAAAAGCAAAATCAAAAAGCGTGTTAAATAATCATGAGAAGAATAAGGAATAAATATTTGGTGACTAGCTTCTAAACATTTACAACTAGTCCTTACAATAATTCAAAATTATCAATCAATAATAAAATAAGCTTCAAGCATAATAACCAATTTCACATAAACTGTGTGGCTAATTCTAGTCACATTGAGGGATTAAAACCTACACAACACCTTGCATCCAAGGCATGTTAGAGAACATGACCAACAATTAAGTCGTATTGTTCATACATCTATTAATCATTCTTGGAATTAGAGGTACTCTCATCCTTTATATAGCCTTAGTGCATTCTATATAAGAATCATTCAATCATGCATCCTTAACCTTGATACCCCTGTGAATTTACATTTACTATCCTTTACAATTTCATGCATAATATACATGATTACTTAAAATCACACATATCTACAAATTAATACAAATTTATTTTCAGATCAAATAGTCAAGGAATGTATGTGAAAGAAAATAATATCTAGCATTTCTTATACTTAGTAATTCCATTACTCTTACATGGTTTCTAGTAGTTTCAAAAATAATTCCCTCCATTCTTTAAAGATGACATACACAATATATATTGATTTTCATAATGAGATTAGTAGTATCATGCTTCTGGATGAGACCAAAAATTGAGAACCTAAGGCTTCTATGCTCTTTTTTTTTTTTTTAAGAATAAATAATAAGGTACCAATTCTTCATTTCGAAATTTAAGCAAAGACCCATGTCTCTTAACCACTAATTAAATCTAGTAGGGTATTTCATATTATTACTATAAAAGATTATAGTAAGGCTAATGTGTTGTTACTCAATGACTATACAATTTCTTTCTAAAGAAGATGTTTATTTAGGAATGGTATGAGAGATAATCACGAAGCATTAATAATAATCTAGGTGATTTATTTACTGATTACAAAAGTGTTTAATCAAGCACTAATGTGGCACTAAAAAGGGGTCATTCTCTCCCTTGCATTTATACAAAAATAATGTAATCATCTTATTTCATACAAGGTGTTATCCAATGCATCACTCAATACAAACATTATCCATGATTATGTTATGCATGCAGGTGTTACACATGATCATCAAGGGTGGTCATCAATCACATATATAAATTACTAATTTACCTTTTTCTATACTTAAAAGCATCTATTTATGCTTAGCTACACTTATTAAAAATATATTTTTTATAAAATAATCTCTTTCTTATTTTTTTAGAAGTACACTTTATGTATATTTTTCTTTCTCTTTCTCTATAAGCTTTTGGTTATATATATACTAGAAAATTAATAAATTAATTATATATGTAAATATTGATTAATCATATTATCTTACTGTTTTGATAAAAATTAATATTTATGTATAAGATTGTGAAATAGTCTAGTTGGTCTAACTATTAAATCAATTGATAAGTACATACGCGTAAATGCACCAAGACTAGAATATCTTGTGATCAACTATCACATCTCAGAATAATAAACTAAAGGCCCTATTGTGGAACCTAGTGCTCTGATACCAAAATGTAAGGACCCGCTTGTCCTAACCCTAGTTAAACCAAACTTAAACTCATTGTTTTAATTAAAAATTAAATAAACCATTATTTCACATGCAAGTAATAGATAAGTGACTGAACAACCATGCAACTCATAAATAACATGCACAAATTAAATGTGCATGCAAAAAATAACAAACTAAAATTACGCATGAGGACTAAATAAAATGCAAACCATAATTAGTTAAGATGTCGATTTATGTGTGCGCATGTGTAGCGTAAATCGTATGCATGAAATTATTATAAATTAAATTAACATGCAAAAAATCATAATTAAATAATCTACCAGATAATTAAATATGACCATGCATGCATGCATAAATGAAAACTAATCTAAGAAAGTAAATCATGCATGTTAGTGGGCTAGTATGTTAGCAGCCTTTTTTCTTCTTTTCTTTTGTTAGTTACATTGCATGGCAACTTCCTATTGCTTTACATCAGGTTACCTTATAGGTCCTTTTTCATAACTTCTACATGCGACCATTCTAGTCTTTACAATGAAATAAAATATACATATTTAATTATTACATAAAATTTTATCTGGAATCTCTCACTTTCTCTGTCTCTGGATGTGTCACCTCCAGTTGACCTGAATAACCTCATCTCGCAAACTGGATGACAAACATATGACCTAGGCATTTTATCCACCCAACCAAATGAAGCATAAGCTTCCTGGTGCTCTTGATAAGCTCCCATCCCTCACGACGGAGTATCCTAGCAAGCCGGTACCAATTGGCAGTAAAGGAATCCTGGGCAATCATGTAGAACTAACAACCCATCCTGGTTGAACTAACTAATAATCCTATGCCATCATTACCCTATTGGGGAGGTGAATAAAATCACCCTTCCCTGGTTAGCCCTTAACAAGAACTCTCGTTCCATAAATATCCCTCATAGATAGAAAAATAATTAGCCCTCCACGAATTAATGTCAGATAATTTAATATATTTATTAAATATTTATTGCTTTTATTCTTTTCTTAAAAAATTGTAAATCAATCTTGAAGTTAGAATTTACCACTATCAAGACTTTCGAAACACAACAACATTTTTTGAAAGTTATTTTATTTTCAATTATCAATTTTTTTCCATATTTTGTTAGTACTCTCATAAATAGTTAACATAATGCATATTCTATGATAAAAATAATAGCAAATAATCAAAAAAGAAATCAAGTATCACATACCAAATGGAATAAATCTACAGAGGAATGCAATGATTAAAGAGGATAAAGGTGGGAATACTTAGCCTGACATTTAATTCGACTAAGAAAATACTCTAGAAATCAAAGAGAAAACGCTTAGTGAGAATAAACTCAAATCAGTGTTTGGAATGTCCTATGGAGATTTCCAAAATTCTAAGTTAGGCAAGTTTGGAATCATAGAAAATGAATTATGATCTGAGGCGGTCAACTTTCAGTGATGAGCACATATCATATTTAGTCATGATATAGTCGTAATGATTCAGTCATTTAATAAAAACCCAGATCCCAATTTCTTTAAAATTTTGACAAACCTTAGAAATATTTGAATTGCAAAAACCTAGTAAATTTACTAAAAACCCAGTTTATATTTTTTAAGATACATGGAGTATAAGGAATTGACAACACAGCTAACACATGAAACAAACTAGCATTAAATCCAAAATATCCAATTACTCTCAGCATCAAAACAATACCAGTCAATCGATTTCATAGATAGAAGTCTTGTGGTAAACAAGAGTTTTAAAAACCTACCTTGAACAAATTTATTTCCCATACTTAAATTTTTAATTAGAAATTATGACAAGAAAACAAATTTTAAAGGAAAAGATCAAACTAAGACTCAAATAAAATATGTAAAATAAATGAACTTGGCTGTGAGAAAGAAGAATCGCAGGCATTTCCCCAATTTCAGACAATCTCTTCAATCTACTTTGTCGACTTCATAGAAATCACACGAATAAAGAAGCTCAAAAGGAATTGGAATGAATGAAATAAGAGATTTATCCCTATATTTATAAATATTAAATTCTCTAAAAATAAAACTTAATTGACTGCATGATTAAGTTCTAAAAATAAAACCAAATTTTTAATTATAAAATGCATGATGAGAACTCACAAAATAATTCTTAAATTAAACCACAAATTTGTTAGCATGATTTTAAAGAATTAGTTTTAAAGAAAATAATCTACTAATTTAATTATTTAGTTTTCATCATGCCTTGCATGTCGTGTATATTTTTAGCACATTATTTTCCCTAAATTTAGTATCTTACTATTTACTCATGCATTGTATCTTGCATGTTGAAAATATAATTTATAATCTGATTATATAAATATATTTAAATTATTTTATTAATTAATATTTTAATAAATTCCTTGAATTAATCCCTTCTTTTTTAAATTAGTCCTCTAATTATTTACAAGATGTTATCTCTTTAAATAGCTTTTATTTATTTTATAATTTAATTATCAAATAACTTATATTTTTTTTAATTACTCACTTTTAAATACTTATATTATAATTAATTTATAGCTTGATTGTAATATTAAATACTTGTATATTTAATAATTTATCCTTATTATTATTTTATTTTTATTTTAATAATATTATTTTATCATTTTATATTAAACTCCCTAATTTAATTTATTAATTGGTTATCTAATTGGGTACTTTGCACAAGGTTCCAATACTTAGGTTGCTACTGGCAAGCTAGAAAAACCTCTCCTCGGTCATATGTCTACCTTCGACGATTAACCTACAACTTACTCCAACTCAACAAAAGGTCGTCAGATCACGATAATAAAATGCATTATTCATATTATTAGGTTTAAGATCTAATTAAAGTACTAATATCATTAATGATCATAATTAAAAATAATAATTCATCATCATTAAATAACGATATTATAAAATAAATGACCATCATCAATGTCATTAAACCACAAAATACCATCTAACATCATGAAAAAGCTAATCAAATAATTACGTGTAAAATGTCAATAGTATAAGTATCTGGCATAGTAAAGTAAATATAACTAGGGTCTAAGTCGAGTTGTGATAGTAGATTTTATAGACTGATAAAGTCATATTCATATGTCAAACAAAATACTTGAAGGAAATATTGAAGAAATTAGGTATGGAAAACTCTAAACCGATAAATACTCCTATGACTACAACTAATAAATTAACATTGAAGGATGATTCATCTCTTGTTGATCCGACAAGATACAAATCTATGATTGGAGGTTTAATGTATTTGACTCAAAGAAGACCTGATATAATGAATGCATTATGTATTGTTTCAAGATTTCAGAGTAATCCTAAATAAAATCATGAATCAACAGTAAAAAGGATTTTCCAGTATCTACAAGGCACAACAAATCTTGGTTTATGGTATCCTAAGATGAAAATTTTGATTTATGTGCATACATTGATGCAAATTGGGCAGGAGATGTAGATGATAGAAAGAGCACCACTGGCAGAGCATTCTTTCTTGGTAGGAGATTGATTTCATGGTTAAGCAAGAAATAGAGTTGTACATCATTATCAACAGTAGAATCAGAATATGTTGCAGTAGCAACTAATTGTACTCAGGTATTATGGATTAAGCAAATGTTGAAGGACATAAAGATAAAATGCAAAGAACCTATAATCATCTATTATGATAATTGAGCAGCAATTGATATATCAAAGAATCCGGTATTTCACTCTAAGACTAAACATGTTTCTATCAAATATAACTTTTTGAAAGAGAATGTTGAAGCAAATGAAGTGAAATTGGTTTATGTGAATACTAAAGAGTAGATTGCAGATATCTTTACTAAGCCTTTTCCTAAGGAAACCTTTGAATATCTCAGAGAACAGCTTGGGGTAATACCCTCATAGGTAGAGACATAGACAATTGGATATTGGAATCAAACCGACAGAAACTAACAGAGAAATCATTTTTTCCAGCTTTGATGGAGGAGAGCTAATTCTCAGGGGGAGTAGTTGGTTATAGTAATTGGTTATATTAGTTGGTTGTATGTTCTAGTATTTTTATTGCTTTGGCATTTGATGTCAAAGGGGGGGAGATATCTATGGAAAAACATTATCCTTGGGGGAGAGATTATTCTTTTGGAGACATTATTTCATTGGGAGAGATATACATTTATATTTTGATTTCTAGTATTGATGTATTTTGGAGATTGTTGGTTTTTGGTTTTTGGCATTCTATTTTGGCACTTAGATATTTTTCCATCTAATATTGCCATCAATGCTGAAGGTGGATATTGTTTCTATTATGGATGTGTTGCATTAGTTTTGTCATTGATGTCAACACTTATCCTTTTGGAGATCTATGGTTATGTTTAATCGGCAAGTTCAATGACTTATGCACAGTCACTGGTTATATTGTTCACCGACAGGTTATATTGTTCATCGACACTGATGATGACCTATTATCATCTGGAGATCACTTGATTATGTCAAAGACATGGTTTGGATACTTCGTTTTGGTGTTTTGGTTATTGGTCTAATCGGGTTGACATATTTGTTGTTACTAGCAAATTGGTCTATGTTATGGACCAATATGCGTTATCTATTCTAGATCACCACGACACATTATGGAGATGGTTTATTGATTGGATATTATTGTAAATGTATTGAGACGACACGATGCATCGCATCTTGACTTATTTGTAATTGATTTAATTGTAATATTCTTAGTGAGCCGACCTACACATTTGGTCTTAGGTTTTGTATATATGTAAGATCTTATTTGTGAGATGACATATGGGAATGTACAGTATGTAAGGTTATGGTATTGTAACATAGTATGTGTGAATATTGAAGATCATATGAGCAGAGCATAGAGAAGGTTCAACGAAGGTTTGAAGGTGTTTATCATAGCTTAACCGGTACTGAATCCAGTATTGGAGATGCTATTTTGAGCAGTACATTATGCTAGGATTTAACCATCCTACTGTAGTCATTGCGACTCCCATTTGAGTAGTGTGCTCTAGGTGGTTGGCCTTTTTGCATCTGCAGACCCCATTTATATACACATACTATGTATAGTAGTATCATCTGATTGTGGGTATGGTTTCCCACCATGGTTTTTCCCCTTATAGGGTTTCCACATTAAAATCTTTGTGTTATGTGTTGTGGATGTTGTTTCTCTTTCTGTTTTATGCATTAAGTTTCACTGGCATTAATATTAACTGATAATCTATCAACTGGCATTAAGTTTGGTTTACCAGTATTAAGTATCAAGTTTGCTTAAGTTATAATTGGGTTGAAATTCATTGACAACTGATTCACCCCCCCGCTCTCAATTGCCCTTCTGATTCCTGACAGGGTAAAGGTGGACCAAGCACCTAGAGGAGAATCTGCAAAATGGAGAACACAATGCCTTTACAAGGCTACAAAAATAGAACCACCACAAGACACATGCTTGTCCCGAAACACCCTTATGTCCCCCATGGCATACAAGCCCAAAATCCCCCCCCTTATGACCCCCATTGCATAACATAAAACCAACAATGTAGCAAGGGTCTCATAACCCATGTGTATCACTCTCTTCCAAGAAAAGATTCTCTACACTCTTAGGTTGTCAAGCAACCCTTCACCCCCAAGGCTATTCTACCCTCCCAAGGGTGAATATGGCCTTGAAACACCCAAAACAAATAACATGAAACAAGCAATAAAAAAAATACACAAGGAAGAACTCAAAACAATCTTCCCAAACCTACAAGAAAATAACCATAGAAAATCACAAACAATCTTTTCATATTATCAAAACAAACATGTAGAAGGAAGAATTTCAACCAACCTTAAAAAAGTACAAATGGAAATGGGAGAAGTTGTAGGAGAGCTTCCCAATCCACTATTATTTTTCCTTCTCAAGACTTATACGAAAAAAATCCAACTCCAAAAAAAACCAAAACCAAAACTTGAGCAAAATTTCTATGTCTCCAAAAATGGAGAGTGGGTGATCAAAATTCTCCCTCTCAAACCATTCCCTAACAAGACACTCCTCACTCTTTCCAATCCTCTTGGGAAGGGTGAGATATTTTCATAGGTTGGTCTTCCCAACACCTTACAAGCTCTCTAAACAAGGCAACCCAAAATGGTAAAAGAAAATTGGGAAGAGCAAATATCACTCATTAGGAAGGTTGTCTAACCTAGGTAAGATCCTCAAAAGTTGAAATTCGGCCAAGTTGAAAAACTCAACTTTTGAGGTGACTAGACAGTCACCAGGGAGTGGACACATGACTAAAATTGGCCTTTACCCATAGGTATAACATATGGCCCATTAAAAATGCAACTAACCTAACCTTAGGAGTTAGTATAACCCTCTAGAAACTCACCCAAAGTTTACCTACGGGTCAACCTTGAGTTGACCTTTCTAATGGCTCCCTATCTAGGACTTTCTTGGGACCATACTAGGATATTTGAAAAAAAATATTGGTAAAACAAATTCCCTTCAAGGGACATGTTACTGCCAACTCACTTTACAACACATGTGTCAAGTGACATCACAAAATTACACAATACTTAAATACACATGGCAATGTCCTTTTTTTGGAATTAATAAATTTAACAATTTCAAATTAAACACACATCCAAGCATAAACATTTACAAATAAAACACATTTACACATGAGGTGTTGTCTCTACAAATAGACAACCCTTGGCTTCACAAACACACATAGGTTTAGGCTTGATTCTTTGAATAGTTTCCATGGTCACATGGATCAGTTTTCCTACACATCTCACTTTGCACATTAGTAATTCTAATAATCACATATAATATTATCATATGAAAAGAATACAATTTAGAAATTTGCATACAATTTCAATTACAATAATCAAGTTTCCAATTATCCAATAAAATCCACATAAAATAATCTACTAAATGGCATCATCATAATCATCATGAGATTCAATCATTTATAAAGCATGCATCCATAATTTCTAGCATAAAAAATAAAGTACTGCAAATCAAAGGTAAGTGACATACACCATATCAATATTATCCAATCACTAGATCATATAGAATCTATGTCCATAATGCATCAAAATAAGGTATCAATAATAAGTCCAAAACATGAGAATAACTACAATGCTATGACGGCTCAGGGTAGGGCCTCACAACACATAAGATAGTCCAGTCCGATTGAGTCTGACCGAACTCAGTCCAGTCGGACTACCCTTATTTCTAACATTGATTAAAAAAATGATTTTTTTTGGATGGCGCCATTTGAACTAAGGGAGTCCAGACAAACTCCTAGTTCCATTTTCACACACCACATAGGCAACACATGGTGCCACACGATCCAGGGGTAGTTCAGTCAGATTTTGTTCTATTAGACTACTCTTTGTTGGCCCAAAGTGTCACACAACTCCATGCTTTGGCCTTATAGACTCCAAATAGATTCATAGGTCTCAGTGTGCCTATATCCCAAATAGTGATTATAGGAAACAACATATTGGGCAATAATGTCACTTAACCCTATTGGCATGTTGGCATTGATGTCATTGATGTGGTCCAGTTGTTTTCATTTATATATTATATGTGCAAAGTTTGTACACTTATTTTGATGTTTATCTCATGCTATTTCATGGTCCAGTAAGGCATATTAGGTCCAGGTCCCATTAGAAATATTGAATACATGTTCTATAAGGTAGTTTGGGATCTAGTCCTATCTGGATATGATGGAAGGCATATTATACATGATGATTTGGACACAAGAGCACAACTACAATTGTATGAAGCTATTTTATAGTAGCATGTGTGTATATCAGTGTCATCCCTTTTCTAGTTCAGACGACTGATCTAATTGCAGATATATAAGCAACAATTTGCCAAGATATAGATATAGTTATTGAAAAATGGCTAATGTGTACATATCGTATATGTGACAATTTTGCAAATGTGATTTTTGTTTAGCCGCTATATCTATAGTAGATGTAGAAGAATTTTGTGTACTTCAAAGGAACTATGCCTTATGCATATGTGAAATGCAATTCTAGAAGTTCAATTTTGTATTCCTACTATAAGCCTATTATCCCACAGTAGGCCTTTTACATTCGATCAATGAGAACTCTAGGTGGTGTGTCCCCACTAGCAGTGAGCCACCCTTGTACTGTGTAACTGGTTACATATTACACTATACTTGAGAGTGTTGGTAACAATGCAACAAACTGTGAGGGGGGGTGAATCAATTTGCACAAAAACTTTATACAACTTAAAATTAAATTCAGATCTGATAATTGACAGTTAAAGAACAAATCAGCACCACAACAATAACACACATAACACCAAGATTTTGATGTGGAAAACCTAGTTGAGGGAAAAACCATGGTGGGATCCTATGCACAATAAGATGATACCCTGCTAGAAGTATATGAAATATTACAATGGGGAATTCACATGCATTCAGGCACACTTCCTAGAGCTCACTGCTCAAAACACAATAACAAGGGATACAACTTTGGGAAAGACTCACTATCTTACAAAAAGATTTGGATTATATCTGGCAGATCATGAACTGATATAATAGCATCTCCTGATGTCTGGTTATAGTTCCTCTTAAGTTCATATACTTCTCTACAACACTTCTTTCACACTTCTATTCTGCTACCACAAGATCAAAGCATTGTTCACACATTACACACACTTGCAAAGACCGCACATATTTCCACAACACAAAATTACATCATTCTATAAAAATCATCAACCTATATTTCAAGGTCATCTCAACCCATAATACAAATTATTAAATATGACCACACATGCTACAATGAAATATGCAAACCAAAAAAATGTCGGCTGAGACATAGTATGGACCCAAATCACCACCACAAATATGAAACATCTCCAATAATAATGCCTCAAACCTCCACAACATGCCACAATTAACATGAATGTTTCATAACATGAAAAACACCATCGGACCAAGAAAAACATCATCAACATGCACAATGATCAACACAGACCACCAACACAAATAGAACATGATCTAGAAACATCTGCAAGCATCATGAATTACTGCAACAACATCCGCAACATCATGACTTTCTAGAATCTTCATCATCAATATACCGAACCTTAAGAACACTAACTCAACTAACTATCAAACTAAAACATACACTTATGAACATACAAATCATGAACCATTTGAATAGAGGACACACAATAATATCCCAAACACTCTGCCAAATCCAAAAACAAAGATATTGCAATCCCAAAGTGATGCAAAGAAAAATATAGAATATTGAATAAGATGAACAACTGAAAAACCAATCACAATACTAGACCATACATCTTGATCAAATCATCATGTGAACCCTTGAAACTTTTGTTGAATCAACTAGAGATACTTATCTCAAAACCCTTTAATCCGCAACAATTTTGTTGCAAGGTGTACGCCCTTGGTCTCCTTGTGTTGTGCACTATAGTGCTCGGGTTTGTGACATGGCTTAACCGCCTCCTATGGATTCTATAACTCTAGTGGTTGTATTGGGAATTACAAGTCGATCTTTTGGTGCAATGACAACCACACTTGTAATAAGTGGTATCAGAGCTTGGTCACAAGTTAAAACCCCTCACTTGCACTGGGGGTGATTATTGCAAGGTGTGTTCCCTTGGTCTCCTTGTATTGTGTAGCGTAGTGCTCACATTTGTGACATGAATTAATCAACTCTTATGTATTCTATAAGTCTATTGGTTGTATCGGGTACTAACAGGTCGATCTTTTGGTGCAACAACAAACACACTTGTAACAAATTCAACTGAAACACAATGGCCAAACCAACTTACTTAATCTAATTGCAACACTAAAATACATAGAGGAATACATTGACATCAATGACAAAAGAATGTTTCAACAAACTTCTCAACAATATCCAACAATCTCCCCCTTTGGCATTGATGGCAACACTTGATGTGAAAAACAATCAATGCAAAGAAAGAAAATATATAGCTCCCCTAAGATCATGCACATAACTCAACAAGGTTTTACGCATAGCTCTCTCTCCCCCTTTGAAATCAATGCAAACTACACAAATCTCTCTCACAAATCTGAACATCAAAACTAACAAATTTGAATATCTGGACCACTAACTACTCTCCCTGAGTAGCAACCACCACACATCAATCTGGATCACAAGATATCTCTGTGAAATCCATCGATTGAATGTAAATCCATGTATTTTAGTTCTTATTCGGAGGGCCAATTACCCCTAGGTTCTCCTGAGATACTCAAAAACATCCTTCAACAAAGGCTTTGTTAAGATATCTACAATTTGTTCCTTTATAGACACATACTCTTGCCTGACTTCCTTCCCATTCACCTTCTCTCTTAAGAAATGAAACTTTATTGATATATGCTTAGTCTTGGAATGCAACACCAAATTCTTAGAAATATTGATAGTATTAGAATTGTCATAGTATATAGTAGTAGGCACATCATAAACAACTCTAATATCCTTCAACATTTTCTTCATCCATATTACCTGTGTACAATTGCCAACAATAGCAATGTATTCAGCCTCTGCAGTAGATAAAGAAATAGCATTCTGCTTCTTACTCATCCATGAAACTAGTCTCTTTCCCAAGAAAATGCACCACTACTAGTACTCTTTCGGTCATCAACATCACCTGCCCAATCAACATTTGTAACAGAACTCAAAGTAAAGTTATCATCTTTAGGATACCACAAACCAAAATCAATAGTTCCTTTCAAATATCTGAAAATTCTTTTTAGAGCAATAACATGAGATTCTCTAGGATCAGCTTGCAATCTAGCAACAAGACAAACAACATTCATAGTATCTGGTCTAGTCTGAGTTAAATAGAGTAATCCAGTCTAAGTCAAATAGATTAATCCACCAATCATAGATCTATATCTAGACTAATTTTCTTTTAGAGAGTCATCATCCTTTGTCAACATACATCTGGTCACCATAGGAGTTCCAACTGGGTTAGCATCATCTAATCCAAATTTCTTCAACAATTCTTTCATAGACTTAGATTGAGATATGAATATACCTTTACTTGACTATGTGATTTTTAATCCCAAGAATAATTTCATCTCACCAATCAGAGAAATTTAAAATTCATTCTACATCATCAGAAAAATTCTTGCATAAACTATCACCTCCACCAAACCAAATATAATGTCATCAACAAATACTTCAACAATCAGAATGTTATCATGACCAGTCTTGAAATACAAATTACTATCAATAGTACCTTTATTGAATTCAATCTTCATCAAATAGTTATCTAATCTGGCATACCAAGCCCTAGGGGCTTGCTTCTATCCATGCGGTGCTTTCTTTAATCTGCATACCATATCTTTATGATCTATCAACTAAAATCCATCTGATTGCTCAATGTAAACTTCCTCTTCTAGCTCACCATTAAATAAGGCTGACTTGACATCCATCTGATACACTTTGAAATATTTGTAAGCAGCATAAGCAATAAATAATCTAACAGCTTCAATTCTAACTGTCGGAGCAAAAGTCTCCCCATAATCAGTACTTTCCATCTGAGAATAACCTTTACAAATAAGTCTATCTTTATTTCTAACAACTTTGCCTCATTCATTCAATTTATTCTGGAAGACCCATTTAATTCCAATTACATTTTTATCCTTAGGTCTGGGAACAAGAATCCATGTATTTTTCTTTTCAATCTAATTCAACTCTTCTTCCATTGCTTTAACCAAATTTTCATCTTTACAATTTTCATCAACATCTTTAGGTTCAATTTTAGAAATAAAGCAATACTCCTCAATAATTCTTCTTCTAGTTATCACACCCTTATTCTTATCACCTATGATCTGATTTTATGAATGATTTAGTCTTACATAACTAGGAGTCTTAGGATTTTCCTGATTACTAGAATCTTGAGCTCTGTCTTCTGCACTAACACTTGTACCTTCTCCTTCATTCATAAGATTTTGCAAATCAATCTGGTTTTGAATCTTGGTTTGCACTTACTTTCCTTTATCCTAACTGACATCCTGATCATCTAAATCATATATGCATGTTTTTATATATCTCATATTACTTTCATCAACCTTCACATTAGCACTCTCAACATTTTTTCTCAATCTTTTATTATAATACTGATAGGCCTTACTCTTTGTAGAATAAACAATTAAAATTCCTTCATTACATCTAGAATCAATTTTTCCTGGATCTTCATCTCTTCTAATATAGAATGTACTTCCAAAAATTTTGAAATATCTAACTGTAGGAGTATGACCAAACCATAACTCATAAGGAGTATTACCGGTATTTCTTAAATCATCATAGTCCTAGTAGCTTGTTGAATTTCCACAACACCATTTTGCTGAGGGGTACTAAGTGCAGATAACTATCTCTTTACCTCACCACCTATGTTATATGTTAGACACTTCAACTTCAATCCAGTCTCAGTCTCAACCATAGCTTTGAAAATCTTGAACTTCTCCAATGCTTCAGATTTCTCCCTTAAGAAAGTAACCCACATCATCCTTGAATAGTCATCACTCAACAACATTAAATACCTCTCTCCCTGCAAACTTCTCACTCTAGAAGGACCACACAAATTAGTATGCACAATATCCAATATTCCATTATAATTATACTATTTTATTTTGAAAGTAACTCTTGTCTGCTTCCCTAACTGACATTCCTTACGTATCGGATTAGTAGGCTTTACCAATAAAGGAAGATCTCTCACTGCTTGAGTGGAACTTATCTTGACTATGCAATAAAAATTCACATGACACATCCTCCTATGTCATAACCAACTTTCATCAATCTGAGCAATAAAGAAACTTTTACCATGAGCATTCAAGTGAAAGATATTACCTTTAGTCTTTGTCCCTGATGCAATCTCAATTCTTGAGCCACTTACAATTTTACACCTGCCATTCTTGAATTGAAAATAATATCCCTTATCAACCATCTTTCCAACACTTAAAATATTATGTTTTAGACCTTCAACATATAAGAGATCATCAGTATTGTGTTAACCATCAAGAGAAATAGAACCTCTACCATGGATTATACTAGCTTTGTCATCACCAAATCTTACTACACCACCATCATAATTTTCCATACTCACAAACTTACTCTCATTGCCTATCATATGATGTGAGAAGCCACTGTTAATAACCCATCCATCTTTCTCTTCAATTTTAGCAGCCAAAGCGTTCTCCTCAATAATGCAACTAGTATAGTCAGTAGTAATCGGATCATCTTCCTTGATAGAAATGAACACTCATTCATCTCCTGAATTCCCCTTATCAGACTCATCATATGTCACACCTTTATCAGCAATATAATAATACTTATTATAATATTTAAGCTTATATGGTTTAAATGGCTTCTTAGAAACTCTTTCTGGACACCTTGAGGAAAAGTGTTCTATCTTGTTACATAAAAAGCATTTAAGAGGAAACTTACCTTCATACTTACATGCACCTTTAGGCAATATGTTAGATTCAATGATAGTCCCAAAGACACTGAGAGAGGGGGCGGGGTGAATCAATGTCTAACCGATTAGAAGAATAATTAAACTTATTTATAACTGTGCATCCCAAAACAGTGTACCGATAAATTAGAATTAATGCAATAAACATAAATAGTAGAGACAACATAGAAACACACCATACACATATTTTTGATAGCATGGAGCAGCAAGGGGAGCGACGAGCAAGAAATTCAAATTTCAAACCTAGGAGTGGAGGATTTCTTGGGGATGGCAGTCTTTCTGTGGGTGGAGTTGGCAATCAGGCTAGTATCCAGGCCTTTCAGGTACTGAAGGGGACAAGGAGGCAGTAAAATCGATGGAAGACAAAGATTCCAAAAATGGGGACCCACATGATAGAGGTAAGGAAAAAAAATGGTCATCGCTTTTTGGAGTGAGGCTGCTGGTGAAATCTGGGCTTCTAAAAGTTAAAAATATATCTGATCCTGCGATAGGGGTTGTTGCTAATTTTGTTTTGGATAAGCTGGTTGATCTCACCATGTCTGGATTAGCTATGACCTTAGTTGGAAGGTTTGCTAGTTTTAGGCCTAACATTGATGTTGTTAGGAATTTAATAAGGAGGAAATGGGTTCTCAGAGGTCAAGTGGATGTGGTGGCTTTGCATAGGGGTTTTTTTACCTTTGCTTTTAATACAAAAGAAGACATGAATAAATCTCTATGTGAAGGGCCATGGATGTTCAACAATTCAACCTTGGCTTTACAGAAATGGGCTCCAAGCCTTTCTCTTGATGACTCCTTTTTTGTGTCGGCACCTGTATGGACACATCTCCCTAGCTTTCCACTGGAGTTTTGGAATGATGAAGTCTTTAAAGGGATAGTGAGTTCATTTGGAGAACTTCTCTCGATCGACCCGATGACTACAACAAAATCAAGGTTAGTTTTTGCTTGTATCTGTGTTAATGTTAATCAAATGATGGATATGCCTCAATCTATTGAGATTATATCTAAATTGTGGAAATGGACCCAAGTGATTGAATATGAATCTCTCCCATTTGATTATTTTAATTGTAAAAAGTCAGGTCATTGGGCGAAATCTTGCCCACTCAAGAAGAGTAAGAGTGGTAAGAGTGATAGTAGTTCGAAGCAGAAATGGAAAATGAAAGGGAAGAGAGAAGATCCATCTGCAGAGTGTGTTCCTGATAAGGAATTTATTGAGATGGAAAATGAGGAAAAGAAGGATATGAATAGTAATAATGAAAAATTTGTTTGTGCATGCTCTAACAATCAAATAAAAAGCATCAAAGAGGAAGAGAAAAGGATAGATGTAAATGCTCAAAAATATGAATCAGAGGACCATAAGGGAGGGCCTATCATTCAAGATAAAGTTGATGAGAGTTCCAATGATGATGCATCTGCCTCATCTAATACAAAAGAAAATGGGGGAGACTTTAATGAAGCATAGGACTATAACATTTCAGATTTTGAGCCTTTTTTGTTATTAACCAATGGAAACCCCAAGCTGACTCAACGCAAAACCCCATCTAATAGTTTCGAAATGGTGGCTCTAGAGGGAAATCTCTGGATTCTCAGTACTAAAGAAGGAAAATCGAATAATGGAGAACCCAATGGAGGTATTTCAAGTAGAAGCAAGAATAAGAAAATGGCAGATGTTGGAAGACACAAAAAAAAGCAGGGGAAACCTTCTCTAAAAAATCAAAGGGAACCGAAAATTTGGAAGAACCATGCTGATGGAACATAGAGCTCCATCGAGTCAGCCTTATCCCAGATTAAAATATGAAGATAATTTCATGGAATATAAGAGGGCTAAATGCCCCCCATAAGAAGGATGTGTTACGTAATATTATAAGAGATCATAAATCGGATGTTGTCCTTGTTCAGGAAACTAAGATGTGTAAAGATAAAGTGGAAAAGATTAGAATATTAAAAAATAATGGAGTTATTGGAACTAGTTCAGAGGGTACCTCTGGAGGAACAATGATTTTTTGGAACCAAAATACTATTATAGGGAAGGAAATCATTTCAGAAATTAATAAGACCTCAGTTTTGCTCAAGCATATTAAGAATAACTTTGTTTGGGTTATCACTAATGTCTATGCACCTAACTCTAAAGCTGGGAGATCTAAATATTGGAGGAGCCTTGCTAAAGATAGACTAAATTTTGCTGATAAAAGTTGGATAATAATAGGAGATTTCAATACAACTCTTAAAGAGGATGAAAAGATGGGAGGCCTTCCTTTGCAGTTGGAGGGAAGACAAGATCTTATGGATTTTATTAATGATAAAGCTCTAATGGATGTGGATCTCCAAGGGATTAATTATACCTAGACCAATAATAGACCTAGATCTGATCTTATTCAATTAAGGTTGGATAGATCCCTGATTTCTCCTGAGTGGTTTTCAAAGTATAGTTGCTCTTTAGCGTCAATTATTAAGATTGGATCTGATCTTTACCCTATTTCTTTTACTGCTAATTCTTTTTTCAGTTAAGAGAAATTTCCTTTTTAGATTTGAAAAAGTGTTGTTATCCCACCCATCTTTGGAAGTCTGTGTTGCTGATTAGTGGAATTCTAAGGTTGAGGGAACAAATTTGTTTAGAATAGCCAAAAACCTCAACATAATAAAGCCAAAATCAAAATATGGAACAAAGAGATATTTGGTGATATCTTTAAAATAAAAGCCCAAATTAAGACTAAAATTAAGGAAGTCCAAGATAAAATCCAAGAGGAAGGGCTTTCAGAGGACTTGAGATCTATTGAAAATGGGTTGTTGTCTAAATACCACCCAATTATCTCTAATGAAGAGACTTTTTGGAGACAAAGATCAAGAGCCTTGTATTTGAAGGAAGGTGATGAAAACACACAGTTTTTCCACTTGACAGCTCTAAAGCATAGGGCGGTTAACATGGTTTCCAGCTTATCTTGTAATAGGGGGATTTTATTGGATGAAAATGATATAAGAAAGGAAGATTTGGATTTTTTCAGCAATCTTTTGGGAGAGGTGGATGATCTGGATTTCAGAAATCAAGACCTTCTTGTGCAAGCTATCCCTCCCATTTTGAATAAGGATGAAAACAAAAATCTCTCTCGGATACCTTCTATTTAGGAAATCAAAAAGGCGGTGTTTTCTTTTCAAGGAGATAAGTCTCCTGGTCTAGATGGATTTCCAATGTTCTTCTTCCAATCCTTCTAGCATATTGTGGAGACTGATATTTATAATGGAGTTAAAGAATTCTTTGGTTCAAGGAGGCTTTTAAAAGAATTGAATGCTACCTTCATCATTCTTATTCCAAAGATTTCTGGACTTGACTCTCTTAATAAGTTCAGACCTATTTGTCTTTGTAATTCTATTTACAAGATTATGTCTAAGGTTCTTACTTCTAGAATGCTCAATATTCTTCCTAGAATTATTTCAGCTCAACAAAATGGCTTTGTCCCTGGTAGACAGATTCTGGATTCCATTATTTCAGTTCATGAAAATATTCACTCTCTAACGGCTACTAAAAATCAAGGTTTTTTTCTTAAGTTGGATATGTCTAAAGCCTATGATAGAGTGAATTGGCAATTCCTTTTCAAAATTATGAAAGCTTTTGGGTTTGGGGAAAAAGTGGTTCAACTCTGCTCCCAATTGATGAAAACTTCCTCCTCTGCAGTTATTGTTAATGGATCCCCTTCCAGTTTCTTCAAAATCTCTAGAGGTTTAAGACAGGGGGATCCCATCTCCCCTATCTTTTTCACTATTTTAGCTGAAAGTTTGGGTAGATTTATTATAAAAAATGTGGAAGAAGGTAAACTCAAAGGCCTAAAACCTTCATCTTCCAACTTAACATGTACTCATGAACAATTTGTTCATGATTCGATTACTATGAGGGAAGCTAATATTAGTGAAGCAAGAAATATGAAGAATGTTATGGACACTTATGAAAATACTTCCAGCCAAAAAATTAATTGGGATAAGAGCTCTTTGTTCTTCATCAATACCCCTATTGAAAGATAAATAAGGATTGAAAGAATCCTTGGATGTAAAATTGCTGAGTTTCCTTCAACTTATTTGGGGCTCCCTCTGTCTATTAAGCCATCGAAGAATTTATGGATGAAGCTGGTTGATAGATTCAACTCTAAATTGGCTGGTTGGAAAGGAGCTATCCTTAGTCAAGCGGGCAAGGTAATGTTGCTTAAAGCTACTCTTCAAAATTTGCCTATTTATGCCCTTAGTCTATTTAAAATCCCTAGAAATTTTACAGAGGCAATAGAAAGAATCCAAAAAAAGTTTCTTTGGTCGAGAGTGGAAGACAAGAATAGAATTCCCCTTATTGCTTGGAATAAAATTTGTTCTCCTAAGGCTTTTGGGGGGTTGGGTTTAAGGAATATTATTTCTATGAATAATGCCTTATAGCTAAACAAATCTGGAGAATGAAAGGGGAGGAAAGAGAATGGAATTTAATTGGGAAAAAGAAATATCTTTATATGCAACCTTCTGAGGAAGAATTTTTGGATAACTCTTTTTCTGTTGAAGGCTTTGCAATTTGGAATGCAGTTCAAATGACTAAAAGTTGGGTTGTTTCTAGAAGAATGTGGAAATTGGGGAATGGAAGAATTATTAGATTTTGGGAAAACAAATGGCTCTTGGATAAGCCTCTGGAGGATATTCCTATCCTTAAGGAATGGAAAGATTGATTCAAAAATAGGTATGGTGGTTCTGTTAGAGACTATTGGAGAAATGGGAAGTGGACTGAGTTCAACCAGCAATGTCCAGGATTAAAGTTTCTTGAGATTCTACTCTCTTCTAAAATTTTGAGGGACAATAAGGAGGATAGTTTGATTTAGAGGGAGACTTCCGATGGGAATTACTCTATGTCTTTAGTGGTGGCTATCCATAACAAAGTTTTGGAAGAGACTCCTATGTGGTCTAAAGTGTGGATAAAGAAGTTAATACCCAAAGTTAATATCTTCTTTTGGATTTTTCTCCGAAACAAGGTGCTAACTCTTGATAACCTCCAAAAGCATGGATTTGTTTTTCCTAACAGGTGTTCTCTTTGTTGTAGGGAAGAGGAATCTGCTTGTCACATCCTCTACCAGTGCACTTTTAGCCAGGAAATTTGGAATATTAGTTTTAGTAGGTGGAAGTTGAGCTAGATTTTCCCGAACTCTCTAGGGGAGTTCTGATAGCAATGGTACTGCCCTAATTCCAACTCTAAGAATGTTGAGATATGGAAACTTACTCTTCCTAATGTTATTTGGAATATTTGGAAGGAGCATAACAATAGGATTTTTAGGGATAAAAGTGCTAACCCTAAAGTTATGGTGGATAAAATCTATAGAGGAATATTTGAATGTTTAAATGGAACTGGTCATGGTTTAGCTGCTAAAGAGGACTTTAATGATAGATGGAACCTTTCTAATATCAAATCTAGTAAGGATAAGGGTAGGGATGGTCTTGTGTGGTGCTTTCTGTCTCAGGGATGGATTAAGGCCAACTTTGATGGGCCATCTAAGGAAAATCTGGGTAAAGCTGGTTATGGGGGCATTGTCAGGAATTTTGCTGGAAGTTGCTTTGTGGCAGTTGCTGGCCCTTTGGGTAATCAAACTAGTCATTATGTCGAAGCCTCTGCAGCTTTGAATACTTTGATTGTTGCAAAAATCTAAATCATGATAACTTATGGCTGGAGGGAGACTCTATAAACATTATCAAGTGCCTGAAGGAAGAAACTGAGCCATCGTGGTCTATAGAAAATATAATTTTTAAAGCTATAGAAATTATAGGTAGCTTTAAAGTTATTATTATTGAACATGCCTTTAGAGAAAAAAATTTGGTTGCGAATGGCTTGGCAAACCTAGGCGTTAATTCCGAAGCTCAAAGTATTTGGTATGGGGAAGGTAACATTAATTTTAATATTAAAGATCTTCTAAGAAAGGAAAAATTCATGGGGAAAGATGGATCACACAATCAATTATGAAAGTTGTAATGAGTAATCTTCGAATTTATAGAAAGGTTATGATTACTTGGCAGAGTGGTAGAATCCTAATCAAAAATATTAATCTTCCACACACTTTGTGGGTTAACATTTTCAAAATTTTGAGAGGCAACTGGATGGAAGCTCTGAAACTGCACAGGAATAGAGATGGTATTTCAAACTTGAAAATGGGAGGGGATTTAAGGAGAGAGGAACCAGATAACATTTCTAGATGGAAGGAAATGCCAAAGGTATGGACTAAGCTGGAAAAATGGTTCATGATGAATTTCATGGAGAAGCTGGTTGATTATGATAAAGGTAGGGTTAATCTTGCAGTCTCCAAAGTCACTGAAAATTGGATTAACGGGTCTTTTAAAATTCATGGTGTGAGGTTTGAGTTGGATGCAGACCTCATAGTGATAGTAACAAGTATGCCCCACTTAGGTCTTAATTTTTTTAGAGATTTGAAGTTTCTAATAATGCAGTCAAACTTTTTTCTTGTAAAGAGAAGGAGAGGACAAAAATTGGCAAAGCTACGAGGGGATATTATGATGCTTCCAACATTAAGAAAATTTGGGGTTGTGCGTTGAATGCTATCATGGAATACATTACAGTGGAGGGTCATTATACTAAGGCCCACACATACCATTTTGTGGTGTTAAATCATTCCAAGCATGAGAAAAGGATTTCTTTGCCCTACTACCTCTTCAAGTCTCTATCGAGGTCTCTTAATAAGAACAACAAGAACCCTTCAACTCTGATGCTTCATTATGGCCTCATTTTGCTCATCTATAAGCACTACAAAATCCTTGCTATCCAGGATAATAAGAGATTGTCTGTGTCTCCAGGGAAAGGTAAGACAAAGGTGGAGGAAGGCGGGCCCAACAAGGAAGAGTTGACTCAAAGCAAAAAGAGAAAAAGTGCTACTAGGATGAAAATTCAAGAGGACAAGAATGATTCAGAGGATACCAGAAAAGATGGTAGTGAGATGGAAATGGACGAGTTTGGAGGGGAGGAAAGCTGGAAAGAAGAGGATGTGGGGGAAGAGGAAGGAGAAGCTGGGGATGTTTCCAACCAAGATAGTCCTACCCATAGTGTTAGTTTAGGCAATGTCAATAGCTAGCCACTGGAGGAGGAGGATGATAAGATTAATGAGGAAAAAGAAATGGACATTGAGCAAGAGAAGAATAAGGAATTTGAGTAGGAGATGGACAAGGAGAGTCTGAGCAAGGATAAGGAGTATGCTGGAGATGGGTTATTTCTAGATAATCTCAAAAACCTATCTGAGGCTAGAATGGGTTTTAATAGGTGGACTTATGAAGGAATTAAGAATATAGAAAAAAATGGGAAGTAGTGGGAAGAGAAAAGGAAGAAAGATGAAAGGGACCAGAAGTAATGGAAGCAGGATATGGAGGAAAAAGCTAAGAAGATGGAAGCTCAAATTGATAATTTGGAGGAAGGAAAAACTCCTATGAAAAACATGTTGGTTATGATTCTGGATATCCTGACAGCTGTTACTAAGAACCTAGAGGAAATCTCTAAGGTCCTTGAGAGCTACAACACTCCCAAACCATTCATGGACCTTGATATTGATGAAGATGCCATCGAGACTGGGACTGCAAAAAGTGCTCCTGGTGGAGTGACAAAGAGAAGAAGGGCGAGCATGAAGAAAGTTGTTGTGGCCTCTTCTAAGGAAATCACTAAACTTAGGGATAATATTAAATAATTACAAGGGATTAGCGGAAATTTGGCTAATGCCTTGAAAAAGATTAAGTAGTTCCTTTTCTATTTTTTGTCTGTTTTGGCTAGACGTTGCAGGTTCTGTGGGGCTTTTTTGCTGGATTTTGCTGGTATCTATGCTGGTTTTTTACTTGTTTGTTCCTTCTTGTTTCTTAATGTTCTATTTTCTTAAGGATCTTTTGTAAAGCGTTTCAGGGTCCCTTCAAAACCTGCTTTTACCGTAATCAAAAACATAGAAACACACCATAACACAAGATATTTAACGAGGAAACTTAGTGTGGGAATAACCTCAGTGGAATTTGTGACCCACAATATTTAGTCACTGGCTAATGAATAAATACTACTTACAATGAGGGGCCTACACATGCAGGGAGGCCAACAACTCACTGCTCAATAAAGAGTCACACTGACTACAAAATGGATTATCAAATCTAATACAATGTACTACTTAAAACCACATATCCTATGCCAGGTTGAGTATCGGTTTAAGCTTAGTCTATAACCAAAAACTTCGTTGTCAACTGTATCACCTTATACAAAATTGTCTCATCACACCTATACTAGACAACTCCTATATATCTCTCTCTCATTCATATCAAAATGACCTATAAGATCTCAAACATATATGAGTCTTTTACAATATACCATGTTGGCTTACAAAAGATAATTACATTATAAAACAATTCATATAAACAAAACTTTATCCCATGTTGGCTAGAGTGTCAGTATGCATTGTTGCCGATGCAATCTAAATGCCGATGAAGTGCCTGTCAGTGCCAGTGCCTGCCAGTGTATGAAATTTATGATGTTGGGCATGTAGAAACCAATTGTTGGTGACTTTCCAGTTGGTTGCCAAATGGTTGCCATCAATGACAACATCAATTATTCTCATAAGAGTGTAGAATGCTAACAATCTCCCCCTTTGGCATTGATGGCAACACTCATGAGAAAAATCAAAATCATTATCCAAAACTAAAATCCAAAAAGATGTGCTCCCCTTGAGCAAGTGATCTCCTTTGTATATGCACATTTTTCTCTCCACTACTCCCCCTTTGACATCAATGACAAAGGGTGTCAGAAATAATCAAAAGAGTACAAAAATGCTACCTCAAGGTTTGTAACTGGTTGGTTACAATCAAAAAGATGTCTACCAAAATCATATTCAAACTCTGCATAAACTTGTTGCTTTCATCTAAAGTTGCCTCAATTTGTTGGATCATACCGGTGAGATAGTGCATCCGCTTCTCCAATGATCGTTCTCCTTGTACTGTTGCCTTAGATAATTCAGCTCTCTGATTAATTAGATTATCCAGCCTCGAACCAAGTTTATCTTTTAGTTCCCAGGCATTAGACCTTATCCTTGCCTTCTCTTTCTCAAGTTTTTCTAATTTCTCCTCAAAACCTGCCATTTCCTACTCAAAAACTAATATGAGTCTGGATGAACCTATAATATTATCCGCAATATCATCAATTTCTTTCCGTGTCTTCTTGATCTCCTTATCAATGTCCTCAGTCAAACCATGAGGTTTACATGCTTCCCTATATAGCTCCTTATACTCCAAAATTGTAGAATTGAGTACTGGTAAAAGTGTTTTCACATGATCAGTACAATTCTTTATGGTGTTTTCAAAGAATGTGTTTTCCCCTTTTTCAACTCTCTCCTTTATGATATCCTCATTCACCTTATCTATAGTTATAACATTATTAGAAATAAATTTGGACAATGTGTCCAATTTACCTAAAGAATCCTTAATGTGATCTATCTAACAATTTGGTGCAATCATCTTTAGAATAGGTAAAGTGTTATCAATCGCCTTAAAAGCCAATGCATTGCAATTAGTTATCCTTTTTATAGAATCCAAAAGTACCTGTGTGATATTGGTAGGTCTGAATTCGCTTGTAGATGTACTCGATTCAGCTGTAGATTTCATCTCAACAGATGTCTGACCAATCACCTTCACTATATCCTCTTTACTTCCATCAGATGTATCCACTTTGCTTTTATTTTCCTCCAGTGGATCTATCTATGTTTGCACCTCAACCTTTAATGGTTCTCATATTGTTTCAATGTCTATGTAAGCACCGGTTTTTTAGTCTCAACAAGAACCTCTACCTCAGTTTGTTTCTCTTAAAGTTCTACTACCAGTTTCTCATATTCTGCTGGCCTTGTGCTAATACCTTTGTCCTCTGGTTTTTCAGCCTCTATCGGTTTCTCTATTTGAGTTAGTATCTCATTTTCCTGAGAGTCAATAGTCTCTGTCGGTTTCTCTAAAATCTTGCTATTATCAACACTGTTTTCCTTAACCTCTGAAGTATCCTTTTCCACAACAATTTTTACCTCTTGAGTATCCACATTCATTGTAAATAGTATCTCAGACTCTGGATTAGTATTATCATGTGTTATACCTTCATTATCAGTAACCGGTGGATCTTCCATGTGTACTAGTGGTGTATCCAAAGGTGGCGGTAGAAGATTATCTGTAACCTTTATGTTTGGAATACCACCAACTTTTCCTTTACCCTTGTCCTTGTCTTTTTGATATACTTTGAATGTCTTTTTAGGTCTGCTCTTTTCCTCCTTCTTTTCCTTCTCTACAAAGAATATATCCCATTTATCTGCAATCTCATCTGCAATCTCCTTAACCCTTCCAGCCATCAGGCTTACTTACAGGTGTCCACTAACAAATACAGACTGGTTAGCTTCAGAGATAAGTTCATCTATTTCTTCCTTGGAGTTTGCTGGATGAACAACGAAGAGTGCTTCAACTTTTAATTTCTTATCTAATTCTATCACTGATAGCCTTTTTGCTTCTAGTCTCATGTAGAGATCATTTGGTAGCTCATCAATCACTTCTATCAAAACTTTCTTGTATATATCCAAGTGTAGAACAATGCTTTCCTCAATGGTGTTTTTGTTAGAATCATTAAAAGAATTATACCATTTGCTTACATTAGACAAATTACCTTCCTTTGTTATCTCATTCATTAAATCATTCAACATGGGGGTAACTGGTGTCTATTTTTTCTTAGGTGTAAGTTTCTTTCTTTGGTTCCCTAACTGCTTGTTGTTTCTTCCTTGGTGCCCTGGTTTTCTTAGGTGAAGGAGAGGGTATCAGTGAGGGTTTTCTATTCCTTTCTACTCTTTTAAACTCAGCAGCCTTACCACTGTCGGTGTCGGAAGATGTTACAACCGATGAAACATGTGCTTCAGGTTGTAGTCCTTCAAGTTCACTTTTTGATATACCACTGATGTTCAAGATATTTTCTTTGATTTCCTTTACCTTATTTGAGGCATCTCTCATAAATGTTTCTCTTCTCTTAGTCCTTTTCTGCATAGATACATTACTTTCAATAGTTTCTACATTTCCAAAGAATTCCTTAGAAGGCTCTCTTGGTGCATCAAGTAGATCTTTAGCATAAGTTTCCAGAACATGTAGATCAACTTCATATCCCATCTCTGTAACCCAAATAGTTCTAGGTCTTGCTGCTTCCATCCAATTTTCATCTCTCTTAATAACAAAGCAGATTTCCTTGTCATATTTATCAACAATTCTTTGTGGTAGTCTCTCTCTTTCTCTCATCTTAGATTGGAATGTTTTGAAATAGTCTGTAATGTTCTTAACACTGTCAGTGCCCATACTAGTGAAAGCATCTTGTATCTATCTTCCTACCGAAATGTCATAACCAGAATCCTTGTGACCTATACCAGGTATCTCCTTGGTAAAGTAGATCATCAAACATACCAGAAGGTTTCCAAAATGGAAAGTACCTTTCTTATCTCCCTTAATCTTCCTCAAGTTGTCAATTAATTCATCCTTAAGCTATTCACACACATCAATCTTAACATTATTGTTTACCATCTCATATGCACTGTGAATACATAGACAAAAAATAGAATTTAGTCTATTTGCATGAGTAGCTTTGTAACCTAGTACCATACTCACATATCTTACATTTATGTACTTAACATCATTTACTCTAAGTGACTTGTTATCAGATGTTGCTCTGGTTAAATCCATAACTCCTCTATTAGGTATCTTCTTTGTTTTATCAAGTGTTGGTGTAAATAATTATTCATCATGGATATTATTACACTTTACTTAAGTTTACTTAGGATAATGCATTTCATAGTAGTTTGGATATGAGACACTTGGGTGTTTGTGCCACATTGGGATAGTGTGTGTAGGAGAAATTCCACCTTTTTTGGTGTTGATCTTGTTATTACACTATCATATCCACTTATTGTGGAGTGATAATTCCACCTTCGGTGGGTGATCCACCTCATGTGGACTATTATATTATTTCTCCTACCTACCCACACCTATTTCCTACCTACCCTTGTTTCTTATTGAGCCACATGTCATGTTTGTGTGCTCACATATCCCTAGCCTTGCCTATATAAGTAGGCTCTTCTACATTGTATGTAGCTATGTTATTGATCATTTCTATTGATGAGAATACAGTTTATTCTTGTCCTATATTGTGTCTCTATTTTGTACATTTCATTGAGCTCTTGATCTTGGCAAAATCCAACATGGTATCAGAGCCATTGGGGCTTCATTGATTCGTCTTGAAGAGGCATTATTGCGATGTCAAGAAGGCAGATCTGAGGAGCAGCATCTTTTGGAGGTGTACTAGACCAGATCTGACCCAGCCATTGCGTCTAGAAGGCCGTTTCCATGAATTTTTGTTATAAATTCGGCCTATTTTGGTGAGAAAATTTTTTTTCCCCAATTTTGCTATAATCGTACGGATTTTCGGAATATTATTATATTTTTCGGAAAAAAAAAATTTTATTTTCTGAAAAATATTTTTCAAAAGTTGAAAAAAAATCAAAAAAGTTCGAAAAAATTAAAAAAAAATTGAAAAAGCAAAAAAAATTTTAAAAAGGGATTTTTTGGGGGGTCCGTAGACCCCCCCCCCCCGTGACCCGTTCTGCAGGTCTGTAGAGCCGCCGCCGTACCTGTCGACGCAGTCTGCAGTGCCGACCATTCTCTGTCGTTGTCGTGCTGTCGCCCGCCGCAGACCGCACGCCGCCGCTGCTGCGCCAGCTCCTCCCGCCGGCCGCCCGCGTCCCGCTTTGCCTCCCTATCGTCGTCCGCCACGACGCCACTGCTGCCGCGCCGGCTCCTCCCTGCAGCACTCCAAACTCTGCCATAGACTACTTCCCAGCCACACCACCAATGCCGCCGGCAAAGGGCCCTCCGCCAACCGCCGCCTCCGGCTCCTCCACCACGCGGACACAGGCCAACCAAAACTGGCGAACCTGTGCCCGCCACGTGGCAAGTGGCCACTAGCCCATGGGTACCTTCTGTATAGTGACATGCAGGCTATCCGTACACACAGTCATCTGCCACGTGTTTTATCCAGTCAGCGAATCCATACAATACGGTCCGCACAGTCACTTGGCCACGTCATTCGTCCGTACAGTACGGACACCCAGTCAGTAGAGGGCAAAGTTTTGTGATGGTCATATAGCCATAAAATTTAACATAGTGAATTTCTGACATTTGCGCCACGTCAGCAGGGTTTGAAAATTTTGGACCCCCCTCTCATTTGCATTTTTGATTTTGCAGTTCAACTTCAAATGGCCATAACTTGCTCATTTTTGCTCCTTTTTTGGTGCAATTTTTTTTGAAATGGGCTATAATTTCATGCTCTCCACAATGGTGAGGAAATTTTTTGATTTTGATGCACGTATTTTTCATAAAATGCAGTTTTTGGTGACTGTACCTGAGTAATCTTAGTTTTTGCAACTTCAGAGGCTTCGTTTGGGGTCATCCGACCTCCTTTTTAGGTGCCATTTTTTTTGAAAGTGCGTATTTTTTCATCTACTTTCACAAGATGCTATCAGATTGATGCCATTATAAGTAGAAATTGTACTTTTAGATTTTGGCCATTTTTGGCTCTTATGGTACTTGTATATTTGCTTGAATCTCAGTTAGATTCATTGCACTATTGATTGAAGTCTCTTGTATCTCATTTGAGAAGTTATAAAATTTGCATCATAAGTCCACTTTGCCTTGTTTTGCAAGTGGCTCATTGTAATCGCACTAAGTATAAAGTGCCAAAATCATCACTTTAGGGGGGGTACTTTGATTGAGTGAATTTGGGGGGGTGTCTCTTGTGCTTTTGTGCTCTTGTGTTCCTTCCTTTTTGCTACTATGGGTTCTTCTAAGTTTCCTCTCTTAACTCCACATAATTATGCTACTTGGAAAATTGATGCACGGAGTAAACTTATGGAAAAAGGACTCACTCATTACATTGATGGAACTATTGTTGCTCCAGCTAATCCTAAGGCTGATCTAGTTGGTCACTTAGATTGGCTCACTAAAAATATCATGGCAATTGGTACCTTAAGAAAGTATGTATCAAAGGATCTCATTTTTCATATTGAGAAGTGTACTCTAATCAAGGATGCTTGGCAAAAGTTTCAAGACTTGTATGGTCAAGTTGATGAGATTAGGGGATATCAAATTGATAGTGATCTCACCATGTTAGATCCCAAGAACTTTGATACTATACAAGATTATGTCACTAAGGCAAATGAGTTGAGGGCACAACTCAAAGATTGTGGCATTGATAAAAAGGATACTCAATTGATATTCAACTTGATAGGCAAGCTTCCACAAGAATATGCAGCATTTGTTTCTAGTTTCCAAACCCATAGGATGACAATGGGTTCAAGCTACAAAATGCCTACATTTGATGCTTTCAATGAAATGTTGATGATGGAACAAACTAAGTTGATAAGCATGGGCATTCTTAAGGCTTCTAAGTCTCAAGCATTAGTGGCAAATCAAGGGAACAAAGGAAATCAAGGAAAGGACAACTCAAACAAGAAGAAATGGCAATCAAAGCCTAAGGAAAAAGCACCATCTTCTCCAAAACAAGGAGATTCATTCTCTTCCAAGAGAGATAATTCACCAAAGAGGGAAAGACCTACTTGTGCTTATTGTAAAAAGATTGGTCATGAGGAACATCGTCGCCATTCTAAGAAGATTGATGAGCTTACACATATCATCAAAAAGCATAACATTGATTTGCCTAAAGTCTACAAGAAGGATGATTCATCAACTTCCACTTCCTCACATTCAAAAGGAAAAGGGCAAGCATTCATGGCTTCTACAAGTGGGAAGACTCACTCTTTTGGAACAAGAAAAGGAAAAGCTCTATGTGCTACTATCAGTCATGATTCAGAGAGATGGCTTCTAGATTCAGGGGCTTCTCATCATATGGCATCTTCGTAGTCTATGTTCTCTACATTTGAGCCTTGCACCATGCCACAGATTTTGATGGGCAATCATACATACATGGATGTGATTGGGAAAGGATCTATTGACATTGTGGATAACTCCTTCAATGATGTGTTGTGTGTACCCCACTTGACAAACAATCTCCTTTCTATCTATCAAATCACACATGGTGCAACTAACAGAGTTGTGGAGTTCACACCTGACTCAGTTTTTATTAGAGACTTGGAGACTAGAGCTATCATTGCGACTGGGGTGGTTGATCATGCATCTCGGTTATACTCCTTTTCAGATTTTGTTGATGATGATGATTTCACATTTGATGATTCTACATATGATGATCACACTTATTGTGATGGTTCAGATTTTGAGGAGAACTTTGGACACTTGAACATGGGGATTCTCACATGTGACCCCGTTCTTGAGTCTTGTATTTCATCTCCTCATATTGATATCACATCACCTATTGCACCTAATGATGCGGACAGTGCGATAGTTTTGCCTTCATGTGATTCAGTGCAGCAGGATATTCATTGTCTTCCAGCTTCAGATTCATGGGATGATTACTTGACAGACATTGTAGGTTTGTTTATGGAATCCTACATTGCAGATTTGGGAGACATCATTGATGACATTCATCTTCTCTTTGATGAAGGTGATCCTTCTTTGATTGTTGCGAGGGCACACTCTGACCCTCTTGTTCATTCTCTACATGATCATTCTTTTGAGGTTGACATGATTGTGGATACTTATGTACAGCAGTTGGAGGAGGTCTCTTTATGTTTTGAGGAGACATGTGAGTCTTTGGGACATGTTCTACATCCATCTCCACTAGATCTTGGAGTGCCTTTTTCAGCAGTGTGGCATAGTTTACCACCTTTGGAAGGGGTATCTTTTAGCATCGACATGGGGACACTTGAGCAGTTTTCAGAGATTCCTTTCATCATGAGTTTTCTTCATACATCTTCCCTTGATGATTGGGGAGACTTCATGGATACACCTTTGGTTTTGTTTCTTCCTAAGGGGAGGAATGTTGTTCGACGTTCGTGGGGTATTTTCTTCATACATCACGCTTCTATCATTGGTGCAGATTCTCCATTGAGGGGGGGTCACAGTTTGACTTCTCTTCTTCTCTCATATGGGGGGGACTTTTTCCTCACATGGGGTTTTGTTCCTCACATTCTTCTATGAGAGTTCTCTTGTATAGCTTTCATCTCTCTTTTGGGGGAGGGTTTTTTCCCATTGGGTTTTTCTCTCTTTCCCCACTTTGTGAGAGATTTCATTGCATTGGTTTGCATGCATTTGCATTTGTACATGGGTACCTAACATGGCCTCGTAGCCGGGACCCATCTTGCATTGCTTAGTTGCATTGTAGACTTGAGTGCATTCCCCTAAGTTGCACTTAAGGGGGGGTGTTGGTGTAAAATAATTATTCATCATGGATATTATTACACTTTACTTAAGTTTACTTAGGATAATGCATTTCATAGTAGTTTGGATATGAGACACTTGGGTGTTTGTGCCACATTGGGATAGTGTGTGTAGGAGAAATTCCACCATTTTTGGTGTTGATCTTGTTATTACACTATCATATCCACTTATTGTGGAGTGATAATTTCACCTTCGGTGGGTGATCCACCTCATGTGGACTATTATATTATTTCTCCTACCTACCCACACCTATTTCCTACCTACCCTTGTTTCTTATTGAGCCACATGTCATGTTTGTGTGCTCATATATCCCTAGCCTTGCCTATATAAGCAGGCTCTTCTACATTGTATGTAGCTATGTTATTGATCATTTCTATTGATGAGAATATAGTTTATTCTTGTCCTATATTGTGTCTCTATTTTGTACATTTCATTGAGCTCTTGATCTTGGCAAAATCCAACATCAAGCCTACTACTAGTTGAAGGTAAACCATTAACTGCCTTAATTGCATCCTTGGTTATCTTGCAAAATGACTCTAACCACATGAGTTCTCCATGGACTCTACTCAATACAAGTTTGAAAATTTCCTTAGGAAATTTAGGAATGTTCAGAATCTCTACAAAACCTAAATTTGCCACAATCTTATGTTCGGGTTTGATTACTCCATTTTCATCAGAAATGACCTCATTAAATATTTTCTTCAACTCCCCAGTCCCTAGGTTTTCTATGTTGCAACATATGTAAATTCTAGGGTCTTCTACAAATGCTACACTTTTCGGTATTTTCAAAAAATCTCCAATAGAATCATCATGTTTTGCAATCTCGAGGATAATCTTGAATACGGGTCTAGGGCGTTTAACATTTTCCACAATGGTAGGGTTCAAAATAAACTTTGAAATAGAAAATGAGGAAGACATTTCAAAGATAAATACCTCTAAATCAAAATTTTGAATGCTTGAAAATTACTTCATAGCTTCATCTTAGAATTCCTTGCTCAATTTCATGCTCTTTGATCATTTGAATGCTTGGTGATTTTGAAATGAGGGTTTCTTGGTGCTTTATAACCAAAAAGATCTTTAAAACTATATTAAATGCTTTCCGGTTAAGTGAAAACTTAACACATCCACCGGTAAAGAAGAAATGTATCTTCTCACCACCAACCGAGGGTAGAATGCATGATCTTCAATTTGCTACAATACCCCCTAAGGGTTATTCCTCAGTTAGATGGAGAATCTCCTGTTGGTGGAGGATTACTCTGTTCTACTGGTGCAGAGATAGTTTCATCAGTTCTCTGATCACTCTTCTTAATCCATTGTTTTGAAAATAATTGCTTTACTTCATCTAACTTTTCTTTTCCCTTCAAACTAGATCCTCTGTTGTTTGCCGGTGCATTCTTACTTCTACAGAATTTAGCAATATGTCCAATCTTGTTGCATGCATAACAAGTTACATTATTCCTCTGAATAGCCTTTCCATATCCTTGACCGGTTTGTGATCTACATTGATTAGATAAATGCCCAAATCTTCCACAAACATAGCATTTCACATTCATTTTGCAATTTTCTAAATTATGACCAACTTCGTTGCATTTGGAACATTGACTAGTGGGTGAGTTTGTATTCTTATTATTTCTATATCTACATTGATTTTCTCTATGAAAATACTTGTTTCAATTAAAACATTTCCTATTAAATTTATAAACATTAGGTTGTCTTACTGGTTTGTTCTGATCTTGATTGTTTGCAGTACCAGAACTTTCTCCATGTTCAAATCCAAGTCCATTAGTATCTCCATTAGGTCTTTGTCTTTTAAGCATGTCATCAAGTTCTTTTGAACTTTTCTTGAATTTGTCTTTGTGTTTATTTGCAGTAGCCAGCTCATTTTCCAGAAGCCCAACTTGTTTCACAAGCTCAGCTTTATCATGTTGCATGTGAATCAAATTTGTCTTTAACATATCATTTTCATGACCAAGTCTCAGATTTTCATTTCTAGCGTCATTAAGTCTCCTAGTCAAGTCTTCTTCACTCTTCTTCTTATCTTCAATATCTTTACATAAACTCATAGTCATATCTTGCATTTCATTCTTCATATTACTGTTTTCTTACCTCAACTTATTTGCAGTGTCTCTAAGAGTTTCTTTTTCATCATCATTGTAGACACCTAAAAATGGTCAACGCTTGTGGAATCATACTTTAACATTGGCGCATTGCCTCATTTTAGGTTTGTGCGTTGCATTGACATTTCTCCTATGTCACGCACTTGGTTTTTATCATTTGCGAGCATCGAGTCATTCTTCTACATTCTTCATCTGTCTCGCTTTCAAATTTGGTCTTGTTGACAACAATCTTCAGTCATGATTTTGGTCGATCTTTGTCCTTGTCAATCTTGTCATATTGCGATCGATTCGTCATCGATCCTTGTCCTTTCCAATCATGTCAATTTGATCAATTTGTCATTAATTTTTGTCAACCAATCTCAATCAAATCATTTATCAACACTGGTCATTTATCAATTCAAAATCATGATCGATATCAACTATCCTTTGTCAAGACCTAATTGTCATTCTCGCATTGCTAATTTATCTTCTAGGGTTTTGTGATTTAATCATTTAACCTTGTGTGTCATTTCTCTCTTTAGGATTAATAAATTACTTATTTATCCCAAGTCAAAATACAAAAAAAAAAATCCAAAAAAAAAAAAGAAAAAAAAAAAAGTAAAGAAAAATAATTCGTCCACTGGTGAAAACCTGGCAAACAGGCGCCTTGCGCAAGTACCATGATGAAACCCTGGCAAACAGGCATCATGCGTAATTTATGAACTTCTTGCACACTACACTTGGGGGCAAGTTTTATCTTATCATATCCTTTTGTTCTTCATTGTTCCATTGCTCTATCGAACCCATGTCATACTCCTTCATATCCTATTGCCCTTCATTATCCTATCATACCATGTCATACTCCTCCATTATCCTATTGTCCCTCATGTCCATTTCCTCTTTCCACCTTTGATCTTGACAAGGTTGACGATCTTCATGAGCATCACATATCTTGTTTGCAGCTTTTAGTCTATCATAGCTTTTGGTCTTTATCCATTTGCTTATTATAAATTTTCATCCATATTCCCTATCTTGTTGCAACTTTCTGCCACTATCCCGTGTCCTATCCTGACCTTCAGTCCATGTCCCTTACCCATTCTTGGTCTTGCTTATCCTATCCATATATTATCACTATCCATACACTCTTTTTCATTCCTTGATCTTGATCTGACATAAGGAAGCAAAATTTAAACATGGTTTCAAAAACCTCTTGACATGTCCCTCATGCCATGTCACTACTTTAAATTGACATATCCAGTCTCTTGTCCCATCACGCCATAGCCCTTGAAAATTGCATCCGTATTGTCTCCATAATAAAAGGCCTTTGTCTTCCCTCTATCCACCAACATTTCAGCAAGCCTATTTATTCACCTATCATATTCCTTGCCTTGCTAGACATTGGGGGAAAAAAATCAAAAACATTTAAAAATGTCAAGAAAAAATCTCAAAAACATTTAAAAATGTCCTGAAAAAATCATAAAAAAATCGAAAAACGTCCTAAAGTAATCCCTAAAAAGTCAAATAAAGTCCTGAAAAAATGAACAAAACATTTCAAAAACATTAAAATCCAAAACAAACATTTTGCAATACATTATTCCTTTTGTGCCTATGACAAATCACTGAGCATTCATCCAACGACACTCGCAATCCATTTTACACTCTGCTTTAATGACATCATGCTTTAACCAGATGAACTTTTTCAATCAAAACCAAACATTCAAACTGATCACAATTGTCATATCAATCAAACTTCAGCATCACTATCATTTGTCCTTGTCTCTACTATCATGGGTCTTATACAGGGTGTGGTATACTTGAAACCAGACTGTGTCCTGTCTTAGATGGGGTACCGCATGTCCTGAAACTAGACAGCATGATCATCCTATCAGCTCTTTCAACTTTTGATAATGAAGATCAAGATGTTTGTTTGATTTGTTGGGATTTGTGCATCTTATCTTTTTATTGATTTATCTTTGGCTTCGATCATGTTCCTATGTTGCTCGATGATGTCACTGAGTGAATTAGAGTGATCAGGATGGATCATGGTCCTTTCTTTTTTGTTGTGATTGTTGTTTGTTTGTGATGTGTCTATCTTTTGCAAAAAGGGTTGCATTTCAGCTTTGGACTTCAATGCCATGATGCTACGCATCCATTTTGCTACATTAAAATAAAGGTTCTCACCTACAAAGTGCATTACTGAAAGCAAGATTTTCATCTCTACCTATTCTCTGTCTAATTTCTTCTTACTGACATTTCTTCCGTCAGTCTTGGCAGTCCGTTTGATCCTATCATTTTCTATCATTCTTATCGATCAATTGGCCTCTTTTCTGCATGTTTCTGGCCAATTCCTCGAGGGGGCATGCATATGTCATTATTATTGTCTGGGGCATTTTCATATGTCATTGTCACCATCCAGGGCATTTTCATTATTGTTCTTTGAAACAATGCTTAAAATCACATTGTCTCAAAGAGGGGCAAAATGTAGACACCTAAAAATGGTCAACGCTTGCAGAATCATACTTTAACATTGGCGCATTGCCCCATTTTAGGTTTGTGCATCGCATTGAAATTTCTCCTATGTCACGCACTTGGTTTTTATCATTTGTGAGCATCGAGTCATTCTTCTACATTCTTCATCTGTCTCGCTTTCGAATTTGGTCTTGTCGACAACAATCTTCAGTCATGATTTTGGTCGATCTTTGTCCTTGTCAATCTTGTCATATTGCGATCGATTTGTCATCGATCCTTGTCCTTTCCAATCATGTCAATTTGGTCAATTTGTCATTAATTTTTGTCAACCAATCTCAATCAAATCATTTATCAACACTGGTCATTTATCAATTCAAAATCATGATCGATATCAACTATCCTTTGTCAAGACCTAATTGTCATTCTCGCATTGCTAATTTATCTTCTAGGGTTTTGTGATTTAATCATTTAACCTTGTGTGTCATTTCTCTCTTTAGGATTAATAAATTACTTATTTTTCCCAAGTCTTCTCATTACAATTAAATGTTCATTTAATTGGCTAATTATTCCTCTTTGTGAATTAATTAATAAATGAAAGATTATTAATTAATTTACCTAATTCCTAATTTCATCATTTATTAATTCCTAATTTTCCTAATTCCTCCTATTTTCTAATTTTTCTAATTTCTTAATTCCTAATTTCAATTCTCTCCTATTTCCCTCCTAAATTCATGGGAATGACATTTCAATTTGTCATAATTTTGTCATAATTGACAATCAATCAATTTTGACATAGAAGTTGTCATAATTTGTCATAAATTATCAATCAACAAATTTTGCATAGAAAGTGCATAATTTGTCATAATTTGTCATAATTGACATAATTGATTTGCAATTTCCATTTGAATTGAATCATGCTAATCTTGTCATCTCTCCAATTCTTCTATAAATTGGATGATTTTCATCAATCAAGGCTAATTTGTAATTGGTAATCAGACTATTGAATTTACGCTTCTAGTACTCTTGATCAATAATCAATGTCAATCTTGCTTTCAATTATGTATGTGCACTTGTAGGTGAGATCCACAACCAAACCATTTGAAGAGGAAAGAAGAACAATGGAGCCGCATGGAAGAAGCATTCAAATCATACCTTTGGTTTGCATAATCTTTCGTTTTTGAATGTTTTTATTTCATGTCTCTATTGAGTGTGCTAGGATAGATTCATTGCAATTTGCTTTTGTGATTGAGCTAATGATTAGTTATTTTGATTTACTTGTTTTGTGATGATTTCCTATTTCCTATGCTACATTAATTGGTGAACCCGACGTGAACACTAACCTTCTAATCCCTTTATTGTGTTTTTGAGTGCTTTTGAGTTGATTTGCAGGCCAAAAACCCAAAAACAAGGTCGTGCAGGGTTTTCTGGAGACTTATGCGCCTGTGTAAGACAACTTGCACCTGTGTTATGTATTCTACGCCTGTGTAAATGCATTCTGCGCTAGTGTCAAAAAAAAAAATTGTGGTTTTCATTCTGTTTTTTTTGCATTCTGGTTTTTGGTACTGATTCTCTGTGCAGCACCTTGGCATACGCATGACAAAGGCAATAAATGAAACTACTAACACATTTTGTGTAGGTTCGATAGTCAAAGACTAAGCATATCAAACTTCTAACTTGGGTTTTTTGCAAGTTGCCTTGGAGAAACAACTAAACTTGGTGTTTGTCTTTAATGTTTTAGGCACCTAGTGATTTCTAAATAGGTTGGAATGAACATGTTTTTGCTTTGATTGTTGAGTGTGACATTGGAGTAGGAGAGTATGCTCTCATCCTTCTTAGGGTGATCAGAAATCCAGATCTTCGATACCATGCTCATGTCTTTGATTGTGTGTCACCTTTAGAGGGCCTGCCTTCCCGACCACTTTGCTTTTGCAAGCAAGTGATAATCGTGAGAAGGGAATGACCCAAAGTGAGTACGACTAGAATACCTTGGCATTCTAACTCACTATAAACAAATACCTAATGGGCAAAAGCTTTGAAGGAAGGGTTACGTGGGAATTGCAGTTACTTGGGAAGTGATGACCCTTGAACTCTTTCTCATATCAACATCTAAGTAGGGCCTCTTGGTCTAAATCATGCTTGCGCGACTACATTTGTTTGGTATCTTGATGGGCTTAATGTCTCAATCATGCTTGCGTGACATCAAGGAGTAACGCTTAACAGAAATCCTTTCTAAACACCTTGTTTTTAGAGGCCAAAAACCCTTCTAGTTGCTTGAGAAGGACAAGTTCGGATACTTGGAAGAGATACTAAGTTCGCCATGGGGAGATTTCCATGGGGACTGATGCTTGGCTGCCCTGAGAAGTGAGTGCCGTGGAGGGGAGCCCGTGGGGTCAAGAATCTATGTATTCTCCTTGAATCCCATAATGAGTCTACCTCTCAAGTACCTAATGTCCTTGCCTACCATAAGAAATGTGGGAATGAGCATGATTGTCTTGAGTCTAAGTTACAACATCTTGTCTTCTTTTCTTGTCAAAAGTTGAGTTGTGTCTCATTTCGAAAACAAGACAAATTGATTAAAAACAAGGTTAAACACAAGAGTATTTCATTCAACAAAGTTCAAAACACCTTCAAACATGGTTGTCAAACATTTTTCAAAATCTTGTCTAAACATTCATGTCACTTAGATTTAGGTTCATCCTAGGTTTCCATTTTCCAAATTCATTGTCAATTACCAAGGTTAGGTTTCACCTAGGTCATACTCCTTTTCATATCAATAAGGGTCATCCATTTGCATGTGTCCTCTTGAATTAGAGTAATACCATTTCATAATTCAACCTTAGGTTTTGTCTTAGATTGACATTGTCATACATTTGCATTTGCATCTTTATCCTCATAACATTAGGTCACATTTGCATACCCTAGGTCTCTTCATCAAGCTTAGGTCATTATCATATCATATTAGGGTCATTTGCATAGTAATTTTCCCTTTGCATATAGTGTCAAAACTAGGTTTTGTCATACTTGAGTAATGCAAATCTTTGATAAACCCTAAAGTTATTGTTAGGAAATCTAGACCTTATCAAACTTTTGTATTTTGTCATCAATATCATTTTCGTCAAACCTAGCTTAGTATCCAAGCATAAAGGTGAGAGATTGTCAATTTGTCCTATTGTCACTTGGTCCTTTTGTCCTTTGAGGTCTAGACATCATTTCAATTTCCTAAGGGTCTCATTTTTAGAATTGCATTCATGAGTTTGTCAAAATCTTGAAAAAAAAAACAAAAACATTAAGGTGCATTGTCATCCTTTTTAGGTTGCATTTGTCAATCCCATTAGTTGCATTGCATAGTGACATGTTTGTTGAAATGAGGTCTCAACCTTCTTACAAAGCCATGTCATCACAATTGAGAAATCAATCATGTCAATCCAATCTCTACATGTCTCAGAACTTGGATCAAACTTATCATGATGATGTAAATGTCCAAATACAAAAACTAGAGGAGAAGCTAGCTCAAGAAAATGAGATATTGGAACAAAAAGTGAAAAACATTGTGAAGAATAGATCACAAGTGTCCAAAATGTTTCAAAAATTTCCAGGTCAAAATCCAAATATTGAGCCAATTGATGTAAGATCTCTTCTTGAACGATCAGACATACCAGCTCTCCTCTCCCAAATAGAGATGATGAAACAATTTTAAGAAAAGAGACAACATCAATTTCAACATTGTGTGCCTCCACAAAAAGAACAAGAAGGTGTTTACTATCAATCAGATTTTCAACCAATACAACCAATGGTTCAACCAATTTTTCAACATACACAACCAACACAACCAGTGGTCCAATTTCAACAATATGTCCAACCAACTATACAATGTCCACAAATAGTTCAACCAATGGTGGAATATCAATGTCAACAACACCAACCAAACATTCAAAAACAAAGGTTGCAGTGCACACCAGCCCAAGTTTCAAACATGTCAGAACAATTGAACCAAGTCCAATATCAAAACATGACATTAGATCAGAACAAAATTCTTGCCAAAAAAGTTCAAATTCCAGATACAACCATGTCAAAACCTCGAAAGAAAGGTGGCTTTATTGCAAATCTCTTAAGGAAATGACCAAGTGAGTTCTTTGAGGAAGATCAAGATAATACACCTATGTCTAGCAATGCCTCATCCCCCCACAAGAAAAATGACTCTCCAGTGGCATCTATCCCTACACCTTTAGAAGTTTCACAAGAACCTTCCATATTGTCCTCATCAAACAATACACCCATAGATGAAATTATCCAAGGGCTATCCATAATTGATTGCCACGATAATCCAATTCCTGATGCACATCCTTGTCATGTTTCAGAAATACAAGACCCAATGCCACCATGCACTTTATTGCCATTACCTATTTTAGAGGACCCCATTCGAAGTCCCTCTTCCTCATGTTCAAGCATTGACTCCTTGCCAGAATCCATCACAAATGTTCAAAGTGCATTTCCTTCATGCCAAAACATTGATTCCTTGTCAGAATCCCCCATGCATATCCAAAGTCTAACCTCATGTCAAGAGGATAATTTAGGGCATGAAGAAACATGTCTTAAAATAGATCAAGATCAAACCTTATCATCCCATCCAATTGTTGACCAAGATCCCATTTCCCCAGACACTCATGATGATTCCCCTATTCTTGTCCATCCTATCCAAAGTCCTATTGACACTCCATTCCCCGGGCGAGATCAAGATATCCCAGTTCATCCAATCCCAAATGATCCCCTTCCATTTCATGAACATAATGTCCTTTCAAATCCCATTGACATTCCACTTCCTAAGAAAGATCAAGATATTCCTTCCATCCTTTCCGATGATTCCATTAAAAGTCAAGAGCAAAGCACCTTTAAAGAGGATTCCAATGATCTTCCTCCTTGTCAAGATCAAATTATTCATTCTGATCCTCCACAAGATCCACTTGTTCCTCCATCTCCTTGTCTTAATGCTCCATATACACTCCAAGATTGCATTTCTTTTGATGATCCCATTATTTCTCCCATTCCATCTCTTGAAGAGCCTATCATTGAATCATGTCCACTACACAATCCTAGTCCCCCTCATGATCCTAACCCCCCTCATGATTCTAACGTGTTAGTGCAAGATGTTCATGAACCCTCGATATGCATAATGGGTTCTTCCACTCTGGTCCAATCTGATCCACTTCAAGATCTCATTATTTCTCTCATATCATATCCACCTGATAATGGACTCGCATCTTCTTCCCAAAGAAAAGAGTATCCTACAAGTCAAGATATTCATAAAGGCAAAGGAGTAGACCTTCATGAGAAAGAACCCCTTCATATCAAAGAATATACTAATGGTCATGGCTACAAAGCTCACACTCAAGGCGTTGGTATCCCTTCAAAGTCAAAATCCAAATGTCCACCTTCCCCATCATCGCTTCCATCCATCTTAGGTCCTTATATCCCTTCGTCCTCTATGCAAGGTCAGCAAAGGCACACATCCTTGAGTAAATTTCATCCATCCAAAAGAACTCCATTTCATTCATATCCATCCATTCATTCCTTTCCTCCTCCAAGCAATTTGGATGCCAAGTATAAAAGTCATAAGTCTAGAAATCCACATGTATTCAAGGATCAACATGTCCAATATAATCCACATGTCAAAACAAAGAACAAATTGATCCAAAAAGAAAAAGAAATATCCAAAAGGATACAAAGGCCCACTGAGAAAAATAAAGCAAAGTCAAAATATATATGGGTTCCTAAATCCCTTGTGCAAGCAATGCACTCCAAGGAACCACAAAAGCATGAAAAATCAAAAACCATGTGGATCCCTAAGCGGCTCCTTGAAGCACAAAAGCCTAAAGAAACATCCAACTTGGCATCCAAAGTTTCTATGACTCCATCCAAACCTTCCAAGTCTATTCCTCCATCACCTTCTTTATCCATTTTGGGCCCTTATGTCCCAAAATCCATAGCCTTTCCTTTGTCAAAATCTCAATATCCAAAATACGTCTTTCCTCCATCAGTCCATCACCCCTCAAGATGTGTGCCAATGTCGATCTTTCCTTCATTTCCATCCACTCAAGCCCAATTCTTCCAATACCCTATCCATTATCCAATGCATATTTTCCATCCTTCGATCCCGTTGATCCCATCCTTTGCATAAATCTTTGCCTTAGTTTCATCTCATTTTTCCATGTCCTTATCCTACCAACGTCTTTGAGCATACTTTTAAAGGTCATGGTCCATTTTTTTTAAGGCTACTATCCAAACAAAGAAGACTCTTGAGTCCTTCTTCCATCCCCTATCATGTGTCCATCTTCTATTAAAAAGTCAAAATACAAAAAAAAAAAATCCACAAAAAAAAAAGAAAAAAAAAAAGTAAAGAAAAATAATTCGTCCACTGGTGAAAACCTGGCAAACAGGCGCCTTGGGCAAGTACCGTGATGAAAACCTGGCAAACAGGCGTCATGCGTAATTTATGAACTTCTTGCACACTACACTTGGGGGCAGGTTTTATCTTATCATATCCTTTTGTCCTTCATTGTTCCATTTCTCTATCGAACCCATGTCATACTCCTTCATATCCTATTGCCCTTCATTATCCTATCATACCATGTCATACTCCTCCATTATCCTATTGTCCCTCATGTCCATTTCCTCTTTCCACCTTTGATCTTGACAAGGCTGACGATCTTCATGAGCATCACATATCTTGTTTGCAGCTTTTAGTCTATCATAGCTTTTGGTCTTTATCCATTTGCTTATTATAACTTTTCATCCATATTCCCTATCTTGTTGCAACTTTCTGCCACTATCCCGTGTCCTATCCTGACCTTCAGTCCATGTCCCTTACCCATTCTTGGTCTTGCTTATCCTATCCATATATTATCACTATCCATACACTCTTTTTCATTCCTTGATCTTCATCTGACATAAGGAAGCAAAATTTAAACATGGTTTCACAAACCTCTTGACATGTCCCTCATGTCATGTCACTGCTTTACATTGACATATCCAGTCTCTTGTCCCATCACGCCATAGCCCTTGAAAATTGCATCCGTATTGTCTCCATAATAAAAGGCCTTTGTCTTCCCTCTATCCACCAACATTTCAGCAAGCCTATTTATTCACCTATCATATTCCTTGCCTTGCTAGACATTGGGGGAAAAAAATCAAAAACATTTAAAAATGTCCTGAAAAAATCATAAAAAAATCAAAAAACGTCCTGAAGTAATCCCTAAAAAGTCAAATAAAGTCCTGAAAAAATGAACAAAACATTCCAAAAACATTAAAATCCAAAAACAAACATTTTGCAATACATTATTCCTTTTGTGCCTATGACAAATCACTGAGCATTCATCCAACGACACTCGCAATCCATTTTACACTCTGCTTTAATGACATCATGCTTTAACCAGATGAACTTTTTCAATCAAAACCAAACATTCAAACTGATCACAATTGTCATATCAATCAAACTTCAACATCACTATCATTTGTCCTTGTCTCTACTATCATGGGTCTTATACAGGGTGTGGTATACTTGAAACCAGACTGTGTCCTGTCTTAGATGGGGTACCGCATGTCCTGAAACCAGACAGCATGATCATCCTATCAGCTCTTTCAACTTTTGATAATGAAGATCAAGATGTTTGTTTGATTTGTTGGGATTTGTGCATCTTATCTTTTTATTGATTTATCTTTGGCTTCGATCATGTTCCTATGTTGCTCGATGATGTCACTGAGTGAATTAGAGTGATCGGGATGGATCATGGTCCTTTCTTTTTTGTTGTGATTGTTGTTTGTTTGTGATGTGTCTATCTTTTGCAAAAAGGGTTGCATTTCAGCTTTGGACTTCAATGCCATGATGCTACGCATCCATTTTGCTACATTAAAATAAAGGTTCTCACCTACAAAGTGCATTACTGAAAGCAATATTTTCATCTCTACCTATTCTCTGTCTAATTTCTTCTTACTGACATTTCTTCCATCAGTCTTGGCAGTCCGTTTGATCCTATCATTTTCTATCATTCTTATCGATCAATTGGCCTCTTTTCTGCATGTTTCTGGCCAATTCCTCGAGGGGGCATGCATATGTCATTATTATTGTCTGGGGCATTTTCATATGTCATTGTCACCGTCCAGGGCATTTTCATTATTGTTCTTTGAAACAATGCTTAAAATCACATTGTCTCAAAGAGGGGCAAAATGTAGACACCTAAAAATGGTCAACGCTTGCAGAATCATACTTTAACATTGGCGCATTGCCCCATTTTAGGTTTGTGCATCGCATTGAAATTTCTCCTATGTCACGCACTTGGTTTTTATCATTTGTGAGCATCGAGTCATTCTTCTACATTCTTCATCTGTCTTGCTTTCGAATTTGGTCTTGTCGACAACAATCTTCAGTCATGATTTTGGTCGATCTTTGTCCTTGTCAATCTTGTCATATTGCGATCGATTCGTCATCGATCCTTGTCCTTTCCAATCATGTCAATTTGGTCAATTTGTCATTAATTTTTGTCAACCAATCTCAATGAAATCATTTATCGACACTGGTCATTTATCAATTCAAAATCATGATCGATATCAACTATCCTTTGTCAAGACCTAATTGTCATTCTCGCATTGCTAATTTATCTTCTAGGGTTTTGTGATTTAATCATTTAACCTTGTGTGTCATTTCTCTCTTTAGGATTAATAAATTACTTATTTTTCCTGAGTCTTCTCATTACAATTAAATGTTCATTTAATTGGCTTATTATTCCTCTTTGTGAATTAATTAATAAATGAAAGATTATTAATTAATTTACCTAATTCCTAATTTCATCATTTATTAATTCCTAATTTTCCTAATTCCTCCTATTTTCTAATTTTTCTAATTTCTTAATTCCTAATTTCAATTCTCTCCTATTTCCCTCCTAAATTCATGGGAATGACATTTCAATTTGTCATAATTTTGTCATAATTGACAATCAATCAATTTTGACATAGAAGTTGTCATAATTTGTCATAAATTATCAATCAACAAATTTTGCATAGAAAGTGCATAATTTGTCATAATTTGTCATAATTGACATAATTGATTTGCAATTTCCATTTGAATTGAATCATGCTAATCTTGTCATCTCTCCAATTCTTCTATAAATTGGATGATCTTCATCAATCAAGGCTAATTTGTAATTGGTAATCAGACTATCGAATTTACGCTTCTAGTACTCTTGATCAATAATCAATGTCAATCTTGCTTTCAATTATGTATGTGCACTTGTAGGTGAGATCCACAACCAAACCATTTGAAGAGGAAAGAAGAACAATGGAGCCGCATGGAAGAAGCATTCAAATCATACCTTTGGTTTGCATAATCTTTCGTTTTTGAATGTTTTTATTTCATGTCTCTATTGAGTGTGCTAGGATAGATTCATTGCAATTTGCTTTTGTGATTGAGCTAATGATTAGTTATTTTGATTTACTTGTTTTGTGATGATTTCCTATTTCCTATGCTACAATCATCATTTTGCATCTTCTCATGAAGTTATTTTCTTTTATTTTGTGCTACAGCAAAGTTCCCCTAAAGTCCTTTAATGAATTCCTGTGCAATCCTCAAATCATCTTCAAGTTTGATATTATTCAATTTTTTTGCATCAAAATCTTCAAGAGCTCCTTCTAACTGTTTTCTTAAGTTCTCCATCTGTATCGATGTCAGAATCTTCCTCAAGCTGTTAGACTTTTGAAAATAGAGGACCAGGCTCTGATACCAATTGTTAGATTCAATGATAGTCCCAAAGACACTGAGAGAGGGGGTGAATTAGTGTCTAACCGGTTAGCAGAATAATTAAACTTATTTATAACTTTGCATCCCAAAGAAGTGTACCGGTAAATAAGAATTAATGCAATACATAAAAATAATAGAGACAACATAGAAACAGACCATAACACAAGATATTTAATGAGGAAACCTGGTGTGGAAAAAACCTCAATGGGATTTGTGACCTGTTGTTCACCAAATTTGGTTAACCCAAGAACACCTGCAATCCTTCCATGAAATGGCCAATTTCAGTCTACAAAACACATCAGGGCTTGGACAACATAACATAGAACCCTAATTGATCCTGCTGCACTTTAGGTTCTGCTAGACCTAGGGGGGACACCCTTTTGATGCATTAAATACAACGATTATAGACACATAACTGCATCAACAATAAGCAGATAGATCATTCCACAAACTCACCAAATCTAGAAACATATTACAGATTGGTTAAATTTGTATAAACCACAAATGAAAAAGAGCTTGGAATGAAAGAACACAACCCCTAAACACAAAGGGAAATAGATTTGTTTTTGATTTGTATAAATCTGAAACTATCCCCAAATCTGCAAGACCAGTGCCTTGTTCATTGGGCAACATAGTAACACAAAGAATTGCAAATGTGTATCCTAGTCACAAATTGGTTTTCCTTAAAGAATATTCTTGCATTAACACCTTATATTAATACATTACTCAATTCCATTCACAAAATTATCAGATCTGGGACACATTCCATTATTCATGACTGATTATAGAGTTTAAAACCTTCATTGAAGGATACCTATAGACAATCACACAATCTCCTTGAAATTGACAAACTTCATCCTTCTTAAGGATTCATTTCATAATAATGGAAATACATACACAGAGACAATACCGTGGGAAATTTACTCATGCTTGACACAAGTAAGATCTGCAACTAGAAAACATCTGCTATCCTGCAATGTAAACTTTGTACCCTGAAGCAAACCAAAGAATTTTACAAATTTGGGTCAAGAAGTTTCAGAACTGGAAGCCATGAAAATTGGAGCCATTATCACAAATTCTAGAACCCTCACAATGAGAAGAAAAATTGGAATAAGAAGGAAGAGGGAACAAATTAGGTCTGCAACCGAAATTGCCAAGTGTCTCATTTTCCAACTGAATTTCAATTCCTTCATCTTTCCCATGGAAAATTCTCTCAAAATTTTTGATCTTTGTTGAAACAAATTTCATAACTGCATTCCCTATCTCGAGAGCTTTCTAGAAATATATAATACTGGCCATTTTGAGCAAAACCGAACCTCTGGGCGAATTAATCATGTATGTGTGCACAATCATTTAAATTTTTCATTTTTCAATATAATCTGAACTATATATTTAATCTGCATTTAACTTTGATTTTTGGCTCCTTTTTGGCCTGACGCCCTGCCACGTTGCGACCTCTGATTGGTTGATGGGATCCACCGGGCACCACCTAGCATGACACCTAATCTTTTGCCACTTGTCGGCCACATCACCGCTACTGGGCTTCTTGCTTGTATACCACATCATCGCCACCTCAGCACCACTGGGAACCATGTCATCACCACTAGTTAGGACCTGCGAGCTGTCTTTCCACCTGGACCCGCCACCTGGCTTTCACCATTTTGCAATGGCTAACGGGCGAGCAACTTTGGGCTTCAAAATCACGCAAGCCATTGGATCATCTCGAAGATGCATGATCTTTACCTCGATTTCCATGCACATGGTTTTCGCTATTTCACGAAGGGTATTTGGCCTGCATCTTCCCTTCACGAATCCATGCACACTGTCGATATTTTTGGAACATGCTCACTGATTAAGCCATCCTTTGTCTGCAAAACTCGCTCGCTTGCCTCGAGATCTGTGCCTGTGTGGGGTCCACATGTTGCCCCCTTGGTTGCATTGGGATCCATGCCCATGCATGTGGGGTCCACCTTGGGCACCCATAGCACCTTGTGTCAAAAGCCCTTAATGGCTCTGACATATTAGATGTGTGTGCTTTTGCTTATAAATACCAAAATGGTTCACTTCCGAGCCAATGTGGGATAAAACATTTTGCCTAAAACTGCAAGTTTTGAGGGTTCTCTTTGCAACTTTGCAGTCATTGAATTATTCAAAATGCCCTTTTAGAAACACCATGGCTGGGAACGATGCTGGCAAGGTCGTGGAAGCAAGATATATGCTTGCCAATGCTATTTGATAGAATTACTCTACATTTTCTAAACATTCTCACGCAGAGAGATGTTAGCATGAAAATTGCCCATTTGCATTTGCATGAAAGTCTCCTTGGGATTGGGCTCACCTATCGTTGCATTGGATTTGGTTTATTTAGATGCCCATTTCAATAACCGTGCAGGAGAGGGGAATTTGGCACCATGCCAATTGCATTTGCATAAAGTTTCTGTGCTGGACTTTGGCCATTTCAATAACCACGCACAGGGAGAAAGAATTACTACACACAACCTTACAATTCAATAGCACTAACTTTATAATTCATTGAAAGTCTCTGCACCCTTATCCATAAAACGCAAAGCGAGAATTCTGCCAAGTTCGATGTTTTCAACCTTGCAAATAACAAAACATTTTGCATTATTCCATTTTTCAATGGCCTCCTTCACCAGTCACATGGGAGGGGGGTTTCTATTGCTATGTTTCCTTAAAAAAACTTTCTGCCTTTTATAAACTCCAATGCCCAACCAGCACCATGGAGGGAGGAGGGGATAACATCGATTTGCATTAAAAATGAAGTATTCGTTGTTTCTCTCCAAACTCCACGTAGGGAAATTTAGCAAAGGCCATAGGTTTTGCTGTTGAACCTTTCAATCACTGCACAGGAGGAGTGAGTTAGCTGCAAATTGCATTTGTTGAAGGCTACTTTAAAATTGGATGAACTTTACATCTCATGACAGGATGGAGGATGTTGGAAGAAAGCTACCAGAGGTTCTCCATGCCACACTCCTCACACCACAATCATGCATTATAATTTGAATCCAAGCAACCTTACAATTTTCTTTGCAACCAATCATTTAGATTCCCCTCAAGGTGTTCCATACAATAGCCAAGGCCTCCAGCAGCATCATTGATGTTAAAATCCTCTAATTTGCCATATTCAAATTTGCATTTGGTGTTGGAGTCTCTTTTCTCTCTCATTGTCCAACTAGAAAATTGCAACTGAGCCAAAATTGATATGCCTCGCCATGAAATAAGAACATTTCATCATAAAATTAATTTCATGGGCATGAGCCAAGTCAGGCCCCAAAGTGGGTCCAACTAAAAAAAAATTCATTTTCATGCAAATGACCTCTGAAAAGCTTCACAGACCTCAAACATACCTTTGAAAATGATCGACATCATTTTCGGATCATAAAATTGCATTTTACAACTTTCAGGCACTTGCGCCACATTTTCGCATTTAATTGCAAAGATGTATTTTTCAAGCTGGTCAAAACACCTTTCTGGGCCTTGCCATCAGACAAGTGTGTACTCTGATATACAATGATGAACTCTACCAAACGGTTTCTCAAGATGAGTCTCGAGAAAAGAGATATTAATCACCAAAAATGACCAACTAACTTTGTCGACACTGCGGACCTGATGAAGTCAATGTTTTGGCAACACATGATGCCTTTCTCAAAAATATCAAACGACCTTCGTAGACCCTCAAATTTGAAACATAGGTACTTGGAAGTACATATTAAATCTTTGAATTCTTATTTTGACCAAAAGTTTGATTGGGTGCAAATGGCGTGCTCATGAAAATGACTACTTTAACTAATATAGCACTGAAAGTACGGATAACTGAAAATGATGGCTCAATGAACCCTTTTGAAAACCGACTAAACGGATTGGTAGGGGCTCGAAACTGGAAACATAGCTCATCATTTATACCAAAAATATCCTATAAATTTTTATTTGTCATGATACTTACTGAAGCAACTTTTACACTTATGCGAAACAGGGCTCCGACTAGCTGTGAAAACAAGGACTTACCAAAACATACAAACTGCAAATGGATTGATCTTTGAAAACTGAGAAAATGGATTCATAAAGACTTGAAATTTTGCAAGCTGACTCAAATTTATGCATATAATTTAATCCATTTTGAATTTATGCATGACAATCAATAGGGCAAAAGATGTAAACACTCAAAGTAGGCTACTCAATAAAATATGTATTTGTGCCTAAAATGCACTTTCAGCTCACCCCTCAAAATGGGTACCTCATTAACTTATCCAAACTGAATTCTAAAAGTTGCACATCATTTCATAGGCCAAATAAAAGGTGTAGGACATGAATCCTGAGCCTTACCGCTTGAAAATCAACTAGCTCCATTTTTCCCTCTCTCTAAATAGGCCATTCAAACTGACTCATTTGGAAATGCAAAGCAAAATTTTGAATTGGGCCTCAAAAGTTGACTCAATTTTAATGAGTCCCAACATGACCCACAATATTTACTCACTGGCCAATGAATAAATACTACTTACAACGAGGGGCCTGCACATGCAGGGAGGCCAACAACCTAGAGCTCACTGCTCAATAAAGAGTCACACTGACTACAAAATAGATTATCAAATCCAATATAATGTACTGCTTAAAATAACATCTCCTATGCTAGGTTCAATACCAGTTTAAGCTCAGTCTATAACCAAAACCTTCACTGTCAACTATATCAGCTTATACAAAATTGTCTCATCACACCCATACCAGACAACTCCTATATCTCTCTCTCTCATTCATATCAAAATAGACTATAAGATCTCATACATATATGAGCCTTTTACAATATACCATGTCATCTTAAAAAAGATAATTACATTACAAAACAATTCATATAAACAAAACTGTATCCCATGTCAGCTGGAGTGTCAGTATGCATTGTTGCCGATGTAATTTGAATGCCAGTGAAGTGCCTGTCGGTGCCAGTGTCTGTCGGTGTATGAAGTTTGTGATGTCGGGCATGTAGAAACCAATTGCCGGTGACTTGCCAGTTGGTTACCATATGGTTGCCATCAATGACAACATCAATTATTCTCATAAGAGGGTAGAATGCCTACACAATATTCTAGCAATAAGAATTTTAAGGTCCTCAAATTATTTCTCTTCTTCTTCAAATTCTCTCATCTCCTTTTCATATCTAGACACCTTTGTAGAACTTTCTCCTAGATCATATCTCTTTTTCACATAAATAGTAGCTTTCAATGCAGATTCAGACTTCAGAAGGGATTCTCCAAATTCTCTTAACTCAAAGGCAACAAGCTTACCAATCAGCATGTCTCTAGTCACATCATTCATGGTTTGGATCTCCTCTATGGAAGAAACTTTGTGTTTGTGAGCAGGAGGCAAGGATCTCAACACCTTACCTACAATCTCAGATTCATTTAATACTCTATCGACACATCTAATATTTAGGACAAGCTCATTCACTTTCTGCATAAAGGATGTAATGTTCTCATCTTTGCCCATCTTCAACATCTCATACTTTCCCTTAAGGATCTGCAACTTAGCAACTTTCACATGTTTGTCACCTTCATACAAAGTCTCTAGCTTCTTTTAGATCTCATTAGCTATCTATAAATCCATCACATTAGTCATATTAGAGTTATTCAAGGCACTCAACAAGGCTTCCTTCACCCTTGAGTTCAACTTCTTTAATCTCATCTAGAGATGAAGGACCATTCTAAGGAACATTATACACATCCTTTGTTATCTTCTAATAGTCTTCATTGCTGCATCTTAAGTGACAGTCTATCTGGTTCTTCCATAAAGAGTAGTTTGTTTCATCAAATGTCGGATTTTAGTCTTATAAGTATAGGTTTCCATCTTGGCTCACCTCAAGTGGCCAAGCTTCTTTTAGAGGATCTGGCTCTAATAACAATTGTTGGCAACAGTCCAACAAATTGAGAGGGGAGGGGGGGTAAATCAATTTGCTAATTGATGGTTAAAGTACAAATCAACAACCACATCAATAACACACATAACACTAAGATTTTTGACATGGAAAGCTCAGTTAAGGGAAAAACCATGGTGGGAACCTACCCACAATAAGATGATAACCTACTAGAAGTATATGAAATATTACAATGGGGAATGCACATGCATTCAGACACACTGCCTAGAGCTCACACCTCAAAACACAATGGCAACAAGGGCTATAACCTTGGGGAAGACTCATTGTCTTACAAAAAGATTCATATTATATCCAGAAGATCATGAACTGATAGAATAGCATCTCTTAATGCCTAGTTATAGTTTCGATTAAGCTCATATATTGTTCTACAACAATTCTTTCATAATTCTCTTATGTTATCGAAAGATCAAAGCATTATTCGTATGTAGACACCTAAAAATGTCTCATTAATCACACACTAATTATTCGTGCTAATTAATTTATTAAATCTTTAATTATTTAATTAAGCTATTTATTCTTCTAAACTAACTCAATCACCACATTCAACATTTCTAATTATTGAATTTCTATTCTTTAATTGATTAATCAATTAACCCTTTCTCAAATATTAATTAAATATTAAATATTTAATTAATTAGGATTAATTCCCTTAATTAAATAATCTCTATTATTTAATTAATCCTATTTCTAATGATTAAATAGTTTCATTTAAATTATTTAAATTAATTAACTTATTCTTCCAATTCCCTAAATTTGAATTTCAAATAATTTCATCTAATTTTATTTCTCTCAAATTCCCAAATCCCCAAATGTGGATTTCAATTAATTTCATTTAATTCCAAATCATCAATCTGCATTTCATCAAATTTCAATAAATCTCATGTGCATTTCAGCATTCAAAAACCCAAATTCAATTCAAATAAAAATGAAATGTGAATTTCATCTCAAAAGCCTACACCACATGTTGAAAATCATAACTAGTTCATCAAATCAGTTAACTAATCAGTTAACTCTCCAATCTCCCCTTTTTACTCCAAAACACCTTTTCTAACTAACCAATCAATTCAGTCATCTCCCCAATCTATCCAGTCAACTGGCTAATCTACTCAGTTCAGTATCCATTTAGTCTAGTTGACTACTCAGTCTATTTAGGTAACAAATCAATCAATCTAAGTTAACAAATCACTCAACTCTGTTAACTGATCAATCTAATTCAGTTATCTCCCAATAAGGACTTGAGTTCAAATTCTCACCCCATCTCTCTTGGAAATCTATATAAATAAGATCATTTTCTCAATTCAAGCTAGATCACACTCTTCAAAATAATTGCCATCTTTATGTAGGAAATCATAATGCAATACCCAAGAGACAATCAACCACACAATTTTGGAGAAGAGGAATGGAAGTCACAATGCATTTAAGGGAGTTTTTGATTATTTTAATTGTTTAATTCTTTCATTCATGTATTCTATTTCATTGATTTATGTTTGAATTTTCTTTATTAGTTAAGGATTTGGGATCGTCCTTATTTCCTAATTAGCTTAATCTTATTATTTCAAGCATGAAACATTTCCTGCACATATTTTCGCAACAAAAAATTACATCATTTTATACAAATCATCAACCTTTATTTCAAGGTCAACTCAACCCACAATACAAATTACAAAATATGACCACACATGCTACAATGAAGCATGTGGACCAAAACAATGTTGGCTAAGACATAGTATGGACCCAAATTACTACAGCAAACATGAAACACCTCCAAGAATTATGACTCAAACTTTTGCAACATGCCACAGTCAACATGAATGTCGCATAACATGAAGAACACCATCGGACCAAGAAATAAATCATCAACGTGCACAATGATCGACACGAACCACCAACACAACTATAACATGATCTAAAAACATCAACACGGATCATTAATTACCACAACAACATTCACAACATCACCAGTTCCTAGAATCTTCATCATCAACATACCAAACCTCAAGTACACTAACTCAACTGATTGTCAAATTGAAAAATACACTTGCAAACATTCAAATCATGAACCATATGAATTGAGGATACACAAGAACATCCCAAACATTGCCAAATCCACAAAAAAATATGTTACAATCCTAGAGAAATGTAGAGAAAAATCCAAAATATCGAATAACATGAACAACTAAAAAACCAATCGCAGTACCGGACCATATAGCTCAATCAAATCATCATGCGAACCACTGAAATTTTTGTTGAATCAACTAGAGATACTTGTCTCAAAACCCTTTCATCTACAACAACTCAACTAAAACACATTGGCCAAACCAACTTACTTAATTTGACTGCAACAATGAAACACATAGAGAAATATGTTGACATCAATGACAAAACAATGTTTCAACAAATTTTTCAACAATATCCAACAAAGAGTTCATCCTGATGGTATGATAAAAGAATAAGTATCCGGTAGATTACTAAGAGGGGGGGTGAATTAGTAACTAGAAAAACTTATACAAACTTCCCAAAATCAAACATGCAAAATAATCTTATCAATGAAATACCACTGTCAAGATCAATACTCATAAGAATACCGGTTGACTATTACAACAACTTAATAGTAAACAACATTTAACTTGTAAACATCCAAATTCTTTATCATATGCCAATACTTCATCTCTCAATGCTTCTGGTTATCATGCCTTATCAGAAATAGTTAAATAGTTAATCAAATCAACCATAAGATCATAACCAAAAAAAAATTCACCACATGACACAAGTATTTATACGTGGAAAACTCAAATAGGTAAAAACCATGATGAGATGAGACTCAGAAGATAATATCTGAACTCTTCTAAAGTTCACCCTATTAGGAGCCAAGCCTATTAAATATTTTACAAAAATCTTGTTAAGAATTGATCCTGTTAGGAATCACCCTATTAGGGGATTGACTACAAATGCCTTGCTAGAAGCAAATACCCTATAAGGAGTAACCTTAGTAGAGGGTTTGAAAATCCATTCTAATGTACCACCTTGTTAGAGGATTTAATAAGTAACCAAGCTTGTTAGAGCTTACCCAGTTAGGGGATTTCAATTCTACTGTAACTGTTCAGAAACAACAAGAGTTTCTTGATCTATCTGAATAGCACTACATTTGCTTGATTAGATCCATTTAAGCTTCTACCTGCCTTTACTCAAACTGCAGACTCATTCTTCAGTTCGGCAATCACACACTCAACTAATTTCTGCCAACTCTTGCCAACACTCAACAAAACAACTTCATCGACCTTAAATACAAATCAATTAGGTCGGTAACACAACAAAAATCTAATCCTCTCATCGAGATTACAAACAAGTTGGTACAAGCATGACTATTGGATTTCATAGCAATCTCTACACATCAATCAAGAAAACCTCAATTGCTCCTTGATTACCGCTTCATCAAGCTTAGTAACTCATCACGCACTTTGCATTAGATGCAATACACTTTGCTCATTCCCTAGACAAATAATTGTGCCAAAACATTTTGAACTTGTCTTCATATAATGACCTTACATGTCACCATCATTACCACTCAACATCAGATCATAAACCAACATAACCAATTCAACAACCTTAATTGGTTAGGGTTTACCAAAAAATAACTGGTAGGGTTTACCAATTACATAACATAGAAAGGGTTTAACCTTTTGCTCCGATTAGAGGTTCAACTCACAAACTTACATGCCGGTTTACAATAACCTTCACAAAGTTCCTCCTACCAGTTATAAGATAATATCAAGAATAACAACAATATCAACAATATCATTACCGATTCAATTGACATCGATGACAATATAACATATCATTAACGCAATCATCATGGAAATGCCAACAATCTCCCCCTTTGGCATTGATGGCAATACAAAATATCAACACCATTGCTTTGTTGTTGTGATTATGATCAATAATCCTAGTTTACATTACCAATTATTCACATGCTCTCTCTTTCTTCAATTTTTCACTGGTTTTCCTTCACATAATCACATAATTCTTCTCCCCCTTTGACAACAATGCCAAATTGAAAGTAAAACATGTAATGTCAAATTTTCACTATGCATCAACAACATACTGCAACTTGATGCTCCCCCTATGGAATACATCCACTTCTACATCAACCCTTGTAAAATTTTGCAAGTGATTCAAGGAATGATGTGTTAGGTCCCAAAGACAACTGAGAGGGGGTGGTGAATCAGTTGTCTAATAAATTCAAAAAAACTTAACCAATTTTAATGCTTAATATTGGTAAACCAAACTTTTATGTCGGTAGACAGTTTTAGCAATTAGTTATAGTACTGGTAAAGATTAATCCATGAAATAGAAAGACAATAACATCCACAACACATAACACCAATATTTGTACGTGGAAACCCTGTAAGGGGAAAAACCACGATGGGAAACCTTACCCACAATCAGATGATACTACTGCAGAAAGTATATGTATACAAATGGGGTCTGCACATGTAGAAAGGCCAAGTGCCTAGAGTGCATTTCTCAAACACAAATAGGAGTCACACTGACTATAGTTGGATGGTTAAATCCAATAAGAATGTACTGCTCAAAATAGCATCTTACTATGCTGGATTCAGTACCGGTGTAGTTCTGACTATCTTCACAAAAACCTTGCTTCACCTTCAAATGATGTCTACGTGTAAAGCTCTACTTATTCTCGCATATATCGAATACTGGTGAACATCATATCTTGTCGGTGTACTAGATATTGGTGACTGTGCATAAGTCACTTGCTTGCCGGTGAACATTGCCGATTCTTCAAAGTGCTAGAGTTGATAAGTGATAGTAGGTGTTGACATCAATGACAAAACCATACCAAAATACCAACAATCTCCCCCTTTGGCATTGACGGCAACACAAGATGGAAAAACCATCAAAGTGCCAAATAGAAATGCCAAATACCAAAAACCAACAATATCCCAAAAGGAGATCATAAGCAGAAATCAAAATACAGATACAAAGAGTAATCAGTTTCTCTCAAAATAACAATCTCTCCCCAAATGAATAATCTCTCCCCAAGAGATAATGTGTTTTTCCATAGATATCTCTCCCCCTTTAACATCAAATGCCAAAGCCAATACGAAACCAGATTGAAATACAAAATACCAACCAATTCAGTATACCAACTACTCCCCCTAAGAAGTAGCTTTCTCATCAAAGTCGGAGTAAAAGATTTCTCTGTTAATTCTGTCGGTTGATGACAAACATCAACTGTCTAAGTCTCTACCGGTGGGGGTATGACCCCAAGTTGATCTCTAAAATATTCAAAGGTCTCCTTAGGTAGAGGTTTAGTGAAAATATATGCAATCTGCTCTTTAGTATTCACATAAACCAGTTTTACTTCTTTTGCTTCAACATTCTCTTTCAGAAAATTCAGTTTGATAGAAACATGTTTAGTTTTAGAGTGTAATACTAGATTCTTAGATATATCAGTTATTGTAGTGTTATCATAATAGATAGTTATGGGTTCCTTGCATTTTACCTTTATGTCCTTCAACATTTGCTTAATCCATAATACCTGTGTATAGTTAGTTACTACTGCAACATATTTTGATTCTGTTGTTGATAAAGATGTACAACTTTGTTTCTTACTCAACCAAGAAATTAATCTACTGCCAAGAAAAAATGCTCCACCGGTGGTGCTTTTTCTATCATCCATATCTCCTGCCCAATTTGCATCTGTGTATGCACATAATTGAAAGTTTTCATCTCTAGGATACCATAAGCCAAGATTTGTAGTGCCTTGTAAGTATTGGAAAATCCTTTTTACTGTTGATTCATGATTTTCTCTAGGATTACTCTGAAATATTGAAACAATACATACTGCATTCATAATATTAGGTCTTGTTTGTGTCAAATACAATAGGCCTCCTATTATAGATTTGTACCTAGCCAGATTAATAGGTGTAGATTCATCCCTTAGTGATAATTTGTCATTTGTAGTCATAGGTGTGCTTATCGGTTTAGAGTTTTCCGTCCCAAATTTCTTTAGTAACTCCTTCAAGTACTTGGATTGACTAAAAAATATATCTTTATTAGTTTGTGAAATCTGCAATCCTAAGAAGAATTTTATTTCTCCAATCATAGACATTTTAAATTCTTGCTGCATTTTAATAGAAAAGTCTTTACATAATCCATCTTCTCCTCCAAAGATTATATCATCAAAAAAAACTTCTATAACTAAGATGTCATCATTAGTCACTTTCTAGTATAAGTTGTTGTCAGCATTACCTTTAGAAAAACCAATCTTCAAAAAATACTTATCCAATCTTGCATACCAAGCTCTTGGAGCTTGCTTCAACCCATACAAAGCTTTTCTTAACCAGCAAACCATATCTTTGTTATCTGTGAAAGAAAATCCATTAGGTTGTTCTATGTAAACTTCTTATTCAAGATCTCCATTTAGAAATGCACATTCAATATCCTTTTGATATACTTTGTAGTTCTTGTGTGCTACAAAAGCCAAGAATAATCTAACTACCTCAATTCTGGCTACTGGTGCAAAGGTTTCATTATAATCAATTCCTTCTTTTTGAGAATATCCCTTACACACTAGTCTTGCTTTATTTCTGATTACCTTACCATCTCCATTAAGTTTGTTTTTGAATACCCATTTTGTTCAAATCACATTTTTGTCTTTAGGCCGGGGAGCTAATGTCCATGTGTTATTTTTCTCAATTTGTTCTAGTTCCTCTTCCATAGTTTTAATCCAGTGTTTATCTTCACATGCCTCATTAATTGATGATGGTTCAATTTGAGAAATAAGACATACCTCTTCATTTGCCAATCTTCCTCTTGTCATAACTCCTTTATATTTGTTTCCAATTATCTGACCTTCAGAGTGATTCAGTCTTACATACCGAGGTGTCTTTGTTTGTTGTTGTTCCTCAGTTATAGTGGAATTTTCAGATGATGCTAGTGTAATAGGATCTTCATTCTATACTAATGGATTAAATGTAGGTTCATTTGTCAGTATCTCTATTGCCAATTCATAGTCTATATACCTTGAAGTTCCTCGAAATTGTTCATCAATCTTAACATTTGTACTGTCAACAATTTTCTGCAATCTTTTGATAGAACATCTATATGCCTTGCTCTTAGATGAAAAACCAAGAAATATTCCTTCATCACTTCTAGGATCAAATTTGCCAATATACTCATCTCTTCTAATATAGCATTTGTAGACACCTAAAATTGTCATGTCTAATTAAATAAATATTTTATTTATTTAATTATCTTAACCTAATTCTTCTATTAATTAAATAAATCTTTATCTATTTAATTAATTCATTTATCCTCTTCTAGACTTATTTCTCTTTTAAATAATTACATTTATTTATTTAAATTATCCTTTTCCTAAATTAAATAAATATTTTATTTATTTAATTATCCTTCTTCTATTAATTAAATAAATCTTTATTTATTTAATTAGTTCATTAACCTTTTCTACCTATGACACATGTCATTCATCTCTTAATTCCTACACTACCTACTCTTTCATTATTTTATTATTTCTTTTACCTACCCTCTAATCATAGCCGACCTCTTTTACACCTCTCAATCTTATCCCTCCATTTCTTATAGTGTCTTCTATATAAGGAGATGCTTCCTTCATTATCAAACCCTAATCAATTTATGCATCCTAATCAATCATTCTAATCAATCTATGCACCTTGACTATGCTTTCGAACTTGCATATGCAATCAAGCCTACTTGCAACCACATTTCCGTTCTTTGTTGAGCTATTGTGCACATAAAATCTGAGAGCAAATACATCAAGCAAGATCAATGGAGATAGGAAGAATGGAGATCCAAACCCTATTGGACATGTGATGGTATAATCTTTGTGATTTCATTTGATTTGCATTGTCTTAGGTAATCTTCATATGTTATGGTAGATCTTTAATGTTGTTAGGCTAGGGTTTTGTGGTTGAATTCATTAGTCTTTCATCATTATTGTAAAAAGAAAGGACGTATCTGAGGGCGAAAACCTCTCTGAGGCACCCGAAGATGGAAGGCTCGACATTCTCCCAGCATCATATGAGGAAAAGTCATCCATGTTGGTAGAGGAGACTATCAAAACAAACATTGGTACAGAAGAAGTTCCACACAACATATTCCTGGCTCAATCTTTGACAGAATTAGAAAGGTCAAAATTCATAAGTTTCTTCATGGAATGACAAATCAACTTTGCATGGTCATGTGTTGATATACCTAGATTGGATCCAGATTTGGTAATGCATCATTTGACACTTAAACCGGGGGCAAAAACAGTGAAACAGAAATTAAGAAAGATGCATCCACAAGTGGTATTACTAGTCAAAGCAGAACTTGAGAAATTACAGGATGTCGGATTCATACACCCAATTGATTATCCTGAATGGATCTCCAACTTAGTGCCTATCAGTAAACCAGATCGTAGCATCAGAATATGTATAGATTTCAGAGACATCAATAAAACTTGTCCTAAAGATGATTTTCCATTACCAAATATTGACTTGATTTTCGATCTCATAGCAGGTCATGCGATGTTATCCTTGATGGATGGATTCTCTGGTTACAATCAAATAAAAATTGCATCCGAAGACCAGCACAAAACAACATTCACTTGTCCTTGGGGAACTTTTTGCTGGAGTCTCATGCCCTTTGGGCTAAAAAATGCAGGCGCTACATATCAAAGAGCCATGACTACTATCTTTAATGATCTCATGCACGTTACTATGGAAGATTATGTTGACGACCTCTTGGGAAAATCAATAGATAAAGACACACATTTGGACATACTTTCAGTCATCTTTGATCGGTTGGAAAAATATAAAGTAAGATTAAACCCCAAGAAATGTGTCTTTGGAGTAACCTCTGGGAAGCTCCTGGGATTCATTGTGTCAAAAAGAGGAATTGAAGCCAATCCAGCAAAATTCAAGGCCATCCTAGAGATGCAACCACCATGAAACATCAGTCAGCTTTGATCTTTGCAAGGGAGACTTCAATCCATACAAAGATTCATAGCACAACTTGCAGATAAATGTAATCCCTTTCAGCACTTGCTACATAAAAACATCAAATTCAAATGGGATGATAACTGTCAACATGCTTTCCAGATACTCAAAAATTATCTTCTGAATCCGCCAGTTTTGATGCCACCAGTTCCAGACTAGCCTTTATTACTTTACATATCAGCTACTTCAACAGCACTGGGGGCACTCTTAGCACAACAAGTTGCTGAGGGCAAAGAAAAGGTAGTATACTATATCAGTCACACATTGGTGGGATATGAGCTAAACTACACACCAATTGAGTGCGCATGTCTCGCCGTGGTCTTTGCTTCACAGAAATTATGACATTACATGCTGACTCATAAGACTAAGTTGGTTGCAAGGATAGATCCATTGAAATACCTTCTCAATAAAGCAATGCTTACTAGACGACTAGCCAAATGGGTAATGATCCTGAGTGAATTTGACATCAAGTATGTGGACAGAAAAGCAATAAAAGGACAAGCTATCACAGATCAGTTAGCAGATGCCACCATGATAGATGATGTTCCTCTAATTTCAAAATTTCTAGATGAATCCATTTTCACAGTGTCACATGCAAAGCCATGGCAACTTTACTTTGATGGCTCGTACACATAGCATGGAGCAGGAGCTGGCATCCTCTTCATAACTCCTCAAGGGGATTCTATACCAAAATCATATCGATTATCATTTCCCTACACTAATAATATAGCAGAATATGAGGCATTAACAACTAGATTACGAATAGTAGTTCAGTGGAAGATCCAGGAACTTCATGTTTTTGGGGACTCTCAACTTGTAATTCGTCAAGCAACTGATGATTACCAAACAAAGGATGAGAAATTAAAGCCTTACAAAAGAATGGTGGATGACCTGAAACAACATTTCACAAAGATAGATTTTGAGTAGATACCAAGAGAGCATAATCGAGCCACAGATGCCATGGCTACAATTGCTTCACTAGTTGATCTACCTCCGAATGAGACCCATTATGAGTTCTTGGTGGATAACCTTTTGGTTCCTTCATATGAAATCACTCCTACTGAGATAATATGTGTCGTTGGTCCTGAGTCCTAGTTATATGGTTCCATCTTCACATACCTTCGTGATAACACCCTTCCTCCTGACCTATCCAATAATCAACGTCACACTTTCATTCGCCAATCTTCCCAATACGTCATTTTAGTCAATTTCCTATATTGTCTAGGTCTAGATGGCACTCTTCTTAGATGTTTGGAAAGCGACGGAGCTCAGATTGCATTACGTGAAGTACATGAAGGGATATGTGGTCCACATTATAGTGGTCCTACCTTAGCCAAGAAACTCATTAGGACTGGATATTACTGGCCCAATATGGGAAAAGATTCATATCAATTTGTCAAGAAATGTAAGCAGTGTCAACTTCATGGAGACCTCATCCATGTGCCAGCATAAGAACTTCAACCAATTGCAACTCCTTGGCCCTTTTGTCAGTGGGGTCTCGATCTCATAGTCAAGATTCACCCTCCATCCTCCAACGGTCATAAATTCATTATCACTGCCACAGAGTATTTCACAAAATGGATCGAAGTCATGCCTCTCATGCAAGTCACTAGAAAACAAATCGCTACATTCATTCTCAACTATATCATTTGTCGATATGGTATTCCTGTTTCCATTATCACCGATAACGGGCATCCCTTCAAAAATTAGGATGTTCATGAACTCTATGATCGCTTCCATATTTCCCATCATTTATCCACACCATATTACCCTCAAGGTAATGATCAAGCTGAGGCGTTTAATAAAACAATCCTTAAAATCTTAAAAAAGATAGTCGACGACGCTGACCGTAATTGGCATATCCAGCTTAATCCCACACTTTGGGCCTACCGCACAAGTGTCCGCACACCTATAGGAGCTACACCCTATTCACTTGTTTATGGCGCTGAAGCTATCTTGCCTATTGAGGTTGAGCTACCCTCTTTATGAGTCTCTTTGCAAAACATTATTAGTGATGAAGACTATAGGGTCTCTCGCTTACAAGAACTTGAACTATTGGATGAATGAAGACAAATTGCTTTTAATCATCTCAAGGCTTATCAACAACGAATGAGTCACAGCTACAATCACAAAGTCAAGCCTTGCACATTTGAGGTAGGTGATTTGGTTCTCAGAGAAAACCCCAAAAAATAGCAAGATAGAGAGAAGAAGGGCAAGTTCGAACCAAACTGGCTTTGTCCTTACATCATTATAGTAGCCTATGGATCTGGTGCATATTAGCTCTCAACCATAGAGGGTGAACCTTTAGAGGATCCTATCAATAGCATGCACCTTCGCAAGTTTTACACAGCTCTTCGGAATATCCTAATTTAAAAATTAAAAAAAAAAAATCATAAAACATAAAAATCGTTACTTGGTGAAAACTTGGCAAACAGGTGCCTTGTGACAACAAAAAAAATCAAAAAATCAAAAAAGTAAAGAGAAATAATTTCGTCCAATGGTGAAAACCACTTCGGTGGTGCCCGGGGAAAGTACCATGGTGAAAACTGGGTCACCAGCATCATGCGTAGAGACATTGCTCCTCCCTCCTTCAGGATTCCATTTCATCCTTCACTTTGCACACACTCACAACATATACATTCATAATAAACTTTACACATTCCCATCATGGCTTGTTATTGATCTACCCAAGATTGGTTAGCCATTCATAATAACCCCCTTTTCACCCTTTTAGTCCATAATAAATTAGCTCTTATCTGTGGCTAAGGCAAATCCTACGTCTAGTAATGGGTATGGAACTAAGAACATCACATGTTTCGAGGAGTATAGTTTCTTCCAGTTTTCTTTAGTCTATCCATGCACAATCCACAATAAAAAACACTTGCATCGTAAATCCACAGTAAAGTTTTGTCTTCTCTGCAATAAAATATCAGTTGTATGGATTCAGTCAGTTTTAGATGAGACATATTAGCAACAATGGGCTTCAACAAATCAAATCTTTCAACAGACTCAGACAACATATGGTTCAGTGCTATATATCCTTTTGCAAAAGTAAACATTGTGACCACAATCAAATAAGACTTATACAAGTGACAAGAGACACTAAACTTGAGGACTATAGTGAATTTTGGTGTCGAGTCTTGGTTTTATTTTGATTTTGATTTTCTAGTGACATGTCTTTTAGCTTTTTCAGGATGTCTCTGACTAGAGGTTTTATCTCCAAGATGTCTTTGACTAGAAAGGCGAGGATGGGGTATCGTCACCTATTTTTCTTTGTTGTCTATGGATTGTCTCTTAGTAATGCTATGACTTGTCCAAGGATATGAGGACACTGAGAGTCTAATATGAGCTGGGGCATTCCTTGTTTGCGACTGTCTTATCTCCATGCAAACAGGTACAATGACTTTCTGGGTCGAACATATGCCTTGATTGTCATAACCTATTTTGCCATAATAAAGCTCAATGATGATAACGCACAAGAAGCTCTTTCACTTTCATATCTTCTATCTTCCATCCCCCTTTCTTGATTGATTTCCATCATCCTTCTCAAGTCCGTGTAGCCTTCTATCACATGATTGAGTATAATAACACAACAAAAATATTTGCATTTCATGTAGTTGCACCTACATTATCACATATTAAGCATTTCATACATACATATAGATATCACAATTGCATCACATCCTTCACATAACACATGTTAGCAATCTTACATTTTTATCATGTATATAATCATTTGCATTATCATATTCATTTGGATTTCATACATTCACATTTGCATTGGCATAACATATAAAAACATAAAACATAAAAAATATTGCATTTCATTATGTACATATTTGCATCCATATCATAAGCATCACATAGAAACATGCATCATAAAACATCTCATCACATAGGTACACATGCATATAGCTACCGCAAGGATGAATCATCTCATATATATACCAAAACCATAAGTTTCATGATACAATGATGTCAAAATAAATATGGCTACACTGCCAATCCTCGTGTCACCCTATTCGGACAGAGGAATCCACTGATCACTCCTACCAATACTACTGGTAGTGCTAATCCTGTCTATGTCATTGTATCCCAAGCCACGTGTCCAACCCTCATCTCTAGTCCTGGATCTTGAAACACTCGTCTCAGTGCATCCCTGTCTCCCTCTCGATCATAAGGTACTAACTCCCCATCGATCAGTATCCTCAGAATCCTATAAACATCCTCTAAGGTGACTATCATCTCACCCATCGGCAAATGAAACATGCATGTTTCAGAGTGCCATCTCTCAGCCAATGCATTCAGCAAACCCATGTTCGCTTGAAACTCAAGCACATAAAAAATATGTCACAGGCCCATAACATCAATCATAGCTCTGTCCTCAAATGTCAGCTCTGGTCGTAACCTCTAAGTCGATGGGAATCTCTCCCGTGACTCCAGCATAGGTAGATACTCCTGTAGTCAAGCAAACCAATCGTGTCAGTCAAAGTGACACTCAGTGTTCATCACAAAGTGTTGCTATCTATCCTAGTGGTACTCACTGTTCATCACAAAGTACTACATCTAGTGACATTCACTGTTCATCACAAAGTGTTGCTTCTATCCTAGTGGTACTCCCTATTCATCACAAAGTACTACATGTAGTGACACTCACTGTTCATCACAAAGTGTTGCTTCTATCCTAGTGGTACTCCCTGTTCATCACAAAGTACTATGTCTAGTGACACTCACTATTCATCACAAAGTGTTGCTTTTGTCCTAGTGGTACTCCCTGTTCATCACAAAGTGCTGCTCACATTTGCACTCACTGTTCATCACAAAGTGTTGCTCACATTGGTACTCATTGTTCATCACAAACTACTCTGTCTTGGTACTCACTATTCATCACAAAGTGCCTCGACCTATCCTAAATCTTCCCTAGAGGACCTGCTTGAGTGAATCCTCTCAGCAGCTTATCCAATCGACAGCGTATGTTCATCACAGAACTGTCGATTTGACCTTGAAGGCATAAACGCGCTTACATACTGCACAAATGCGTCTTCTCTGCATAGACACACTTGAAAGACATAGATGTGTCTATGCTCTACACAGACACACCTGAAAGACACAAACACGCCTGCACAACACAGACGCGATCGCATCCTACACATACGCCTTTGTCGGCACAGACGCACCTGGCACAAATGCAAACGTGCCTAGCCAACCCTGACGTGCTTGGCACCAGCATAGATGTGCCTCTACATTTTTGACACTTTTTGACATTATCCTAAAATGCATTTATTGCTCTACTTGACATGCATTAATGACAACAATTAATACAACAAAGTACAAGGAGGTTTTATGGTACTTACCGGCTCTCCTGCCTCTGCTGGCCTCTTGAATCAGTGAACGTGATTGAATCTGTGCACCAATGCCATCACTGCTGATTGTTGTTGCTTTATCTCACTTTGCACTCTGATCTCTTGGATGTGTGGATGAAAATGAGGATGTTTTCCCCTCATGGTCTATCTTATAGACTACCCTATCCCTCATCCTAGCCCTCATCTCCCGAGTTAGTCTTCTTTATCCCATGACTTTGTCACTCTATCTAGTTAGTCCATTCTAGCCATTCTTTCTTATCAAGAGATTGTCTATGATCTTTTTAGACATTTTCATCCAATCTCTCGAGGGGGCATATCATTCCCATCTTGGGGCAAATTTGTATCAGTTCATATTATCTTCTTTGAAACAACGCAACAAGCTGGATTGTCTCAAAGAGGGGCAAAATGTAGACACCTAAAATTGTCATGTCTAATTAAATAAATATTTTATTTATTTAATTATCCCACTTCTCCTATTAATTAAATAAATCTTTATTTATTTAATTAATTCATTAACCTTTTCTACCTATGACACATGTCATTCATCTCTTAATTCCTACACTACCTACCCTTTCATTATTTTATTATTTCTTTTACCTACCCTCTAATCATAGCTGACCTCTTTTACACCTCTCAATCTTATCCCTCCATTTCTTATAGTGTCTTCTATATAAGGAGATGCTTCCTTCATTATCAAACCCTAATCAATCTATGCATCCTAATCAATCATTTTAATCAATCTATGCACCCTGACTATGCTTTCAAACTTGCATATGCAGTCAAGCCTACTTGCAACCACATTTCCGTTCTTTGTTGAGCTCTTGTGCACATAAAATCTGAGAGCAAATATATCAAGCAAGATCAATGGAGATAGGAAGAATGGAGATCCAAACCCTATTGGACATGTGATGGTATAATCTTTGTGATTTCATTTGATTTGCATTGTCTTAGGTAATCTTCATATGTTATGGTAGATCTTTGTTGTTGTTAGGCTAAGGTTTTGTGGTTGAATTCATTTAGTCTTTCATCATTGTTGTTATCCACTTTCACCATATACAACATTTACTACCAAATATTCTGAAATATTTAAGAGGAGTAATACCAAACCATAGTTCATGAGGGGTCTTACCGGTTTCACCTTTGATGTGAGCTTTATTGAATGTATAGACCGTTGTGCTTACTACCTCTCTCCAATATACATGTGGTAGATTTGCTTCAGATAACATACTTCTAGCTGCATCCAAGATAGTTTTGTTTTTCCTTTCTACTACTCCATTTTGCTATGGTGTCTGGGGTGGTGATAACTAATTTCTAATTCCATTCACTTCACAACATGCATTAAATTCCTTAGATGTAAATTCTCCTCCTTGATCTGATCTTAGACATTTGATTTTCTTACCAGTTTCATTCTCTACCATTGCTTTGAATAGTTTAAACTTCCCAAGTGCTTCTAATTCTTCTCTAAGAAAAGTAACCCAACACATTCTAGAATAGTCATCAATGATTAGCATGAAGTATCTATCACCTTGTAAACTTTTAGTTCTAGCTGGACCACATAAATCAGTATGAATTAAGTCAAGAGCATTATTTGATTTTTCTAGAATACTTTTAAAAGATGCTCTAACTTGTTTTCCAAATTGACATTCCTTACATACTGGATTGTGAGGTTTCACAATCATAGGTAAATCTCTAACTGCCTTAGTAGTGCTGATTTTTACCATGCAATCAAAATTTACATGACAGAGTCTCTTATGCCATAGCCAACTTTCATCAATATGTGCAATCAAGCATGTCTTTTCACTGTTATTAAAATGAAAGATATTACCTCTAGTTTGATTATCGGTTGCAATTTCCAAACCAATTTTGTTCATAATTTTGCATTTTCCATTCTTGAATTGTAACTAAAATCATTTTTTTACTAATTGACCAACACTCAAAAGATTATGATTTAAACCTTCTACATAGTAAACATTGTCAGTACTATGCTTACCATCAATCGATATTGTACCTTTACCTTTGATCAAACAAGCTTTGTCATCTCCAAATCTTACTAAGCCTCCATTATATTCTTGAAAGTTCAAGAATTTACCTTTATCACTAGTCATGTGATGTGAGCATCCTGAATCAATGATCCATTCATCCTTAACTTCAATTTTAGCTACCAAGGCATGTTCTACTGGTTGAATAGTAGGTGTCAGTTGATCTTCTGTTATAGCAACAAAAACCCATCCATTGTCTGTCGGATCTTCATCGGGATCATCAATGACCCCTTCATCAACAAGATAACAAGATTTATCTTTATTCTTCTTAAATGTGTATCTCTGATATTTAGGGTTAGGCTTGTATGTTCTCCTAGCTTCTTCTCTTACTCTAGCATGTCTATTAGGGCATCTAGAAGACACATGACCAATCTTATTACAGTTAAAGCATTTAAAGGGTACTTTACCTTCATACTTACTTCCAACTGGACCTTTAGACATTTTTCTTGCAAATAGTGCTTCAAGTTCTTCAAGTTCTTCATTTTCTCTCCTACTTTCTTCAAGTTCTTTTGCATAAAAGGCTTTCCAATCAGATTTGTCAAATGATGGTGCAGATGATGTTGATGCCTTAAAAACTAAATCTATCTTTATAGTAGCAATAGTTTTAAATTCCTCAATTTCAAAGGCTGAAAGTTTTCCAATCAATGTATCCCTAGTTACTGATGTATTAGGCATTGTTCTTAACTCATTTATTGCAGTAACCTTCATTTTGTATGCCGGTGGTAATCCTCTTAAAACTTTTCAAACCATTTCATCTTCACTTAGGGTTCCTCCACAATATTTAATACCCAAAACAATTTCATTTACTCTTTCCATAAAAGAAGAAATCCTTTCATCTTCTTCCATTTTCAGATTTTCATACTTGACCCAGAAGCTTTCAAGTTTTGCAATTTTGACTATGGAATCTCCTTCATTCAATGTTTCCAAGTGATCCCAAATAGCTTTATCAGTTGATCTATCTGATAATCCCATGATTTGCTGATCTAATAATATCCTTTAAAGTGCTTCTCTAGCTTTGCAATCATTTTCCTCATCTTTTCCTTAGGTAGGTAGGTTAGGTTGACCGAGAGTAGGAGCAGTATAGCCATTCTTTGTAACTTCCCAGATGTCCTTTCCAATGGAATTCAAATGTGTCTCCATTCTGATCTTCCATATGCCATAGTTGGTTCCATCAAGTTTAGGACTGTCCTTCTTGAAATAGTTAGTAGACACTGGATCTCCTCAAGCTGTTAAAATTCTGCAAAAGAGGACTATGCTCTAATACCAATTGTTAGGTCCCAGAGACAATTGAGAGGGGGGGGTGAATTAGTTGTCTAATAAAGTCAAAACAACTTAACCAATTTTAATGATTAATACCGGTAAACCAAACTTTTATGCTGGTAGACAGTTGTATCAGTTAGTTACAGTATCGATAAAGATTAATGCATGAAATAGAAAGAAAATAACATCCACAACACATAACACCAATATTTGTACGTGGAAACCCTGTAAGGGGAAAACCAATAGTGGGAAACCTTACCCACAATCAGATGATACTACTGCAGATAGTATATGTATACAAATGGGGTCTGCACATGCAGAAAGGCTAGGCCAAGTGCCTAGAGCTCACTGCTCAAACACAAATAGGAGTCACACTGACTACAGTTGGATGGTTAAATCCAATAAGAATGTACTGCTCAAAATATCATCTTACTATGTTGGATTCAGTATCGGTGTAGTTCTGATTGTCTTCACAAAAACCTTGCTTCACCTTCAAATGATGTCTGCATGTAAAGCTCTTCTTATTCTCACATATATCAAATCATTTCTTCCTTCACATTCCACACTTGATCTTACAAATAAGATCTTACATTTATATCATAACCTAAGACCAATTTTTAGTAGGTCAGCTTTAAAGGATATTACAATAAAATCAATTTATAAATAAAACAATATCCAATGCAATAATTTATTCAACATGTTGGCTTTATGTATTTACAACAATAATAAGACATCTCCATAGCATGTCGTGCTAATCTGGAATAGATAAGCCTATCGGTGTATAACCTGGACCTATTTGTCGGTAACAACAAATATGCAAACATGAATATGACAATGAACAAATCTCTAAGACATAGTGTCCAAATGATGTCTTCAACATAACCAAGTGTTTTCCATATCATTCCAAGTGTTGGTGAACATCATATCCTTCCGGTGTACTAGATACCAGTGACTGTGCATAAGTCACTTGCTTGCCAGTGAACATTGTCAATTCTTCAAAGTGCCAGAGCTGATAAGTGATAGTAGGTGTTGATACCAATGACAAAACCATACCAAAATACCAACATGATGCAGTCAAAATGATGTTAAACTAGCTTCATGAAGAGGGACAACCCCTAACTGACTTCTAAGATACTCAAAAGTAGTCTTAGGCAGAGGTAAATGGTAAAAAATATCTGCAAGCTGCTCCTTGGTAGAAACATGCTCTAAGATAACATCTTTTCTCTAAACTTTTTCCCTCAAGAAATGATACTTCAATTCAATGTGCTTGATTCGTGTGTGCAAAACATGATTCTTAGAAATATTAATGGCACTTGTGTTATCACATAAAATCTTTATAGGTTTTGAAATCTTCATCATAAAACCTTCCAAAATGTGCCTCATCCAGATAGCCTATGCGTAATTCATATAAGTTGCAACATACTCAGCTTCAGTAGTAGATTGTGAAGTACAACTCTACTTTCTACTACCCCATGAAACAAGCCTTCCTCCAAGAAAAAATGCTCCACTGGTTATTCTTTTCTAGTCATCAACATTTCCTACCCAATCAACATCTGTGTATCCCTTCAAATCAAAGTTTCCTCCATATGGATACCATAATCCATAATCAACAGTACCTTTCAGGTATCTAAAGATTCTCTTGGTTGCTATTAGGTGTGTCTCCTTAGGATTCTTATGGAATCTAGCAACTATGCCAACCACATGGGCTATGTCCAGTCTGCTATGAATAACATAGTGCAATTTGCCAATCATTGACCTGTATTCTTTCTCATCAACAGAATTAGATTCTTCATCCTTGGACAACTTACAACCTGTAAGCATTGGTGTCCCAACTAGTTTACAGTCACTCATGCCAAAAGTCTTCAAAACCTCTTTCACATACTTAGACTGTGTAATGAAAATACCATTCTTCATTTGTTGTATCTGCAAGCCTATAAATTTTTTTATTTCCCCTACTAAAGACATTTCAAACTCATTTTTCATTTCATCTGCAAAACTGTTGCTCATGACATCATTACCTCCAAATATAATATCATCAACAAATACTTCACTAACCAGTATTTCATCTCCTTTAGACTTGAGATATATGTTACTATCATCACTGGTTCTCAGAAAGCCTATCTTCATTAGATGTGTATGAAGCCTTTCATACCATGCTCTAGGTGCCTTCTTTAATCCATATAAAGCCTTATGCAATTTGCATACCATGTCTTTCTCATCACTCAAAGCATAGCCATCTAGCTGCTCTATGTATACCTCTTCTTCCAATATCCCATTCAAAAATGCAGACTTAACATCCATTTGATATACCTTGAACTTTTTATGGGCTTCAAATGCATGTAAAGTTCTGACACCTTCAAGTCTTGCTACTAGTGCAAAAGTTTCTCCATAATCTTCTCCTTCTTCTTGCTCATAACCCTTGCAGACTAATCTTTCCTTGTTATGAACTACAACACCATCTTCATTCAACTTATTCCTGTATACCCATATAGTACCTATAACATTCTTATTTATCGGTCGGGGTACTAGGGTCCAAGTGTTGTTCTTCTCAATTTGATCCAATTCCTCCTCCATAGCTTTAATCCAATGATCATCACCAAATGCCTCCTTAAAAGTTCTTGGTTCAATGGTGGAGTTCATGCAAGAATTCTCTCTGATTCTTTTTCTAGTTAGCACTCCAACATCCTTATCTCCAATAATCTGCTTGGGATTGTGATTCAGTATCACATATCTAGGAATAACATGATCATTGTCTTCAGGTTCAGCTTCTTCATTGTCATCATCTTCTTCTTGTTACTGCGTCATTTATTCCTCATGACAAGAGCAAGTCATCCTACAAAACTTCCATTCAAAGTCCTTATCTTTCTGGTCACACCTCGGTTCAAGTCCTTAGTACGTGTGTAAATCCTCTTTCAGTCACAAATGTCGAGTTTTAGTAATTAGTTGAAATCTGTGAACAAGTTGAACCATCTTGAACCAAGTTCAACAGGTTCATTTAGGTTCCATAGGTTCCTAGGTGTTCAGGGAAGTCTTTCATACTAATATTTTCTTTAAGTATCTTGTAGCGGCTCTCTAAAAGTTTCTTGTTCAGCAATATGTTACTTTATTTCTCTCTGGGTTTTGAACTCATTGAACCAAGTTCAAGAGGTTCCAACATGTTCAACATGTTCAATATAGCACAAATGGTCGGCATCTTGGTATAATTAGTTTTCTTGGCAAGATTTTCCTTGAGCACGACGTACATCTTGAACTACTTGAATTCCCATGAAGTCTGTTCAGGATGTTCATATGTGTATGAAGTTGGTGGGTCCCACGAGTTTTAATGATTTGATGGTGCATTCATTACCAAATATGTGGAAGCTGAACCATGTTTTAAGTGACATCAATTCCTGGCTTTTCGAAGTAAGTAATCATTTTGGGAACTGGCAGTTACTTTAAAAATGCTGCCATACATTCAATGCATGCATGCGATGTCCAATCCACAAACTTAACACACTCAGACTGAAAATTGGAATTATTGCACTTAATGTTTCCATATCATTGCCCTCACTAATAAGGTATGAAGGATTATTAGTGCTCCGCATTTGTTCCTCACTGCTGCATTTTTGTTTTTCCTGGATAGGAGTCTTGTTTGTTGCTAGTCGTCGTCTGGTTGTTCAACTGTGAAGGTGAGTCCTTTTCTTTTTCTCTCTGGTAGTTTTTGCTGCAACCAGTTTAGACTTATTGCTTTGAATTATGAAGCCCACACTACATTTGTTTGGGAATGTTTTTAGCCTGGCATCCACTAAGCCCATAGTTAGTGATACCAACCTTAAAGGGGAAAATCTTGAGGTGTTGAAAGAGAGGCTATTCAACGGAATTGACAAATCTTTTGGTGTGGAGATTTTGAGTAGCGGTCTCATAGAAGCAGCAACTTTTCCCCCCGCCATTCCTTGCCCAGAAATGATTTGGGAATGTATCGCTAGATACGACCCAATGTCTGAGACCATTAGGAGAGACGATGGTGAAACCCTTCTTACTATAAATCATGAAGTAATTTCCCCAGTCTTCAAGATACCTGATTACCAGTTCTCCAACTTTTCCCCTACTCAGTCAATCACCGAGTTCAACGCAGACAGAACCGGACATCGTAAGAATGTAGCAAAATTTTGGTTGAAGGTTCCTCAAAGAGGTGGTTCTAGGTTACCCAAGAATCCTAATAAGAATCACACATTGCCTCACATTCATGATGTTATGCTTTTGTTGCACCAGACTAGAGGATCTGCTCAAGCTTATAGCTTCAACAATTGGATTTATTGCTACGTGCAGCTAGTTTTGGAAGGAATGCAGTATTTGGATTGGGCTAAATTGATTGTTGATTCAATGAGAGAACAACTGAGTATGGCTAAATAGTTAAAACAAAACTTCTTTATGTCTTCATATCTCTTGTATTGTTTGGCATGTGTTAAGGAGTTGGTTGGAATACCAAAACAACTCACTAAGGAGGATGTTTCCGTATATGAGTTTTATCCCATGTTGCGAAAAGATAAGGCCTTACAAGATTTCAGAAGGGTGCGCAATGCTTTTCTAGGTGACTTGTGTCATGAATTGAAGAATATGAAAGCCAAAAGAATCTTCGAGGATGCACAAACATTGATAAAGAGGTTTGGTAGTTTTTATAACTAGTTTCCACACTTCTATTACATAAGGGTAGGTGGCTTTGAAGAGGAGCCCTTCAAGCTCCCTCACTTTTGTTAAGATTGCTTTGTTCTAGGGGAGATATGTAGACAACCGACCTCTGTAATCAAAAAGGTACAATCCAAGGATAAATGGGAGGGTCATTTTCCCATCCAATTGGGCATGTTGTCCTACAGTTCGATGCCCAATGCTTTGAGTATTGGAGTAGATCTCAAGAATTTCAATTTTTCCCTGTATCCTGAAAGGAAAGGTTTCGATAATAAGGGTTTTTCCTGAAGTCTTGGTCTAATGCCATACCTCCCAATGCCTCAACTAGAGGATTTCTGGGAAGATTGTACTAATGAGCTCGAGGTGTTCAAAAGGGGAAACATGAGGTTGGTGTTAGAACAAGTCATTTCATTGTAGATAAAGTTGGATACAAAGGGGGTCGAAGAGGACTATCTAGAGCATTTTGAACTAGGATACTTAGCTCGTGCAAAAATTGAAATGCCTCCACTTGACTAGGATGAGGAAGAGAAAGATGATATATAGTTAAGGACCAAAGGAGTTTTGGAAAGGACCGCGGTGTGGGTGGCCAATAAGAAAGTAGTGAAACTAGGCATTAAGTCTAACTCTATGAGAAGTAATAAGGACCCTCTACATTCACCAAAACGTCTTTCTAACAATGCTTCTATGCCTATTCATGTAGGTAAGGATAACAAGCCACCCCAGCTTGGACATAGGTCTAATTCAGCTTTGGATTTTTGTACTCCTCGGCATATCCGATCCTGAAGTGCTGCTCAAAGAAAGATGGATGAAGCAAAGGATACAAGGGTGAAAGATATGATTCTCGATGCCCAGATATTTGAAGTTGAAGACTTGGATAGCGATGTTGCCAATGCCCTGGATTCTCATATAGTGACTGTGGCTATGATGCCACCTTCCAAAGTGATCGAAGGAACAACCAGCTCCAGTGCAACCCCCAAGTGGTTGACCACTTTGGTGAACAAAAAGTGGAGTTTTCTTCCTGTGACTATTCTGATTCAGGAAATGGTCGTTAAGTACATAGAAAAGAGTCCTAAGCTGAAAAAGGTTCAAGACTGCCGCCCGCCTGGACAATGATGAGGGAACTAGAAAATGGGTTGCTGAAATCACCTCGTACAAACCCAAGGACGAAAACAAGGAGGCTAGCCTTGATGATTTCAAGCTCACGAAGGTGGAACTAGGAAATATGAGTAGAGACATAGACAATCATTTCTTCTAGGTGTCGGCAAAGAAAATGCTCACCAAATCGGAGAAAGATGGGCGAGAAAAGAGAGAGATAAAGTGACACATTAATGTTCTTGCCCAACTCATCGACAGTATTGGTTTCTTTGGGGCACTCCCAATATCTCATGCTATAGAGAACTTCGACCCAACCTCACCAGAAAATAAAAAGTTAATGATCCAAGTTCAACGGGCCAAGAGTATTGCAGAAGCCATGGAGAAATGGATTGAGGGAATAATCAAAGATGGGGAGAAGTACATCACTGACTCCCGGAGGTTATGCGATGAGATACAGAGTCTTATCACCGAAGTTCAAAATCAGCTTGTGCTGTGGGAGGAGGAACACAAATGGCATAATATCTTGCCCTTGTTTGCCAAAATAGAAGAATATGGAGTTACCAGGTTTTTGACGGAACACTCAATCAAACTGGTAGCGGATGACTGTCAGCTCTTTGTGCTAGAGAAAACCATAATGTGGCAAGTGCTTACCTTCCAGTCTATGATCTCTAATGCTAAGACCTCTGTTTACGAGCTCCAAGATCTCCAGTGAAGTATAGTCAAAGATAACAAGGTGGTTAACCCTGACCATAATTGGTAGTTGGGGATTTGTGGGTTGAATACACAGGATGCAATCAGGGCTTTTTGGATAAACATGGAGAAAATCAAGGACAAGGATAATTTCACCCCAAAAGATATAACAAGGGTGGCTATGATTGAGTCCATGACTTTTATTGGAAATGATCAGTTGCTGAAACACGTCGAAACGATGGTGAAGCACTGGTGGAATAAGGAGGCGGCGAAGGCAAAGCTCAACACAATGAAAGCACTGAACCAATCTATTATTCAAGAACTCACAACTACCCATGATGCCCACGAAAGCGGAGAGAATAATGATGATGGAAAAGCGACATAATGCATTGGTTCAAGCCCGATTTCCTTTATTTTTGTAATTTCTCATGTTTATGCAAAGACTTCGGGACATCAGTCCTAGAATACATCTTGTTGGTTCCAAAACTATTTTGGGGGAGTTCGATTTTTCAGGGAGACCTCCCCTGTTCTAAAAAACTATAAATTAAGGAAAGACAGATAGAATAGGGGTTAGATTTGGTGACCAATTTTGGTTAGTTTTTGTTTTTCCCTCTGTTTTGTGAATTTTCTGTTTTGTAGAAGGAAGAATCAAACAGCTAAATCTAGAATGGAAAAAGATTTATACATGTATTATTGTGCCTTTGTTGCATAAGAATATATATATACAAAGATCATACTATTCTTGGGAGAAGGAAAATCTATGGGTTTTGAATATGTGTAGACACATATCTTTGCATATGCTTATCTAATCAAATAACAGTAACGATCTTTCCATTGTAGAAAATTACTATTCTTCTGGTATTCCTTCCTTTGAGTGTTTGTTTTCTTTTAGAAAAGATTCATGTTTGAGAGCAGATTTGGTTTCTTTAATCTATTCATTCTTTATTAAACTTGTGGAAATGGTGTACTGAACTTTGTTTTAGTTACTTTCATCCCTTGTATTGAAAAGATAAGAAAGATTGTTTTCTTCTTTCTAGAAACATGTGTGAAATATTGGCCTCTCATCCAAGAATGAGGTAGGCGGCCATACATGCTTTCGGGTTAAAAGCTACTACTCAAATTAAATTAATTAAAATCATTCCTTGAATAACTGAAATAGGGAGTTGTACCTATGAAAAATTTAGAGGGAAGCGGTTTATACAACACTTACCCAACTATTTAGTGAAACAATTGTCTTTAAAAGAAGGCGACAGAGTTTAAAATTGATCATGTTAAGAAAAGACAAATCCATTCACTAACACTTCTAAATTTATCTGTTTCGGTTGAACTAGTGTATCAAAATTTTCTTTGCCGGTTTCAGATTTCATAATTTCTGGTTCCAAAAACAAAATGCAAGGATCTTCATCCTTTTTCTCTAAACTAGTCCCTTCTAAGACTTCAGGAAATTCATCCACTCGAACACCACCACTCTCAACAATTCTCTATGTCTAGTTGTTAAAACATTTGTAGGCCTTACTCTTGGTGGAATAGCCAAGAAATAAGCCTTGATCACTCTTAGCCTCAAATTTTCTAATGTAATCATCTCTCTTAATAAAACATTTGCTTCCAAATATCTTAAAATAGCTAACATCAGGTGATCTTCCATACTAGTATTCATAAGGAGTCTTTTCCGTACCTCTCTTTACCAGAACCTAGTTTATTGTGTAGATAGTTGTGCTGACAGTTTCTCTCCAAAAGGTTTTTGCTACACCTCCTTGTATCAACATTGTCTTAGCAGCTTCAACAACTGATCGATTATTTCTTTCTATGATACCAATTTGTTGTGGTGTCCTTGGTGCAGAAAGTTGTCGTTTGATACCATTCTCTTCATAGTACCTAGTGAATTCCTTACAAGTAAATTCACTGCCTTAATCTGTCCTCAGATATTTTATCTTCTTACCACTCTCTTTCTCAGCTAAGGTGTTGAATTCCTTGAACTTACCAAAAGCATCAGTCTTATCCTTCAAGAATGTGACCCACATCATCCTTGAGAAATCATCAATGAAAATCATAAAATATTTATCACCTTGAATGGTTTTTGTTCTTATTGGTCCACAAAAATCTGTATGAACCAAATATAACAAGTGCTCTACTGAAAAGGATTTGCTTTTGAAAGTTGAAGAAGTCATCTTTCATAACTGAATTCTTTGCAAAGAGCATTAACCGGTTTGTCTAACTGAGGCAAACCTCTCACTGTCTTGGACTTACTCACTTTAATGATGTTATCAAAGTTTATATGACAAAATCTCATGTGCCACAACTAGCTATCATCTATTTTTGCAATAAAACAGTTGCTAACTTTAGAATTAAGATGAAACAGGTTACCTTTAGTTTGTTTCCCGGTTGCAATCAATTCACTTTTGTTGTCAAAGATTTTGCACATACCATTTTTTAACTCCAGTGGCTATCCTTTTTCATTGAGTTGTTCCACACTCAAAAGATTTTGCTTTAGTCCTTCAACCCAGTAGACATAATCTACACTTCTCTTTCCATTAAGAGAAATAACTCCTTTACCTTTAACCATGTAGGGTGAGTCATTGCCAAATCTAACAACACCGCCATCAAATTATTTCAAGGATAGAAATTTTCTCCAATCACTGGTCATATGATGTGAACAACCACTATCAATGATCCAATCATAAGAGTTATCCATCGTGGATACTAATGCCTTCTGGTCTAATAGCTCTTCCTTAATAGCTACGAACACATTATCTTCACTAGCATCACCATCAGATTCTTCATCAGTGATACCACTATCAATAGCAATAAGACAATCTCTTTTGCCTTTACCCTTATACTTCTTGAATTTATCTCTCTTGTGTTCATTTTCACCATTAGGATGATTTGCTGCTATGTGACCAATCTTGTTGCATGCAAAACATTTTAAAGGTAATTTACCTCTATATTTACTAGTGCCTCTAGGAAATTGCTTTGCCAATAATGTTTCAAGCTCCACTAAACTGTCTTCATCATCAGCATCTCTGCTGGATCTAGATTCATAACCATGACTAGTACCTCTACTTTTTCTCATAGATGGGTTAGAAATAGAAGCACTAAATGTAGACTCAGATTTTTGTACACTATCATCATAATCATTTAATACAAAAGCAGTAAGCTTGCCAATGATGGAGTCAAGAGTTAACTTAGTTTTGTCAATGGACTTTAGCTCCTGAATAGCTGCAACTCAAATAGTATAGACCGATAGCAGGGTTCTCAGTACCTTACTGATTACTGTGGCATCTTCCACTTTCCCTCCTGCACTCTAAATTTTTCTGACTATCTGTTTTATCCTTTGACCATACTGTTGGATATTCTCATCTTCAGACATCCTCATGTCATCAAATTTTCCTCTTAGACTATCTTCTTTAGAAATCTTAAAATGTTCATCACCGCTATAAATCTCTTCAAGTTTTTCCCATACTTCATATGCAATTTCAAGAGCATGAACATCTACATATTCAGCATCAGATAGGGAACTGATAATAGCCTCCAATGCTTGATGATTTTCTTGTGGTTCTTTCTTCTGATCATCAGTCAAAATTCTAGTAGGTGCAATATACTTAGTATCTATATGATTTCAATGCTGACTTCCCAGACTCATGATGTAAATTTTCATTATGTCAATCCATATCCTATAGTTTTCTCTATTGAACTTTGGACCTTACTTCTTCATCATGATCTAGTAGATCTTTTCCTCAAGTAGCTGGACTTAGACCTTAGATGACCTTAGAAGTTATAATGCCAATTGATGGTATGATGAAATAATAAGTATCCGGTAGATTAGTGAGAGGAGGGGGTTGAATCGGTAACTAGAAAAACTAATACAAACTTCCCAAACTCAAACTCAAACATGCAAAGTAATCTTATCAATGAAATACCACTATCAAGATCAATACTCATAAGAATACCGGTTGACTGTTATAGAAACTTAATAGTAAACAACATTTAATTTGTAAACATCCAAATGCTTTATCATATGCTAATAATTCATCTCTTAATGCTTCCAATTATCATGCCTTACCAGAAATAGTTAAACAACTAATCAAATAAACCATAAGATCATAACCACAAAAACATTTACCACATGACACAAGTATTTATACATGGAAAACCCAAATAGGTAAAAACCATGGTGAGATGTGACTCACAAGATAATATTTGAACTCTTCTGAAGTTTTCCATGTCAGGAGCCAAGCCTGTTAAAGCTTTTACAAAAGTCTTGTTAAGAATTGATCCTATTAGGAATCACCCAGTTAAGGGATTGACTACAAATACCTTGTTAGAAGCAAATAACCTTTAAGGAGTAACCTTAGTAGAGGATTGGAAAATCCAATCTAATGGACCACCTTGTTAGAGGATTTAATAAGTAACCAATCTTATTAGAGCTTACTCGGTTAGGGGATTTCAATTATGTTGTAATTGTTAGAAAACAACATGAGTTTCTTGATCTATGTGAATAGCACTATATTTGCTTGATCAGATCCATTTAAGCTTCTATCTACCTTTACTCAAACTATAGACTCATTCTCCGATTCGACAATCACACACTTAACTGATTTTTGCCAACTCTTGCCAACACTCAACAAAACAACAAATCAATTAGGTTGGTAACACAACAAACATATAATCCTCTCATCGAGATTATGAACAAGTCGGTACAAGCATGACCATTGGATTTCATAGCAATCTCTACACATCAATCAATAAAAACTCAATGGCTCCTTGATTACCACTTCATGGAGCTCAGTAACTCATCACAGACTTTGCATTAGATGCAATACACTTTTCTCATTCCCTAGACAAACAATTGTGCCAAAACATTTTGAACTTGTCTTCATATAATGACCTTACGTGTCACCATCATTACGGCTCAACATCAGATCATAAACCAACATAACCAGTTCAACAACCTTAATCGGTTAGGGTTTAAGAAAAAACAACTGGTAGGGTTTATCAGTTACATAACATATAAAGGGTTTAACCTTTGACTCTAATTACCGATTCAACTCACAAACTTACATACCAGTTTATAATAACCTTCGCAAAGTTCTTCCTATCGATTATAAGACAATATCAATAATAACAAAAATATTGGCAATATCTTTAATATCACTACTAGTTCAATTGACATCAATGATAGCCAACACATCCTCTCCATGGTTTTTCTCATGTTCGGTGTTCCATATATAAATCTGATGTGTTTTGTGTTTTTTTTTTTTACTATATTTAAACTATGGTATGTGATTGGTTAGTTATAAGTTCTATCAATTTCAAGGGAATACTGATTCACCCCTTCTCTCTGAGTATTTTAGATATTCAACAATTAGTATTAGAGCCAAATCCTTTGGAAATTTTCAAACTTATGGATTTAAGTGAAGATCGTAGGAATTCTGTTAAGAATCTAGAGGTAGTAGAAAGTTAAAAAGAAGAATTGAAATAAAATATCGTGTTGGCCAATGAATGCATTAAGAACTTAAGAGAACAAATTGGGAAGTTTAAAATAAGGCATAAAGAATTTAATGAAGAGCTCAAGCAAGAAAATAGCACTATGATAGATTTAAAAGCCAAGAGTGAAGATAATGAGAAGACCAAGCAGTACTTAAATAAAATGGTGAAAAGAAAATCAAAGGAGTGCAAAAAGCTAAAGCAAGAAGTAAGGACTCTAAAGGCAGGTCTAGAGAAAGAAAAGAAACAAGAAAGCACATATGGTTTTGGTAAGTCCAACAAGATGATAGCTACAAACATGTCTCTGGAAAACAAAAAGGATGCATGATTAGAATCTAGCGAAAGCTTGTTGGCATTTTGATGATGATGTGATTGTCATTGATGGACGCACACTTATTTTGAGATCACTTTCTTTATGTATGAGTTATGCTCAACTAGTATTTGTTCCAACCTGTACTATGTATTATAGTCTTTAGAATATTGGTGTTTTGCAGAAGATATTTACCAGTGACAAACTGACTGAAGACCCAAAGCGGTATGAAGACCTCAAGCAGTTCAAGGATCTTAAGCGGTACGAAGGAACAAAGCGGTAGTTAACATTTTTCCAGTCTTCATTTTTGACAACTGACAATTGGTAATTTGTATGAACCGGTATTAATATGTGATGAGTTATCATCCACTGACACTTTGGCGGTGATTTTGTGTCATGTTACCAAATGTGTCTAGATGCATTGAACCTAGGAACTTGTAATGTAATCCTATTGGACTGACATGAAATCAGACTCTTTTATAAGGACATCATGTCTAGGGTTTTTAGTTGATGAGGTTTGGTATGTGCGATCATAGAAGAGAAGATTAGGTCTATGTGAAGAGCAGGAGTGTGGAGATATTGAAGACTGAAGTAATGCTGAAATGCATTAACAATGAGCTATCATGGATCTATCCAAGCATACTATGCTAGTATCTAGATCACTCACTTGTTGATTACTCACATCTTCGACAAGTCTAAAACCCTTAACCGGGTAGGCCTAGCAAAGCATTTGTAAATCCTCTAACAAGGTGGTTCACACCTATGAATCTGAAATCCTCTCACAAGGTAGTATTTAACAGGACTTATCTCCTAACAGAGATCTAGATTCCTAATAGGATCTGTTCTGGTGAAGAACGTTGTATGACCTTAACCGGTCTAGTTTCTATTCTGTAGATAGTTACTTGTGAATTTTTGCTTGCCATGTTTTATCCCATTTGGGTTTCCACATCAAAACTTCTTATGTTATGGCGATTGTGCTCTTGTGGGTGAATGCTTTGTTTGCTATTTGGTTTGCATTTATCTTAACCGGTTTATTTGTAAATCTGTCATACTAGTTATCTGCTAAACTGTTTAAGTGTTTGAGTTCAGTGTTTTTTGGTATACTAATTTACCCCCCCTCTTAGTATTCATCAACCGGTATCAAAGCCAACCTTTCTATAAGTCTAACGACTTGGAAGGAGATATGGGGGAATACACTATGAGGAAACTTACTCATCATCTGACTCAGACTGAGAAAGCCTTTGATGAACTCAAAGTCAAGTATAAATCCTTTATGGAAAAAAGAAGAGAGCATGCTGAGAAGCTAATGGAGCTTACTGAAAATAGTTCTTCTGATGAAGCAGACATGGATGCCCTAGTTGAAGAAGATGAAAAAATGAATGAATCCAATGCCAACCTGAGAAGGGAACTAGAAGGACTGACTATCAGAATGTGTCAAGAGCTTGAGAACCGGAGGAAAGCTTAAGATTTGGTAAAAGACAAAGATCATGAGATCTCCAAGTTGAAGCAAGAAATCAGTGCCCTTGCCGCTCATCTCCAAGAGAGTAAAGTGGAAAAGAAGAAATGCAAGATGAACTAAACATATCTATTTCTGAGAATGCAACCTTGAAGGAATCCAATGCTGCTATTTCCAAGGAACTCACTGAGTCAAAGGAAATACTTTCCAAATTCAGTCAGAGTACTATTAAGCTAGAGCAAAAGCTTGAATCAGCAACCGATAAAGAATACCACTAGACTTGGTTTTTCTGGTTATGAGGAAGGTGAGGCCTCTGGAACAAAAGATGTAGCATCAAAGAAGCAACCAACATCAAAGGATAAAAGTAAGCAAAATTTTAAACATGTTTTCTTTAATTGTATCAAGGAAGGACATACTGCTAATGTGCGTAGAAGTAAGGCTTACAATAATTTTCCTTACTTTCTAAATAATAAGCCTAGATCCAATAGATTCAATGGAAACTATTATGCATGCAACAAGTTTGGTCATAGAGAATTTGAATGCAGGTCTGTTATGCACAACACTGGGAGACACCCTCCAAGGACTCAAACAGTTATCCCGGAACCCACTCTGAACTGGAATCCAAACCGGTATAATGCCTATGACCATCAGTAAGGTGGTCATGACTATCAAGCAAAAACTATTTGGAGAGCAACCTGTTTGATTTGTCATGGTGGTGGTCACACTGCTACAACATGCAGAAGGAAGAATGGTAGAATGAACAATGGACCATAGAGAATACCTAGAATGATATGCTATCATTGCAACAAACTAGGACACCCTGCCAGAACCTGTAGAGTGAGAAAGAACCTATCAAATGATATACCGATCACTCCAAAAGGGAAGATTGATGTTGAAACTGTTCAAGCAGGAATAAATAAAACATGGAAAAAGAAACCTGAAGAAGTGTCACAAGATGAACTAGTTTTTGCACCTAGTGTGGAAGTCTCTGAACCGGCAAATTGAGTTTTAGAAAAGCTTAGGGGGAGCATATCGATGAAATATTTGAACCCTCGGTTTATATCAGTAAAGACCTTAATTGGTATACATTACCTATCAATTGATAGAAGATTTTGAAGCGGTAAAAGGCAAAATTAGGGTTTGTACCCTAGCGGTGGAGCATTTATTATGGTAGGTGAAGAATTTGTTTAAAAGGAATTTTACAAAGTCATTTTCACTTATCAGTTTACAAGAGAAGAAATTTTCAAGAGCAGAGCAATAAAAAGCAATTCGACTTGCGATTCAGAGAGAATTCAAATCTTGCAAAAGAATCTGGATATATATTCAATCTATCGGTGAAGAACACTAAGCAGTAACCGAGCAACCAAAGTGGTGTGTCATGAGCTGCATTGGCAAACCCTAAATTTCAAATTTGTGAAGGTATTTCTCAAAATTCTTTGTTAATCATGGCTTCTGCATCATACTCCAGCTCTAGTGTACCTGTGGACTCAGCTAAATTTATTCAAAGGAAAATGAAATACAATGCCCTATCCCAAATACCTACCAGAGTCATTGTTGAAGAAGATATTTCAGGGTACATTGACTGTAAACTGGAAGACCTAGGATCCTAGTGATTTAGTCCCAACTAGGTCTGTTCTGTAGGGATAACAAGAAAATTAAACCAGAATACAGCATCCTAGAGAGGAAGAAACTACATAATGCTATTTATTTTTTTGAAGAGTCCATGAAAGATCACATCCGCATCATCTTTAGAAAAGTACACAGTGATAAAGTGTACTTGGAGTGAACACGTGACATAACACTAGAAGCAATTCATGCAATCACCAGTTTCTGCAACATTGATGAGGTGCCAACCCATAGGAAAGTCATCAAGATTGAAATGACTAAGCTCACCAGTTCTCTGAGCGACCAAAGGGAATGATTGTCAATCCCATCAAGGATGACTTGGTTAAGTATGCATGTATGGTGATTGACTATAGAGTGTTTTATGCCAGCCAAATAAACTCTACCCCTGTTACTATAGTGAATGTCGCTCACAGAATGATCAAGGATGTCTCATTTGATCTATGCACCTATTTGCATAAGCAACTTCTATTAAACTTGAAGTCCATCAAATAGGACAGTGCCTTAAGATTCAGATTTGGACAACTTTTGGTAGGTCTATTTTTTTACTTTCAAGGCTATTTCTCAGGAGTTAGTGATATTTAATGGTCTACTGACCAACCAATCACCAAACAAATTAGGGAAAGTCTCCAAATAGTGGGAACCAGATATCCTAAAGTCTTTAATAAATACTCTGATGAATTCAAGTGGAAGATGAGCCAGAGGATGAGGATATTTGGAGACATTGTTGAGAAATATGAAGAGGACATCTGATTTATCATAAAAGTAGATGAATGTATAATGGAAGCGGTAGAGCCTAGAAAGGAAAAAGTAGAACCTATGGGATATGAGGTGATGTATGACATGTTGGATGGGTATGCCTCCACCCTGATTGCCTTGCCTCTTGATGCGAAGAAAAATCAAACCAGAACCTACTTGGAAAGGGTAACACCAGTTGAAGAACCTTTAGTGAAAAAGGGAAAGGCAGTATTGGCAGTATCAACATCGGTTACCTCAACAAGTCCTAAAGTGACCAAGCGGTCACCTACCAAAAAGAAACCTGAAGCTGCTACCACTAAAGTTTTTGAAAGGAAGTGGAAGACCAAAAGCATCTCACCAGAGTCTGAGGATACAAAACCAGAAGTGCAGCCTAAGAAGACCAAGCAAACAAGGAAGAAAGAAAAAACTATCGATAATGCACCTGCATCGTCAACACCGGTAAATATTGACATCTCTTCTTATAAGCCGATGACACATTGTCAGAGGACTATAAGAATATTAAAAAAAATTGCTTGGTGATTTGAAGGAGCATTTTGATGAGTTTTCCGATAGTGAGAAAGAAGAAGTAGAGCAAGAAATCATTAATTATTTATGTGTTTATGACCGGTCACCATCAAAAATTTGATCTGAGCACCTGATTCTTTATACAATTCTTTAGATAATAAATGATGCATTTCTATTGAGAGAGAACAAGAGACCAGAGAAAATATTTTTGCAGAATACTTCCTTGATGCTTCAAACTCTGAATTGTTTGAAATCATGGACCGGTACAAAGGTCTCTTCTTCATGAGAAGAAGAAGATTATTTCTACTAGAAGGCAAAGCCTCTGAAGTGGTGAAAGACACACACTTCCATACTAAAGCCACTATGAAAATGCATCAAGTTGCTCAAGCAAATAGAGAAGCTGAACAAGAAATGGAAATTGGAAAACCAAATGAGGCATTTGATGGAAAAGGAGAACCAGCTACAAAATAGGTTGACACTATTGATGTGGATGTGTTAGATGGTGAAGATGTCACTCCCGACATAGAGAAGGAAAAGGTTGATAAGGAGAAAGCGAAGAAAGAAGAATAGAAAAAGAAAGAGGAGGAGAAAAAGAAAGTGGAAGACAAGAGGAAAAAAGAAGAGGAGAAGAGGAAAGAAGAGGAGAAGAGAAAAGAAGAGGAGAAGAGGAAAGAAGAGGAGAAGAAGAAAAGGAGGAAGAAAAGAAGAAGCAAGAAGAAGATAAGAAGAAGGAAGAACTAAGGAAAGAAGAAGCAGAAAAGAAAAGAGCCGTAGAGAAGGAGGAAACAAAGAAAGCAAAACAAGTGGAGACTCCGAAGCCAACCGGTGGTCAAGCCAAACTAGTTGACATCACCACCCCTATCGACCTCCAATCTACAAATGAATCAGAGCTATTGCAAAGAATAAAGTTTGCACAAGAAATACTGGAAAATTTAAGGATGAAAAAGGAACAGGATGTTATTCAAACTGCGTTTGACACTCTCACCAGTTTGATTCTAGGTACTAACCTTCCCAGTACCAATTCCTCTCTGGCCAAACTGAAACTTCTATGTACTGTTGTAGAGGACCAGGTTCAATGTCTGGAAGATGTTGCTAAATCAAATGCCAAGTAGAAGTATGAAAAGGCATTAAACACTACCTTGGTCAAGACACTGAATGAGCTCCGGTCTCAACTTTAGAAACAGCAGAAGGATATAAGAGATGCTATGGATGAGGGAAAACTACTGATGAGAAAAATTAGCCAAACCCATCTATTTTGTGATGATGTGCTTGCACAAAAAGATAAACTCCAATCAGAGATAAAGAAGTACATAAGCAACTTCAAGACACCATATGATTCTTTCACTACATATGGGCAAACCATTCATCGCTATCATCTCTAGTCTGCTTGGATTGAATTTGAGATTAGCAATCGATCAAGAGATTTGCAAGAACTCCAACTGGTATTATTTGCAAGACTGCAACTTCTTTAGAAGTGCTTTCTCAATCTGGAAGCCCTAACGGTAACTCAAGAGATGAGTACCATTGATGCCATGGAAGAATAGGTATCTCAAATGTAGACAGAAAGTGAGGTTGTTACCTCATTACTTAAGTCATGGTCATTAGACATGAAGATGTTTTTGCAGGATTTTAAATTGGTTTTTGACAAGTTTCATTCCTAATTGTCATAAACATTTACTCCATTTTAATATTAATGAGAAACGGGGGTTATTTTGTAGTAGTTTGTCATTGTTGGCAAAGGGGGAGTAGTATTTAAAATTTTGGTGAATGTTTTGTATACTTTCATGTTACCACTTTAAGGGAGTAGTATACATTTGTAATTTTTGCAAAAGGGATAGTGTATATGCTTAGGGGGAGTAATTTTCATTATGGCATAGTTTTGTTGTAAAAACACTTAGATGTCAATATTTTCCTAATTGTTGCCATCAATGCCAAAGGGGGAGATTGTTGGCATTTTGATGATGTTGTGATTGTCATTGATGGACACACACTTGTTTTGAGATCACTTTCTTTATGTATGAGTTATGCTCAACTGGTATTTGTTCCAACCGGTATTATGTATTATAGTCTCTAGACTATTGGTGTTTTGTAAAAGATGTTTACCGGTCACAAACTGACTAAAGACCCAAAGTGGTATGAAGACCTCAAGAGATTCAAGGATCTCAAGCGGTACGAAGGAACAAAGTGGTAGTTAACATTTTTCTAGTCTTCATTTTTGACAACCGGCAATCAGTAAAATGTATGAACAGGTATTACTCTGTGATGAGTTACCAACCAGTATTTTTGTGAAGAGTTATCATCTACCAACACTTTTGTGGTGATTTTGTGTCATGTTACCAAATGTGTCTTGATGCACTGAACCTAGGAACTTGTAATGTAATCCTATTGGAGCGACATGAAATCATACTCCCTTATAATGACATCATGTCTAGGGTTTTTAGTTGATGAGGTTTTGTATGTGCGATCATATAAGAGAAGATTAGGTCTATGTGAAGAGAAGGAGTGTGGAGATATTGAAGACTGAAGTAATGCTGAAGTGCATTAACAATGAGCTATCATGGATCTAACCAAGCATACTGTGCTAGTATCTAGATCACTCACTTGTTGATTACTCACTTTTTCGATAAGTCTGAAACCCTTAACCGGGTAGGCCTAGAAAAGCCTTTGCAAATCCTCTAACAAGGTGGTTCACAACTGTGAATCTAAAATCCTCTCACAATTTAGTCTTTAATAGGACTTATCTCCTAACAAAGATCTAGATTCCTAACAGGATCTGTTTTGGTGAAGAACGCTGTATGACCTTAATCAGTCTGACCTTAACTGGTCTGGTTTCTATTTTGTAGATAATTACTTGTGAGTTTTTGCTCACCATGGTTTTTCCCATTTGGGTTTCCACGTCAAAACTTCTTGTGTTATGATGATTGTTCTCTTGTGGGTGAATGCTTTGTTTTCTATTTGGTTTGCATTTATCTTAACCAGTTTATTTGTAAATTTGTCATACTGGTTATCTACTAAATTGTTTAAGTGTTTGAGTTCAGTGGTTTTTGGTATACTAATTCACCCCCCCCCCCCTCTTAGTATTCATCAAAGCTTACAATCTAACATGAATCACAAAGAGGATAGATCTCTAGCAAAGGTGATATATTCCAACAAGTCCACCAAAGATGATAAAGGTAAGTCACTGGTCGAACAACAGGAAAGTAAAAGGAATACTTTCTTTAATGGTTCTTGTTATAAGTGCACTGAAACAGGTCATAGAGAAATAGAATGTGGGAATAGTATGAATCAAAATTCTAATTTATTCTCTAGTAGATGTTACGCTTGTCATAAATATGATCACAAAGATAATTAATATAGGAATCCAGTCATAAACCAAAATAGATATAACTAGTTTGAAGGTTGATGTTATGCATCCAAGATTTTTGGACATAAAGATAACCAATGTAGGTCAAGATAAACTCTAGTAAATATTAGATGTTATAACTGCATTACATCTAGACACATGGAAAGGCCATGCAGAAGGAATGAGGTTAAAGATTCAAATAAACCAACAAAGAGAATCAATGTAGAAGATGTGAAGGTTGAGATGAAGAAGATATGAAAGAAGAAATTAATTGTGGATGCACCTATCTCTAGTGAAAGTACTTCATCTTAAAATTTTAGAGCATGTGGCTTTGGCCTAGGGGGACTAATAAAAGAAATACCGTTTTTCCCTTCGAAAAGAAGGTAAGGTTGTAGCGGTAGCCTATCAGAGAGTGTGTAAATCCAAAAAAGTGCGCCAAGTTATAACTCATCATAGAAATCGTGCATGCCATTGTGAAAATCAAGGTAGTGCATGATAATGTATAAGAATTTAATGTGAGTTAGTGGATGGAAGATTAAAAGGGGATTTTTGACAAGATTTTATCTTACCGAAAATTGAATAGTAGCATAACCATTGATGGTGATCAAGGCAATCAAGATTTCCTAGTGAATCTATCTAGAGGTGTAATCTATTGAATCTACTTCTATGGCTACTCCCAAAGTTGTTTACATTATGACTGAGACGCGTCCAGTTTTTGAGAAAACTCCTTACAAGGTGATGGAGGCTAATCTAGCTAGCACATTTTCTAGTATACTGGTTGGAGTTGTGTTGGTTGAAAACATCTGGGCATACATTCATTTGAAGCTTGATGAATTCTATCATCATGGGAATCTATTGAATCTATGGATAGATGAGATGATGGGAAAAAATCTTTAAGCTAAAACCTAAATTTAAAACCCTAGTTGAAAAGAAATTATGTAGTGCCCCTCCCTGATTTACCTTTCCTTTTTGTGCATCCATAGACTATTTTGATATAGTTTAGACTATCTTGTGGTGTTCTAGACAAATATTTATTGTTTTACTCATGAATTGGATGCTTATTTATGGATGATAGACATATTATGTGTGCACTTGTCATTATGATTTTATGTGGATGATGATACTTTCTCAATTACTCTATTGGATGGATGATAAGGTGTTAGTCCCAATTGGTGCTGAGAGGGGAGGGGTTAATCAACACTATACCGGTTTGTTCTAGATTTAACCTTAATAAAAACTTCTATTAAAACATAACACTTATCAGTATAAGTAGCTTTAATTAAAAATATGCACACATAAAATTAAACACACATGACTACCAAGATTTATCAAGTGGAAACCCAAATGGGAGACAACCATGGTGTGAGTAGAAACTCACAAAATCTACACCCTTCTAAAGTATGCTCGGTGAGGAGCCATCCCTGTTAGGATATTACAAAGACATTGTTAAGTGCCACCCAGTTAAGGGATTTTTTTTAGGGCCTATTAGAGCCTTTACCCTATTAGAGATAGCCTTGTTAAAGGAATTAGGATCATTATTTAAGATGTCACCCTATTAAGGGATTTTACAAAGGTTCCTATTAAAGTCCACCCAGTTAAGGGATTTTACTATTGTAGTTATTAGAAAACAACAGAGAGAATGATCTACTATAATAGCTACTCTTAGCTTAATCAGATCCAAATGAAGCACTTCGGTTTGACCACTGGTTACACTTGCTTTGCACTCTACTGGTGCTCTACATTCTTTCTCTACTCTTCACACTATCTGATCTCTGCACACTCTCTTCACCACTCTACTATTCACTTAGCAGTTCTACCCTCTTCTTACCTTGTTGGATCGCCTCTCTTCAAAAATGCACTTTGCAATTTTTATGGTCAGTCTTTTTGGTTTTCGCCAAAAACCTTTATACCATATTTTGCCAACACATACCCATTGTTTCCTCAATGATTTTACACCTAACACTTGACACATTTTAAATTTAAATCTTCCCAAATCTTCCCGCACTCTCTTTTCCCACTCTCCATCAATCTCACCAATAACTCATCCTTATCTTCCTATGCATTTCATAATTTCACTAAGATATGGGTCGTGTTATTTTCCCTTAATGTGAACCAAAAAATTCATACAAATCTCACCTTAACAGGTTGTTAATTACTGTAGACTTCATTAGTCATTTGTTTGATGATATCTCACTATGACTGACTCACCTTTGGTCATCACATCCAGATTACCAGTCACTACTCTGAGATTCTCAGTGGATAGCATTCTTCAACTTGTATCACCGATTCACTAGTGTAACTCTTCATCTTTTGCCACCAGTCACTGATCATCAATCAGCCTAATCACCTATCTGTCCAGAGTATTTTGGTCATGCATAAGACTACTAAACTACAATCTGAGTCACCTCTTGTGACCGCATCATTATTTCATCTGTCAATTTTAAGAAACTTATCTCAACACCTATCGAGTGCTTGAGTAACTAGTCAGCTACTCTGTTTATCCTTCAACCAATTAGTGTTCTACCAACATACTGCTTAAGTGTGTCAATAATGCATATTTGGGAAGCATTGAATCCTCCATATGGTTTGTAGCCATGAGTAAACCATTGGGTTTACCACACCTCCTTACCTATGAGATTGGCCTTATTCACCAATAAGTGTTAGTCATTAATGACAATACTAACGGATGAATTAGTTGTGCCAACATCATTAGTTATGCCAACAATCTCCCCCTTTGGCATTGATGGCAACACTTCAAACCTCTCTTTTAGCAACCAATCACTTTTTCTTCTATTGTACCAATCAGTTGCTCTGTTTGAATCTCCCCCTCTCACTAGCTTCCATTCATGTTACATCTGACTTCATCTCCCTTCATGTTCCATCTGACTTCACTCCCCCTTTGACAACAATGTCAAAGGTGTAGTCTAGACATCCTATTTCACATACTGCAATGATTGCTCCCCCTAATAGGAGTAGTCCATAATCATCAATCCAAATACATAATTTTTTTAGGAAAATCATACTGGATTGATGTTGTTCCAATATTCACTCACATTAGAGAATATAGGGGAATTACCCCTAGCTTACCTCTGAGATACTCAAAAGTATCCTTAGGTAGCGGCTTGGTGAATATGTCTGCAACCTGTTCCCTTGTTGGCACATATTCCAGTATAAATTCTTTGTCTTGTACTTGTTCCCTAAGATAATAATATTTTATTGCAATATTCTTGGTTTTAGAGTGCATTACCGGGTTTTTTGATATGTTGATGGCACTTGTATTGTCATAGTGTATCACCACCAGTTTAGTCACCTTTTCTTAGATACCTTCCAAGATCTTCTTAATCCATACTACCTGTGTATAGTTGATTGTAGCATCCACATACTGTGCCTTAGCTATGGATTGAGAGATACAATTTTGTTTCTTGCTTGTCCATGACACAATCCTATCTCCAAGAAAGAATGCACCTCCACTAGTGCTCTTTCAGGCATCAATGTTCCCTGCCCAATCTGCATTGGTGAAGACACTTAATTTGAAATTTCCCTTATGTGGATACCATAGACCATACTCATCAGTCCCCTTAAGGTATCTAAATATCCTCTTAACTACCACCATATTCATCGCTTTTGGATTTGCAGCAAATCAAGCAACCAAGACAACTGCTTGTGCTATATCCAATCTACTATGCACCGCATACCGCAACTTACTGATCATGGATTAGTATAGTGTCTCATTTACTTCATTATCCTCATTGACTTTGGAAATCATGCAACCTATAACCATCAAAGTTCCAATAGGTTTGGAATCTTCCATTCCAAAGGTCTTCAATATTTCCCTTATATATTTGATCTAGCTAATGAATATACCATTCTTTAGGTGAGAAACTTGTAGACCAATAAATTCTTTGTCTTGTACTTGTTCCCTAAGATAATAATATTTTATTGCAATATTCTTGGTTTTAGAGTGCATTACCGGGTTTTTTGATATGTTGATGGCACTTGTATTGTCATAGTGTATCACCACCAGTTTAGTCACCTTTTCTTAGATACCTTCCAAGATCTTCTTAATCCATACTACCTGTGTATAGTTGATTGCAGCATCCACATACTGTGCCTTAGCTATGGATTGAGAGATACAATTTTTTTTCTTGCTTGTCCATGACACAATCCTATCTCCAAGAAAGAATGCACCTCCACTAGTGCTCTTTCAGGCATCAATGTTCCCTGCCCAATCTGCATTGGTGAAGACACTTAATTTGAAATTTCCCTTATGTGGATACCATAGACCATACTCATCAGTCCCCTTAAGGTATCTAAATATCCTCTTAACTACCACCATATTCATCTCTTTTGGATTTGCAGCAAATCAAGCAACCAAGACAACTACTTGTGCTATATCCAATCTACTATGCACTGCATACCGCAACTTACTGATCATGGATTAGTATAGTGTCTCATTTACTTCATTATCCTCATTGACTTTGGAAATCATGCAACCTATAACCATCAAAGTTCCAATAGGTTTGGAATCTTCAATTCCAAAGGTCTTCAATATTTCCCTTATATATTTGATCTAGCTAATGAATATACCATTCTTTAGGTGAGAAACTTGTAGACCAATGAAGAATTTTATTTCACCTATCATGGACATTTCAAATTATTTCATCATTTCTTTTGCAAAACCTTTGCTCATTTCGTCATCTCCTCCAAAGATGATATCATCTACAAAAATCTTTGCAATCAGATGTTTTCCTTTTTTTCCATTCTTTAAATACAAGTTACTATTGTCATTGGTTCTCATGAACCCTATACTTATTAGGTATGAGTGCAATCTCTCATACCAAGCTCTTAGTGCTTGTCTTAGCCCATATCGAGCCTTTTTCAGCTTACATACCATATCTCTTCCATCTTCTAAAGAACACCCTTCGGGTTGCTCAATGTACACTTCTTCCTCTAGAACACCATTCAAGAATGCCAATTTGACATCCATATTGGCAATTGACACTCAAATGGTTGGTTTTACTATGTTGTCATTAATGGAAACATGGCCATTTATTTTGGCTTCATATTTTGGGTTAATTGTGTATCGATGGGAACTTCACAGATACTTTACTGGCACTGACACTGGTAGGTTGGAAGGAATTCTTTGGTCACCAGCAATGTAGGCCGACATGGTTTAGAATTAGGTTATCGGTATTGGAGGCTGATATCTTTTGGATCGGGCATCGACAATTGTTTTGATATTCATGTATTTATGTTATCTAGACGTCATGTATATTGACATTACAATTATCTTTGTAAGTCTACATAAGGCATGATGAATTGTGAAGGGTATACAAGTCAGTAGGTTAGATCATTTTGTGTAATGGATGGATACGAGAATAGGGTGATGTTATGTAATGCAAAATATATGAGAGATCATGTATGTGAGGATATTTATGTAAGGGGTATTCCAGTAAAGGGTTTAGGGTTTTAGACTGGAATAGATAGAGCTTAACCAAAACTGTATTCAGGCATAGAAGATGTTATCTTTGCAGTTCAATCATTTCTCTAGATTGTAGTCTTGATTTGTAAGTAGTCAGTGAGGCTCCTTTTGTGATTGAGTAGTGTGCTCTAGCATGTAAGCCTTCCTGCAAGTGCAAGCCCCTATATTTTGTAATCTCTTCATATGGCCAGTGAATTGATATTGTGGATCACAAATCCCACTATAGTTTTTCCTATTTGAGGTTTTCCATGTATAATTATGTGTGTTATGGTATTCATTTATGTGATTGGCTTATTAGTTGCTTTACTTCTTTCAATTCTATATGTACTGGAATACCAGTTTGTGTATGCATGTTTTAATAAGGTTAAAATTGATCAATCTGGTAGAACACTGATTCACCCCCCCTCTTAGTGTTCTTGGATTCCAACAATTGGTATTAGAGCCTTGTGCCTTGAAGGAATTTTAATAGCTTGAGGAAGATCCTGAATCCAAAATCCATGGATATGAGTTTGGAAAGCAACTTGAGGTCGCACTTGAAGATTATGATGTTGAAAGGATGAAGAACTTAAAGCTACAAGATGAATTGAATTCTACTAAGGAATTCATTCTTGTCCTATAGGAGAGGGTGTCATTTGTTCAAGCTAGGAGGAAGGAACTTTTGCAAAATCACGATGATGAAGAGAAAGATGCACTTAAGGAACACTGTCAGAAGCTGAGTCAGGAGAACATGGTTATGATAAATGAAATGCAACTTATAACTATGAGGATGTCTAAAGAGATTGAGGACTAGAAGAAAAAGGAAGTGTATCTCTGAAGAACAAATTTGAAGAATGTGGAAGGTTGGTTCATGAGAATGATATGTCAAGAATTGAATTAGTACAATCCATGAGTAATGAACAAGATCTTGAGAGACAAATAATAATTCTGAGAGATGATTTGACTATTACAAGTGAGTTTAAAGGAAAATTCAAGATTAGTTCAGCACAGCTAGATAAGTTATTGAAGAGACAAAGGTAGAATGGAGATTCCAGTGGACTTGGATTTGAACAAGGACAAAGTTTTGGTACTACAAATGAAGATCAAAACCATAAGGCACTAGTAAGGCAGTTTAATGCTTATAAATTTAATGGTAGATATTTTATTTGTAATAAATTTGGTCACATGGCTAGGCAATGTAGAAATAGAGAAATCAGAACCCTGATTCTTCTCCCGGTCTATGTTCTAAATGTAATAAGTATGGTCATAAGACAAAAGATTGCAGAATGAATGTAAAATGTTATGCATGTAGAAAATTTGGACATATGGCTAATCAGTGGAGGTCAAGAAATTATACCAGTTTTAGCAAAGAAATTCAAAAGAAAAATGTTACATGCTATACATATAATGAGGTTGGACATATTGCTAAATTATGTAGAAGCAAAAATCCACCGGTTGGTAATGGAGGATCAAATGAGAAATGGAAAGAAAAGATTAATAAAATCCAACAAGATGATACCCAAAGATGGGTCAGGAAGACTGACGATCAATCTGTAGATGGTAATGTACCGATTACTTATCCGGTAGAGGAGGTTACTCCTGCACCAGCAGGTAGCTCATCTGGTAACTAAGATAGATGCCTTAGGGGTAGATATAATTTATGAAGATGTTGCATATGCCCCAGGAAGAGGTTCTGGAAGATGTTCTAGACATTGGAGATGCTTATCCGACATGGAGATGTTTTATCGAGATCCAGTATATTTCACCAAAAGTCATTGATGTCAATGGAAGATTAGGGTTTTTCTTGAAGGATAAAAGGTTGAATCTACTTTATTTTTTATCACCTTGCATTCAAAGTGATTAAGAGCTATTCAGAGTGATTAAGGGCGAATTAGAGTGATTGATATCATCTTGAGAAATTTCACCAGCGATTGGAAGAGGTCTTTAGGATTTTTCTTCAGCAGTGATTCAGAGGTATTTATCTTCAATCATGGAAGTGAGATCATCATATGTACCCATCTTTGTTGCAAATCCGACTGTAGTTGAGGTCAAGGACCATCCAAGGCTGATTTTCAAGTGATACCCACATGTGGCTACCTTAGACAATTCAGTTGGTGCTTTTTCCCATGTCTCGGAAGGAGTTGTGTATGTCAAAGATGTAAGAGCTTACATCCACTGTCATATTGAGGATTTGGGAATGACTGATATTAAGAGAATGTACATGAATGAGATAATGGAAGATTCTAGAAAGATTAAACCTAAATACCAACATATTGTTGATTTAGGGTTTATCGGCATCTTGGATTTTCCAAAATTTGAAGATGAAATTGTTTGGTATGTTGAGCAGAGTACATGGAGTTTATTTGGTTGGATAGACCATATAATATTACAAAGGAGGCCATCAGGGTAATCACCAATTTACCATAGGCTAGAAAACATCCAGAGAAGAAAATTTCAAATGATCATATTGACAAGATTACTGGTGCAACATCAGATAGATGGTCAATGAGAATTGGTACTATCACCGATACAAGCATCAGATTCTGAAGCATGGTCATTAGTTACAAGGTAACACAATCAAACCAACTGAATTTTATTTCTATCTCTTGCATTTTTGCAGCCTATGAAATGATGAGGGAGAAGGAGAAGATAGATCTATGTGGTTGGATGTTAGATGAACTATTGATTAACCTAGGAAAGATTAAAGGAGAAAAGAAGGGGAATTTCTGGTATGGTAACCTAGTTGTCTATTTAATGCTATTTTTGATCAATGAGACTCCCAATTTTGGGAAGAGACAATAGGAGTTTGATATCTCGATAGGGAGACAACTGAAACAGTCTATTGCTACATTGGGTAGTCAAAGAGATGACAAAGTTGTTGGTATTCTACACTCTAGTGAGAAATAACGGTGTTGTCATTGATGGCAACCTACCAACAACCTTTAGGCATCCACCCGACATTCATCTGGTAAATCACCGATAGACATCAGCATCCACAAACACTTCATTGACAGCGACAACAATGTATATCGATACCCTAGTCGACAAGATTTTGTTTATTGTATTTAATTGTAAATATCCTTCTGTAAAGCCGACATGGCATATTGTAATAAGACTCATATATGTATGATATCTTGAAAATCATTTTGTAATAGGATGGACACATGAACATGGTAGAAGTGATGAGAGAATATTAAGGCAGATTCTGTATAAGGTTTATGGTTATTGTATGAGTTGAAACTAGTACTAAACCTGGCATGGCAGATGCTGAATTGTAGCAGTACATTCTATTGGATTTTCATAATCCATTTGTAAGTCAGTGAGACTTCCGTTTTGTGATTAAGCAGTGAGCTCTAGGGAGGTGGCCTTCCTGCATGTGTAGGCTCCTCTTGTAAGCAATATCCATTCATTGGCTAATGAGTGAATATTGTGGGTCAAAAATCCCAACGAGGTTTTTCCCACACTGGGTTTCCTCGATAAATATCTTGTGTTATGGTGTGTTTTCTATGCTTTCTTTACTATTCCTATTTACTGCATTAATTCTTGTTTACCGGTACACTATTTTAAAATGCAAAATACTTAATAAGGTTAAATATTCTGTTAACCAGTTAGATACTGATTCACCCCCCCTCTCAGTATCTTTGGGACCATCATTAATCCTAACAATTGGTATCAGAACCTAGTCCTCTATTTTTAATAGTCTAACAGCTTGAGGAAGATTCTGACACTAGTACAGATGGAAAACTTGAGAAAGCAATTAGAAGGATCTCTTGTGGACTATGATTCAGAGAAGTTAAAGAATACAAACTTGAAGATGATCTAAGGACTGCACAAGAATTCATTCAAGGACTTCAAGAGAATATCACTTTTGCTAGAAATAAGAGAAAAGAACTTCATGAGAAGATGCAAAGTGATGATGATGAAAAGGAAACTCTTAATGAGTTTGGAAACAAGATGAAGCAAGAAAACATGACTATGAGGAATGAAATGCAAGACATGACTATGAGATTTTGTAAAGACATTGGAGACAAAAAGAAGAATGAAGATGACTTTGACTAGGAGACTCAATGATGTTGGAAATGAAAATTTAAGACTCGGTCATGAAAATGATATGTTGAAGACAGATTTGATTCACATGGAACATGATAAAACTAAACTTATGAGACAAAAGGGAATTCTAGAAAATGAGATGGCTACTACAAATCAACATAATGAGAAATTCAAGAAAAGTTCAGAAGAACTTGATGCTATGCTGAAAATTCAGAAACCTAATGGACTTGGATTTGAAGTTGGAGGAAGATATGGTACTGCAAACAATCGTGATCACAATAAACTAGTAAGATAACCTAATGCTTACAAATTTAATGGGAAATGCTTTAAATGTAACAATTTTGGTTAGAGCAAATCAGTGTAGATCTAGAAACAATTAAAACATTAATGCACCCATCAGTCAATATTCCAAATGCAACAAAATTGGTCACAATTCAGAAAATTGCAGAATGAATGTAAGATGTTATGTTTGTGGAAGATTTGGGCACTTATCTAATCAATGCAGAACACAAACCGACATAGGATATGGAAAGGCTATTCAGAAAAACATTGTGACTTGTTATGTTTGTAACAAGATTGGACATATTACAAAATTTTATAAAAGCAAGACTTCACTGACAAACAATAAAGGACCTAGTTTGAAAGGAAAAGAGAAGGTTGATGAGGTAAAGCAAAAATTTTCAAGACAATGGATTAGAAAGATAGATCAAAATGTTGATGAGACTATTCCTTCACTGGTAGAACAAAGTATTACTCCACCGGCAGGAGATTCTTCATCCAACTGAGAACTAGCCCTTTGGGGGTATTGCAGCAAGTTAAAAATCATGCAAGTTTACCCTTGGTTGATGGTGAGAAGATGGACTTCTTCTCTACTAGGGAATGTATTAAGTTTTACTTAACCGATGAGCATTTATTGTGGTTGCTGGAACAAAAGACATTATAAATCAGTGATTTTCTCTCTTTTTCAATTCACCAAACATTTTTAGAGAGCATGAAATCCAAGCAAAGGCATCCAAGGTGAAGAAGTGAAGCAATCTCTTTCAAGCACTCAAACCATTCTCAGGCAGATGAAGGTATTTATCAATGGCCTCCTCCTCTACTCTGGAATTTATTGGAAACCCTATTGTTGTAGAAGTTGTGAAGCACCCTAGACCCATTTTTAAAATCATTCCCAAGATAGCGAAACAAGATGATTCCATAGGTGCTTTTTCAAAAATTTGAATAGGTGTTGCATATGTTGAAGGCCCTAGAATCTATATTCATTTCCATATTGAGGAATTAGGTTCTGAGGAAACATTGAAAATGTTTAGAACTATTATGTGTGATGAAAATGGAAATGTAAAACTGGAACACGAGGTAATGGAAACTTTAGGTTTTGTGGAAATCTTGGACATCCCTGATTTTCCTAAGGAGGTAGTAAGAATTTCCCTTAGCAGAGTTCATGGAGAATTCTTTTGGCTAGATTCTATTTGTAAAATCACTAGAGAAGCAGTTAGGGCAGTGACAAGTTTACCCTCCACCGGTAGCAGGCCAAATAAGACCTAAAGGTTCCTAATAATACTGTCATGACACTAACAGGAGCAACATATGATAGTAGATCCCTAAGAGTAAATGATGTGAAAAATGAGAATGTTAGATTTATAAGCATGATCCTAGGTTACAAAACCACACATGCAAACTGACTTAACTCAATATCTAGTCTTTGTATTAAAAGTGCATATAATATGGTCAATAATGATGCAAAAATAGATGTATGTGAGTGGTTAAAGGATGAATTGATAGATAATCTGAAAAAGATAAAAGGTGATAAGAAAGGTACTTTTTGTTTTGGCAATCTTTTGGTATGTCTGATGTTGTATCTCACAAAAGAGGTTCCTAGTACTGGCAAGAAAGACTTTGGTTATGATATACCAGTAGGCAAACAACTGTTAGAAATCTTCATTGGTATGGGAACTAATAAGGATAACAATATAACATAGTACTTGAAAACATTCAAAGAAAAAATGAAAACAAGAGAGAGATTACCACAAAGTATTGTAGACAAGTATGAAAAGGAAATATGTTTTGTAATTAAAAAGGATAAGATATGGATGGAGGCAATTCTTCCTAGAACTGTATGGGTAACAGAAATGGGGTATGAGGCAGATGTAAACATCATTGAAACTAATGCCAAAGCCTTATTAGAAGCCCCTAGAGAACCAGAAGAAAATGTTTTTGGTAGTGCACAAACAATAGAAAGTGATGTACAAACATTGAAATAGAGAAAGAGAAGAGAAAAATACATAAGGAGTGCATCTAAACAAGTTACTTAGAAGGATTACAACCGGAGGCACATCTCTCACCGGTTGGTACATCATCTGACAGTGAAATTCCTGCTGAGTTTAAAAAAGTTGATAGGAAGAGAAAACCTTCACCGGTACCCTCTCCTCCTCCCAAGAAAACAAGAACACCAAGGCAGAAGTAATAGGCAGTGAGCCCACTGGCAAAGAAGTTGACACCAAAGAAGAAAACACAACAACAAGTTATACCACCTCTGGATAACTTATTGAGTGAAATCACTGATGAAGGCAACTTAGCTAATGTTAGCAAACTGTACAATACATTCACTAATGAAGAAAAAGAAAGTATTGAGAATAGCATTATACTACATCTTGATATGTACAAGAAAGTATTAATAGAAGTTGTAGATGATTTGCCTAATGAATTGTACAGGAGGTTAGATGCAAAGAGAATTGCAGTTATAGAGCTTGACAAGAAACTAAAGATTGAAAAACTACTAGCGGTTCATCCATTTAACTCTATAGAAGAAATTGATGAATTAATTAGTGAAGCTAATAGGTCAGTTTTTGCAAGTGGACACTGGCATGTGAGCCTAATGGATGGTAGGGTAAATGAAATTGTAGAAGAAACAATAGACAAGTGGGATATCTTCTTTGTAGAAAAAGAAAAACAGGAAGAGCTGAACAGATCTAAGAAAACTTATAAGGTTTATCAGAAGGACTGAGACAAAGGAAAAGGTAAAGTAGGTGGATTACCAAACATAAAAGTGACAACCTACCACCACCTTTGGGTACTCCACCGATACAGACTGATAACACATCGGCTACTAATAATGTGGATACACCACATGAGGATACCAATCCCGAGTCATAAATTTTGTACACTATGAATATTAACACTTAGGAAGTAAACATTGTAGTTGATAAGGAGAACACAAAGGAAAAGAAAAATGATATTGCTACTAAGCAACCGACAGATAATATTGAGGTTGGAACATAGGCAAATAATATTGGGGTTGAGACACAATCAAAGCAAGTTGAGCATTCAGTGGAAATATTGGACACTGGAATGGTTACTAATAATATTGATGCAAGCACTAAGAAACCTGTAGAGACAGTAACTGAGACACCGATAATGGATAACATAGAAAAAAAACTGAGAAACTAGCAGAGACACAGGTACACATTGAGGTAGTGAAACTGACAATCACTGAGAAACCAAAACCATTGCTAGTGGAAATGTAAACACATACTAACCCACCAAAGGTTGATTTAGGCAAATTGGTTACTCCCACCAGAAGCACAAAAATTGTAAAAGTAGTTGGCCAGACATCTGGTACTTCACTAATAGAATTCAAACCTACTAATGTGATTGAAGTACTTTTGGACTCAATAAAGAAAATACCAGATTGTAATGCATTGGTCTATAAGGCAATTGATGACACAATTCCTATGCTTAAGATGATTGCACCCAATTGCAACTTAGATCAAGTAAAGGATTCTTTAGGTCAGTTAGACATATTGTCTAAATATATTATTGGTAATATACTGACAGTTGACCAAATAAAAAAGGAAATATTCAAGGAGAAAATGGAAAAGGAGAAAGGAAAATTCTTTGAGGAAACAATAAACAAGTGCACGGAACACATCAATACACTTTTACCAGCACTGAATAAAACAATTTTGGAGTATAAGGAACTATACAGAGATACTTGCAAGACAAATCTATTGATAGCTGACATTGATAAGGAAATTAGCAAAGATCAAAAGGAGATAAATGATATAGCTAATAATATCGTTGGTTCATCTAAACCTATATCAGTTATTGAGCAAGAAATTACTGGATTTGAGGAGAAATTGGAGAAGTTAGAGAAAGAGAAAGAAAGGATCAAGGGAAAAGCCAGAGATCTTAAGTGCAAACTCAATCCTAAGTTAGATAACCTTACCTCTCTAAGGAAAGAAATCTCTGAGGCATTAATTCAAGGACAAAAGACACCACAGGAACATATGCATCATCTCATTGGTACAATTCAAAGAAATGAGGCAACTATGAAGGATAGTAACAGATTTATACAGAGCTTAAACTTGGTATTAGCAGACGTATTCCAAATTGTAACCAACTGGTTACAAAGTTCAAATTCAAATTTTGCACTCATTTAACAATTTTTGAGAACCTTTGTCATTGATGTCAAAGGGGGAGTAGTGGACAGAGAAAAATGGTCATCAGAGGAGATCATCTGCTCAGGGGGAGTACACATTTTTGGTAAAATTTTGGACTTCAATTTTTGGGATAGATTTTTGGATTTTTCTCATGAGTGTTGCCATCAATGCCAAAGGGGGAGATTGTTGGCATTCTACACTCTAGTGAGAAATAATGGTGTTGTCATTGATGGCAACCTACCGACAACCTACAGGTAGCCACCCGACATTCATCTAGTAAATCACCAGTAGGCATCAGCACCGACAGACACTTCACTAGTAGTGACAACAATGTATACCGACACCCTAGCCGATAGGATTTTGTTTAATTTATTTAATGGTAAATATCCTTTTGTAAAGCCGACATGGCATATTGTAATAAGACTCATATATGTATGAGATCTTGAAAATCATTTTGTAATAGGATGGACACATGAACATGGTAGAAGTGATGAGTGAATATTAAGGCAGATTTTGTATAAGGTTTATGGTTATTGTATGAGCTTAAACCAGTATTGAACCTAGCATAGCAGATGTTGAATTGTAGCAATACATTCTATTAGATTTTCATAATCCATTTGTAAGTCAATGAGACTTCAATTTTGTGATTGAGCAGTGAGCTTTAGGCAGTTGGCCTTCCTGCATGTGTAGGCTCCTCTTGTAATTAATATCCATTAATTGGCCAGTGAGTGAATATCATGGGTAAAAAATCCCACCGAGGTTTTCCCACACCGGGTTTCCTCATTAAACATCTTGTGTTATGGTGTGTTTTCTATGTTGTCTTTACTGTTCCTATTTACTGCATGAATTCTTGTTTACCATTAACTATTTTAGAATGCAAAATACTTAATAAGGTTAAATATTCTGTTAACCGGTTAGATACTAAATCACCCCCCCTCTCAGTATCTTTGGGACTATCATTAATCCTAACAAAAGTATGGGGATATTTGAAAGCATTTTAGAAGGCTATGAATTCTAGGATGAGGGTTGCTAAGCAAATTGTTAAGAAATACTCAACTGACATATGATTCATGGTTAAGAAAGATGAAACACTCATGGAAGTGGTCAAACCCTGGAAGATCTGGATTGAGGAGATGGGTTATGAAGTTGATGCTCAGATTCTTGATGCTTATGCACAGATGTTAATTGATGCACTAGTAGATGAAATTGTAAAAGCCTTTGGCACTGCTAAGAAGAAGACACAAGAGGTTGAGACCGAGTTCAACTGGAAGAAGAGATAAAAGCAAGAAGGAAATGCAAGTAAGTTTGTTGAAAAGGTTTCTGAGGACATCAAAGCATCGATTGATGTTGTCCCAGAGAAAGGCAGGAAGAGAAAAGAACCAGAAATATTCATCGAGTCTATTGCAGCAGAGTCTACATCTGAACATGACACACCCCTGGCATTCAAAAGGGTAATAAGGAAGAAAACTGAAGAAACTAAGGTAGAGGCTAAGAAGAAACCAGTTAGGAAAGTTACTATCAAGGTACCAGCATAGAAGAAAGAACCAAAAGTAACACCTTCAGCCCCGTCTAGTACTAGAAGGAGAAAGAATAAGGATGACATTGATCTGGAAATTGAATCTGGTAATGTAACTATCATTCCACCAAAGACTTATGCAGAGTTAGTTGATGAGATTACTAAAGATAGTATGTTAAATAATGTATAGTTTTATTATGAACATTTAAAAAATGATGAACAAAGAGAAGTAGAGCAAGTAGTCTTGTTATATTTGGATATTTATAAGAAAGCCTTGATAGAAATTGAAAACCAAATACTAGCATAGTTGTATGATATGTTAGATGCTAGAAGAATATCAACAATGTGTTATCACTTTTTAAAATTGGATATTCTTGTTCCATAATTGGCTAGAAGTCTGCAAAAAATGTGTCTAGTATGGCCTTGTTGCCTCTGATTTTCTTGGGTCAAAAGGTTGTTTAAGGTTTTTGAGTTCTAACCCTTCCTATGTTTGAAAAAATTGTTATGTTCTATATCTGCGTTACTTTTACCACTTAGAGAAGGGTTGGTCTATCATGAAAAGTGTCCCCCCATTAGTTATTTCCCTAGGTGGTCCTTTAATTTTTTAAATTTGTGCGCCTTTACCTTTATCTTGTTTCAATGTTTGTGGGGCCCCTTAATTATTGTGCAACTCATTGTTAATCTTGCGGTTATCATTGTTTCGCTAGGCAAAGATGCTAGCAAGTTAATGTTCACAAAATAGTGAAAAGGCTAGGCAAGCCCGACCAGATGGATTGATCATCAGATTAAAGTACTATATCTTGCTTTAAATCCAATGGCTCGTGTTGATTCGCTAGCCTGAGATGCACATGATATAAGTTCTGCGAAACATCAAAAGATTTGGCAGGTCCCAGAGGTGAGCGACTTCTTTGGTTAAAGGATGATTGGTTTAGAAAAGATCAATGTCTCACATTGATTTGCGGCCAGAAGATGCATGTGTTCTACCTTTCACAAAGTAGTGAAAAGGTGGTGGGCTTGGGCAAGGTGGTCATAGCAAGGGTAACCGACGAGCAAGTTCCTGAGATCCAATGGATACCGCTACTTCGCAAAGATAAGTAACCTTAGTTTTAAGCTCTATGAAATGGTGAAAGGGGCCGATGGGCCCAAAGGACAAGCAGGTCATAAAGTTAAAGGCCGATTAAGTATGATTTAATCAGGTGGTTGTCATGGATTTGTGGCCAAAAGTCAAGTGAAGATTAATTTTCATGAAATAGCAAAATGATGTGGCAATCACATGACGGATGACATGGTAGGACAAATGGTTTGTTTCATGGAGTGTAATGGTGACTTCTCAAGTGCACGTGGCTCTGAAGGGTAGTTGAGGGCCCACCTTGGTTCAACCGACAGTTATGTGGAGAATAGTGAAGTAAAGCACGTGGCGGTTTCAGAATGGAACCCGATGGAACTTCCTGAGAAAATGGCCAATTGCCACGTGGCATTTGTTAACCAGTGACGAGATAAAGCAAGTGGTCTCTGAGTTAAAGGGCCCACTTGAAAGGTCTAAAGCATGTTAAAAGGTGTTCATCTCATGGTCGATCCAATAGTTGTCCTTGTTTCGTAGCCTGAAGATGCCTGCAGTTTAGTCTCTACGAAATAGCAAAAACCATTAGCCATCAAGGTGATGTGCGATTAGTTAATAAGACTGATGGTCGTTGTAGGAAATAAAGACTAGGCAGGTAGATCACGATCTAATGATTGGCATTGCTTCACAAAGGAAAATTGAACAAGTTTTAAGGCCCATGAAATAGCAAAAAGAAGGTAGGGCCCATCACTAACATAGAAAGACCAGTCGGAATAAAAGCAGTGCAAGTTCCCATGATCCAGCGGTTGTCGTTGTTTCATGAAAGAAAGGTGTGGAGGTTTTAAGCTTTGAAAAATAGAGAAACAATGAAATAGAGGAAATAATCAAAGAATTTATGATCCGTTGGAGCCTGTGTTTGAATTCAATTTGTGAATTCAATTCTGAGGTGATGGCTGAAGCATGCGGGATTAATTTCTAAAATTCAATGCCAACTTTCTGTATTAGAGTCCGCATCAACTTGAATGTTGGCATCATTTCAATGAGTCTGCTATAGAGCAATTGGTGTAGAGCAGTTTTCTTCAAGCAAATAACAAGTTTTTTGTGCTTTTTCTTGCTAATTCTGGTCTGAAGTCGGTGATTATTGTGTGAATTGTTACATTAGAGATCTTTGCAAGTCTCAATCGATATAGTTGCATTTTCTAGATGGCACCAAGAAGGGAGTTGACAGGAAAAGTGAATTACCAAGATAGGAACATTTGTGATGATTTTTTGGAAAATTTAACTATGTCAACTAATGTCGGGGCTAAAGCTAAAGAATTAGTACCAAAGAACCCTCGTCTAAGAATTGGGGATGGCTTATATGATAAAGGTAATTGGTTAAGGGATCCACAAATAGGGCTGTTAGGTTTAGGATTGTTCAAAGTAGGTTTTGGTAAGAGACATTCCCTTGCCCCTTTAAATAGCATATGGGAATTGGATGTGGGAAAGCTTATAGTTCCCGTTGTGTTAATGGATGTAGATTTGTTGACTTTGATTGCCCAAAATTATGACCCTATAGCTACATGTATCAGGAATGTGAAAGGATCAGCCTTGATTGAAATTAAAGATGATGAATTCAGAAGTGTGTTCAAGCTCAGTGAGGCTTCAAATTTATTAGAGCCTATTGATTTTGAATCACTAGCTCAGGTTTATGATGCACAAAGGGATCACCTTAGGAGTGGCCCATTGAAAGAGTTCTTTGTTAAAATAAGTGGGTTAACAGTTGTAGGCCCTAATACAATGGAACCCTTCTCCCTAAATCTCTTTACTCTAAGAGCTAAGGGTATGTATTGGGCACTATGTTAGATTTATGGAGAAGATGCTGAGAAAAACATGCCAACTCATTACATGATGATGATTGCACAAATTCTAAACCCCTCTCTGGCAATAACATTTTATTATGCGCCATAACTTACTGATGCAATTCATGCAGGGCTAGTAGGGATACAAAATGGTAAGGTGGACATACCGTTTGGATGGTATTGTCTTCTAATGCACACATTTTTGTTCAATGGTGCTGACTATTTTGCAAAGGAAATGGATTTGGTTAAGGTGAAAGATAAGGAAGAGATGCCTGCTCAGCTTTGGAGCACTATTTTATCTTGGGATAGAGAGTATGCTAGTTATCTAAAGTTTGATAGATGCTTTGCATCTAAAATTAGGATTCTTTTGTGCATGGAAAACCCTAGGATTCCTAAGGCTCTCTTGGAATTCCTCAGGCCTAAAGAGTTTCCTGAGGGTATTAAGATTGTTCACAATTGGGGAGATATGTATTTGTACATTGTTTCTACAATTTTTAGAGTGTATGGTTTAAGAGGTACTCCCTATCTATTGCCCTATCAGGTCCCATTGAAGATAGGGATTGCAAAAGTCTTGAGGCAAATTAGTGGTGTACGAGAGGAAGAGCTGACAAATAGGGGTAAAGGGACCATTTTCCCAACCATTACCATGGCCCATCATTTTGTGATCATTGAATGTGGCTAGAAAATTTTTGAAGAATTCTTTAAGCCATATAGGTTGTCAACTACAGCTTCAAGATGTGCAAATGTTGAGGACTTTTTCAACGACATGTTTAGAAAGAGGGCAGTGTGTAAAGGTAGGCCTCACCAATTTCAGTTCCCTAGAGATTTAATTAGGAATGAATTCAATTTAGATGAGCAAGAACTAACGAAGGAAAAGTGGGTTGCATATAAAAGGGCTTTTGACTTTATTCATCAATTTGATAGTAGTTATGACCCTCTTTCTAGCTTCAACCCTTTTGAGGAAAAGGTCAAATTCTTGATACTTTATTTTGAAGACCTCATGTAAACCTTGAAAGATAAAAGGGAGGCTATAATGCAAAATGATCCTGATAGGGTTAAATTGGTCCTAGCTAAGGCTATCCCACCTGATGATTATGTGATGCATAAGAAATCAAAGTACAGTGTGATGATGCCAGTGACAGGTGAGCCTTCCACTTCAAGAGGGAAAAGAGCAATTGAAGATGTCATTGACATCCAAGATTCCCCTAAAAGGCAAGAGTGGGGAAGGAAGTTGAAACTGGTGAACCTTAGTATTCTTCATCTCAGTCTCATATCCACATAGGAGATGAGCTGGCGGTGGCTGAACAATTATTACAGTTAGGGAGTCTCAAGGAGATTGCCTACACATATGAGGAGACCCAAGAGGGAATGCGAGAAGAGCCACCTAGTGCTGAAATGAATTTGATTGATGGTGAGCTAAAGGGTAAAGAATTAGACCTTACCGTTAAGCAAGCCAGTGAGGAGTTCATGGCTAACAATAATTTTGTTACAATAGGGGCTTTCATGCAATTTGTGTGGAAGCAAAATATACAACAATTCAAAGCTAGATGTGAGCAAAGGAAGAGTGAACAACCTCATAGAGATGTAACTCAGGTGGAAGAAGAGGTGAAGCAAGATCTGATTGAAGAGTCTAAGACTATTACTCCTAACAAGGGAAGAGAGATGGCTTCTATGGCTGGTGTTTTAATCCTCCCTAAATTGGATATAGCTGATGCTCTGGTTCTTGAAGCAGTAAGGAAGGAAACCAAACCCATGGAAGGAGTGACCTTCAGCAAAGATAATGCTGCTCTAGTCATGTGGTCACTAAAGAAGGATGAGAGTAAAAGGAGGAAAGGTGTATCAAATTCTAGTCTCCTAGGAGGCATGATTGTAAAAAGAGTCCAAGATATAGGCATGGTAGAAGCGGCAAGCAAGGTCTTGGAAACTATAAAGTTCAGTGTGGCAGTAGTAGAAAAGGAGGAAAAAGAGAAGGCTATTCTCCAATTAAAATTGGAAAACATCTTAAAGGCTTACAATGAGGCCAAAGAAGGAGTAGCCAATAGAGACAATATTACTGCTAGACTTCTGAGTCAGTTGGCAGGTCAGTACCTTCCAGGTTAATCCTCTACTCTCATGATAGCCTCCTCTCTAGAAAGACCTCCACCTACTAGTCCCATTATAGAATATCCCTCTTCTCCTATGCCTTCTAGTTTCAAGTCAGCTGAAACTGTTCAACATGAGTTGGAAAAGTTGAAGCATTGTTTGCAAGCAAGTATGAAGAAAAGGTAAAAGCCACAATTTTGAAGTTTGTTCATTCAAACAAGGCCTCTACTATACACATTTCTATGAATAGGATCCTGAATATTCTGATTGAATTAAGAGAGGATGAAACCACCTTAGAACTAATTCTTAATAAGTGGATGCCTAGAGGTAAGGAGTTAGAGCTCATGTGTTCATCCCATGCAAATGTAGAGGAAAATGACAATCTTAGGTCCACTAGTGAGTTTATAAAAGAAATGAATATATTCTCAGAGGAAAGGGTAGGTGTAAAAGGAAAAGCCCAACTATATAGAAAAGAATATTTAGATCACAAATATGAATTGCTTCCAGGGGGTTTTGTTGGTCCAATTTAGTTGAAAGAGGAGAAGGCATGGCTAGAAGAGCTAGACCACAAATTGTCCCAAATGGTTAATGAAATCATTAACACTGATGACACATCCTTATTTGTCTAGACAATTGAAGAGATTGAAAAGGTTAAATCACATTATGGTTTCATAGAAACAGAAATTGGGCAGTTAAGGGTCAGTTGGAAAAGGATAGAAGGGATGAAACAAAAGATTATTATCTTTTCTTGGCCAAGTGATGACATGTTCTAGGAGTGGAAGGACAAATATATCAGACAAAAAGAAGATACTCTAGAGCAAATAGAAAAGGTTGCAGTAGAACAATAAATAGAAGAGGCCATTGATATTCAAAAACACTTGTAACTGTTTCTTGGAGAGTATCGCAGTTTGTAACTATAGACACCTAAAATTGTCATGTCTAATTAAATAAATATCTTTGTTTATTTAATTATCTCAAGCCTAATTCTTCTATTAATTATTTAAATCTTAATTTATTTAATTAATTCATTTATCCTCTTCTAGCCTTATTTCTCATTTAAATAAATACATTTATTTATTTAATTAATTCATTAACCTTTTCTACCCATGACACATGTCATTCATCTCTTGATTCCTACACTACCTACCCTCTCATTATTTTATTATTTCTTCTACCTACCCTCTAATCATAGCCGACCTCTTTTTACACCTCTCAATCTTATCCCTCCATTTCATATAGTGTCTTCTATATAAGGAGATTCTTCCTTCATTATCAAACCCTCACTATGCATTCAGCCAACACTACGCTTTCGAACTTGCATATGACATCAAGTCTACTTGCAACCACATTTCCATTCTCTGTTGAGCTCTTGTGCACATAAAATCTAAGATCAAATATATCAAGCAAGATCAATGGAGATAGGAAGAATGGAGATTCAAACCCTATTGGACATGTGATGGTATAATCTTTGTGATTTCATTTGATTTGCATTGTCTTAGGTAATCTTCATATGTTATGGTGGATCTTTGTTGTTGTTAGGTTAGGGTTTTGTGGTTGAATTAATTTAGTCTTTCAATATTGTTGTTATCCATTTTCACCATATTCATTGTGTCCTCTTGTCATGAAAAACAATCAAAAAATTCAGATTTGGTCACAACAAAACAACTTCACAAATTGGAAAAATTTATAGTCCAACAAACAAGAGCAATCAGTTTCAAAATTCTTGAGCTTCCTAAGCTATCTCTTTAGGTTTTCATCTAGAATTCAACCTATCTTTGGGTCTCACAAAGTCCATCATTGCTTTACACCTTACATTACATTCACATTTGTCTAAACTTGAGTCAAAAGGTCACTTGCTTGTCCTCATCATACTTTGTCAACACACTACATACAACAACATTTTGCTAAGTGGTCCATCATCAAGGTCTATCACCTTTGGGTCTCATTTGGTCTTACTTAGAGTCAAGATCAACTTACCTCATCAAGAGAAACTATGATCTCTTTGGAAGCCACACCTACTCTACTACATACATACTTGGTCTTACACTTTGGACATTGCAAGTAAACTTTAGATTCATTTACATTCCATCCAACTCTTGGTCTTCCATACTCTTTCCATTTTCATCTAGTCTCACACATCTTGGTCAATACCTAGTTCATGGTTGAAACCCATTTACAAAAATCTAGGAGAGAAGCTAAAGAAGCTCAAGAATATGCAAACATGAGTTCTTATGAGTATGACAATGATATCTTTTTCAATTCTGATCATACTACATTACCTGACATGGATGCCTATAGAAACATTCCAAATGTTGAGAACATGGACACTACAAACAACAATGATACACACAATGACAATATGGACAACTTTTCCATACATTCAGTAGAAGTGGAAGACACCATTATGAATCCTCATTTCAATAGATTGGTTGAGGAAATAATGAGGAGAGATAGACAATATTTTCTACAAGTGATGGCACAAAGTGGAACCAAGATCCCTCATGATTTTGACATGTCTCAAATAATGGAAAATCGACCTTTGCAACAAACTCACTCCAACATGGATCAAAGGAGGCCTAATAGTGGAGGCAATAGAGGACCACATATGGTGCCTGAATCACCATCATCTTTGTTTCAAAAACCAAAGGTCCCTTACACACATGGTCAAGCATATGATACTCACCTTTGCAGACCATTATGGAAGTCCTATATAGAAAAATATGCTCAACCACATACTAATGCTAAGGATCAACCACCAAAACAATTGGATATTCAAAGGCATGCTCAAAATTTTGACGCAAGGAAACCCCACATCAAATTAGGGGTCAACACACTAGAAAAAACTCATGACATGCCTATAGAGTATGGTATACATGGACAAAGAAGATATTCCATTCCTCACCATGACTCTATACCAAGTGGTCCATATACGCAACATCATTATAGACCTCCTCCATATGAACATGTTTATGATCAATATCATCCATATATGCAACATGCTCCTCCTCCAATTGGTGCCTCAAGCATGGGGTATGGTCCAAGAAGTCAGTCTCCACCTAAGAGCAATTTGGAACAGCAAATCAGAGACTTACAAAAGAAAATGGAGGACATAAATACACCGAAGCTAACTTACACAATGAGAGACATATGTCCTTATCCATTTTACAAAATCATTCCAATGCCTCCATTTCCTACACACTTTGTGATGCCTAAGTTTGGTAAGTACAGAGGAAAAGGGGATCCTAAGGCACACATAAGATAGTTTTTCATAGCTTGCATTGAGGTAGTAGTAGAAGAGACATATTTGATGAGATTATTCCCACAAAGCTTAGGTGATCAAGCTATGGAATGGTTCTCCCAACTCCCACCTGGAATTAAGTCTTGGGGTGATCTAGCAGAGGCATTTATCCAACATTTCTCATACAACATAGAGATAGGCATATCAGTGACTACTTTTTGCAACACCAAACAAAAGGATAGAGAGTCTTTTTCATCATTCTTACAAAGATGGAGGAATCTAGCTAGCAAATGCTCTTGTGAAATTCCACAAAAACAAATGGTAGAAATGTTCACCTAGAATTTTAACAAAGACATTGGTTATGACCTAAGAAAAGCTTATTTGTCCACTTTCAAGGACATCATTGAAAAAGGCTTAGCGATAGAAAAGGTCCTAATTGAACAGGGAGTCATTAAGATATTCAAGGAAAATAAAGATGACTTCAAAGGAAAAGATAAGCCAATATTTTGGAACAAAAACAAGAACACAGTCAATGATGGTGTTGTTGATGCCAATATAGTGCGACCCAAAATCATTTTTTCAGGATCAAGCTCTATAAACAATCAAGTGAATACTCAAACAACTTCTAGATCACAAAGGAAGTACACCCCATTGGGAGAACCACTTGAGTCAGTTTTCTAGAAGCTAGTGGCAAACAAGATAATCATAGTTCCACATTTTCCTCCATATGAGCCAAAGGTTAAACCAAATTGGTGGAATGATGATGAATATTGTGAATTCCATAAGAGCAAAGGTCATAAGACAAGAAATTGTCATCGACTGAAGAACATCATACAAGATCTCATTGATAGAGGTGACATTGAGATTGAAAGACACTCATCCAATCAAGAACATGAGATGTTTAAGGAACCATTCCCAAAGCATGACAAGGGAAAGTCTAAAGCCATAGATGACCAAACCAACTATACTAGAGCATCTTATAACTATGATTCAACTATCAATCACATTTCAATGGACAATTATGTCTCTACCATTATCATCAAGGACAAAATGCCGGAGAATTCTACCCAAAGACCCAAGATTGTCCTAAAAGGCATTGGATCTTCTTCCAAACCTACCTCAGAATGTAATGTTACAACTCGTTGAGGTAAATTCACTTTGCAAGGAGCTCCAACTAAAAAAATAGCTTCCTCATCAACCAAGCCTGAGTATGACCTTGTAGAATAGTTAGGGAAGACACCCGCACTAATCTCCATCCTTGAGCTCTTATGTATATCCCCCGCACATAAAGCTATTCTTGAGAAAACTTTGAGAGACATTGCTGTCCCTACTGATCTAAATGTGGACCAGTTTCAAGCAATGGTGGGATACCTTTCCATTCCACACTCCCTTACATTCACAGAAGTCGATGATGCTTCTGTAAGTCAACCACATAATGCACCTTTACACATTGAAGCCTTCATACACAAACATCGAATAAAACAAGTTCTGATAGATGGAGGAGCAGGTCTAAACATTTATACATTGAGCACTATTAAACAATTGGGATATTCTGATAAAGCTATGAATTCTACAAACAAAATTACCATTAAGGCATATGATGATGAAGAGTGTTCATCCAAAGGCATAGTCACCTTGCCTCTTAGAGTTGGGCTAGTTACAAAGGATGTGGTTTGTCAAGTCCTAGACCTAAATCTCACATACAACATATTACTAGGACATCCTTGGATTCATGAAATGAGGGTAGTCCCATTTACGTACCACCAATGCATTAAGTTTCCTCACAATGGAGTTGAAATAATAGTTAATGGAGATCCTAATCCATTCATATACTACAATAACTTGAGACCAAAAACTGAGACCATCATTCCTAGTAATCACGAAGCTATTCCTTCTTCTGCATACATTGATCCTGAGTCATTAAAACCTTTGACATCAAAACAAGGTGAGCTTAAAGGCAAATTCTAGGACAAGGGCATGGGTGAATACACTTTGAATAAGACCATGTACTTACAACAAGTCATGAATTCACCAAAAGAATATGGACGACCACATCCTAACAAGCATGTATCTATCATTATACTCAAATGGGACCCTACTATCTTTCAAAGATGGGGTGAACTGGAAGAGGAAGACTTATACAAAATGCTTTACAAAGACCTTGAAAATGATACACAAGATCACATCAGTATACCATGTGAGAAATATGGCAAAGGGTTCAAGATCCTACAAAAATTTGGGTATGATGGCAAAAGCCCTCTTGGGTTAAGAAAGGAAGGCATCATTGAACCTTTACAACCTGAATTGACATTCAAAAAGGAATGCTTGAAGGGACTTGGTTTCGTGACTTCCAAGGTCCACACTCAAAGGACAGCAGAAGCATTACAAATCAAAGCTACCAAAATTCAACAAGAGAATCGCTATTCCACAGACTCCAACAAATGGGAATGGGGTTCAGACAAATCCTCTAGTGACTACGAACTCACCAAGACATTCAAAGAGCTAGATGAACCCATAGAAGAAGAGGAATTTTATGAAAATTTCAAAGTTGGTCAAGAAACAACTGCGAAGGATCCCATAGAGTCCTTGCCTCTAGGGCCTAGGTAGAAATCACATAGAATGAGAACACCTGTCCCAATATGTGCTACTAGTGATGATAATTTGGATTCATTCATGATCGAGACTGATGAGGAGAGTACCAACGATGACCTCGATAACTACCTCGACATACTTGAATATAACCACATCTTCACTCTTAGCCCTGCTAACTTCGAAGACATCAAAGGCCTTCCCCTTGTTCACCACCAATTTATTGACTGGGATCATGAAGGACTTGCACAGTTTGACACATTCCAAAATGATGAATCTTTTATCGACTATCTTGGCATGTGAGATGATCTTCCCCCTGGGGACCATAAAGCAGGATACACTATAGAACTCAATAGCGTGGCATATTTTGGTGAGGGTGTCGAGCCTTCCAGTCACAAAAATGTAAAAATAAAAACAAATCAAGGGTCTTATGGCGAAAACCACACTGTGGCACTGTCTAACCCCAAAAAATTTAAAAGAAAGGACATATCCGAGGGCGAAAACCTCTTTGAGGCAACTGAAGATGGAAGGCTCGACATTCTCCCAGCATCATATGAGGAAAATTCGTCCATGTTGGTAGAGGAGACTATCAAAACAAACATTGGTATAGAAGAAGTTCCACACAACATATTCCTGGCTCAATCTTTGACAGAGTCAGAAAGGTCAAAATTCATAAGTTTCTTCATGGAACAACAAACCAACTTTTCGTGGTCATACACTGATATGCCTAGATTGGATCCGGATTTGGTAATGCACCATTTGGCAGTTAAACCAAGGGCAAAACCAGTGAAACATAAATTAAGAAAGATGTATTCACAAGTCGCATTATTAGTCAAAGTAGAGCTTGAGAAATTATTGGATGTTGGATTCATATGCCCAATTGATTATCTCGAATGGATCTCCAACTTAGTGCATGTCAGTAAACTAGATTGTAGTATCAGAATATGTATAGATTTTAGAGACATCAATAAAGCTTGTCCTAAGGATGATTTTCCATTACCAAATATTGACTTGATTGTCGATCTCACAATAGGACATGAGATGTTATCTTTGATGGATGGATTCTCTGGTTACAATCAAATAAAAATCGTGTTCGAGGATTAGCACAAAATAGCATTCAATTGCCCTTGGGGAACTTTCTATTGGAATGTCATGCCCTTTGGGCTAAAAAATGCAGGTGCTACATATCAAACAGCCATGACTACTATCTTTCATGATCTCATGCACGTAACTATGGAAGATTATGTTGATGACCTCTTGAGTAAATCAATAGATAGAGATACACATTTGGACATACTTTCAGTCATCTTTGATCAGTTGGAAAAGTATAAAGTAAGATTAAACCCCAAGAAATGTGTCTTTGGAGTAACCTCCGGGAAGCTCCTAGGATTCATTATATCAAAAAGAGGAATCGAAGCCAATCTAGCAAAAGTCAAGACCATCCTAGAGATGCAACCACCACAAAATATTAGTCAGCTTTGATCTTTGCAAGGGAGACTCCAGTCCATATGAAGATTCATAGCACAACTTGCAGATAAGTGTAATCCCTTTCAGCACTTGCTACATAAAAACATCAAATTCAAATGGGATGATAACTATCAATAGGCTTTCCAGATACTCAAAGATTATCTTCTGAATCCACCAATTTTGATGCCACCAGTTTTGGACCAACCTCTATTACTATACATATCAGCTACTTCAATAACACTAGGGGCACTCTTAGCACAACAAGTTGTTGAGGGCAAAGAAAAGGCAGTATACTATATCAGTCGCACATTGGTGGGATATGAGCTAAACTACACACCAATTGAGCGTGCATGTCTCGCTATGGTATTTGCTTCACAGAAATTATGACATTACATGCTAACTCATAAGACTAAGTTGGTTGCATTGCAAGGATTGATCCATTGAAATACCTTCTCAATAAAGCAACACTTACTGGGTGACTAGCCAAATGGGTGATGATCCTGAGTGAATTCGATATTGAGTATGTGGATAGAAAAGAAATAAAAGGACAAGCTATCGTAGATCAGTTAGCAGATGCTCCCATGATAGATGATGTTCCTCTAATTTCAGAATTTCCAGATGAATCCATTTTAACAGTGTCACATGCAAATCCTTGGCAACTATACTTTGACAGCTCACACACACAGCATGGGGTAGGTGCTGGTATCCTCTTCATAACTCCTCAAGGGGATTCTATACCAAAATCATATCAATTATCATTTCCATGCACTAATAACATAGCGGAGTATGAGACATTAACAACTGGATTACGGATTGCAGTTCAATGGAAGATCCAGAAACTTCATGTTTTTTGGGGACTCTCAACTTGTGATTTGTCAGGCAACTAATGACTACCAAACAAAGGACGATAAATTAATGCCTTACAAAAGAATGGTGGATGACCTAAAACAACATTTCATGAAGATAGACTTTGAGCAGATACCTAGAGAGTAGAATCAAGCCGCGGATGCCATGGCTACAATTGCTTCACTAATTGATCTACCACTGAATGAGACCCACTATGAGTTCTTGGTGGACAACCTTTTGGTTCCCTCATATGAAATCACTCCTATTGAGATGATATGTGTTGTTGGTCCTGAGTCCTAGTTATACGGTTCCATTTTCGCATACCTTCATGACCATACCCTACCTCCTGATCTATCCAATAACCAACACCACATTTTCATTCGTCAATCTTCTCGATATGTCATTTTAGCCGATATCTTATACTGCCAAGGTCTAGATGGCACTCTTATTAGATGTTTAGAAAGTGATGAAGCTCAGATTGCGTTACGTGAAGTACATGAAGGGATATGTGGTCCACATTCTAGTGGTCCTACCTTAGCCAAGAAACTCATCAGGACTAGATATTACTGGCCCAATATGGAAAAAGATTCATATCAGTTTGTCAAGAAATGCAAGCAATTTCAACTTCATGGAGACCTCATCCATGCACCAGAACAAGAACTTCAATCAATTGCGACTCCTTGGCCTTTTTGTCAGTGGGGACTCGATCTCATAGGCAAGATTCACCCTCCATCTTCCAACGGTCATAAATTCATCATCACTACCATAGAGTATTTCACAAAATGGATCGAAGCCGTACCTCTCATGCAAGTCACGGGAAAAAAAATTGCTACCTTCATTCTCAACTATATCGTTTGTCGATACGGTATTCCTATTTTCATCATCACTAATAACGGGCGTCCCTTCAAAAATTAGGATGTTCATGAACTCTTTGACCACTTTCAAATTACCCATCATTTCTCCACACCATATTACCCCCAAGGTAATAGTCAAGCTGAGGCGTCTAATAAAACAATCCTTAAAATCTTGAGAAAGACAGTTGATGATGCTGGCCGTAATTGGCATATCCAACTAAATCCAGTACTTTGGGCTTACCGCACAAGCGTCCACACACCTACATGGGCTACACCCTATTCACTTGTCTACGGCACTGAAGCTATCTTGCCTATTGAGGTCGAGTTACCCTCTTTATGAGTCTCTTTGCAAAACATTATCAGTGATGAAGACTACAGGGTCTCTCGCTTACAAGAACTTGAACTATTAGATGAACGAAGACAAATTGCTTTTAATCATCTCAAGGCTTATCAACAATGAATGAGTCACAACTACAATCACAGAGTCAAGCCTTGTACAGTTGAGGTAGGTGATTTGGTTCTCAGAGAAAATCCTAAAAATCAGCAAGACAGAGAGAAGAAAGGCAAGTTCGAACCAAATTGGCTTGGCCCTTACATCATTATAGCAGCCTATGGATCTGGTGCATATCAGCTCTCAACCACAGAGAGTGAACCTTTGGAGGATCCTATCAACAACATGCACCTTCATAGGTTTTACACATAGCTCTTCAGAGTATCCTAATTCAAAAATACAAAAAATTCAAAAAATTCAAAAGGACAAAAAAAATCATTACTTGGTGAAAACCTGGCAAATAGGCACCTCGTGACACAAAAAAAAAAATGAAAAATCAAGAAAAAGATTTCGTCCAATGGTGAAAACCACTTTGGTGGCACCTTGGGCAAGTACCATGGTGAAAACTGGATCACCGACGTCATGCGTAGAGACATTACTCCTCCCTCCTTTAGGATTCCATTTCATCCTTCACTTTGCACACACTCACAACCTATCCATCCATAATAAACTTTACACATTCCCATCATGGCTTGTCATTGATCTACCCAAGATTGGTTAGCCATTCATAATAAATCAGCTCATATGTGTGGCTTAGGCAAATCCTACATTTAGTGATGGGTGTGGAACTAAGAGCATCACATGTTTCAAGGAGTACAGTTTCTTCCACTTTTCTTCAGTCTATCCGCACACAATCCATAATAAAGCAACATCTGTATCGCCAATTCGCAATAAAGTTTCATCTTCTCCATAATAAAGTATCAGTTTCATGGATTCAGTCAGTTTTAGATGAGACACAACAGCAACAATGGACTTCAACAAATAAAATCTTTCAACAAACTCAGACAACATATGGTTCAATGCTATCTATCCTTTTTGTGAAAGTAAACATTGTGACCACAATCAAATAAGACTTATACAAGTGACAAGAGACATTAAACTTGAGGACTATAGTGGATGTTGGTGTCGAGTCTTGGTTTTCTTTTGATTTTATCTTTTTGGTGACATGTCTTTTAGCTTTTCCAGGATGTCTCTGACTAGAGATTCTATCTCTAGGATGTCTTTGACTAGAAAGGTGAGGATGGGGTATTGTCACCTATTTTTCTTTGCTGTCTGTGGATTGTCTCTTAGTAATGCTATGACTTGTCCAAGGATATGAGGACACTGAGAGTCTAGTATGAACTGGGGTATTCCTTGTTTGCAACTGTCTTATCTCCATGTAAATAGGTACAATGACTTTCTGGGTCAAACATATGCCTCAATTGTCATAACCTATTTTGCCATAATAAAGCTCAATGATGATAATGCACAAGAAGCTCTTTTCACTTTCATATCTTCTATCTTCCATCCCCCTTTCCTAATTGACTTCTATCATCCTTCTTGAGTCCGTATAGCCTGTTATCACATGACTGAGTATAATGACACACCAAAAATATTTACATTTCATGTAGTTGCACCTGCATTACCACATATAAGCATTTCATACATATACATAGATATTACAATTGCACCATATCCTGCACACAACACATATTAGCACAGTTTACATTTTCATCATGTAAATAGTTATTTGCTTCATCATATCCATCTGCATTTCATACATTCACATTCACATATGCATAACATATAAAACACAAAAGAACAAAAAAAACATTGCATTGCATCATATACATATTTGCATCCATATCATAAGCATCACATAGAAACATACATCATAAGACATATAGAAGCATCACATAGGTACACATGCATATAGTTGCCACAAAGATGAATCATCTCATATATATATAATCAAAAGTGTCATGATACAATGATGTCAAAATACATATGGCTACAAAATCACCCGAAGGTGTGTACATCATAATACAAAATGGTACAAAACTAATACATAGGGAGCCCTCTAAGGCTATGATGAACACCCTCCCTCGGAGCTACCTAGCCTCGATGGAGTCTGAGCCCTAGAAGGACTTACCCCAAGATCATCTCTCATGCCCCCTCTATCTGGTGGTGGTGGAGGACCCATAACCCCACCACTAGTTGCCTGTCTCCTCTGACTCCCTCCCATAGCCGTCGCTGTTTGTGATGGTCTGTGGAAGCTCCTCGCCTGCTACTCTGGTGGCAATACTCCGTAGTATAGGTCTCGCCAATAACCTATCTCCTCCCCTGCCCATAGAACATAGGCATATCCAGCCCTTGTGTCCTTTGCTCCCTGTCTCGCAGCCCTCAGTGCTGTCTCAACCTCAGTATAGCACTGGATAGCCTGATCCTGCTCATGCTCTATGTCCCTCAGTCACCTCCTCAGCCTAGTTGTCTCCCTCTCTAGGTCCTGGATCTCATCTGCCTGTCCTTGGCAGATCTCTCTCAACTCAAGAAGCTCATCCTCCTCCTCCTCGGCCCCCTATGCCTCTTCCTGTGGCTCTAGTTATGGCTATGCCTGTACCTATGCCTCTGCTTGTACCTATCTCTACCCCTGTCCCTACACCTGTCTAGGACCCTGTGCTGCTGGCACTTGTAGTTGCAATCCACCGCGACCCCTCACCACTCAAGCCTGTCTCTCCTCCCCACCCTCTCTCCATGGAGCTACCCTCCTCTCTCTAACTGCACCCGTCTCCTCCATTGGCCTCTCCCCCCACCATCTCCATCATCATCCCCATCCCCACCACCATCTCCATCTAGAGGCTCCCCTGGGTCTGTCAGTCATGGAAAGGGATGCTTAGCCCAATATGTCATGTACTCTACATCCATGGTTGCATCCTCAATCTTTGGCCAAATGTCCCATGGCATCGACACCATCTCTACGAGCTGCATCATGACCTGATCATATGAGAACAATGACCTAAATTATTCCTAATCCTTGACTATCCAAGCATACATCACGGAACCCCATGGCATCCACTGAATACGGCCAAACTGTCTGCATACTGTGTCAAACAGCTATCTCTCCAATACATAGGGTGTCCGCCCAATTAGATATCTGCTCCGGAAGGTATAAGGCAGATCTACTACATCCTCCTCCCACTACTCACACTCACGATATAGCCTCCATATCACAATGTTGATCTCATCCAGGACTTGACGCCAATGCTCCAACCTGCCAATCTGTGGCTATGATATAGTCATATCGTACAAATGAACAAAGTTGCATCCATGACCCCTGCCTCTGAAATGTATCAGCCGGGTAACCGGTAGATGCTCATATGCCCACACCTACAACAATGTAACTCCACAGCCCAATCCTATGGATCCATGATAAACAAACTGATGCAGCTCATATTACAAGTGTGCTAGCACACATGGTCCCTAGGCATATCTGGTGTGCTATGTAACTAGTGTCTCCAAGGTGCTCCCCCAACCCACAGCCAACCCTCGTGTCACCCTATCTAGATAGAGGAACCCACTGATCCCTCCTCCTAACACTATTGGTAGTGCTAGTCCTGTCACTGTCATGGTATCCCATGCCATGTGTCCAGCTCTCATCTCTAGTCCCGGATCCTAGAACACTCATCTCAGGGCCTCCCTATCTCCATCTCGATCATAGGGTATTAGCTCCCCTTTGATCAGTATCTGCAGTATCCTGTAAACATCCTCCAAGGTGACTGTCATCTCACCCATCGGCAAATGAAATGTACAAGTCTTAGAGTGCCATCTCTCACCCAATGCAGTCAACAACCTCATGTTCGCCTAAAACTTAGGCACATAAAGAATGTATCATAGACCCATACCCTCAATAGCAGCTCGGTCCTTGAATGTCAGCTCTGATCGTAATCTTTGCATCGACAAGAATCTATCTCATGACTCTAGCATAGGCAAATACTCCTATAGTCAAGCAAAACAATCATGTTAGTCAAAGTGACACTCACTTTTCATCACAAAGTGTTGCTTCTATCCTAGTGACACGCATTGTTCATCACAAAGTGTTGCTATCTATCCCAGTGACACTCACTGTTCATCACAAAGTGTTGCTATCTATCCTAGTGGTACTTCCTGTTCATCACAAAGTACTACGAGTTTTGCACTCCGTGTTTATCACAAAGTGTTGCTCATATTTGCACTCCCTGTTTATCACAAAGTGCTGCTCATATTTGCACTCACTATTCATCACAAAGTGCTGCACCTATTGGTACTCCCTGTTCATCACAAAGTGCCTCGATCTATCTTATTTTAGGGCCTCTACTTGAGTGTATCCTCTTGAGTAGTTTCCTAATTGGCAACATAAGTTCTATGACAAAATTGTCAATCCTAGCCCTATCTGCTATCCTAGTCTTCCCTAGAGGACCTGCTTGAGTGTATCTTCTCAACAACTTATCCAATCAACAATGTATGTTCATAACAGAACTGCTGATTTGACCTTGAAGATATAAACGCACTTATAGACTGCACAGATGCACCTGAAATACATAGACATGCCTATCCTGCACAAACGTGCCCACATTTCACAAATGTGCCTGAACAATGCAGACGTGCTCGCATTTGACACAGACACTTTTTCTAGCATAGACGCACTTGGCACAAACATAGACATGCCTAGCCAACCTAGACACACCTGGCACCAATGCAGACGCGCCTACACGTTTTTGACATTTTTTGACATTATCCTAAAGCGCATTTATTGCACTACCTAGCATGAATTTATGACAACAATTAATGCGACAAAGTACAAAAGAGGTTATAAAATACTTACTGGCTCTCCTGCCTCTGCTGGCCTCTGAAATCGGCGAACGTGATAGAATCTATGCACCAATGCCATCGTTGCTGATTGTTGTTGCTCTATTTTCACTCTGCACTCTGATCTCTTGGATGTGTGGATGACAATGAGGATATATTCCCCTCATGGTCTATGTTATAGACTACCCTATCCCTAGCCCTAGCCCTCATTTCCCGAGTCAGTCTTCTTTATCTTGTGACTCTATCAATCTATCCTATCCGGTCAGTCCATTCTAGCCTTTCTTTCTTATCGAGAGATTGTCTGTGATCCTTTCTAGACATTTTCATCCAATCTCTCGAGGGGGCATATCATTCCCATCTTGGGGCAACTTTGTATCAGTTCCTCTTTTCTTCCTTGAAACAACCCGACAAGTTGCATTATCTCAAAGAGGGGCAAAATGTAGACACCTAAAATTGTCATGTCTAATTAAATAAATATCTTTATTTATTTAATTATCTCAAGCCTAATTCTTCTATTAATAAAATAAATCTTCATTTATTTAATTTATTTATTTATCCTCTTCTAGCCTTATTTCTCATTTAAATAAATACATTTATTTATTTAAACTGCCATTTTCCTAAATTAAATAAATATCTTATTTATTTAAGTGATCCCATTTCTTCTATTAATTAAATGAATCTTTATTTATTTAATTAATTTATTAACCTTTTCTACCCATGACACATGTCATTCATCTCTTAATTCCTACACTACCTACCCTCTCATTATTTTATTATTTCTTCTACCTACCCTCTAATCATAGCCGACCTCTTTTTACACCTCTCAATCTTATCCCTCCATTTCATATCGTGTCTTATACATAAGGAGATTCTTCCTTCATTATCAAACCCTCACTATGCATTCAGCCCCGACTACGCTTTTGAACTTGCATATGCAATCAAGCCTACTTGCAACAACATTTCCATTCATTGTTGAGCTCTTGTGCACATAAAATCTAAGAGAAAATATATAAAGCAAGATCAATGGAGATAGGAAGAATGGAGATTCAAACTCTATTGGACATGTGATGGTATAATCTTTGTGATTTCATTTGATTTGCATTGTCTTAGGTAATCCTCATATGTTATGGTGGATCTTATTTGTTGTTAGGCTAGGGTTTTGTGGTTGAATTCATTTAGTCTTTCAATATTGTTGTTATCCATTTTCACCATATACAGTAACAAACTTTTTTAGGAATGTCCAAAGCTTGTATGCATCCATAATGTTATAAATGGATACCAGGACTAGTGAAAGGGAGATCACAAGAATTTTGTAAGGAAACTCTAGCAAAATATATTTAGGTTTCTTTTTCTGGTTTCATGGAGATGACTCTAGATGATGTAATATTTTCAAGAGTGAATATAAATATATAAATCAAAGTTTCAGGCCTAAAATTTCTTTGTCTTCTGGTGTGCATTCTGTAGTTTGCTGGTTTCATTTGGATAATCTAGGGTTGTTCGAATCAGCATGGATTGTAAGGTGATCTTATAGACATTATTTCTGGCTTTTCTCTTTAGGAGAGGGATTAAATGTGCAAGGAATATTTCTGTTAGCAAATCTATTGTTTGTTGCCATGAATCTGATGAATTATTTTAGTTAAATGGGAAAGGATCTATGTATATGTTAGACATGTATGAGGTTCATGAAAGCTGAGATGATGAGGCGTATCATAATGTTCAGTTGTTGAGAATTATTGCTTAATTTAGGTGACTATGTGGCTTGGATAAGGCACTAGTACTTGTTGTGGGATTCTTTTTTAATTTTCTTGAAGATCAATACTGAAGAAGTATATAAGTTTTTATTCAAATATTTTAGTTTATGTTGAGGTGATGAAATCCACTGGTTTTGACACTGGTTTACTGTGGATCTCATTTAAAAGTGTGAAAGTATTCACAAAAGGTGTACCCACCTGAACTTTGGATAAGTTCAAAGTGTAGAAGGTTCTCATAACCTTGTTATAGGTTACTCTAAGGTTCTTTTTTCCTTGATCTCTTCATATGCACACAAATTTATTCATTTTCTTACAGGGGGATAAGAGGGAAATCAGAATTTGAGAATAACAAAAGTGGCAACTCTGCTAGGGAGAGTCATAGTGTGTATCTATGTTGCAGATTGGTGCCTAAATTAATTTAGAAGTTGTTCGGATATCTATGTTGTGAGAAATTGCCTGAACTCTGATTTGTGTTATCTGTCTCTTTGAAAATCTTCGTGATGTTTGTTTTTAAAATCAGCAAGTATTTTGTTTAAAGCTTGTTTTCATATTTCCCATAGTCTTTGTGGGTGGCAACTCTGACAAGCATAACCACTCCTTTTAAATAAGTGAAACTCTTTAAGAAAACAAGCATAATGCAGAGAGGAAAAAACACCAGGTCTTTCATGAAGAAGCATCCTCAAGAGACATTGCAAGAGGGACTACCTGAACAGTCATAGAGAGGCCAAAAAAGATCATTTGTACATGAGCCATCTAATGCTGCTGGGGTATAGAAGAGCATCAATACGAGTAAGTCATCTGAGAGACCCATCGATGCAAATTCAAATTCTTCTGCCCGCAAATCTAAGCATGATATTTTAGGTTTCCATTCTAGTTTGTTTGGGACTATTGAAGATGTCCAAGTTTCAAATTAGGGGATCTCCCATGCTAGTTTTTCTGGGAAAGACAAAAATAGTTCAAACATTAAGAGAGATTTTGTACTTAGGACAATTGATGGAAACACTAATTTAATTGATATTGACCAAGTCAATATGTCAGACTTTGAAGAAATCTTCCCTGATGAAGATAAGGTATCCCAAGAAATTAAAGTCCTGAATAGAAGAGTCCATCATTTAATTTCCTTAAGAACACAAAAGGAAGCAGATAAAGAGAGAGAGGTAAAAGCAAAATTGATGGAGAGAGACAGGCTTCTAAGACAAATTGCTGACCTTGAGCTATTTACCCAAGAAAAAGCCAAGAGTGAGGACGAAGGTCCAGTGATCAGAGAAATCTTAGTTCCCAAGAACAAACCTGTATATAAGTCAGTAGTGCAACCAAGTAGGGAAGTCCTTAGCGACCCACAACCTATTAGAAATAATGTTGACAAAGGAAAGCAAAAATGTATGGAAGGTGGGTATGGATCTAAGACTACAATAGAGATCTCTAACATGTTATCTGCACATGAAAGAGAGATGGAAAGCATGAGGAAAGAGAAAGAAGATTTGCAAATGGAGTTAGAGAAAGCTGAATTAGAAGCAGCCAATCAAGAAGTTAAAAGAAAGATTAGCTATCTAAAGGCTCCTCCTATCATGTTTCCCTCAGTAGACCTAAATAAACTTGTTCCTCAGCAAGCTTCACTCCCTCCAGTTAAAATTAAGCCAACCTTGCCTATTAGCACTGCCACAACCAATCAAGCCCCTGTTACTAAACAAGGTAACCAGATCTCTCTAAATCAAACCCCCAATGTAAGAATGAACATGGGAAATAACCTTGCTGCTAACCAATTCTAGAGAAGACCTATTAATCTAGAACTTTATAGGCAACTCTTTTTTGATGGAATCCCAGGGTACCCTAACCATGTTCCTATGGAATTGAGGGATAGACTTCACAAATTTGCTGGGAATAATGCAATCGGTGTGGAAGAACACTTGAAATCTTTTGGTGACTTAATAAATGACTATGAAATTGTAGATGAAGATGTCATCATGAAATTGTTTGTATAGTCTTCAGTAGATGATGCAAGGGACTAGTATAGAGGCCTCCCTCTGAATAGCATTGGGTCTTAGGAAGATTTTTAAAATTGCTTTCAAGAACAGTATGGTGACAAAACAAATGTGAGCTTAATGCTCAATGAGCTCAACAATATCAGAAAGTCTGACAATGAAATTGTCACAGATTTTAATGCCAGGTTTCAAAAAGAAATGCATAGGCTATATCAGGTAATGAGGTTAGATGACAATATGTGCCTGAATACTTATTACAATGCCTTTGATTCTAAAATGGCCTATATTCTAAGGGATAAGAATCCACATAGTCTAAGACATGCATTTAGAATTGCCATTAATGTGGAGAGTTATAGGAAAGCATCTGGGAAAATAGGGAGAAGAACTGATGGTAGGCTGTGGCAAGAATCAAAATAGCAACCTAATAAAGTTGCTAAAGAAGAAGATAGAATAGAGAAATTAGTGACTGTTATGAAGGATCTTACTGCCAAGGTGAGTAAAAATGATAAGCCTCATTACAATTGGCATGACAGGCCTCCTAGATTGCATGACATGCCTTACAACACTACTTGGAAGGATGGCAAGCCTCAAAATGAGAAGCCAAAGAATACTCAGAACCAGGATACCCAGGATCCTTTAAAAGGAGGAAATGATCATAATATGGAGAATAGTCCTTGGTGCATGGCTTGTGATGGACCACATTATTGTCATCAATGTGTTGTAGCTCAAGCCCTTGAAGAATCCATGAGACAAGAGGCTGAGCCTGATATAAATATGTTTGAAACTATCATAGAAAGTGATGATGAGTCATTACAAAGTGAACTTAGTGAATGTGATGTGCTGAATAGTAAAAGGTCTTTCCAAGGACAGTTAACAGTTGATTCGCATCCCACTTTGAATGTGGTAACAATTGAAGATGAAGAAGTTCATCTCAAAAGGCCTAGTGACGAAGAAGTAAGAAATCTCGCTAAAGTTGCCATAGCCAAAGCCAAGCACAATTACAATTTGACAAGTACTAAGAAGGATGGGGATCAGGGTGAACTTGGCTCAATGTTTATAAAAGAAGTATCCCAAAAGAAAGCAACAAGTAATACCACCTTGCCTCAAGATGGTCAAGAAAAGAAGAACCAAGTTAAAGATGTAGCCAATGGTATGGATGATAAAGCTACTAGTGATATACAAGGAACTGCCACAATGAAGAAGGCAAGCTAGCCTAAGATAGAGAAAGTTAAGACTAATACTGAGTTGATTAATAATTCCACATTTGATATAACTCAGGCTCTTACCTAGATGAAGGTCACTATCCCATTGATAGAATTATTGAAAATAAAGGAACATAGAGAAGCTGCTTTATCTTTATTTTCTAAACTATCTGACAGTAACACAACTTTACCTTCCAGTTCAACTAAGGATGAAAAGGATCAGGAGCTGCAAACCCTAGAGGTATATGTTGGAACAACTATTACACAAGAACCCTCACAAGTTGATCCTTTCTATGTTATGTTGTTAGTAAATAACTGGTTAATTAAAAACTATATGATAGATTGTGGTGCAGCTACAAATGTAATGCCTTATGGTGTCATGAAAGAATTAGGATTGTCAGTGAGTATAGTGTATGGGAAATGTTATGCTATGGATAACAGAGAAGTGCTAGTGATAGGTACAATGAAAGATGTTGAAGTAAAAATAACAGTATTCCCTAAAGCAACATACAAGATGGATGTCATTGTAACTCACACCAAACCTCATTATGGCATGTTGTTATCTAGACAATGGGCTGCAGTAGTGGGTGGAAATGTTCAGTTGGATTTGTCATATACTACTATCCCAATAAATGGAAATGAAGTCAAATTGTATAGAGAACCACGTGCCCCTAGAGTAATTGAGAAAGTAGACCCTAGTATGCTCAACTGTATGATTGATGTGGATCTTGACAATTTTAGATTAGAACCAATTTTACCTCAATTGAAGAATACTGACTCTATTGTGACTGAATTGGAATCTCAACAGCATGGTTTGTGGCACATGTATTTTGATGGAGCTTGCTCTAAAGAAGGATTTGGAGTAGGAGTTCTTTTTGTGTCCCCTTCAGGTATAACCTTCAAATATTCCTTTCTATTAGCCTTTCAGCGTACAAATAACACTATTGAATATGAAGCCTTGTTATCAGGACTTGAAGTTGCAAAAAGGCATGGCATTCAATTGTTAAAAGTGTTAGGAGACTCAGAATTGGTTGTTTCTCAAGTTAGAGCTAAGTATGCATCTAAGAATGATAGACTGAAAAGATACAAGCATGCAGTATGGGATGTGATTGAGAATTTTAGTGCATTCTCTATACATTGGATAGAAAGATCTAAGAATATCATGGTTGATTTCTTAGAAAATGTGGCATTAAAGAATGATGATGCAACACTAACTGGTATATCCACAGTTGAGATAAAATCTAGGCTTGCCATTCCTCACAATGTATATAATTGGCAAGTGTTTGCTAATGATGAAGATATTCTTAGGTTTATATAATGCATTGATGACTATGATGGACAAAAAATTGATTGCAATGCCTTGGTGGAAGTGGTTGAAAATAGAGAAACTATGTTTGGAAACGACCTAGTTCAGTTAGAAACTAATGAAATACCTAAAGGGTTGGTGGAACTGGAAGGTATATTCAGTTACAGTGACAATCATCTGCACCATCAATCAACCACTAAGTTAGATGAACTAGAGGAAGTAAACTTGGGGATAGAATCATCCCCTAAGTTGGTGTATACTGGAAAAAATTTGCCTCCTCATGTTAGAATAAACCTTATCAATTTATTAAAGAAATATAATCATGTCTTTACTTGGTCTTATGAAGATCTAAAGGCATATAGACAGGATCTATTTCAGTATGAAGTCCCTTTGCTTCCAGATACTAAGCCTTTTAGACAAAAACAAAGACCTATCAACCCCGTGTTGGAATCTAAAATGCAGCAAGAATTGACCAAGTTAAGGGAAGGGGAAATTATTAAGCCTATAAGGCATTCATCATGGGTCTCAAATTTGGTCCTGGTTAGAAAGAAGAATGGGGACATAAGACTCTGTGTTGATTTTAGGAACCTAAATGTTTCTTCCTTAAAAGATAATTACTCTTCTCCTAATATGGAGGTGATGTTGCAAAGAGTAACTGGTTGTGACCTATTGTCTATGATGGATGGGTTCTCAGGGTATAACTAGGTGTTAGTAAAAGAATTTGAACAATTCAAAACTACTTTCACCACCCCTTAGGGAACATACGTGTATGTCAAAATGCCTTTTGGTTTGAAAAATGTTAGAGCTACTTTTTAGAGGGCAATGGATGTAGCTTTCAAGTAATTCATCAATATTATCATGGTAGTATATCAAGATGATTTGACATGCTTCTCCAAAAGGGTGGATGACCACTATGGACACTTAGAACAGGTTTTCAATAAAGCTCTAGAATTTGGATTATCCTTAAATCCTAAAAAGTGTCATTTTGTTGTTACTGAAGGGAAGCTGCTAGGGCATATTGTCTCCAAAGAAGGGGTAAGAATAGACCCTAAAATAATTGAGGCTATAAACAATGTGTCTAAGTTGAAGAATGTTAAAGGTATCTAATCTTTCTTGGGCAAAGTAAATTTTGTTAGAAGATTTATTGCAAATTTTGCAAAGATAGTCAAGCCCATTGTTAAACTGCTAAAAAGGGATACAAAGTTCTGTTGGGATCAAGAAGCTTCAAAGGCTTTTGATGAAATCAAAAGGGCTATTCAAGAGGCACCAGTGTTGAAGTCCCTTAACTACAGTAAGCCTTTCTCTTTGTTTTCTTTTTCTTCATATCACACAGTGGCTGCAGTTCTTTTACAAAAGGATAATGAAGGATATGAACGCCCTATAGCTTTTTATAGCAAATCTTTATAGGCTGCAAAGTTAAAGTATGAAATTATGGAGAAGCAAGAATATGCTTTGGTCAAGGCTGTTGAATCTTTTAGGCCATATCTTGTAAATGCATGAGTAATTGCTTATGTCCCACATGCAGCTATCAAAGATATTATATCCCAGTCTGAGGTCACAGGTAAGAGATGCAGATGGATAACCAAAATCCAAGAATTTGATTTAGAAATTAAGATCACTAAATTGGTGAGAGGTTTAGGCCTTGTTAAGCTTATGGCTAAATAAAACCTTCTTGATGTTGAAGTGAATAATGTTGAAATTGAGAACATCTTGGTCACCAGTATTGAGGCACAACCTTGGTACTTAGAGATAGTACATTTTGTAAGAGATGCAACATTTTCAGAAGGAATGACCCCTAACTAGCGAAGAACTCTGAAGTTGAAGTCACAAAAATATGTCCTCATTCAGGGTGATCTATTTTTCGTAGAATAGAGATGGGGAATTGCTAATGTGTTTGGATAAATCCTAGGCTAAAAGAGTGTTAACTGAAATGCATGATGGAGTGTGTGGGGGTCACTACTCTACCAAGACAACTGCTAGTAAGATAGTTCAGGCTGGATATTATTGGCCTACTTTGTTTAAAGATGCTCATGAACATGTCTAGAGATGTGACCCATGCCAAAAGTTTTCATCAAAATTGAAGTATGAGGGAGCTTTACCCCTCAACCCAGTCATAGTGGAAGCTCCTTTTGTCCAATGGGGCATTGATTTTATTGGAGAAATCGTTGAAAAATCAAGAAGAGGTCATCGGTGGATTATAGTAGCTACTGATTATTTTACCAAGTGGATTGAAGCTATATCCACTAGGAAAGCCACAAGTAAGGTTTTTATTGACTTCCTAATGGATAATGTCATAACCAGCTTCAGAGTCCCTGTAAACTAGTGATGGATAATGCCATGAGCTTCTGGTCAGAAGAGTTTGTTGAATTTTGCACCAGCCATGGAATAGTTATGTCCTACTCTTCGCCTTATCATCCTTAGGGTAATGGGCAAGCTGAATCAAGTAATAAGAGCCTCTTGAACATTATTAAGAAAATCCTAGAGGAAAATAAAAGGTCTTAGGACCAAAAGTTGAAATTAGCCCTTTGGGTAGATAGGGTTACTGTTAAGAGAGCAATTGGTGTCTCACCTTTTGAGTTAGTCTATGGTATGCAATCTAGGGTGCCAGTCAATAATATTCTTCCAGTGTATAAGTTCCTATAAGCTGAAGACATGGAGTTATCTGAACCTATGGAAGACTAGATGATTCAGATGGTGGAGATAGAAGAAATTAGAACTTTGGCTCACAAGAGGAATTTGAAGATCCAATTGCAGTCCAAATATCTTTTTGACAAAAGGACCTTGTTGAGAAAGTTTCAAATTGGTGATGTGGTTCTTGAATGGAATGCAAAAGGACAAGATAAGGGAAAACACAAAAAAATTGAGTCACTATGGATAGGCCCCTCTGTGGTTTGTGATCTTAATGGAAAGGATTCATATTTTTTGTAGAATATGAATGATGAGGTACATGAATTTCTAGTGCATGGACAATTCCTAAAACATTACTTCTCTTAATGTCCATGCATAGAAGCTCTTAGTCTGTGCATATTTAGGTTTGCTTTTGTTGTTGTTTTTTGGGCTTGTGTTTGGTTTGTTCTCCAGAGAGTTTCTAAATTCTTGTGTTTATCTTGCAATCAACCATCCCCAGTCAGAGCAACAATTACCACTGTTTAAAATTGGATATTCTTGTTTCATAATTGGCTAGAAGTCTGTAAAAAATGTGTCTAGTATGGCTTTGTTGCCTCTGATTTTCTTGGGTCAGAAGAGGGTTTAAGGTTTTTGAGTTCTAACCCTTCCTATGTTTGGAAAAACCCTTATGTTCTATACTTGCGTTACTTTTACCACTTAGAGAAGGGTCGATCTATCATGAAAAGTGTCCCCCCATTAGTTATTGCCCTCGGCGGTCCTTTAATTTTTTAAATCCGTGCACCTTTACCTTTATCTTGTTTTAATGTTTGTCGGGCCCCTTAATTATTGTGCAACTCATTGTTAATCTTGCGGTTGTCATTGTTTCACTAGGCAAAGATTCTAGCAAGTTAATATTCATGAAATAGCGAAAAAGCTAGGCGGGCCTGACCAGATGGATTGACCGTCAAATTAAAGGACTGCATCTTGCTTTAAATCCAACAGCTCGTGTTGATTCGTTAGCCTGAGATGCATGTGATATAAGTTATGTGAAACAGCAAAAGACTTGGTGGGTCCTAGAAGCGAGCGACTTCTTTGGTTAAAGGATGATCGGTTTAGAAAAGATCAACGTCTCACATTGATTCGCGGCTAGAAGATGCATGTGTTCTACATTTTGCAAAGTAGCAAAAAGGTGGTGGGCCTGGGCAAGGTGGTCATAGCAAGGGTAATTGACGAGCAAGTTCCTGAGATCCAATGGATACCACTGCTTCGCGAAGATAAGTAACCTGAGTTTTAAGCTCTGCAAAATGGCAAAAGGGGCTAGTGGGCCTGAAGGACAAGTAGGTCATAAAGTTAAAGGCTGACTAAGTATGATTTAATTAGATGGTTGTTGTGGATTCGTGGCCTAAAGTCAAGCGAAGATTCATGTTCGTGAAATAGCGAAATGATGTTGCAATCATACGACGAATGACATTGCAAGACAGATTGTTTGTTCCGTGGAGTGTAATGGTGACTTTTCAAGTGCGCGTGGCTCTGAAGGGTAGTTGAAGGCCCGCCTTGGCTCAACTAGCAGTTATGTGGAGAATAGTTAAGTAAAGCATGTGGCGGTTTCAGAATGGAACCCGATGGAATTTCCTGAGCAAATGGCTGACTGCCACATGGCATTTGTTAACCAGTGACGAGATAAAGCAAGTGGTCTCTAAGTTAAAGGGCCCACTTGAAAGGTATAAAGAATGTTAAAAGGTGTTCATCTTGTGGTTGATCCAACGGTTGTAATTGTTTTGTAGCCCGAAGATGCCCGTAGTTTAGTCTCTGCGAAATGGCAAAAATCGTTAGTCATCAAGATGATGCGCGATTAGTTAATAAGACTGACAGTCGTTATAGGAAATAAAGACCCAGTAGGTAAATCATGATCTAATGGCCGGTGTTGCTTCAGGAAGGAAAATTGCACAAGTTTTAAGGCCCGTGAAATAGAAAAAAGAAGGTAGGGCCTGTCACTAACATAGAAAGACCGGACGGAATAAAAGCAGTGCAAGTTCCCGTGATCCAATGGTTGTCATTGTTTCACGAAAGAAAGGTGTAGAGGTTTTAAGCTTTGTGAAATAGAAAAACAACGAAACAAAGGAAATACTTAGAGAATTTATGATCCGTTGGAGCCCGTTTTTTAATTCGATTTGTGAATTCAATTCTGAGGTGATGGCCGAAGCATGCGAGATTAATTTCTAAAATTCAATGCCAACTTTTTGTATTAGAGTCTGCATCAACTTGAATGTTGGCATCATTTCAATGAGTCTGTTGCAGAGCAATTGGTGTAGAGCAGTTTTCTTCAAGCTAATAACAGGTTTTTTGTGCTTTTTCTTGCTAATTTTGGTCTGAAGTCGGTGATTGTTGTGTGAATTGTTTCATTAGAGATTTGTGCAAGTCTCAATCAATATAGCTGCATTATCAAGATGGAACCAAGAAGGGAGTTGACAGGAAAAGTGAATTACGAGGATAGGAGCATTTGTGATGATTTTTTGGAACAGTTGAGACAAAAAGGTATCTTGGAAAGAGAACTGGATACTGCAAATCAACACAAAGAAAAATTCAAGAAAATCTCAGAAGAACTTGGTGACTTGTTGAAGAATCAGAAACCTAATGGTGACACTAATGGTCTTGGCTTTGAAGCTGGTGAAAGCTCTGATACCAATTGTTAGGATTCCCACATATATTGAGATGGGGGGTGAATCAGTATCTAACCAGTTATAAGATATTCTTAACTTAAAACATGTAAAGTATATCAATACTATATACTGGTAAACAAGAAATAATGCAATAAATAGAGATAACAACAACCACATGAAAACCACACCATAACAAAGTAGTTTAATGAGGAAACCCAGTGTGGGAAAAACCTTAGTGGAATTTGTGACCCACAATATTCACTTACTAGCCAATAAGAGAATATTACTGCTACAAGAGGGGCCTACACATGCAGGAAGGCCAAGTGCCTAGAGCTCCCTACTCAATTAAAAAATGAGAAGTCTCATTGACTTACAAAATGGATTATATAAATCCAATATCTTGTACTACTTCAAAATAGCATCTACTATGCCAAATCTAGTATTGGTTTATAGCTCTGCTTCATACATAAACCCTTAACCTATAATTCACATAATAGGTCTGCCTTATTTCACCTATATATTTTCTTCAATATATTACAAAAGTTGTAAATGAGTCAATCCAAGTACTTAAAAGAGTTACTAAAGAAATTTGGGATGGAGAACTCTAAACTGGTATGCACACCTATGACTACAAATGACAAATTATCACTAAGGGATGAATCTACACCTGTTAATCCAACTAGATACAAATCTATGTTAGGAGGTTTACTGTATTTGACACAAACCAGACTTGATATTATGAATGTAGTATGTATTGTTTCAAAATTTCAGAGTAATCCTAGAGAAAATCATGAATCAACAGTAAAAAGGATTTTATGGTACTTACAAGGCACTATAAATCTTGGGTTATGGTATCCTAGAGATGAAAACTTTGAATTATGTGCATACACAGATGCAAATTGGGCAGGAGATATGGATGATAGAAAAAGCACCACCGACGGAGCATTCTTTCTTGGAAGCAGACTAGTTTCTTGGTTGAGTAAGAAACAAAGTTGTACATCTTTATCAACAGCAAAATCAGAATATGTTGCAACAACAACTAACTATACATGGGTATTATGGCTTAAGTAAATGTTGAAGGACATAAAGATAAAGTGCAAGGAACCTATTACTATCTATTGTGATAACACTGCAGCAATTAATATATCTAAGAATCCGGTATTACATTCTAAAACCAAACATGTTTCTATCAAACTAAATTTTCTAAGGGAACATGTTGAAGCAAAAGAGATTAAACTGGTTTATGTGAATACTAAAGAGTAGATTGTAGATATTTTCACTAAACCTCTGCCTAAAGAGACTTTTGAATATCTCAGAGATCAGCTTGGGGTCATACCCCCACTGGTAGATACTTAGAGAGTTGATATTTGTCATCAACCAGCAGAATTAACAGAGAAATCTTTTACTCCAGCTTTGATGAGGAAGCTACTTCTCAAAGGGAGTAGTTGGTATACTAAATTGGTTGGTATTTAGTATATGAACTTGGTTTTGTAATAACTTTAGAATTTGATGTCAAAGAGGGAGAGATTGGTATGGAAAAACATTGTACACAAGGAAACACATGTTACTCTCAGGGGGAGAGATTATTACTTTGAGATTGAGTTTACTTATACCTTGGTAATTGTTGGTTTTTGGTATTTGGCATTTCTGTTTTGGCACTTTGATGGTTTTTCCATCTTGTGTTGCCATCAATGCCAAAGGGGGAGATTGTTGGTATTTTGGTATGGTTTTGTCATTGATGTCAACACCTACTAAACACTTATCAACTCTAGCACTTTGGAGAATCAACAACATTCACCAGCAAGCAAATGACTTATGAATAGTCACTGGTTATCTGGTACACCGATAGGATATAATGATCACTGGCACTTGGAATGATATGGAAAACACTTGGTTATGTCAAAGACATCGAGTGGACACCTTGTCTTGAGGTTTTGTTAATTGGCATATTCATATTTACATATTTGTTGTTACTGGCAAATAGGTCTAGGTTACATCAACAGGTTTATCTTTTCTAGATCAGCATGGCACGCTATGGAGATGACTTATTATTGTTTTAAATGCATTAAACCGACATGGTGAATCGGTTATTAATTGATTTATAAATTAATTTTGTTGTATTATCCTTTAGAGCCGACCTACTAAACTTGGTCTTAGGGTATGGTATAAATGTAAGATCTTATTTGTAAGATCGGATGAGGAATGCAAAAGAGAATTATGTGAAGGTATATGCAAGAATAAGCAGAGCTATACATGTAGGAATCATTCGAAGGTGAAGCTAGGTTTTTGTGAAAACATATCAGAACTACACCGGTATTACAATTATCTGATAAAACGATCCACCAATATAACAAACTGTTTCATTGGTATTAAGCAGAAAGTTGATTAAGTTGTTTTTGGTTTAAATTCATTTGACAACAGATTCACCCCCCCCCCTCTTAGTTATCTCCGGGACCTAACATAGTTAACTATGTCAACCAATTCTAGGGCTAAAGCTAAATAATTAGTACCAAAGAACCCTTGTCTAAGAATTGGGGATGGCTTATATTATAAAGGTAATTGGTTAAGGGATCCACAAATAGGGCTGTCAGGTTTACATTGTTCAAAGTAGGTTTTGGTTAGAGACATTCCCATGCCCCTTTAAATAGCATATGGGAATTGGATGTGGGGAAACTTATAGTTCCTAGTGTGTTCATGGATGTAGATTTGTTGACTTTGATTGCCCAAAATTATGACCCTATAGCTAGATGTATGAGGAATGTGAAAGGATCAACCCTGAATGAAATTAAAGATGATTAATTCAAAGGTGTGTTCAAGCTCAGTGAGGCTTCAAATTTATTAAAGCCTATTGATTTTGAATCACTGGCTTAGGTTTATGATGCACAAAGGGATCACCTTAGGAGTGGCCCATAGAAAGAGTTCTTTGTTAAAATAGGACAGTTAATAGTTGTAGGCCCCAGTACAATGGAACCCTTCTCCCTAAATCTATTTACTCTAAGATCTAAGGGTATGTATTAGCCACTATGTTATATTTTTGGAGAAGATGTTGAGAAAAACATGCCAACCCATTACATGTTGATGATTCCACAAATTCTAAACCCCTCTCTGGCAATAGCATTTGATTATCCACCATACCTTACTAATGCAATTCATGCATGGCTAGTAGGGATAAAAAATTGGTAAGGTGGACAGACCGTTTGGATGGTATTCTCTTTTAATGCACATTTCTTTGTTCAAGGGTGCTGACTATTTTGCAAAGGAAATGGATTCGTTTAAGGTGAAAGATAAGGAAGAGATGCCTATTCAACTTTGGAGCACTATTTTATCTTGGGATAGAGAGGATGCTAGTTATCTAAAGTTTGATAGATGCTTTGCATTTGAAATTAGGATTCTTTTGTGCATGGAAAACCCTAGGATTCCTAAGGCTCTCTTGGAATTCCTCAAGCCTAAAGAGTTTGTTGAGGGTATTAAGAATATTCACAATTGGGGAGATATGTATTTGTACCCTATTTCTACTATTTTTAGAGTGTATAGTTACAAAGGTACTCCCTATCTATTACCCTATCAGGTCCCATTGAAGATAGGGATTGCAGAAGTCTTGAGGCAAATTGGAGGTGTACAAGAGGCAAAGCTGACCAATAGGGGTAAAGGGACCATTTTCCCAACCATTACCGTGGCCCATCATTTTGTGATCACTAAAGGTGGCTGGAAGTATTTTGAAGAATTCTTTAAGCCATATAGGTTGTCAACCGTAGTTTCAAGATGTTTAGACCCTCAGGACTTTTTCAATGACATGTTTAGAAAGAGGGTAGTGTGTAAAGGTAGGCCTCACCAATTTCAGTTCCCCGAAGATTAAATTAGGAATGAATTCAATTTAGATGAGTAGAAAATGAGGAAGGAGAAGTGGGTTACATATAAAAGGGCTCTTGACTTTATTCATCAATTTGATAGTAGTTATGACCCTCTTTCTAGCTTAAACCCTTTTGAGCAAAAGGTCAAATTCTTGATTCTTTATTTTGAAGACCTCATGCAAACCTTGAAAGAAAAAAGGGAGGATATAATGCAAAATGATGCTGACAGGGTTAAGTTGGTCCTAGCTAAGCTTGCCTTTGCTAAGGCTATCCCATCTGGTGATTATGTGATGCATAAGAAATCAAAGTACAATGTGATGATTCCAGTGATAGGTGAGCCTTCCACTTCAAGAGGGAAAATAGCAATTGAAGATTTCATTGACATCTAAGATTCCCCTAAAAGGAAAAGAGTGGGGAAGGAAGTTGAAACTGGTGAACCTCAATATTCTCCATCTCATTCCCCTATCCACATAGGAGATAAGCAGGCAGTGGCAAAATAATTGTTACAGTTGGGGAGTCTTGGGGAGATTGCCTACACATATGAGGATACCCAAGAGGAGATGCCAAAAGAGCCACCTAGTACTAAAATGAAGTTGACTGATGGTGAGCTAAAGAGCAAAGAATTAGACCTTACTATTAAGCAAGGCAGTGAGGAGTTCCTAGCTGACAGTAATTTTGTTACAATAGGGGCTTTCATGCAATTTCTGTGGAAGCAAAATATGGAACAATTCAAAGCCAGATGTGAGCAAAGGAAGAGTGAACAACCTCACATAGATGTAACTCAGGTGGAAGAAGAGGTGAAGCAAGAAATGATTGAAGAGTTTAAGGCTATTAATCCTGAGAAGGGAAGAGAGATGGTGTCTAAGGCTGGTGTTTTAATCCTCCCTAAATGGGATATAGCTGATGCTCTGGTTCTTGAAGCAGTAAGAAAGGAAACCAAACCCATGGAAGGAGTGACCTTTAGCAAAGATAATGCTACTCTAGTCATGTGGTCACTAAAGAAGGATGAGAGTAAAAGGAGGAAAGGTGTATTAGATTCTAGTCTCCTAGGAGGCATGATTGTAAAATGAGTCCAAGATACAGGGGTGGTGGAAGCTGTAAGCACGGTCTTGTAATTTGCAAAGTTTAGTGTGGCAGTAGCAGAAAAGGAGGCAAAAGAGAAGGATAATCTCCAATTAAAATTGGAAAACATCTTAAAGGCTTACAATGAGGCCAAAGAAGGAGTAGCCAATAGAGACAGTACTATTTCTAGACTTCAGAGTCAGTTGGCAGGTCGGCACCATCCAAGTGAATCCTCTACTCTCATGATAGCCTCCTCTCCAGCAAGACCTCCACCTACCAATTCCATTATAGAATATCCCCCTTCTCCTATGCATTTTGGTTTCCAGTCAGTTGAAACTGTCCAACATGAGTTGGAAAATTTGAAACAAGCTCAAACATTGTTTGCAAGCAAGTATGAAGAAAAGGCAAAAGCCACAAATTTTGAAGTTTGTTGATTCGGTCAAGGCCTCTAATGTACACATTTCCATGAAAAGGATCCTGAATATTCTGATTGAATTAAGAGAGGATGAAACCACCTTAGAACTAATTCTTAATAAGTGGATACCTAGAGGTAAGGAGTTAGAGCTTATGTGTTCATCCCATGCAGATGTAGAGGCAAATGACAATCTTAGGTCCACTAGTGAGTTTATAAAAGAAATGAATATATTCTCAGAGGAAAGGGCAGGTGTAAAAAGAAAAGCCCAACTATATAGAAAAGAATATTCAGATCACAAATATGAATTGTTCCCAGGGGGTTTTGCTGGTCCAATTCGGTTAAAAGAGGAGAAGGCATGGCTAGAAGAGTTGGACCACAAATTGTCCCAAAGGGTTAGTGAAATCATTAACATTGATGACACATCCTTATTTGTCCAGACAATTGAAGAGATTGAAAAGGTGAAATCACATTATGGTTTCATAGAAACAGAAATTGGGTAGTTAAGGGTCACATGGAAAAGGCTAGAAGGGATGATTATTAGCTTTGCTTGGCCAAGTGACGACGTGTTCCAGGAGTGGAAGGACAAATATATTGGACAAAAAGAAGATACTCCAGAGCAGATAGAAAAGGCTGCAGCAGAACAACAAATGGAAGAGGCTGTTGGTATTGAAAAAGACTTGTAATTATTTCTTGGAGAGTATCGTGGTTTGTAACGAACTTTTTTAGGAATGTCCGAAGCTTGTATGCATCCATAATGTTATAAATGGATACCAGGACTAGTGAAAAGGAGATCACCAAAATTTTGTAAGGAAACTCTGGCAAAATATATTTAGGTTCTTTTTCTAGTTTCATGGAGATGACTCTAGATGATGTAATATTTTCAAGAATGAATATAAATATATAAATCAAAGTTTCAGGCCAAAAATTTCTTTGTCTTCTGGTGTGCATTCTATAGTTTGTTGGCTTCATTTGGATAATATAGGGTTGTTCAAATGAGCATGGATTGTAAGGCAATCTTATAGACATTATTTTTGTATTTTCTCTCCAAGAGAGGGATTAAATGTGCAAGGAATATTTCTATCAGCAAATCTATTGTCTGTTGCCATGAATATGATGAATTATTTTAGTTAAATGGGAAAGGATCTATGTATATGTTAGGCATGTATGAGGTTCATGAAAGCTGAGATGATGAGGCGTATCATAATGTTCAGTTGTTGAGAATTATTGCTTAATTTAGGTGACTATGTGGCTTGGATAAGGCACTGGTACTTGTTGTGGGATTCTTTTTTAATTTTCTTGAAGATCAATACTGAAGAAGTATATAAGTTTTTATTCGAATATTTTATTTTATGTTGAGGTGATGAAATCCACTAGTTTTTGACACTAGTTTACTATGGATCTCATTTAAAAGTGTGAAAGTACTCACAAAAGGTATACCCGCCTGAACTTTGGATAAGTTCAAAGTGTAGAAGGTTCTCATAACCTTGTTATAGGTTACTCTAAGGTTATTTTTTCCTTCATCTCTTCATATGCATATTATGGGTAGACATCCCGATTGAAGGGAAAGGACAGGGTATTATGGGTACTTCACCCTCAATTTTGAAAAACATTAAGATTGTGGAAATTAAGCCCCTGGTAGATACAAATGTATAGACAAATATTGAGATACTAGCAAATATAGAGAGTGTAAAGGTTGATAATGAATAGGTTACTAATGTTGAGGACAATAGTCCTCCAAATATAGATGTACAAGATGAGGTTACAATTCCTAGGGAGGAACTAACAGTTACTAAGATTGCACCAAGTGGCGAAGCCACCAGTGCAAGTGAAGAAACTATAAATGTTAAATCATCAGAGGAGAAGAAAGAGGAATCTGACAGGGAACTAGTAGTGAGTCCATCATTGTTGTCAATTGACACCTCATGGGTTGAAAAGAAAAGAATAACCGAGATGAGTTTTACAGAACTCATGATGATGGTTGCATAGAAAATGAAGAAGGAGGGATCTATGGATAAAGATGTTATTGACCAGTCTATCACTATTTTGCATAGACTAGTCCAAGAGTGAAAGTTGGGTAATGAAGCAAGTCCATCCAACAAGCTTAAGATAATAACTAAACATATTTCAAAGGATTTTCAGTCCTTACAACAGATTTCAAATAGACAAGCACTGGAGAAGTTCACATAGGCAAAGAGAGCTACATTTGATCAAATGATTGAGTCTGAAAGTTAGGAATTAATGATAGGTTTAAACTGATAGATAATTCTTTATAGCAGTGTACAAATATTTACAAAGTATGTTGTAACACAGATTTTCTTACAGTTAATTTGGATCAGAGGAGTAAGGAATCTTAGGAGAAAATTGCAGGTATAGCCAACTATTTTGATGGATTGAATTCATTGACTACATCCATTCATGGTCAAATTTTGGTTTTGGAAGCCCAAGTTTCTTCTCTTGAGAAATAAAAATACAAAATCATAAGAAGAGCCAGAAGTCTTAGAGGTTTGGTGAGTCCCCAGTTGGATTCACTTAGTGTACATAAGAAGGAGTGTATAGATTTTGTTGGTAAGCCCACACCAACAAAGTTAAATGAGAAAGGGTCATTTGCCCATATGCTAAATGGACTTGCATCTATTTCTAGTACTTTCAAATATAATTGGGATACTTATCTAGAGATTTTGGAGAAGCCCTATCTGGAAATTTTCAAATATATTAAGCTCCGGTAAGGTATTTTTTGGGATATTCATTGTACAATATCTTTCACTCTTCATCCCAGTTTTGGATTTTTGGTATTCTCTTTGGAAATTTTGATGGCATTGATGTCAAAGGGTGAGTGATATAGATGTGAAAAAAAAGGAAAAAAGGGAGTTGTATACAATAGGGGAAGATATGGAGATATGGAGATATGGAGTATTTCTAATTATGATCATAGATAAATATTCATCTCAGGGGAAGCAGGTTCAGAATGAAACTAACTGATGAAACCATGATCATTTTTCACATGAGTGTTGCCATCAATGCCAAAGGGGGAGATTATTGGCAATTAACACTCAACTAGTTTGTTTCACTATGTTGTCGTTGATGGAAACATGGTAATTTATTCTGGCTTCATATTTTGGGTTAATTGTGTATCGGTAGGGACTTCATAGACACTTCACTGGCACCAGCACCAACAAGTTGGAAGAAATTCTTTAGTCACCGACAATGCAGGTCGACATGGTTTAGATTTAGGTTATCAGTATTGGAGGCTGACATATTTTGGATCCGGCATCATCAATTTTTTTGATATTCATGTATTTATGTTATCTAGCTGACATGTATATTGACATTGTAATTATCTTTTTAAGCTAACATAAAGCATGATGAATTGTGAAGCGTATATAAGTCAGTAGGTTAGACCATTTTGTGTAAGGGATGGATAGGAGAATAGGATGATGTTATGTAATGTGAAACATATGAGAGGGATCATGTATGTGAGGATATTTATGTAAGGTGTATTCCGGTAAAGGGTTTAGGGTTTCAAATCAGAATAGACAGAGCTTAACCAAAATTGTATTCAGGCATAGAAGATGCTATCTTTATAGTTCAATCATTTCTCTGGATTGTATTTTGGATTTTCATGTAGTCAATGAGGGTCCTTTTGCAAATGAGTAGTGTGCTTTAGGCTATAAGCCTTCCTGCAAGTGCAAGCCCCTATATTTTGTAATATCCCTTCACATGGCTAATGAATTAATATTGTGGGTCACAAATCCCACCGTGGTTTTTCCAATTTGAGGTTTTCCACATATAATTCTATGTGTTATGGTATTCATTTATGTGATTGGATTATTGGTTTCTTTACTTATTTCAATTCTATATGTACCTGTATACCAGTTGGTGTATGCATATTTTAATAAGGTTAAAATTGATCAATCTGGTAGAACACTGATTCACTCCCCCTCGCTCTCAGTGTTCTTGGATTCCAACAATTGATTTGGTAGACCTTAAACTTCTTGTAAGCAACATAATCAAGAAAGATTATGACCCCTTCCAGTCTGGCCACCGGTACAAAGGTCTCTCCATAATCCAAACCTTCTTCCTGTGCATACCACTTGTAGACTAACCTTGCTTTGTTTCTTACTACTTGACTAGTTTCATCTTATTTTTTTTTGAACACCCACTTGGTGCCTATCACATTTTTGTTCTCTAGTCTAGGCACAAGAGTCTAGGTATAACTTTTCTCAATCTGCTCCAATTCTTCATCCATAGCCTTGATACAGTCTTCATCTTTCAGAGCCTCCTTTGCTATTTTGGGCTCAAAATTAGAGAGGGGACAGGTACTCTCCCTTTATTTTCTTCTAGTCAATACTCCTACATTCTCACCAATAATATTGTTAGCAGAATAATTGATTCTGACATACCTTGGTGGTTTCGGTTCATTTCTTGGAGCTTCTTCTACCAGTTGTGCAAGTTCTACTTCACATGCTTCCTCATTTGCAACTACACTAGGATTCTGTACAATAGGTTCACCTAGTACAGTGTAAACAAATCCTTGATAGTCCTCTGGTTCACTCTTGTTGTCCTATTCATTTTCTCAAAGAACTCATCTACTCTGACATCTGCACTTTCCACAATCTTACTGGTCCTTTTGTTCAAATATCAATATGCTTTACTCTTTGTGGAGTAACCTAAGAAGATTCCTTCAGCATTCTTAGGATCAAACTTTCCATAGTACTCATCCCTCTTGATGTAGCACCTGCTTCCAAATATCTTGAAGTAACTCACATTGGGTGAGTATCCACACCATAATTCATAGGGAGTTATTTATGTCCCCTTCTTCACCTGTATCTGATTCAAGGTATACACAATAGTACTCACTGCTTCTCTCCAGAAGACATGTAATATTATCCTTTTGAATCATTAGAGTCTTCGCACAATCAATTAGAGTTAGGTTTCTTCTTTTAGTAGCCCCATTCTATTGAGGTGTTCTGGGTGTAGACATCTGCCTCATAATCCCCTATTCTTCACAGTAACTTATGAACTCTTGAGAGGTGAACTCTCCTCCTCTATTCGATCTCAAACATTTCAGACTCTTATCGGTTCGTCTCTCCACTAGAGCCTTGAAGACCTTGAACATGTGAAAGGCTTCTGATTTTTCTTTCAAGAATACAACCCACATCATTCTTGAGAAATTATCTACAAGCAACATGAAGTATTGGTCCCCATAGAAACTCTTAGTCCTCATAGGACCACACAAATTTTTATGCACTAAGTCTAGCACATTCTCAGATGAATAATATTTGCTTCTGAAACTAGATCCAGTCAAATTTTCTAGCTGACAATCATTACACATAGCATTCTTAGGTTTCATAATGTTGGGCATACCTCTGATAGACTTCATTTTACTAACCTTTTCTATGCTATCAAAATTAACATGACACAATCTTTTATGCCACAACTAATTGTCTTCTACCTTTTCCATTAGGTAACTTCCTACATTGGTGTCTAGGTAGAATAGATTACCTTTAGTTTGTTTACCGGTAGCAATCAAACCTCCTGATTTATCTCTTATTTTGCATATTCCTTCATTAAACTCCAACTAGTAACCCTTATTGTTAAGTTGTGCAACACTTAATAGACTATACTTTGGCCCTTCTACCCAACAAACATATTCACAACTGGTTTTATCATTTAGGGAAATAGATCCCTTACCTTTTACTGCATAGGGAGCATCATTGCCGAATCTCACCAATCCTCCATGTTGAGGAATTTGTTCCTACCTAGTCTCTACACCAGTTTTAATTGGAAATCAGTGTCATATCAATTTCGTCTGTGCTATCTTCCTTTACCACTACAAATGCAATCCTTTTTCCATAAGATCCTTCTGATTCTTCATTGGTAACTCTTTCTTCTACAAGATAGAACTCCTTCTTGCTCTTCTCTTTGTATCTTCTAAAGTTATTCTTCCTATCATTTTCAGGACATTTGGATGCAATATGACCTATTTTATTGCATGAGAAACACTTCAGGGGTAGTTTACCTCTGTACTTCCCTTTTCCTCTTGGAAACCTTCTTTCTATTAGAGCTTCAATCTCATCTTGTTCCTGTTCTTCAAATAACAAGTTGTCATGTTCATTAGAATGACCGGTTCTTGCAGTAGAACTACTTCTAGTTTCTTTTCTTCTCATTGTTGGTGCAAGTGTCATGGAAGATTTGAAGGCATCATCAATCTTAGGCATACTGTTATCATAGTTTCTTAGTTCAAGGGCAATAAACTTACTAATCAGATAGTCAAGTGTAACATTAACTATTCCCAAAGATTTGAGTTCTTGAATTGCAAAAACCCTAATGGCATATTGTGGTAGCAAGGTTCTCAGGATTTTGCTGACCATATCATCTTCCTCGAGTTTTCCTTTGGCATTTCTGATGAAATTTACCAGATCCTTTATTCTTTTGTTGTATTTTTTTATATTGTCTCCTTCTTGCATCCTCATCTCATCAAATTTTCCTCTCCAGCTGTACACCTTAGCCTTTTGTACATGAGGATCTCCTACATAAATAGTCTTCTACTTATTCCACATCTCATAAGTTGTTTTTAGATCTTGAATCTCAACATACTCGTTATCAGATAGAGTAATAGTAATCACCTTCATAGTTGTGATGTTATATTGTTTCTCTTTGCTCTAATTTGTAGTGAGAAACCCTATATTTTAATTTTACTCTATGCTTACATGATTCCAGTATTGATCTCCTAGGGTTCTTAGGTAGAGCTTCATTCTACCACACCATAATGTGTAGTTCTCCTTAGAGACCTTGGGGCCTTCCTTTCATATCATCTTGGATATTTCCTTAAGTTGTTAAGCTCTTTTGAATCTAAGGACTAGGGCTCTCATACCAATTGTTAGTCCCAACTGGTGCTAAGAGAGGAGGGGTGACTCAACACTATACTGGTTTGTTCTAGATTTAACCTTAATCAAAACTTCTATTCAAACTTAACACTTATCAGTATAAGAAGCATTAATAAGAAACATGCACACATAAAATCAAACACACATGACTACCAAGATTTATCAAGTGGAAACCCAAATGGGAGAAAACCATGGTGTGAGTAGAAACTGACAAAATATGCACTCTTCTGGAGTACGCTCAGTGAGGAGCCATCCCTATTAGGATATTACAAAGACATTGTTAGGTGCCACCTAGTTAAGGGATTTTGTTTAAGGCCTATTAGAACCTTTACCCTATTAGAGATAGCCTTGTTAAAGGAATTAGGATCATTATTTAAGATGTCACCTAGTTAAGGGATTTTACAAAGGTTCCTATTAAAGTCCACCCAGTTAAGGTATTTTATTGTTGTAGTTATTAGAAAACAAAAGAGAGAATGATCTGCTATAATATCTAGTCTTAGCTTAATCAGATCCAAATGAAGCTCTTTAGTTTGACCATCGATTACACTTGCTCTACACTCTATTGGTGCTCTACATTCTTTCTCTACTCTTCACATTATCTGAGCTCTACACACTCTCTTCACCACTATACTATTCACTTAGCAGTTCTTCCATCTTCTCAGGTTGCTAGATCACCTCTCTTCAAAATTGCACTGTGCAATTTTTACGATCAATCATTTTGGTTTTCACCAAAAACCTTTATACCATATTTTTGCCAACACATACCCGCTGATTCCTCAATGAGTTTACACCTTACATGCGGTAGATTGGAAATTTAAATATTTCCAAATCTTCCCGCACTCTCTTTGTGCAATCTCCATCAATCTCACCAGCAACTCATCCTTATCTGCCTCTACAACTCTTAATTACACCAACCTCTGGGTTGTGTTTTGTCTCTTTAATGCAAACCAAATAATTGGCATAAATCTCACCTTAACTGGTTTTTAATTTCTATAGAATTAACTACCCATTTGTTTGATGATATATCATCATGACTAACTCACCTTTGGACATCTCATCCAGCTTACTGGTCACTGCTCTGAGATTCTTGGTGGATATAATTCTTCAACCTGTATCATCAGTTCACTAGTGTAACTCTTCATCTTTTTCCACCAATCATTGATAATCAATCAAACTGATAACCTATCTTTCCAGAGTGTTCGAGTCATGGATAAGACTACTAAATTGCAATATAAGTCACCTCTTGTGAGTGCTTCATTTCATTTGCTAGTTTTAAGAAACTGATCTCAACACCTATCAGGTGCTTGATTGACCAGTCAGCTACTATGTTTATCCTTCAACCGATTAGTCTTCTACCAACATACTTCTTATGTGTGTCAATAATGCATATTTGGGAAGCACTGAATCCTCCATACTATTTGCTGCCATGAGTAAACCATTGGGGTTTACCACACCTCCTTGCCTATGAGATTGGCCTTATTCACCGATAACTGTTAGTCATCAATAACAATACTAGCTGATAAACCGGTTGTGCCAACATCACTAGTTATGCCAACATAAGGTGTTGTAATTCTCTTTTCACTTGCCTATTTATTATATTGGATATATGTGGTATATGTATCATATTGTGGTTGTAGGATTGCAGGTACTGGACATCGACTCCACCTAGCTTCATAGGTCTGAGTGTGTCCTATCTCAATGACAAGTTGTTGGAGATGGCATGGGTTTCTTTCACTTACTCTAGGTTTATTTGTTTACCTTATTAGTTTGTGCCATGATGCAAGTCATTGGTAGAGTCATGTGTCGATGTTTCCCTTTGTCATATTGCTTGAGTATGCGAGTGCATGTTTTCTATTTAATTTAAATTATGGAATAATGTTATTAATTAAGGTTTGGATTAATTTTTCCTATAATATGATTTTTGGATATGTATTTGATTATTTTATTTGGATGGTTATTTATTGTGAGAATTGTATTTAATCAATTGAGATTAATTTGATGGTTATTCCTTACATCCCATTCCTACATTGAAGATAACTTTTTAATGGTTAAGATTTGTGTTTTGGTTTTGTCGTCTGATGTTTTCCCTAGAACCTTTAATATTAAGTCAATTAATGGTATCTGGCATCAAACTATCATGAAATATTTAACCCCATTTGATAGGGCTTTTGTTTTTATGGATGGACCTTTGTCTCTGAATCTTAAGGGGATCTCTGATCCAATCTATTGTGGTAGGAAATGCAAACTATTATTTTTCAAAATGGCATTCTTGTTGTTCATGAGAAAAATCCACAGCCTTTGCCTGGTGATTTAGATGGAGAAGAATCCTTTATGCCTTTTGAACCTCTTCCTAAATAAATGTTTGATAGGGATATTGTATCTTCTTTACCTAGTCCGAATATTGATTCCTTAATTTCTCTAGATGAACAATTAATTAAGGAAGTTCAAAACCTACCCAGACAAAATAAGGTGGATTTAGATTCCATCACCACAGATTGTGCCATTGATTCCATTAATCAGGATTCAGATACTCTTCATGATACATTACCTATTGTTCTTGTAACCCTTTTGAAGTTTTGGCTAATGTTAATATGGATGGTAAGGTTGCTTTGCCTCTTCAAGATGGGGTTGGTCCTCTGACAACTGACAATAAGCACTTGATTACTCAACATCCTTTTTCCTTGGGATCTCCTTTGACCTCCCCATCTAAGAGAGGTTGAAAACCAAAAAAATTGAAACTTTTCAAGAAATTGATTCTGGTATTCAGACAACTTTGATTTCTCCATCTGATTCTTCTATAATCAGAAAGAAAAAGAGGTCAGTAATTAGTCCTCCTGTGACTTGATCACTTGAAACTAAATATAATTTAAACAAAGTTTTTAATGAGGGGTTTTTGTCTTAGTCCTCCAACCAAGGGAAGAGCGGAGCCTCTGCCTCCCCTCGAGGCCAATGAGGATCATTTCTTGGAATGTTAGGGGCTTAAATGCTCCTAACAAGAGATGCTTAATTAAATCAAAAATTGATTTAATTAAGTGTGATAACATTATGTAGCAAGAAACTAAGTTAAATATGCCCTTTGTTGAGCGTTTGTTCTCTTCATGGAAAAGATGGAAATTTCATGTCTCCTCCTTGGTAGGGGCATCTGGGGGCCTTGCTCTTTTATGGAATTATTTTAATTTTGATGTGACTCTGGTTGCATCTTCTAAATACTAGATGATTGGTTTGGTTAAATGTAGACATGTTAATTTTAAATATCGGATATTTAATGTTTATGGCCTTATGGGGATTGTGGAGAAAAGACAACTATGGGATGAATTATTACATATGTCGACCCCACTAAAAGATTGTTTTATGTTGTTGGGTGGGGACTTCAATACTATTGTGAATTTGGTGAAGAAATCGAGGTGTATTCTCCCTAATAATAGAATTATGGATGACTTTGGTTCTTTTATTCGATCAATGTAGTTGTTTGATTGTAAGACTCAAAATTGTCCCTTTACTTGGACAAATATGCATAAGAATTGTTCTCGAATTGTAGAAAGAATTGATCGATTTTTGGTTTCAGAGAATTGGCTTGATTCTGCCTTGGAGTTTTCCTCCATGGTGTTGCCATATGTGCGATCAGATTATTTTCCTATTTCTTTTGTCATTTTCTTGGATAGAGCTCCTCACAAGATTCACTTTAAATTTGAACCTATGTGGTTCAGGGATGTTACTTTTCTACCCTTTCTTAAGGAATGGTGGTACTGATGTCTGTTTATTGTTGGTTCTAGGATGTTCCAGATCACCAAGAAATTGATTTTTCTTAAGTCTAAAATTAGAGAATGAAATTTTTCTCATTTTAAAAACATTTCTGAAGAAAAAGCCCCGATTCAGACTGAAATTGAATCCTTAAATGATACATTTAATAATTATGGCATGACTCATGATTCCTTTGATTTACATTATTCTCTTAAAGTACAACTGGAAGAAATTTTGAATCGAGAAGAGATCTATTGGAGACAAAAGTCCCATGATTTGTGGTTATCTGATGGTGACCGCAATACTAAGTGTTTTCATTTGTCTACTAAATTAAAGAGACAACGTAATAGAATTTCATGTATTCAAGATGGTAATGGTGTATTTTTGCATGAAGATAAGGATATTGTTGCTAAGGCTATTAGGTTTTTTAAATCTTTGCTCACATCTGATTCTGTTTCTTTGAATGATAACTTTCTTGATCATATCCCACAACTTGTATCTGATTTGGATAATAATCTTATTATGGCTCTCTCTACCTTATCTGAGCTAAAGGAGGTTTTTTTTACAATGGGACCGGATAAATCCCTTGGGCTTGATAGATTCACTGCCCTCTTTTTTCAAAAATATTGGGACTTTATTGGTAATGATATTCTTTTGGCTCTTGACGAATCTAGGAGAAATAGAACTATGCTTAAAGAGTTGAACTCCACTTTTATTGTGATTATTCCTAAAGTTTATAGTCCAAAGTCTTTGTTGATTTCTGACCTATTGCTTTATGCAACATCCTGTATAATAATTTTTAGTAAGGCTATCTCTGTTCACCCTACTAAGCTTATCCCAAAAACTATCTATGTTGAACAAGGGGGTTTTGTACTTGGTAGGGAAACGATAGATGAACTCCATTATGGTTCAAAAATTTCTTGCAATGATAGTGAAATTAGACACGATGAAAGATTATGATAGATTAGAATAGGGTGTCCTGACTACAATTCTTCTTAAGTTTGGTTTTGAGCAGAAATGGGTCAAGTGGATTTTTTCATGTATATCAACTACTAGATTTTTAGTTCTTCTGAATGGATCCCCTTATGGTTTCTACTCTTCATCTAGGGGGATCCTCCAAGGGGATCCTTTGTCCTCTTTCTTATTCATCATCCTAGCTCAAGCTCTTAGTTGAGCTATTCAAGGTGCTAGGAATTTGGGGTCTTGGAAGGGTGTTAAGATTGCCAATATTTTTATTTCCTTTTGCCATGTTTTAATTGCTGATGACACCTTGCTTTTTGGTCAAGCTTGTTGTCATTGTAATGTCATTTATGTCAACTGGTATAGTAGGGAAACCAGTATAAGATATGTATGCGTAGCATTATCATTGATGCATACCAGATATGATGTCATTGATGTCATCTAGCATAGCAGGTCACTAGTAAGGAAGAGTATGTCTTTCACCATAATGGCCATTAGAGTCACCAATACACAAGTTAGTGTTTGACTTGTGTTGAAGACATGGACAGGAGACCGGTATGATATAACAACAAATAAATGATGACGTATGTAAGACAAAGATTCTAGTTGGTTTATTATGATGAAGAGGGGGAATCTTACCTAAATCACATCAACACGGGAGGAGAAGTTTTGTGCAGGCCACTGATATGCTGTGTGGATGTGAAACACTAGGAATCCCACCAGATAAAGATATAGTAACCTGTAAAGCGGAAAATCGAACCCTAGGTGTTCTCCCCCACTCCAAGGAGAAAGGGGGTCACTAGGATTGACGGCTTTCACTTAGGAGGGACTTTACATTCAAAAGAGGGGTTGAAGCCCACAAGATCCAATCCCACACAATGCAGGATTGGATTCTAGATGAGTTTCAAGGGCTGAGACATCAAGGATACCCTCTTTTGTAAAGAATGTAGATAGAAAGATTGAACTAGGAATGCATGTAGAAGCAAGAAAGATTCACTTATAAATGGAGATAGGAATATAGGATGAAGCTGCGAACCTGGAATTAGCAGTAAAATGTCGAGATGATGTTGTTCTGCAAATTTGGGTGAAAGTTGATGGGACGATGGCGCCCGACGTGCACACGGTCCTCCGAAAAATCCGTGAAACGAAGGGGGATCTGTTCGTCTCTGCACAAGGATTCCAGATCTTCAATTATAGCCGCGTACCTGCAACCTACACACAGAAAAGAGAGGACGATTGGGGGGTTAGGGATTAGGGGTTTGCCCTTAGGTCAAACCCCAGTTTTGGAATTAACCAAGAAATGAGAATGTTGTAAATGTAAATGTTTGTAATGTAAACAAGTACTGATACCTTGTTGTAAGAATGTTTGTATTCTTACATGCGAAGGTGTAATGAATGTTGTATTTTGTATGTTGTATGTGGTACGTGATCTCCTCTTCAATGGTTCAATCCTTGTCTTGAATGCAACACTTAGCCTTGAATGGAGACTTAAAATGATCAATTGCTTGAAGGAATGCTTGAATGCTTGAATGCTTGAATATCGTTTCCACCCTTTTTCCATCTACCAAAATGGGAGAGGAAATGTAGTTTATATACATGTCAATTAGGGTTGAAAGACTGATTTTTCCGACCTTAGGCCGACCAGGAAACAATATTTTCCAATTTGCAAACTTAAAGACCCGATGCCCAAAAGAGACCGGGTCCAAAATAGGGCCAGGGACCAGGGCGCTGGGTACCATGGTCCCACCTCCAAGGACAACAGGGTGCAAGGAGGATCAGGCTAGGGTGCTGAAAAATGCAGTTTTTGGTGTCATGAACAAGTTTCGAGGTCTCCATTCAGGTTCAGTGTTGCGTCGCCATCGTGAAGACCCAAATGCAGTCGAAATTGCAAGTGTCGCAATTTTAGGACGCTACATAACCAAATGAAGAGATGACTGTTAGTGAATGTGCCAAACTGAATCACATGTGCAAGGGCATGCTCAAATACAGAAGCCACATTGGTGCAATGTAGGATGCAGATGACAAGGATCCACTCCCACTAATAAGTGGAACTTATCTCCTATTATGCATGGAATGCATCAGAGTCCTCCAAGATAAGACAAAAGAGTCAAAGGTAGGTGATTGAAGGAATACATCCAATGAACTGGTGAAACACTATGTTGCCTTAGGTGCATGAGATCAGAGATATACACCAGATTAGCTAGGTAGACATGACGAGTTGTCGGTACAGAGACTGAAGGATATGTTTATCACTTTGACAAAACAATTAATAGGAGAACTGGTCTATTGAATGGAGAAGGCAAGGTTGAGTAGTTACAGATAGAAGGAGCATGTTGAAGATTGATGACATGATGTAATAAAGGTGTTTACCAGTAAGTATGTTCACCTATAATGTTGTCAAAGTGCTGATGCATAAGGCTGCCAACTGATGAAGATGTGCATGAGATGGTTGGCATGTGTACTAACCAATTTGGGTGCTTAATCGGAAGAGAAGCATAATGCAAGGTTGAAGGTAGGTTATTTAGGGTATAATTGGTAGGGTTTGTCAACCGGTAGATGAACCCAGTTGTGTAGTTGGTCGGTGATCCTATCCAAACTGACATAACCAATCCAGCAAAGATGGATGTCGACAAAGGGACCACATGGAGGTGAAGTGGTATGCATGCACAGGTTAGTGTAATTCACCAGTGAGGTCATTGGTGACTAGCCCAACATTTATGGTGACTACAAAGCTCGAGGAATCATGGTAGAGGATTGCAGCTCAAAATGAAGGAAACATCAAAGATCCAGAAAAGATTGATCTTGCAGATCAAATAAGATAAAGGAAACCACATCACGCACGTGATCAATTAGACAAAAGGCCGCAAATCATGCTACAGATAGGAAAAGAGAGAAGACTTGGTTCACAAGGTAAACAGATGGGTGATGCTCAGTGATTGAGTGTTGAACATCGATCAAGGACATGATATCAGAGATCAGACTGGATGCAGATTCAGTGCATGTTGGAAACCCTATCATGCAAATATTAAAACTCAAGTTTAGGTGGGAAAATTTGGATATAAGTATGCGAGCCAAAGATATTGTTGGGGCTACTACGTGAGGAAGAAAATCATTCAATTTATCAACAACAATCAAAGGAGAGACTAAGTGTGAGTGAGAATAGGGTTGAAGAGTTCAACCAATAACAGTGAGGCAACTGGTAGTCTACTATTCAGTTTGATAGAGGAGTACACCGGTAGTGAATGAATTGATAAAGAAGAGTTACAAAAGATTGTTGAGAAGGCAAATTGAGAACCTGTAGGAATTAGATTGTAGATTTCTGACTAAGTTATCAAGACCGGTGGTGGATAGAAGCAATGTGGTAGAGAGAATAGAGAACCGACAGAGAGAAAAACTGATAGAGAAGAAGAATAGGTTGAACTAGCAAAGGTGTAGCAGAGAGTAAGGTGCAAAAGATAGTGGGTGTCAGTGGCAGATAAGGTTGTTGCTGAGAAAAGGTGAATAGAGAACCAATAGAGATCTATGTAGAGATGAACCAGTGAAAGAACATACATGAGAGTTACAAAGTTCTTTTGTAACAAGAAGATAACTTTTGTATTGTTGGAACTTGGTGCATGGGTTGGTGCTCCTTGGGTTGGTGCTCTAAAATCAGGGGTTGACACTCCTTGGGTTGGTGCCTTAAAGAAGGAGTGGTAATCCTTGGGTTGGTGCCCAAAAATTTTGTAACCGAATGTTTCATTGTGTGGCTGGATTGGAGCAGTAGTCTCCAGCAACATTTCTCATCGAGGTTTTTTCCATCTTGGGATTTCCTCATACATCTGGTGTTATGTGATTTCCCTTTTATGTGTGGTTGCATTTGTGTTACTCTCCCATCTAATCGGTATGTCTGCTTTATATTAGTTTGGTTAACCGGTTTACATACATAGTGTTGGGACTCATTAATTTTGACTCAATTTTTGAGGCCCATTTCAAAATTTTTGCTTTGCATGTCAGAAAGGAACCTAAATAAGTCAGTTTGAATGGCCTAGTTAGAGAGGGTAAAGTGGAGCTTGTTGATTTTCAAGGGGTAAGGATCGGGATTCATGTCCTACACCTTTCATTTGGCCTATTTAGTGATGTGCAAATTTTTGAATTCAGTTTGGATAAGTTTGTGAGGTACCCATTTTGAGGGGCAAGCTGAAAGTGCATTTTAGGCACAAATGCAGTCTATTGAGTAGCCTACTTTGAGCGATTATATCTTTTGCCCTGTTGATCGTCATGGAGAATTTCAAAATGGATTAAATTGTATGCATAAATGTGAGTTAGCTTGCAAAATTTCAAGTCCTAATGAATCCATCTACTCAGTTTTCAAAGCCAAATCCGTTTGCAGTTTGTGTGGTTTGACTGGTCCCTGTTTCAATAGCTAGTCGGAGCCCTGTTTCGCACAAGTGTAAAAGTTGCCTCAGTAAGTGTCATGCCAGAATGTTTCTTCCAGGTTAATTTTGGTACAAATGATGAGCTACGTTTCAAATTTCAAGCCTTTGTCAATTTGTTTGATTGGTTTTCAAAAGGGTTCATTTAGCCATCGTTTTCAGTGATCCGTACTTTCAGTGTTATATCAGTTAAAGTAGCTATTTTTATGAGCGCGCCATTTACATCCAGTCAGGATTTTGGGTGAACTGAGAATTCAAAGATTTAGTATGTACTTCAAGGTACCTGTGTTTCAAATTTGAGGGTCTACGGAGGTCGTTTGATATTTTTAAGAAAGGCGTGATGTGTTGCCAGAACATTGACTTCATCAGGTCCGCAGTGTTGACAAAGCCAGTTGGGCATTTTTGAAAATTAATATCTCTTCACTCAGGACTTGTCTTGAGAAACTGTTTGGCAGTGTTCATGCTTGTATTTCAGAGTACACGCCTGTCAGATGGCGAGGTCCAAAAAGGTGTTTTGACCACTTTGAAAATTATGTCTTTGCGATTAAATGCGAAAATGTGGCGTAATTGCCTAAAAGTCACGAAACTCAGTTTAATGTTCCGAAAATGATGCCAATCATTTCCAGAGGTGTGTTTAAGGTGTCTAAGGCATTTCAGAGGTTAGTTGCATGAAAACAATTTTTTTTTAATTAGACCCACTTTGGGGCACGACCTGGCTCATGCCTGTGCCGTATTATTTTATTGGCGACTTTTTTCATTGAGAGATTTTTAGAATATCTAAATATGGATTGTAGTCACGAGACTTGTCATAAGAATTGAAAAGACTGTAGACCTCCAGATAATTTTAGATTGGTGATTCTAATGCCCAAATCCTCCTTCAGCAACAGAGAAGGGATTTTAAAAACTGCAGCTGGAAGGTGGAGCATGGTGTTTGAGAGGTAATTAAAAGAGTCTTCAAATCAAAATGCAATCAGCAGGTGTATCTCTAGCATTTCCCCTTTGATGATGCAAATGGAAAAGGCATGTTTGCCAAGCATAAATCCAACTCCAAAAGCAAATTTCAATTGGCATGAAGCCAAAGTCTCCCTCCACAAATGAGAAAGGGGCAATTTATAAATTGTTAGCAGCAAATGCATTGGTAGGTTTGAATGCCAATCTAAAGTTTAATAATTTCTAACAAATGTAAATGGCTAGTTTAAAGCCAAATCCTTTTCCTTGTTTGTTGTATGTGGTAATTGAAGGGATAGTTAGAGCAAAATGCACATTAGCAGCAACATCCTCCCTCTGTGCTAGATAGAAGGCTGAAGACATTATTAAAAGGATACATTGGGAGGAGTAAATTTTGGCTGGTGAGGGCAGTGTATGAAATTTTCAATACAATTGAAATTGATTTGCTAAGTATCCCCCTGCGTGGAGTTATGGAGAGGTAGCGTTGAGAACCAAATGCATTGGCAAAGCATATGGAGTGGCAGCGTAGGAATTTGGCTGAGTGTTTATAAAGACTTCAAAAACAAGTGCAAACTATAGTCATCTTCTAGATTGGCAACGTAGCAATAAAGGGGGTCATTTAAATTGTAGAACAAATGCAATTTGCAGGTCTGAAACAAGCCAAATATTCCTCCTCCCTACTGTGCATGGTATGGTGAAGAGGCAACAATAACTTTCAGCAAATGAAAACTTGCAATGCCAGGTAAACAATGTGCAACAATGGAAACATTTAAAACAAATTGCAATTGCCAGGCATAAAGCCCAGCCAATCCCCTCCTCTGCGTGGCATTGAATGGGAATAAAATCAAAATTAAAACATCCCTGTGCATGGTGTTTGGTGAAATAAATTGGCAAATGAAATGTCAGCTTTTTCCTCCTAAATGGCTTTGGTAAAGGCTGCAAATTTCCTAGCAAATGCCATTGGCAGTTTCACAACCTTTTTTCCTCCTTGCTATGCCTGGATCTTGGGAGGCATTAAGTTTCAAAATGCAGATTGGCAGTGGTAAAGCCTGAAATCTCCTCCACTGTGGTAATAAAAACCTCAGAAAATATCAAGTAAATGCATTTGGAGCTGCGTGGGTCTTTGATGTTAAAAGACTGGGGCATAAATCAGCAAAATGCCATTGGTATGTCTCAAGAAAACTTCAAAAGTGCAGTCTCAGGCATAAAGGTAATATCCCACATTGACTAGGGATTTTAATATTTTGGTATTTATAAGCAAATCTCCACCCAAGTAATATGTCAAAGCCTTTGGGCTTTTGACGGACGGTGCCATTGGGCACCCAAGGTGGGCCCATGCATGGGCATGGATCCCAATGCAACCAAGATGGGGACTGAGCGACGACCAGGTGGACCCCATGTAGGCATGCTTCTTGAGGAAAACAGACAAATTTTGTAGAGAAGGGTCGGCTTAACCAGTGAGCAAGTCCAAGATGATCCAACAAAGTGCATTGATTCGCAGGCCGAAGGTGCTCACTCGTTAGAGGCTGTGAAATGGTGAAAAACATTTCCGAAAATGCAGCATGGTAAAGATCGAGCAAGTCCGGGTTGATCCGACAGTCAGCGTGATTTTGTGAGGCGAAGATGCACGAACGTTAGAGGCCGCGAAATGGTGAAAGGTGAAATGCAAAATGGCGAAAGCCAGGTGGTGGGTCCAGGTGGAAAGATAGCTCGCAGGTCTTGTCCAGTGGTGATGACATGGTGCCTAGTGTCCTTGAGGTGGCGATGATGTGGTGTACAAGCAAGCAGCCCAGTGGCGGTGACGTGGCCGACAAGTGGCAAAAGATGAGGTGTCATGCTAGGTGGTGCCTAGTGAATCCCATCAACCAATCAGAGGTCACCATGTGGCAGGGCGTCAGGCCAAAAAGGAGACCAAAAATCAAAATTAAAATCATGTTAATTATATAGTTCAAACTATATGATTAAATGAAAAATTTAAATGATTGTGCACATGTGAATGATTAATTCACCCAAGGCTGTATTTTTGGCCAAAATATAAAGTATTATATGTTTCCGGAAAGCTCTGAGTGAGGAATCCAATCAGGCAATTAGTTTTAACAATTTTGGATATTTTGGGAGAATTTTCCATGGGAAGGAATGAGATATTTTTGCAATTAAGGAAAAAGAAGACACTTGGCAAATTCTGAGGAATTCTTATGTTTTTCCCTCTCCTTCTTATTCCAATTTTCTTGTCATTGTAGGGGTTCCAAAAATTTGGAGAAAGGCTCCAGTTTTCATGGCTTCCAATTCTGAATTCTCTTCAATATTGTATAGGGCAGGATTTTTCTTTTGAGTAATAGAGTGCTTTCTTGCTGTAGATGTTTTGCTGCAGGTTCTTATGTATGTAAGGCATGCACAAATTCACACAGAATTTGTCTTTGAATGTATATCTCTTTGTTATAAATTGAAGCCTCAAGGAGGCTGAAGTTTGTCAATTTCAAGGAAATTGTTGTGGTTGTTTGCAGGCGTTCTTCAAGGAAGAATTTAAATTCTGTAATAGATCATAGATAATGGGATATATATTTTCGGATCTGATGATTTTGTGAGTGAGCTGAGTAATGAAATTTTGTAAGGCATTAATGCAGGGATATTTAATGATGAAGGTGGATTTGCAGTACATGCTTTTATTTACAGTTTGATATATGACTCTGTTGCCCTTGGATAAGGCACTAGTCTTGCAAGTTTGGGAATGTTTTCAGATCAAACAATTTAAAAGATAAATCTATTTCCCTTTATGTTTAGGGGTTAATGTTCTATCCTTCCAAAGCTTTATTTCACCTATTATTTGTATAAGATCTAGCCCATCTATACGTGTTACCTAATTTGGTGAGCTTGTGGAAAGGTTTGTCTGCTTATTGTTGATGCAGTCTTATGTTTGTGATTGTTGTATTTAATGCATCAAAAGGGTGTCCCCCCTAGGTCTAGCAGAACCTGAAGTGCAGGAGGATCATTAGGATCCTATGTTATGTTGTCCAAGCCCTGAGGTGTTTCATTGATTGAGATTGGCTATCTCATAGATAGATTTGTAGGTGTTCTTGGGTTATCACTTTTGGTGAACAACACATAGGTTACAAAAGGGTTAAGTTTGGTAATCAGTGATTCACCCCCCCGCTCAGTGACATCTTGTGTTCAACAATTGGTATCAAAGCATGGATTACCTATTGATAAGCTTTCTCTAGCTTGTGTAGATTCTGATATTTGAACACAATAGTTTGTTTTGTGTTAATCCCTAGTCCTATTTTTGATGGTTCAAATTATTCTATTTGGAGTTGTGGGATGGAAATCTACCTATCCTACTTAGGGTTTAATGTGTGGATGTTGGTTGTTAATGGCTTCCCTAGAAAAGTTAGTCCTCCGAATGATTCAGATGTAGAAAGAGGAAACCAATGTAAAGATGTAGCAATGAAGGCTATATTATGTGGGCTCATAGAGTATATCTCCTCACAAGTGGACATATGCAGATCCACAAAGAGTTTGTGGGACAGATTAAAGAAGGTCTATGGAAATGAGCCTACCATTGTAGAACTGGTTTGTGAAGACAAGATGAGAAATGCAACTAATGTATCTGTAGATAATGAAGGCAGACATATCAGCAGCCACAACAATGATGAAGAAGGAACCCACCTCTTCATCGCTCAAGAATCAAAAGATGAGAGGCACACATCTGAAAATGATCATGCAGATCATTCCTACTACCGAGATGTGTTTGGCAGTGATAGTGAAGGAGAAGAAGAAGATGAAGAAAAAGTTGATATTGAAGGAGAACTTGTAAGTGCACTTGAAGAACATTGTAGAGTGAGGAATGACTACAAGTTATTCAAGAATGCTACAGTTAGGGAGCAGAACCAGATGATCAGATGCCTTGAAGAATCTGAGAAATGTATCTCAGAGTTGAAGACTCATGAAGAAGACACCAAGGAATGTAGGTGTAATGATATAGAATCTGAGCTAGAGGACAAGAAGAAAGAATCCAGTTTGATGGTAGCAGTGATGCCTTGGATAAAATGTTGAATAAACAAAATTAATCCAAGGAATAGGAAGTAGTGCAGGTGAATGCCTCACCAGCAAGAATGTCACCCACAATGATATTTTGTTTGCCTCCTCAAATGGAGATAACAAGGGACAGACCTTCACTATCCAGGACTCTCCCCAGAAGAAGGTTGATCTAACCACAACTAGTGAAGACATGAAGCACAGAAGACAAGGAGATTCTACCACCCACAAGACAAAGAAAGTGTGGGAAAAAAAAAGATTAGATGGAAGAGTTGGAGAGCGTGGACAATCCAAGATCCATCCCCGGAGAAGAAGAAATGGAAATACTAAACCTGTAAGATCTCCTCATGCATGTAAATTTTTTTTTGTAAGTTATGTGTCTCCTCTCTTCGGTTACTGTTTTGCATGCAAAGAATATGGCCATAGGGTAGATGAATGCAAAATGAAGTCTAGGAATAGACAATATGTTCTTCCTAGAAACAATAATGTGATATGTTGGAGGTGTAATGGCTTTGGCCATAAAAGTCATAACTATAGAAGGATGAACTTGCAGTCACATGACAACCGGTGTAGTAGCTATGCTCAACATGGAAATAAATTTATAACATATGAGAGACATAGGGCTGCATGGAACAAAAGGATAAATGTCCCTGGAAGATCAAGAGGTCCACCGGTTCCAGTAGCCGATTATGATAGCATGACCAGAAGAAGATGGTCAAACCGGTTTCATAGAAGGTCCCTTAATCATGCATGTGGCATGAATGTTGTTTTCTTCTACAACAATGTTTCTGATCATTTGGTAGAATCCAACAAAGAAAGGACCCATCAGCAAAAGAAGGAAAGACTTCTCAAGACTGAAAATGAGAAGAAGAATGAGACCATGCAGGTTTGGAGGAAGAAGCAAGAAGATGCAACCATGGACCGGCACTATGAATTCAATGCGCACAAGATATCTCCTAAGGCTTAAAGAAGATGCAGGACCTTAGGGGGAGTAGTACACAGACCATATCATTCACCCCCTCAGTGAAAGAGGACAAATGGAAGAATGCGATGATGTCGGTAAGAAAGAAGAAAATGTAAGATAAGTGTGTGTAGTGGCTACATTGGCTACACATCTAAAGATGAAAGATGGATCACTAATACATATATCAATGGTTGGTAAATTTGCAATGGGGATCAAATGAAAATTGACACAAGAAAACATGAGTTATAGGAAGGTTCTCCGATAGTGATGATGGACAGGTACAAGAAACCAGTATGTGGAGTAGGTTACTGGTATGTATACTAACTGGTAGTGCAAGTTATGTAAGACAATTAGGTCCAGGATCATTGCATTAACTCCAATAGCTTGGAATGATAAGTTTATGTCTCAGGTGGTGTTGATAAATACCTGAATGACATATGTTGGCTCGGTTGTTGATCATGTGGGCATGCATGTTTTTGGGCTAACCGGTTTGATTTATGGCAGGATAGTGATATTGTATGGCATTGTGTATGCCTAGGATCACGTCATATGTTGTTGTGAAAATTATGGAACTAAGAGATCATCAAATTGATCACATATGCACAACTCAACTAGTATAAGGGGCAAGTTGGGTTCGGTTTTGAACCTAACAGACAATGAGAACCTGAGATGTATGACTCAGGGGGTCTTGACAGCCATGTTTCCTTATTTGTATCAGACCTGCTAGACACAAGGGGAGATCACGTGTTGATGATGCAGAACCAAAATGCTTGAGCTTATGGGTGTACTGACCGCATCAAATACAGAAGAAGGAAATTGTTGTAGGAATACCCAAGAGAACTTCATGATTATGAGTATCTACTATCCCAATTGGTAGCACTCATAGTACAATCACATTTAATTCTTAAGATCAATTGGTATCAGATGGGAGATGATGCAGTCTGGTTGGTAGGTATGTTGTACTCATTAACACATGTGCCTTCAATTGGTTTTAGTCTTGTATATGCATATGTTTTTGATTTTCATATACACTTGGTTGCTGAGCAATTGGTGTCAGTTGGTGGTTGAGATCTGCATCTCAAGTGCTAAGAATTGAGAGGATGAAATGCATGATGGTTGGAGGAAAATAATCTTGTAGAGGAAAAGGGGAGAGAAAACCCTAATAGTGCCCTTTTCCATTATTGTCAAAGGAGGAGAGAGATTTTTTAGTATGTCGCATACTACATGTGTGACAATCGTTGGATCACACTAAGGGTGGGAAAGAGAATCTATAGTATGTCGGATACTACATGTGTTGACATCAATGCCAAAGGAGGATATTGTTGGAATTGTGTTGTCATTGATGTCAATTGGTATAGTAGGGCAATCAGTATAAGATATTTATGTGTAGAATTGTCATTGATGCATACCGGATGTGATGCCATTGATGTCATCTATCATAGAACGTCACCAATAAGGAAGAGTATGCCTTTCAGCACAATGGCCATTGGAGTCACCGGTACACAAGTTAGCATTTGACTTGTGTTGAAGATATGGACATGAGACTGGTATGATATAACAACTGATAAATGATATCTGTAAGAGAGCAAGATGTTGGTCAGTTGATTGTGATGAAGAGGGGGAATGTTACCTAAATCACATCAACATGGAAGGAAAAGTTTTGTGCAAGCCACCAACATGCTGCATGGATGTGAAACAACATGATTCCTACGAGATAAAGATGCAGTCACCAAGTGAAGAGATGACTGACAGTGAGTGTGCCAAACTGGATCACATGTGCAGAGGCATGCTCAAAAAGGGAAGCCACATTGGTGAAATACAGGATGCAAATGACAAGGATCCACTCCCACCATTAAGTGGAGCTTATCTCCTATTATGCACGGAATGCATCATAGTCCTCTGAGATAAGACAAAAGAGTTAAAGGTAGGTGATTCAAGGCTCACACCAGATGAACTAGTGAAATAGTAGGTTGCCTTAGGTGCATGAGATCAAAGATATGCACCGAATCAGCTGAGTAGACAGTGATGAGTTGTTGGTACAAAGACTCAAGGATATGTTTGTCACTTTGATAAACTAATTAATAGGAGAACTGGTCTAATGAATGTAGAAGGAAAGGTTGAGCGGTTGCAGACAGAGGGAGCATGTTGAAGATTGATTACATGATGTCATCAAGGTGTTTACCGGTAATGTTGTCAAAGTGCAGATGCAGAAGGCTCCCAACTGATGAAGATGTGCATGAGATAGTTTTCATGTGCACTAACCGATTTGTGTGCTCCACTGGAAGAGAAGTAAAATGCAAGGTTGAAGGAAGACCAGTTAGGGTATAATCGGTAGGACTTGTCAACTGGTAGATGAACCCGGTTGTGTAGTTGGTTGATGATCCTATCCAAAATGACATAACTGACCTAACAAAAGTGGATGCCAACAAAGGGGCCACATGGAGGTGAAGTGGCATGCATGCACAGGTCAGTGTGACTTGTCAGTGAGGTCATTAGCAACTGGCCCAACATTTTTGGTGACTACAAAGCTCAAGGAAGCATGGTAGAGGATTGCGGCTTAAGATAAAGGAAACAACAGAGATCCAGAAAAGAGTGATCTTGTAGATCGAAGAGGATAAAGAAAACTGCATCATGCATGTGATCGATCAGACAAATGGCCAAAAATCACGCTACAAATAGCAAAAGAGAGAAGACGTGGTTCACAAGGTAAATAGATGGGTGATGCTCACTGATTGATTATTGAACATCGATCATGGACATGATATCAAATTGGATATGATATGTCAGGATGATCAAAGATCAAATCAGATGCAAATTCAGTGCATGGTGGAAACCCCAGTGTGCAAATGTTCAAACTCATGTTTAGGTAGGAAAATATGGATATAAGTATGTGATCCAAATATATTATTGGGGCTACTGCATGAGGAAAAAAATTAGTCAAGTGCTCAATGACAATTAGAGGAGAGACTGAGTGTGAGAGAGAATAGGGTTGAAAAGTTCAACCGGAAACAGTGAGGCAACTGATAGTTTGCCATTGATTCTGACAGAGGAGTACACTGGTAGTGACTGAACTGATAGAGGACAGTTGTAGAAGATTTCCAAGAAGGTAAGCTGAGAACCGACAAGAATCAAATCATAGACATATGACTAAGTTATCAAGACCGGTGGTTGATAGTTGTAGTATGGTAGAGAGAAAATAGAACCGACAAAGAGTAGAACCGGTAGGGAAGAAGAAGAGGTTGAACCAACAAAGGTGCAATAGAGAGTGGTTTACAGTAGGAGATAAGGTTTCTACAGAGAAAAGGTGAATAGAGAACCAACATAGATCTATGTAGAGATGAAGCGGTGAAGAGACATACATGAGAGTTACAAAGTTCTTTTGTAACAAGAAGATAACTTTTGTATTCAAGATATGATTTTGTAATCATTTAGTTGGAGCTCAGCACATGGGTTGGTGCCCTAAAATCAAGGGTTGGCACTCCTTAGGTTGGTGACCTAAAGTAGGAGTGGTACTCCTTGGGTTGGTGCCCTAAATGTTGTAACCAAATGTTTCATTGTGAGGCTAGATTGGAGCAGTAGTCTCCAAACGCATTTCTCACTGAGGTTTTTTCCATCTTGGGATTTCCTTGTACATCTGGTGTTATGTGATGTCCCTTTTATGTGTGGTTACATTTGTGTTAGTCTCCCATCTAACCAGCATATCTTCTTTATGTTAGTTTAGTTAACCGGTTTACACACATTTGTTAGAAAAGGGTTAAGTTTAGTAATCACTGATCCACCCCCCCTCTCAGTGACATATTGTGTTCAACAAAGCTTCCTTCTCTAAGGAAAAATTTATTAATACTATTATCTCTAGGTACTTTGCTTTTTTGGTTAGAAGGTGAATAAGAATAAATCTAAGGTTTTCTTTTTAACACTCTTTCTTTAGTTCAAAATAAACATCAGGGTTTTTAAGGTTATGACATTGGGGTCCTCCCCTGTAAATACTTGAGTGTCCTCTTTTTCGTGGGTTCTGACAATCATATATTTTGGGATAAGGTGGCCTCTTCATTATCTTCCCATATCTTTTCTTGGATTCACAAATGGTTAACTCTTCCTAGCAAATTGATTCTGATTAAATATATTTTAAATGTTGTACCCATTTATCTAATGTCTGTTCTTAAAACTCCTAAATCTGCAATTGATAAACTTTAGTTTGTTGCTAGATCTTTCTTATGGAATGATAATAAGATCAATAAATCTAAACTCCCTTTTCTTGCTTGGGATAAAGTATGCCTTCCTAAGGAGGGGGGAGGTGCTGGTGTTAGAGATTTATCTAAGCAAAAATTTGTGTTAAGTGCTAATCTTGTCAGGAAATTGTATAAAGAACCTTTCAGTCCATGTGTTAGAATTATGAATGCTAAGTATATGCCCAGGGGTTCTAGAGAAAGTATTTTTGTGGCCTCTTCTCTTCCAAAAGGCTCCTTTATTTGGAATTTTCTGGTTAATTGGTGAACTATCATTCTTCCTCATCTTTCTTGTCTTATCCACAATGGTTCTAAAGCTAGATTTTGGGATGATGTATGGAATGTTCCATTGGTAATTTGGAGGAATTGATTATGTGTTGAATTGATTTTTTATCATTGATGGCAACACAAGCTATTTTGGTTGTTTAGCGGTTTTTGGTTGGTTCCGATAGAGTGGTTGGTTTATGATATTGATATGGTATGCTCTAGTATGCTTTGGTTTATGGAATTGATCTAGTATGCTTTGGTATGCTTTGGTTTATAGATTTGATAAATAAAATACTATCATTTGTTCTAGTAAGCCTTTTGGTCACCGGTAAGGGTTTTACCGATAGAGCTTTGTTGAAGATCTTTTGATGCACATGATAAGTGGTGTTGGTGCAGCTTCTAGATGGTTCTCAGGATGCTGTTGGTTATCATGTTTGTGTATTAGTTCATTGGTGGTGTTGGATTTGGTTTATGGAAACCTATTTTGGGTTCAATGTTATCTACGTTATGGACTAGTTTATGTAACATGTTAGACGATGTTCCTAATGTGTTACCAATGGGATTTAATGATTGATTTACATTATTTTTGGCCTAAGATGACTTGGTTGATCATTGGATTGCAGGTTTATGTTATGAATTTATTGTATTATCCTTTTGGTGGCCAACCTAATTGTTTATGTTCTAGGTTGGTATGAATATGATGTAAGATCTCTTTGTAGATCATAGGGACACGTTATGGGAAGATCTGTGTGCAAATAATATTATAATCATATGCAGAAGGTTTAGTTGATAATAGGTGATCAAATTGGGTTTGTGTAAGAGGTTTAAGACCTCTGGTACTAAGCTTAATTATTATTGTACTCAGGCATAGAAGATGTTATCTTTGCAATTCACTCGTCATTCTGGATTGTAGTTTGGATTTATTTTGTAGCTAGTGAGGCTCCTTTTGTGATGAGAAGTGAGCTCTAGGCTGCTGGCCTTCCTGCATGTGCAGGGCCCTCATTATTGTAATCACATACTTATTGAAGAAGTATTATCTGAATGTGGGTAGGCTTCCCATCATGGTTTTTCCCTTTATCGAGTTTTCCAAGTAAAAATCTTGGTTTCATGTGTTTTGGATGGATGGTAATTGTTCTATGATTTATATTTATGTTTAATTACTATATCATTTATTCTAGTATTTTATTTATGCATTTCGGTATTCAGTTTATGTGTTCCGTTAATAACGATTTGAATGCTTAAAGTTCTGTAATCCGGTGACAACTGATTCACTCCCCCCCCTCTCAGTTGTCCTCTGGTTATTTGAGATGTCTAAAAATTGGTATCAGAGCTTTCTCCTCTCTGTAGAAGCTTAACTGGTTGAGGAAGATCCTATGGAATCTAGCAGTTCAAGTTCATCAAGTGCATCTGTAGTTGTTTTTGAGAGAGAAATTCCTAGGCTTGATGGAACAAATTACAGGGTATGCAAGATTCAAATGGAGAGTCATCTAAGATGTCTTGGAAATGAGATTTGGGAGATCACTGAGAAAGGTGCTACACTAGTTAATCTGGCATCTGGAAATGCTTGTCTAGTAGGCCTAGATAAGGAACTTGAGAGTGAGTGTAGAGCTAGAGAAGCCCTTTTATGTGTGTTTTCTTATCAGTAAATAATGGGATTAACTGACAAATCAATTGCAAAGGCTAAATGGGACAAATTGGAGACTTTGAATAAAGGTGATCCTACGGTTAAAATTGATAAACTTGATGGTTACTGGGTGAGGTTTGAGAACCTGAAGATGGAAGAAGATGAGAGGACTACTGCTTTTATGGAGAGAGTTAATGAGATTTTTTGGGGAATTCAATATTGTGGTGGATCTTTGAGAAAAGATGAAATTGTTTTTAAAGTACTGAGAGCTTTTCCACCATCTTATAAGATGAAGGCTAATGCAATTAATGATCTAAGAACTATGGAAAACACCTCTTCTAATAGGGATACCTTGGTTGGGAAGTTATCTAATTTTGAGCTTGAGGAATTTCAACCTTCCAGAGTTGTAAAATCTGAACTTGCTTTTCATGCATCTACATCATCTACCGACAAGGGAGATTGGAAGGATTTATATGTGAAGGAACTAGAGGATATGAAGAAAGAAGATGAAGAGTTTGAGAAACTTGAAGCCTTATTTTATAGAAGAGTACCTAAAGGACCGACAGGAAGTAAGTATGAAGGAAAATCACCTTTTCAATGCTTTGCATGTAAAAAGATAGGTCATTTTGCATCTAGATATCCTGAAAGGAATTCAAGATTTGAAGAAAGGGCTAGAATATCTTTTAGGCCTAACCATGATTATTAGAATAGGCATAAGTGCTGGAGAAAAAAATATAAATCATGTTACTATGCCGATGAGGAAGGTGTGACTGTTTCTTATGATGAACCAACACAAGGTTCAACTAGTGGATCTGACAATGGAAAGGAATGGGTATTTTTGGCTATCAAGGAAGATGATCTGGTACCTTAAGAGAAGGCCCTTGCTGCTAAAATTGAAGACAAGGATGGATGGGTAATTAACAATGGATGTTCACATCATATGACTAGAGATAGAAGGAAGTTCATATCTTTACAAGAATTTGATGGTGGTCTGGTTAGATTTGGAGATGACAAAGCATGCATGAACAAGGGAAGAGGAACAATATCATTGGATGGTAAGTATAACATTGATAATGTTTATTATGATGAAGGTTTAAGGCATAATCTTTTGAGTGTAGGAAAATTGGTGTGTAAGGGATTTCAGTTATAGTTCAAGGATGGAAAATGTAAGATTATCAACAGATCTGGATTGGAGATTGCAACCGGTACACAGACTAAAGGTAATATATTTCATTTGAACTCTGGTGAGAAGACATGTTTGATTGCACAAATTGATGAGAGTTGGCTATGGCATAAGAGGTTGTGTCATGAGAATTTTGATTCTGTTGTGAAGATCAGTTCTACTAAGGCAGTTAGAGATATACCTAAGATTGTAAAGCCCTATAATCCGGTATGTAAGGAATGTCAAATGAGAAAGAAAGTCATAACTAATTTTAAGAGTATACAAGACAAATATAATGATGTTCTTGTTCTTATTCATACTGATTTGTGTGGTCCTGCTAGAATCAAAAAAATTTCAGGGTGATAGATATTTCATGCTAATCATTGATGATTATTCTAGAATGATGTGGGTTACTTTTGTAAGGGAGAACTCTGAAGCATTTGAAAAGTTTAAAATCTTTAAACTTAAAGTTGAGACAAAGACAGGATTGAAGATTAAATGTTTAAGGTCAACTCAGAGTGGAGAATTCACATCAAGTGAATTTAACAGCTATTGTGAGAAGAATGGGATTAGGAGATAGTTGTCTGCACCCCAAAAACCTCAGCAGAATGGACTTGTGGAAAGGAAGAACAAAATGATCTTGGATACAACTATAACTATTATGATGGAAGCTAATTTGCCTCATGTCTACTCGAGAGAAGCTATAAGCACGATGGTATACACATTCAACAAAGTTCATATCAAAGGAGATATCGGTAAGATACCTTATGAGTTATGGTTGCTAGATTCAATGACAGTCCCACAGACACTCAAAGGGGGGGTGAATTAGTGTTTGATCGGTTTGCAAAATATTTAAACTTATTGATAACTTTACAACTTAAATCAGTGTACCAATAAATAAGAATTAATGTAGTAAACAGAAATAATAGAGACAATATAGAAACACACCATAACAAAAGATATTTAACGAGGAAAACCGGTGTGGAAAAAACCTCAGTGGGATTTGTGACCCACAATATTTACTCACTGGCCAATGAATAAATACTACTTATAATGAGGGGCCTGCACATGTAGGGAGGCCAACAACCTAGAGCTCACTACTCAATGAAGAGTCACACTGACTGCAAAGTGGATAATTAAATCCAATACAATGTACTACTCAAAATAGTATCTCTAATGCCATGTTCAATACCGGTTTAAGCTCAGTTAGATACCCTAACCAAAAACCTTCGCAGTCACTAAAATACCTTATACAATATTCGCCTATCCATTCCTATTACAATTCCTATTACAAAATGACTTATAATATCTCATACATATATGAGTCTTTTACAATATACCATGTTGGCTTACAAAAGATAATTATATTACAATAAAAAAAAGTTCATTCCATGCTTGATGGAGTGCTGGTAAGCTTTTTTCTCGATGCAATTTGAATGCCGGTGAAGTGCCTGCCAGTGCCAGTGTCTATCGGTGTATGAAGTTTGTGATGTCAGGCATGTAGAAACCAATTGCCGGTGAGTTTCCAGATGGTTTCCATCAATGACATCAACTATTCTCATAAGAGTGTAGAATTGCAATAATGGTTTGGTCATACACCGACAATTAAGTATTTCAAAATCTTTCGTACTTAATGCTATATCAAAAGAGATAATTCCACTGGAAAGTTTTATCCTAGATGTGATGAAGGAATATTTCTTGGTTATTCTAATAAAAGAAAAGCATATAGATGTTATAACAAAATATTGCAAAGAATTGTGGAGAGCACAAATGTCAAAGTGGATGAGCAGAATAGAAGTCAAATCAGAACTTATGAGAGAGAACTTGCAGTAGAAATGACCATAACTAAACCCGTAGCACCTACACTAGAACAAAATGTTGAACCACTTACTCTGGTAGTATCAAAAATTCAACAGTAATTAAAGATAAACACAAAGGAACAGAAAATCAGAAGACTCCTAGGTATGTAAGGTTGAATCATTCAGAAAATTAGATCATTGAAGACAAAAACAAAGGAGTGATGATAAGAATAAGGTTGGCAATTGATGAGGTATGTTTTATTTCTCAAATAGAACCACCATCTAATTGAATCTTGTAAAGATGTATGTTTGATGAAAGCTATGGAAGAAGAATTAGATCAGATAGAAAAGAATAACACATGGACTTTAGTTCCCCGGCCTAAAAATAAGAATGTTATTGGAACTAAATGGGTTTTTACGAATAAATTGAATAAAGATGGACAATTTGTGAGGAATAAAGCTAGATTGGTTTGTAAAGGATATTATCAGAAGGAAGGAATTGATTATGGTGAAACCTTTGCACCGATAGCTAGGATTGAAGACGTGATATTTCTTGCTTATGTTACACATAAGAACTACAAGGTTTATCAGATGGATGTTAAGTGTGCATTTCTGAATGGAGATCTTGAAGAGGAAATTTATATTGAGAAACCTAATGGATTTTCACTTTCAGATGACAAAAACATGGTTTGTAGGTTAAAGAAAGCTTTATATGGATTAAAACAAGCCCCTAAAGCTTGGTATACAAGACTACATAAATATATTTTGAAGCTTGATTTCAGTAAAGATGCAGATTGGTTTGGAGATGTTGATGACTGGATGAGCACATCTGGTGGAGATTTCTTTCTTGGAAAGAAACTTGTTTCATGGATCAGCAAAAAGAAATCATATACTTTTTTATCTATTGTTGAAGCTGAGTATGTTGCTTCTGCTACTAACTGTACACAAGTTCTATGGATGAAGTAGATGTTGAAAGATATAAAGGTGGATTGTAATGTGTTGGTTTGACGATGATTGCAATGAATTCATCATATGTTGTCATTGATGAAACAAATACACACACATATGTTTATATTGTCTACCAGTATGACTTCGAGTTGTTTATACTACAACCGGTATTTGGTGACAACCAGTGTATGCATGGAGATAACCACTTGGTTATATGTGTCTCAACATCAACATGAAGATCCAATGGAGACTATCTTGGAAGCGTCAAATTCAAGTGATTTAACTCTAACCTGTATTAAGCATTCCAACTGGTAATCGTAGATTGTGTGATGAGTTATCACCATCGACAATTTTTGGCGGTATTTTTGTGATGAGTTATGATCACTTGACCAGATACACTATACCTAGGTAATTGTGTTATGATTTCTTATGGCCGACATGAAATGTACATATCTATATATTAACATCACAATGAATTATGTTATATGAGTGAAAGTGATATGTTGTGTGAGTAAGACAAAAGTGTTAACATACAAAGTATGTTGAGAAGTAATGTTGAATATGCTTAAAAGGATCTGATCAAGCAATAATTGTGCTACTCAGATAGATCAAACAAATCTTATTGTCTTCTAACAATTATAGAAGAATTAAAATCCCCTAACCGGGTAAGCTCTAACAAGCTTCATTTTTCAAATCCTCTAACAGGGTGATCCATTAGTTTTGATTTAGAAATCCTCCATCGAGGTTACTCCTAATAGGGTACTACCTTTCATAGGGTATAAGCTTTTAATCAAGCTTTGGGATCTCTAACAAGATTCACTCCTAGTAGAGCACTTTGTAGAGCTTAACTGGTCAGTTATCTATTACTGCAGATAGTTAACTTGTGAGTTCCATCTCACCATGGTTTTTACCTATTTGGGTTTTCCATGTACAAACACTTATGTTATGGTGGATGTTTTACTTACTATAGATGTTGTTATATCATTTTGGATTGCATGCACTGTGTTTAAAAGTTTTGTTAAGTTCATCTACCAGTTAGTGTTTGAAGTAGTTTTATTCTTGGTGTCACTGATTCACCCCCACTCTCAGTTCTTTTTAAGTCCATCATAATGAACTAGTAGTTAATCACTGTGACAACTCTATTGCTATTGATATATCAAATAATCTAGTATTTCATTCTAAGACAAAGCACATATCTATCAAGTATAACTTTTTGAAGGAGAAGGTAGAAGCAAATGAAGTCTGATTGGTTAATGTGAACACTAAAGAGAAGATTGTTGACATCTTCACTAAACCTTTGCCTAAAGAACCATTTGAGTACTTCAAAGATAGATATGGGGTTTTTTCCCCTCTAGTAAAGACCTGAGTGATGTTGATTGGCATCAGTCCAGTATGCATTATCAGAGCTATTACTCATTCTGGATTGATGTGGTGGTGCTACTACTCAAGGGGAGTAGTCAGCTATAAGAATCAGAGGATTTATGATTTTTTTTTGATGTTTATGTCATATCTTTGGCATTGGTGTCAAAGGGAAGAGATATATATGAAAAACAAATCTTAACAAAATATCAATCAAAGGGGGAGAGATCAGAGCTTAACAAAGATATACTCATTAGGGAAGTTTGTCTCAAAGATTCATTGCTATATCATTTTGTGGGAGATTGTTGGTTGTCTTCCATAGGGGGAGACTTGTTTGGCATTTCTTGGCACTTGGATGTTTTTTAGCATATAGTGTTGCCATCAATGCAACAGGGGGAGATTGCTGGAAATTTGGAGGAATTGATTATGTGTTACATTGATGTTTTGTCATTGATGGAAATACCAGCTGTTTTGGTTGTTTACTTGTTTCTGGTTGCTTCTAGTAGATTGGTTGGTTTATGATATTGATCTAGTATGATCTGGTTTGGTTTGGATCTATCATTCATTATATTTAGATGTGTATCATGATTAGCTAGTTTGGGATTTGATGACTCAGATACTATCATTTGTTCTAGTAAGCCTTTTGGTCATCAGTAAGGGTTTTACCGGAAGAGCTTTATTGAAGATCTTTTGATGCACATGATAAGTGGTGTTGGTGCAGATTCTAGATGGTTCTCATCATGTTGTTGGTTATCATGTTCATGCTCTAGTTCATCGGTGGTGTTGGATTTGGTTTATGGGAACCTATTTTGGGTCTGGTGTTATCTAGGTTATGGACCGGTTTATGTAACGTGTTGGAGGATGTTCTTGATGAGTTACTGATGGGGTTTAATGATTGGTTTATATTTTTTTGGCCTAAGATGACTTGGTTGATCATTGGCTTGCTGGTTTATGTTATGAATTTATTGTATTATCTTTTTGTTGGCCGAGCTAATTGTTTAGGTCCTAGGTTGGTATAAATATGATGTAAGATCTCTTTGTAGATCATAAGAAAATGTTATGGGATGATCTGTGTGTGAATAATGTTGTAATCATATGAAGAAGGTTTGGTCAATCATAGGTGATTGAGTTGGGTTTGTGTAAGATGTTTAAGACCTCTAGTACTGAGCTTAACCAGATCTATACTCAGGCATAGAAGATGCTATCTTTGTAGTTTGGATTTATTGTGTAGTCAGTGAGGCTCCTTTTGTGATGAGCATTGCGCTCTAGGCTGTTGGCCTTCCTCCATGTGTAGGCCCCTCATTATTGTAATCACATACCTATTGCAGAAGTATTATTTGACCGTGGGTAGGCTTCTAACCGTTGTTTATCCCTTTATCGGGTTTTCCACATACAAATCTTGGTGTCATGTGTTCTGGATGGATGGTAATTGTTCTGTGATTTATGTTTATGTTTAATTGCTACATCAGTTATTCTGGTATTTGGTTTATGTATTCTAGTATTGAGTTTATGTGTTTTGGTAATAAGGATTTGAATGCTTAAAGTTCTGTAATCTAGTGACAATTGATTCACCCCCCCTCTCAGTTGTCCTCTAGTTATTTGAGTTGTCTAACATGGTCATCCATCTTTAATAAGTATTAAAAATTGGTCCCCTATTATAGATCACTTAGTTGTGATATGGGGTGTGTTTGTTTCAAATTACTTTGAGGTGGATTTATTTGGGCCATATCTTGTGGCCAAATGGAAAAGTATTGATTTTATTGATGTGGATAGCTGTCAAATCTGTATATATTTATGAAATACAGAAACATATAATTGTTTATCAGGATGTGGATGATGAGATACTCTAGAATAAATCTTCCACTGGTTCTTACAATGTTGGGGAAGGCTATAAATCTTTGTTGGCCCCTCCCCCTGATCGTCCATGGCCTTCCAAATTTTTCTGGCATGTTGCTTGTCTTCCTAAAGAAGGTGCATTTTCTTGGCTAGTTGTTCATGATAGGGTTCTTACTAGTATGAGATTAGATAGAATAGGGATCACTATTGTTTTTCCATGTTTGTTCTATGGATCTTCTTTAGAATCTTCTTCTCATATTTTCTTGCATTTTGATTTTGCTTCTAATTTTTATTTTGGGTAGGATTAGTTTCCTTCTTGGGCTACAACCAAAGGTTTTATTCTAGATTCTTTCCTGCCAGTATGCCCTCCTGAATCCGGATTTTGTACTCAAATTTTTTTTTATTAATAAAATGTTCAGTGGATCTGCCACTTTTATTGAAAAAAAAATTGAGATTAATTTAATTAATTTAATTGATTTATTCTGATATGTTATTTATTTAGAATTTATTTAGTATTTATTTAATGATTTATTTTTGCTTTGTTTTATAATTGATAATTTATTAATTGAGTTTCAGTTTATTAATTTTTAATAATTTATTTATTGTTTATTAATGATTTGATTTTATGTTTTATTGTGAAATCCTATTTATATGGTTTTATTCATTTATTCTCTTTATTTAATTTTTATTGAATGCTGGATTATTATTAAATGTATTTATACAAATATTATCTTATTGGTAATTGCATATATTATAAATTTACCTACCCTTGCGTGTGATTGGTTGCTTTTAAATCAGTAGGTAAATAATATTGGTCAATAAAATATTTCTCGAAACTATGCGAGATAGGTAGATTATATTGTTATATTGATTTTTCTGATTGGTCGGTTTTACATTATAGTTTTGTGTTTAATTTTTATTTAATTGGCATTTGGAAAATTTTATCAAGTTAGGCATCCGATAGTTTTCTAGAATTTTGGATTTGATTTGGAATTGAATTGAAGATTGGTTTGAGGCTTTGGATTGTTCAGGATTTATCATCTTCAGATTTCTACCTTCATTAGATTGCGTTTGCAGTTTGGTACAATTTTATCCTTCAAAATTTTGATTTCTAGAAAGTTTTTCTTCTTTGTGATTGCACAAATTTGATTATTGGATGTTGTAGAATTTGTTTTGGGAGTATTACAATTGAATTGAAAGATTTTTAATTGGCATTGAAAGGAAATTGGGAAGGGGAAAGTGCAGATCACTATTTTGGAAGTTTTGAAATGTTGTTTGGCATATATGCCATCCTGTACTTCTCTGTGATTTCCTTTCTCTTGTGTTTAGAGGTGTTTAATGTCTTCCTATGTTTATCTCTTTGAGTTTCCTTTGTCTCAATATGACTATTGTGAGTTTTGGGCTTCCTGTAGCCTGTCGGGAGCCATTTTCTACTCTCTGCATTATGTGTTTTCTAAGAACAGACCTTTAGAAAGATTTTGTGACTTTTTTTAAGCTTCTTTTATCTTGTATGGCATTCCCTTGAGGTTTTTATGTTTATTTGAACATATCGCTTTCGTACCATGTGATTTAGGACCTATTTGGAGCACTGGAGGAGAAGGATTTTCTCTCTACTTTTATTTTCTGAGTATGCAACTTTACAAATTTGTTATTCCTCTTTGATTTTTGCATCTTTCAGACCCTCTAAGTTGGTCAAGTGTGTTTTCTTTGACCCTTTACTGATATGGGCAAGTGCCTTATCCATTGGAGTGTGTTATGCTTCATTTTTGGCTTCCCAACCCAAAATGCTACAAAATGCACCCAAAATGCCACTGAATGTATAGAAGCACTATTCTTGGAAACCAGGAGCACTAGGGAATGAACCAAAAGTGCTAACAAAGTGACCCAGAAAGCTAAGTCCTTTACCCATAGAGCTGAGTCATAAACTGATAGAGTTGTCCAAGTTACCCATAACGCTAGGGAAAGGACCCAAAATGCTATTTCACTTACCAAAAAAACCATTTCACTTATCAAAAGTGCTAGACTACATTCCATAAGTGTTTCTCTACATTTTGGGAGAGCTAGACTACTCTGGGGGTCCTAGAAAGTAAGTTTTGAGCCCGATTTAGTGTCTTGTTGGGTTTTGTGGTTCTCCAGCTTGGCATGTGCAGACTGTGATGAATTTCTTAGCATTATCTTTGATGTGTTTTGATCATTCATGATGTTTATTGTGCTCTGGTAAGAGGATTCATGCCTTACTATTGAGGTGTTCATATGTGATGTGTTGCTCCGGCAAGAGGGAGAGTTCCTCGTTGTTGAGGGATTGATTGTATGACTCTAGTGGGATGTGATATACCTCACTGTAGAGGCTTTGATATGGTTTTTATTCCATTTATGGATTTCATTCATGATTATATTTTCCTTTGAGTTGATTTGGTGGAGGAACTTATCATGTGTATGGATTTATGTGCTCTTTTTGTTGGCCATTTGGTGGAATTGATTATGTGTTACATTGATGTTTTATCATTGATGTCAACACTAGCTATTTGGATGATTTACTACCATGCTTCTGGTCCTGGTAGGCTGAGTGGTTTCTAGTTAACATGGATCTGGTATGATCCGATAGGCTCCGGTATAATCTGGTGATGGAATTGGCTTGTTCATGATACTTATACTCATATTTGGTCAATTGGTTTTGGTTTGGTGATTGGATGCGATCCCACTTGCTTAGAAGATTGGTTTCTAGTTCCGGCGAGGGTTTCACCGGCAGAGCTTTTTATGGAGATCTTTGATGAATTGCATAAGTGGTGTTAGTGTAGCTTCTGATGGAGTTTTAGGATGCTGTTGGTGATCATGTTCGAGACTTGGCAGTTGGAGATCATTACTGAAGGGTGTGGACCTATACTTGGTTCCAGTTGATATAGGTTATGGACCGACATTAATGTAACATGTGGATAGGACCAATTAATATATTTCAAGGATATCTTATATGTTGATATTACTTTTTTGGTCTAAGGCTGACATGGTTTGTAATTATGTAATTGGTTTATCATCTGGTGGCCAACCTGATTGTTTATGGTCAAGGGTTTGTATAAATAGATGTAAGATCTCATTGTAGATCATCATGGTTAATGTAAGAGGTCATGGTCAAGAAATATACTATGTGAATAATGTAATATCATTCAGGCAGAGGAGTTGGTCGATCATTGCTGATCAAATTACTTTTATGTAAGAGGATTTAGTCCTCTAGTATTGAACTTAACCAGAACTGTATTCTGGAATAGAATATGTTATCTTTTGTAGTTCAACACTTCTCCGGATTGTAGTCTGGATTAATATATAGTCAGTGAGGCTCCTTTTGTGATGAGCAGTGTGATCTAGGTTGTTGGCCTTCCTACAAGTGCAAGCCCCTTCATTGTAATTCACATACTTACTGCAGAAGTATTATCTAACTGTAGGTAGACTTCCCACCATGTTTTTTCCCTTTACCAGTTTTTCCACTTACAAATCTTGGTGTTGTGTGGATGGCTTTTATTCTGTGATTATTGTTTATGTTTAATTGGATTAACTGGTATTCCGGTCATGTTCCTGTAATCTGTGACAACTGATTCACCCTCCCCCCTCTAAGTTGTCTTCTGGTTATCTGAATTGTCTAACAATTAGTATCAATGCTTTGGTCCTCTCTACAGAACGCTTAACCACTTGATGAAGATCCTATGGTGCCTATTAGTTCAAGTTCATCCAGTTCTTCTGGAGCTATTTTTTGAAGGGATATTCTGAGGATTGATGGAACAAATTACATAGTATGTAAGATTTGGATGGAGACTCATCTGAGACGTCTTGGCAAGGAGATTTGGGAGATCACACAGAATGGTGTCACACCCTTTAATCTGGGAGTTGGCAATCCTCCACCAGCAAACCTGAACAAGGAGCTTGAGAATGATTGTAGAGAAAGAGAATCCCTCTTATGTGCACTTTCAGATCAGCAAATAATGGGATTAACACAAAAATCATGTAGAAAGGTTATATGAGAAAAAATTGGAGACTCTTAACGAAGGTTCCCCTACAGTGAAGATTGCTAAACTGTTAGACACAATGCACCACTAAGAGGGGGGTGAATCCATGGTTCTCAAAGTTTCCTTTTATCCTATCCTATGTGTGCATACTGGTTATGGGATCTAACACAATGCAGACTTACCAGTTAGTGGGGAGACCAACATAAATACAAACACACATAATGTAACATCACATAATGCCAGTATGTATGAGGAAAACCCAAGATGGGAAAAACCTTGGTGAGCAATGTTGTTGGAGTCTACTGCTCCAATCTAGCCTTACAATGAAAACAATTACAATGTTTAGGGCACCAACCCAAGGAGCACCAACCCCTAACTTATTTATGGGCTACAAACCAAAGGAGCTACAACCCCTGCACCAAGCTACAACTTAGTGTTCATAATAGAAACATCAAATACAAAGGTAGTAATCTAGTTACAAGTGAATCTTGTAACAAATCAATACAAACTTCCCTACCGGTAAGGTATCTCCTCAACCTTACCAGTTCTCTACTCACTTTGACTAAATATTCACCAACTCAGTCTGTTGTTCTCAAATTCTTATCCCCTTCTTATCCCCTTTGATGAGAAAGAATAACTTTGTATGTGAATGGAGAAATCAAGGAACAAGAACATTAGAGAAACATATGACAAGGTTTAAATAACCTTCTACACTTCAAACTTATCCAAAGTTTAGGCGGGTATACCTTATGTGAATACTTTCACACTTTTAAACAAAATCCACAGCAACCATTGTCAAAAAACTAGTGGATCTTATCACCTTAAACAAGAAACTGAAAAAACATAAGAAAACTTAGGCTTATTTTTCAGTGTTGATCCTAAAAATATTTAGAAAATAAAACATTAACATATACCAGTACCATTTCAGGTGATTGAGAACTAGAGGGCATAGGAGAAGGGGGGTATTCTACAATGGGACTAGTAGGAGGGGGTCTTGTTGGAGAGGAGGCTATCATGAGTGTAGAGGATTCACCTGGATGGTGATGACCTGCCAAATGACTTTGGGGTCTAGTAATGATGCTATCCTTGTTGGCTATTCCTTCTTTAGCCTCGCTGTAGACCTTTAAGATAGTCTCCAACTTCACTTGCAGATTAGCTCTTTCTTGTGCCTCTCTCTCTACTACTGCCACATTGAACTTTGCAGTTTCCAAAACTGTGCTTGCGGCTTCCACTACCCCTGTATCTTGGACTCTCTTAACAATCATGCCTCCTAAGAGGCTAGAATCTGATGCATTTTTCTTGATTTTGTTCTCATCCTTCTTTAATGGCCACATGACAAGAGCAACATTATCCTTGTTGAATGTCACTCCTTCCATAGGCTTTGTTTCCTTCCTTACTACATCAAGCACTAGAGCATTAGCTATATCCCATTTAGGGAGAATTAACACACCAGCCTTTGCTACCATTTCTCTTCCTTTCTCAGGGGTGATAGTTTTAAATTCTTCCATCATTTCTTGCTTTATCTCTTCCTCCACCTAAGTTGTATCTCTAAGAGGTTGTTCACTCTTCCTTTGTTCACATCTGACCTTGAATTTCTCCATGTTTTTCTTCCATACAAATTGCATGAAAGCTCCTGTTGTGAAAAAGTTACTGTCAACCAAGAGTTCTTCATTGGCTTTCTTAGCAGTAAGGTCCAATTCTTGGCCTTTTAGCTCACCATCAGTCAAATCCATTTCAGTACTAGGTGGCTCTTCAAGCATCCCCTCTTGGGTCTCTTCATAGGTATAGGAAATCTCACCAGGACTCCCTAACTATAACAATTGTTCAGCCACTTCTTGTTCATCTCCAATGTTGATAGGGGATTGAGATGGAGAATATTGAGGTTCATCAGTTTCAACCTCCTTTCCCACTCTTTGCCTTTTAAGGGAATCCTAAATGTCAATGACATCTTCAATTTTCCTTTTTCCTTTTGAAGTCGAAGTCTCACCTGTCACTGGTATCATCGCATTGTACTTTGACTTCTTATGCATTTCATAGTCACCAGGTGGCATAGCCTTAGCAAAGGAAGGATTAGCCAAGACCAACTTAACCTTATTAGGATCATTTTGCATTATGGCCTCCCTTTTTTCTTTTAAGGTCTGCATGAGGTCTTCAAAATAGAGAATCAATAATTTGATTTTCTCCTCAAAAGGGTTGAAGCTAGAAAGAGGATCATAGCTACTATCAAATTGATGGATAAAATCAAGTGCCTTTTTGTATGCAACCCACTTCTCCTTACTTAGTTCCTGCTCATCTAAGTTGAACTCATTTCTGATTAAGTCTTTGGCGAATTGAAATTGGTGAGGCCTACCTATACACACTGCTGTCTTTTTGAACATACCATTGAAGAAGTCCTCAGGGTCTATAGATCTTGAAACTGCAGTTGACAACCTACGTGGCTTAAAGAAATCTTCAAAATATTTCCATCCACCCTTAGTGATTACAAAATTGTGGGCCATGGTAATAGTTGGGAAAATGGTCCCTTTACCCCTTTTGGTTAGCTCTACCTCTTGTACTCCAATTTGTCTCAATACTTCTACAATCCCTATCTTTAATGGGACCTAATAAGGTAGTAAATAGGGGGTACCTCTAAATCCATACACTCTTAAAATAGTAGGCACATGGTACAAATAGATGTCTCCCCAATAGTAAACAATCTTAATATCCTCTACAAACTCCTTAGGTCTGAGGAATTCCAAAAGAGCCTTAGGAATTCTAGGGTTTTCTTTGCATAAAATGATTCTAATCTTAGATGCAAAGCATCTATCAAACTTTAGAAAAATGGTATCTTCTCTATCCCATGATAAAATAGTGCTCCAAAGTTGAACAGGCATCTCTTGCTTATCCTTTATTTTTATCAAGTCCATTTCCTTTGCAAAGTAATAAGCACCTTTGAACAAGAACATGTGCATTAACATGGAGTACCATGCAAATGGCCTATCCACCTTACCATTTTTGATCCCTACTAGCCCTTTATGAATTGCTTCAGCAAGGTATGAGGCATAATCAAATGTTATTGCTAGGGAGGGGTTTAGAATTTGTGCAATCATTAACATGTAATGGGTTGGCATATTCTTTTCAACATCCTCTCCAAAGATCTGACATAATGCCCAATACATACCCTTAGCTCTCAGAGTGAATAAATTGAGGGAGAATGGTTCCATTGTGCTGGGGCCTACAATTGTTAACCCCCTATCTTAACAAAGAATTCTTTCAATGGGCCACTCCTAAGATAATCCCTCTGTGCATTGTAAACCTAGGCTAATGACTCAAAGTCAATAGGCTCTAACAAATTGGAGGCCTCACTGAGTTTAAACACTTTCTAGAAATCATTTTCATTTATTTCAATCGGGACTGATCCCTTTATATTCTTGATGCACCTTTCCATTGGGACATAATTCTGTGCAATTAGGGTCAACAAATCTACATCCATGAAAACACCTGGGACCACAAGCTTTCCTACATCCAGATCTCATATGCTATTCAAAGGAGCTATGGAATGTCTCTACCCAAAACTGACTTTGAACAGTCCTAAACCTGATATTCCTATTTCAGGGTCCCTTAACCAATTGCCTTTATCATATAGGCCATCCCTAATTTTTAGACGAGGGTTCTTTGGTACTAGCTCTTTGGCCTTAGCCCCGACATTGGTAGACATGGTTAATTTCTCTAAAAAATCATCACAAATGTTCATGTCCTGATAATTTACTTTTCCTATCAACTCTCTTCTTGGTGCCACTCTGAACAAGCAACTATACCACTAGAAACTAGCACAGACCTCTAATGAAATAATTCACATAGCAATATTTGGAAACAGACTAGAATTATCAAGAAAAGCACAAAAAATTGATTATTCTCTTGAAGAGAATCGCTCCGCACCAATTCGCTCTGCAACAACCTTCGACGAAACAATACTAACAATTAAGTTGAAGCGGACTCAAAAGGAAAAGTTGGCATTGAATTTTTAGAAATTAACTCTGTATCCTTTGGCTTTCTTTTCAGAATTGAATTCACTAAATCAAATTCAAAACTGGCTCCAACGGGTCATAACTCCTCTGAGTCTTTCCTCTGTTTTGGTCTTTCACTATTTCGCAGTGCATAAAATCTTTGCAGCTTTCTTTCGCGAAACAACGCTGGCCGTTGGATCACAAGAACTTACACTGCCTTTACCTCAATCTGATCTCTCATTTTTAATGTTGGGCCCCACCTTCTTTTCTCTACTTCATGGGCTTTAACACTCGTGTACTTTTCCTTCGCGAAGCCATGCTAGCCATTAGATGAAACTCTAATCACCTGGCTTTTAACTCTAACCAGGACCAATAATCTCAGTAACTAACCATGCCTCATCTTGACGGCTAATAGTTTTCGCCATTTCATAGAGGTTAAGCTGTAGGAATCTTCGAGCCACGAAACAATGAGAACCGTTGGATCAACAACGAGATGAATACTTTTTAACAAGCTTCAAACCTTTTAGGTGGGCCCTTTATTCAGAAATCACTTACTCTATTTATTCGTCGGTTAACAAATGCCACATGGTAGTCGACCATTAGCTCTGGAAACTCCTCTGGGTTCCACCCTGAATCTGCCATGTGTTCTCTTTACTATTCCCACATAACTGCCAGTTACACCTAGGCAGGCCCTCAACTACCCTTCAGAGCCACATGGAAATTGACACATCACTATCAAGCTCTACGAAATGTAGCAGTTGTCATGCCACGTCATTCCTTCATGTGATTTCCACCTATCTTTTGCCATTTTGTGAACATTAATCTTCGTTTGGCTTGTAGCCACAAAACCACGAGGATCATTGGATCAAAATAGACTTGATCGACTTTTAACTTCTTGCCCTACCTATCCTTTGGGCCCCACCGGCCTTTTCGCGACTTCACGATGACTAACTTACTAGCATCTTACCTTCGCGAATCCACGTGAGTTGTTAGAACTCAGGAACTTGCTTGTTGTTTACTCTTTCTATGGCAACCTTGCCCAAGCCCACTGCGGACTACCAACTAAGCACCTTGTCATTGCTCTATCATCGCCAGCTAGATCTACCACCCTTACCGCCACCTTTAGCGGGACCCGCAACCTTTTCGCGACTTCGTGAAAGGTAAAACGTGCGCATCTCCTGGCAGCGAATCAATGCGAGTTATTGATCCTTTTCCAACCCAATCACTCTTTAACCAAGGAAGATCGCTTGTCTTTGGGACCCACCACGTGTTTTTGTTGCTTTGCCAAACATAAATCATGTGCATCTTGGGCTAGCGAATGAACGCGAGTTGTTGGATCACAATCAAGATGCAACTCTTTTACCCGATGGTCAGTCTGTCTGGTCGGGCCTGCCTATGCCTTTTGCTACTTCACGTTCGGTAACTCATGGGTGTCTTAGCTTAATTAAACCACATGCACCTTTAGATCAAAAGGAACTTGCTCACCTTTTAGGTGCCCGATTAAGAAATTAAAACTTTAGGAAAGACATAGAAGGATAATGCGCTGATAAACCCGCCTAGGAAAAATTAAAGAAAGGGGGGGGACACTTTTCATGACCAACGAACCCTCCTTTAAGTGAATAAAGTAACACAGAAATAGAATTATAAGGGTTTTTCTCAAAAATAGGAGCGATTTAAGACTTAAACCCTAAACCCTTATTTGGACCCAAAGCAATTAGAAGCAACAAGGCCATACCAGATTCAAATTTTTCATAAACTTATCCAATTATGGGAAAAGAATACCCATTTTTCAATCAGTGATAACAACGGCTCTGACTGGGGATGGTTGATCGCAAGATCAACACAAGAACTCAGAAAACTCTAGAGAAATAGACCAAAAACAAGCCCAAAAACAACAACTAAAACAAACCTAAGTATATACAAACAAGGACCTATTGTGCATGGACTTCAAGAGAAATAATGTTTCAGGAATTGTCCATGCACTGGAAATTCCTGTACTTCATCATTCATATTCTTCAAAAAATACGAGTCCTTTCCATTTAGGTCACAGACCACAGAGGGGCCAATCCACAATGACTCAAATTTTTTATGCTTTCCCTTGTCCTATCCTTTTGCATTCCATTAAAGAACAACATCCCCTATTTGAAATTTTCTCAATGAGGCTCTCTTGTCAAATAGGTACTTGGACTGCAATTGGATCTTTAAATTTCTTTTATGAGCTAGAGTTCTGATTTCTTCCACTTCCACTATCTGAATCATTCGGTCCTCCATAGGTTCAGATAACTCCATGTCTTCAGCTTGCAAGAATTTATATACTGGAAGAAGATTATTTATTGGCGCTCTAGCTTGTGTACCGTAAACCAATTCAAAAGGTGAAATTCCAATAGCCCTTCTAATAGTAATTCTGTCAGCCCACAAAGCCAATTTCAACTTTTGATCCCAAGACCTCTTGTTTTCTTTCAGGATTTTCTTGATAATGTTCAAGAGGCTTTTATTACTAGATTCAGCTTGTCCATTTCCCTGAGGATGATAAGGTGAAGAGTAAGACATGATTATTCCATGACTAGTGCAGAATTCAACAAACTCTTATGACCTAAAGCTCATTGTATTATCCATTACTAATTTTTTAGGGACTCCAAATCTAGTTATAAAATTATCCATCGGGAAATCAATGACAATTTACTTGTAGCTCTTCTGGTGGGAATAGCTTCAATCCATTTGGTAAAATAATCAGTTGCTACTATGATCCACCTGTGACCTCTTCTTGATCTCTCAACAATTTCTCCAATAAAATCAATGCCCCATTGGACAAAAAGGGCTTCCATTATGACCGGATTCAAGGGTAAAGCTCCTTCATACTTCAATTTGGATGAAAACTTTTGACATGGGTCACATTTCCTAACATGTTCATGGGCATCTCTAAATAAAGTAGGCTAGTAATACCCAGCCCAAACAATCTTGCCAGCAGTTGTCTTAGTAGAGTAATGACCTCCACACACTCCATCATGCATTTCAGTCAGCACTTTCTTATCCTGGGATTCATCCAAACACATTAGCAGTTCCCCATCTCTATTTCTCCAAAATAGATCACCTTGAATGAGAACATATTTTTGTGACTTGAGTTTTAATGTTATTTTCTAATTGTGGGTCATCCCTTCTGAAAATGTTGCATCTCTTAAGAAATGGACTATCTCTGAATACCAAGTTTGCCTTTCAATATTGGTGACCAGGGTGTTATCAACTTCAACATTATTTACTTCCACATTAAGAAGATTTGATTCAGTCATGAGCTTTGCAAGGCCTAAACCTCTTACTAATTTAGTAATCTTTATCTCTAAATCAAACTCTTCAATTCTGTTTATCCATCTGTACCTTTTACCTATGACCTCAGATTGGGATAAAATGTCTTTGACAACAGCATGTGGAACATAAGAAACTATTTGTGCATTTACCAGATATGGCCTAAAAGCTTTGACAGCCTTGACCAAAGCATATGCTTTCTTTTCCATGATTTCATACTTTAACTCTGTAGCCTGCAAAGATTTACTATAGAAATCTATGGGATTCTCATACCCTTCATTATCCTTTTGTAAAAGCATAGCAGCCACTATGTGATATTGTAAAGCGGAAAATCGAACCCTAGGTGTTCTCCCCCCACTCCAAGGAGAAAGGGGGTCACTAGGATTGACAGTTTTCACTTAGGAGGGACTTTACATTCAAAAGAGGGGTTGAAACCCACAAGATCCAATCCCATGCAATGCAAGATTGGATTCTAAATGAGTTTCAAGGGTTGTGACATCAAGGATACCCTCTTTTGTAAAGAATGTAGATAGAAGATTGAACTAGGAATGTATGTAGAAGCAAGAAAGATTCACTTATAAATAGAGATAGGGATACAAGATGAAGTTGCGGACCTGGAATTAGCAGTAAAATGTCAAGATGATGATGTTCTGCAAATTTGGGCAAAAGTTGACGGGACGATGGCGCCCAGCGTGCACACGGTCCTCCGAAAAATCCGCGAAACGAAGGGGGATCTGTTCATCTCTGCACAAGGATTCCAGATCTTCAATTACAGCTGCGTATCTGCAACCTACACATAGAAAAGCGAGGATGATTGGGGGGTTAGGGATTAGGGGTTTGCCTTTAGGTCAAACCCCAGTTTTGGAATTAACCAAGAAATGAGAATGCTGTAAATGTAAATGTTTGTAATGTAAACAAGTACTGATACCTTGTTGTAAGAATGTTTGTATTCTTACATGCGAAGGTGTAAATGTTGTTGTATGTTATATGTTGTATGTGGTATGTGATCTCCTCTTCAATGGTTGAATCCTTGTCTTGAATGCAACACCTAGCCTTGAATGGAGACTTAGAATGATCAATTGCTTGAAGGAATGCTTGAATGCTTGAATGCTTGAATATCGTTTCCACCTTTTTTTCCATCTTTTTAAAATGGGAGAGGAAATGTAGTTTATATACTTGTCAATTAGGGTTGATAGACTGATTTTTCCGACCTTAGGCCGACATAGCAACCTTATTTTCCAATTTGCAAACATAAAGACCCGAGACCCAAAAGAGACCGGGCCCAAAAATAGGGCTAGGGACCAGGGCGCTGGGCACCATGGTCCTGGGGGACCAGGGCACTGGGTGCCCTAGTCCTAAAGGACCAGGGCGCTGGGTGCCATGGTCCCACCTCTAGGGACAACAGGGTGCAAGGAGGATCAGGCCAGGGTGCTGAAAAATGTAGTTTTTGGTGTCATGAACAAGTTTCGGGGTCTCCATTCAGGTTCAGTGTTGCATCGCCATCGTGAAGACCCAAATGCAGTCGAAATTGCAAGTGTCGCAATTTTAGGACGCTACATTTGGCCCCCACTTTAGCAGGAGTATAAGCGTACGCCCATACTTCTGGTAAAGTACAAGGAAACAATATTGAAAGACTTTCACCACGTCAAGAAGGCAAGATACACCAAGCCCCCAGTGGACTAAGGATCTTACGAATTCGATTGATGAAGTAAAAGGGAAGATCACGAGGGAGAACCATGACTGTCTATAGTAAGGTTCCCTCACTATGAGTCATGCAAGAAAGATATCAAAAATTTTCAGGGCAAAGCTAAATTTGTCAAGAAATTTTCAAGTATCTTGAAGAGATATGAACGGGATGTATGCCCCCTACGTTAAAGCGATCACACACGCCTCATCGGGGGTGATTGCTTTAAGGTAGTGATACATATAGGAAATGAAAAGGGAAAGGAGCACGTTATCACAAGGATTTAGCCCCCAAGTGTGAGATAAGCCCAAGGATAATAGACACAAAACACAAAGCACAAGGTGACTTCGCTTTCCTTGGGGTCAGTATGCTGTATGATTATTCATGTATATCATATGTATGTATGCATAATTGTTCTTCATTCCCCAATCAAGGAAGGTCACCTAGAAGAAGGGAACACATGTGTCTTTTGAGTCAACATGAGAGAGACCAAAAGAGATCTCAATGCTTTGCATCATCCTCAAGTAGACAACACTAAGGACAACAAATAGAAGAATGAGAATAACACATAGAAGAAGTAACAAAAGAGAGGAGGAAAGAGTCTGCTATGCTAATGAAACTAGTCTAGCACGTCATCTACCCCCCGATCTTGCTGATCAATATTTCGGGAAGGCAGGAAACACGCTAGAGGAGGAACATCCAACACAGCAGATGGAGCTATCACAAGATCCAAATGAGGGCTATGTTCATGTTCCAAGCCACGTTGTTTTTGTCTAGGAGCTAGGATAAGTGCTTTAGAAAATTCGATAGATAAATGGTTATCGACATCAACATATTCATATTCACTATCAGAATGAAAAGAAGTAACATTTTCATCATGAATAACATTTTCATCTATATCATCATCAAGATTTATAAAAATAGGATCTTTAACTCGCACAGGATCAAGACCATCATGCATCTTATGTTTAGGAGATTTTGGGTCAATTTCTGGTTGAGGAGAAAATGGAATAATGCTAGCTGAAGGTGTTTTTGGGGATTGCAAAGTTTGAGAAGCAGCTTCCTGAGATCTAAGATGATGCTTTCGTCGGTGTTCACGTGTAGAACGATTTCGTCTAGTCTTAGTAGGAAGTTGAGAAGATTGAGGAGGAGGAATGTTCTCATCGTTATCACTTGGGTGTTTGGGTTGTGGTCTCTTAGGTTGGATAATAGGAGAAGAAGAAGGTCTCTTCTCTCTATAAAAAGAAGGAGGAGGAACTGCTCCATATAAAGGAAGAATATTTGGTTTAGGAAGGAGACCAAGTCCATCATGACGAGGAGGTATAGGTCTACTTTTAGGAAGTTTATTAGACATAGACATAGTCACATCCATGGGGATGGGTTGGGAAACTTCTTGAGGAAAGACATTAGTTTTATCTTTCAAAGGAAGAACTTCCTTCTCAAGACTGATAGGAATATCAAGTTTGGGTGTTCTAGGTTCACTTAGAGATAGGATCATATCTTTTTTCAACTTTTGATAAGATTTGAAAAGATGATCACTCCGCGGTGGAAGAGATTGGAATTGTTTAGGCCAAAAGTAATCAATAGGAATGCTAGAAGATCTTTCAGCTGGTTTAAAGAGACTATGATTGACAGTAACAACTTCACCATTATGGGGAAATTTCAAACACTTGTGAATAGGAGAAGCAATAGCTTTCATGGAAGATAGCCAAGGATAGCCTAGCTTCACACGAAATTGTTTGGACGATGGAATAATAGCAAAGCTCACATCAAGGGATTTGTTATGGACCTCAATAGGTAATGTAATAGAACCAATTGCAGGAGAAGAAAATGCATCAAATAGTTTCACAACCACATTTGTTTCATCATAGATTACTTGATTCAATTGCAAAGTAAAAAGAAATTCTTCAGTAATGATATTAACCATGCAAGAAGGATCAATAAGCACTCCATGGCAAGGTGTATTCTTGACTTTTGCAACTATATATAAAGGACCATCAAGTGCCTTGATAGTTTCACTAGAATCAAATGTGATGGAAGGTTCTTTAGGGATTTTCTGCTGCTCTACAAAGTTAATCACATTCGGAGTCATAGACACAAGATCATCAGGTGAGACAGAGGAATCATTAGTATCAATCGCATTAGAGGTATGAGAAGGTAACGGATCAGTAGAAATCTGAATATTTTGGTTAGGAGGAGCTATAGATGTATTGCCTTTATCATTCACTCCAGAAACAGAGATAGTATTATTATCAATCAAATCTTGAATTTTACCCTTTAAAGCAAAACATTTTTTAGTATCATGCCCAGGTTGACGATGAAATTGACAAAAAGATTTGTTATCAAAATAGGGTGAATTAATCTTTGTAGGATCTATTTGCCTTATAGGAGGAAGAGTAAGCACATTTTGTTCCAATAACTTATTCATAATACTATGCAATGATTCATTCAAAGGCGTAAACTTTCTTTCTTTCTTGAAAAACTTAGAAATAGGAGGCACACCTGATGCTGCATTCACATTGTTGTTGATGATGTTTTCATTGAATTTAATGGACTCTCTATTCGGTTTAAACTTCCCAAATGGTTGTTGACTACTATCACCCTTATCACTCAGAGCCATAGGATTTGCTTGTTCCATTTGACTCACAGTCAGTTGATAATTGTGAAGAGTTGCACACAACTGTTGGAAAGAAGTAAACTCAGAAAACAGAAGTTTTTCTCTAATATCTTTTTGTAAATTAGAAATAAATATTCTTTGAATATCATTGTCAGGCACTGGAAAAGAAATTTGAGCATACAAATGCTTATATCTACCAATGAAATCAGTCACTTTTTCTTTAACACCTTGTTTACAATGCATTAAATCAATCAAAGTAACTTTAGGACTTATATTGTTTTGAAATTGTTGAATAAAAGCATTTGCAAGTTGTTGAAAAGAAGTAATAGAATAAGAAGGCAACGAGCAATACCATTGTAGAGCCTTGTCTCTTAATGTTCTAGTAAACAGTTTTGCAAGCAACCTTTGGTCATAAGCAAAATCAGTACATATTGTTTGAAAAGTCTTAACATGTGTTAGAGGATCACCTTTACCATTGTAAAGCTCCAATTGTGGGAGTTCAACATGCTTAGGGGGAATAGCTTGAACAATGTCAAGAGAAAGTGGGCTCGCAACATCAAATGTGGGCACACTAAACTTAGATTGATTCATAGAGGCAATTTGTTGCTGTAAAGAAGAGACAGTTTGTGCAAGATTGTTAATGGTCACTTCAGTCGAAGAGTTCATATTAGACGTGTTAGATTGAGATGGAGGTATTATGTTATTGAAAGAAGGTATTGATTGAGAGTAAGGTGGTGGGACACTATGATAGTTAGTCATAGGAGATGATTGGAAAGGAGGAACACTACAAGGAGGAATGGAATGATTAAATGAATTGCCCCCTTGCGCCAGGTTCATAATAGGAACACTCATTGAAGGAACGAATGAAGAAGTCGGATTAAATGAAGGAAGAGGGTTAATTGAAGAAGAAGGGTTGCCCCCATGACTGGTGATCATAGGTGGAATGTCTTGTATTGAAGTAGTCATTATGTTTGATGTGAAAGTAGGTATACTAGCAATAGAAGTTGTCAAAGGGATAGAATGATTGACTTGAGTAGGAGGTTGTGTATAACCCAAAGTTTCAGTACAACTCTTCATAGGCATCATATTCGAATCCACAATGTGTGCAATACCATGCAAAATATTGATTCCATTCTTATCACTTTGAAGCATACGTTTTAGACCCTCAATTAAAGGAAGAGCTTGACTATCGGGGTATTCTTGAGACATCCATTGTCGAAAATCATCAAATTGGTTATCCAATTTTGAAAGTTGTTCTTCAGAAACCTCATGGAGAGCTTCTTCATCATTAGGAGGATTAGAGGAATTACCCGTGTCCTCGTTAAAAAGGCCATTCAAATTAGGTTCCATCTCCTCAGTAATTAAACCTTGGAAAGACTTAATTCTAAGGCTTCGTCTAACGGGAATAGTGTAAGTAGGGCTTATTGTTGTAAAACTCATGCACTAGGGAGAGAGAGAAGATTTTGAATTTTAGAGGTAGCAAATTTCAATAAAATCAGCCAATCTCGTAGATTTAAGCTGTTAAATGCAATCAGGACAATCTCCCGAAATTTCGGAAAAAATGTCTGGGACCATGGCGAACGAAGTGCACACGGTCCTCGCAACTTTTTTCGAAATTTTTAGGGATGAAAGTTATGATGATTTTACAGCTAACCTGAAAAAATTGAGTGATTTTACGATCTGTAGATAGGCCAAATTAAAGTTGCAATCTCGAAATTGAACCCTACCAAGATTGTCGAAAAATGCAAAATTTGAATTTTGAAAAAGAGAGGGAAACTAAAATTTTGAATTTTATGATTTTAGAGGGAATACCAAAAGCAATGCAGCTTTTGAAATTTACAAATTGACTCAATTTCATGCAAAATTCAATTTTGAAAGTGGAAATCAAGGTTGTTGCAATTAAACACCTAATTTCAAAAGTCACAAACTGCAAAAATTTGAATAAAGCACTGAAATTTCGAATGAATGCCAACACACTTTTCAGATTTAGGACAGTAAGAAACACAATTTTGACATGAATTTTAATTTCAACAATTTTTGAATGATTAGAAGCCTTAATCAGAGCAATCACTAGACCAACTTTGACTTTAATTTTGAAAATGTTAGAAGTGATGAAATCAGCCAAAATTCTGGATTTTAGCAGAAAAATACAGTAAGATCTAACTACCGAAATTTCAGAAAAAATGTCGGGGACAATGGCGCTCGAGGTGCACACAGTCCTCACAACTTTTTTCCAAATTTTCAGGGATGAGAGATATTATGATTTTGTTGCGGAATCCAAAGTTACAGCCGATTTGGAGGTGTTTTGATCAGTGAAATTGTCGGTCAAAGGTTGAATCAAGAGGGTTTTAAAAATTAGGGTTTTGACACTTAACCACTTAATTTTCAAAATTAAAGCACAGATATGATTTGACAATTTGCAGTAGAAGGGTAGATCTGAAACAAGCATTAACAATTAAACATTTTACAAGCTCAATTACTAAAAAGAAAATTTAGGGTTTTCATGTAATTAACCTCTAAAATTTGCAAAAGATCAAACATGGAAATGTAATTAAGGCATCCAATTTTCAGATCTAACCATGAATAATCAGAAAGGATGTTCACGTCGGGTTCACCAAAATGTAAAGCAGAAAATCGAACCCTAGGTGTTCTCTCCCCACTCCAAGGAGAAAGGGGGTCACTAGGATTGACGGTTTTCACTTAGGAGGGACTTTACATTCAAAAGAGGGGTTGAAACCCACAAGATCCAATCCCACGCAATGCAAGATTGGATTCTAAATGAGTTTCTAGGGTTGTGACATCAAGGATACCCTCTTTTGTAAAGAATGTAGATAGAAGATTGAATTAGGAATGTATGTAGAAGCAAGAAAGATTCGCTTATAAACAGAGATAGGGATACGGGATGAAGCTGTGGACCTGGAATTAGCAGTAAAATGTCTAGATGATGCCATTCTGCAAATTCGGGCAAAAGTTGACAGGACGATGGCACCCGGCGTGCACACGGTCCTCCGAAAAATCCGCGAAACGAAGGGGGATATGTTCATCTCTACACCAGGATTCCAGACCTTCAATTACAGTCGTGTACCTGCAACCTACACACAGAAAAGTGAGGACAATTGGGGGATTAGGGATTAGGGGTTTGCCTTTAGGTCAAACCCCGGTTTTGGAATTAACCAAGAAATGAGAATGCTGTAAATGTAAATGTTTGTAATGTAAACAAGTACTGATACCTTGTTGTAAGAATGTTTGTATTCTTACATGCGAAGGTGTAAATGTTGTTGTATGTTATATGTTGTATGTGGTATGTGATCTCCTCTTCAATGGTTGAATCCTTGTCTTGAATCCAACACCTAGCCTTGAATGGAGACTTAGAATGATCAATTTCTTGAAGGAATGCTTGAATGCTTGAATGCTTGAATATCGTTTCCACCTTTTTTCCATCTTTTTAAAATGGGAGAGGAAATGTAGTTTATATACTTTTCAATTAGGGTTGATAGACTAATTTTTCTGACCTTAGGCTGACATTGCAACCTTATTTTCCAATTTGCAAACATAAAGACCCGAGACCCAAAAGAGACCGGGCCCAAAAATAGGGCCAGGGACCAAGGCGCTGGGCGCCATGGTCCTGGGGGACCAGGGCGCTGGGCGCCCTAGTCCTGAAGGACCAGGGTGCTGGGCGCCATGGTCCCACCTCCAAGGACAGCAGGGTGCAAGGAGGATCAGGCCAGGGTGCTGAAAAATGCAGTTTTTGGTGTCATGAACAAGTTTCGGGGTCTCCATTCAGGTTCAGTGTTGCGTCGCCATCGTGAAGACCCAAATACAGTTGAAATTGCAAGTGTCACAAATTTTAGGACACTACAGATATGATGCAAAAGAGAACAGAGAGAAAGGCTTACTGTAATCAGGGGATTTTAACACTGGTGCTTCCTGAATAGCCCTTTTTATCTCATCAAAAGACTTTGAAGATTCTTGATCCCAACATAACTAAGTATCCTTCTTGAGCAGTCTAACAATGGGCTTGACAATTTCTACAAAATTTGCAATGAACCTTCTTACAAAATTCACTTTACCCAAGAAGGACTGAATACCTTTAACACTTGTGGGTTTTGATACATTTGCTATGGCTTCAATTCTTTCAAGATATATCCTAACTCCTTCTTTGGAGACAATACACCTTAGCAACTTCCCTTCAGCAACAGCAAAATGACACTTCTTAGGATTCAAAGATACTCCCAACTTCAAAGCCTTATTGAAGACCTTTTCTAAATGCCCACAATGGTCATCTGCCCTCTTGGAGAAACATGTCAAATCATCTTGGTATACTACTATGATGATATTTATGAATTCTTTGAACGCTACATCCATTGCCCTCTGGAAGGTAGCTCCTACATTTTTTAAACCAAAAGGCATTCTGACATAAACATAAGTTCCCTAAGGGGTGGTGAAAGCAATTTTGAATTGTTCTGATTCTTTCACTAGTACCTATTTGTATCCCGAGAATCCATCCATCATAGACAATAAATCCCAACCAACCACGCTTTGCAACATAGCTTCCATATTTAGAGATGAATAATTATCTTTCAGGGAAGCAATACTCAAGTTTCTGAAGTCGACACAGAGCCTTATGTCTCCATTTTCTTTCTAACCGGGACCAAATTGGAGACCCATGAAGAATGCCTTATAGGATTAATGATCCCCCCTCTCTCAGCTTAGTCAATTCTTGCTGCATCTTAGTTTCCAACAAGGGATTAATAGGTCTCTACTTTTGTCTAAAAGGCTTAGCATCAGAAAGGAAAGGAACTTCATGCTAAAACAAATCTTGTCTATATGCCTTTAGGTCTTCATAAAACCAATCAAAAACATGCTTGTACTTCTTTAACAAGTTAATAAGATTAATTTTGACATGAGGAGGCAAGTTTTTTCCAATATAAACCAACTTAGGGGATGATTCAGTCCCTAAGTTTACCTCCTTTAGTTCTTCTAACTTAGTGGTTGACTATTGGTGCAGATGACTATCATTGTAGCTAAACACACCTTCAAGTTCTACTAACCCCTTAGGGGTGAACTCACAAAGTTGGTTCCCACTTTTTGGTACATCCTGATTTTTGCTGAAATCATACATTTTTTAGAAAATATAATGATTTAAGCTTTAAGAGGTCCCATTTTAAGTAGTTAATTGAAGAGAGTTAAATCAAAGGCTCTTAGATCAAAATTTCTTGGATAGAACCTCTCTACTTCTAAATCATGCTTGCAATGGAGTCTCCTTTGCATCTATCAAATGCTGATAAAAAATCAATTTTACATTAGCTTTTGGGGGGTCAAATTAATTCATTTAAAAGTTATTTTTAAAAAGTATTTAGTCCTTATTATAAGATTTCCAAATAGTATAACTTTTAGTATATTTAATTTCATTAATATATTTTTATTTTATTTCTTATGAATGTAGGTTTTTCACCGAACATGAACTTCTTTGTTCAATAAATTGGGAAAAATAGTAAACTAATTCAAAAAAAATCTAAAAAATATCTATGCCCTAGGTATTGATGTTTTCTTTCTAAAAAAAACAAGAAAATTGAATTTTGATATTTATAGAACAAGTTATGTGTTCAAATGTACACCTATATCTAAATTATAATTAGTCGAACTTCAAAACTTAATAAAATGAAAAATATTCAACATATCACTATCAAACTAACTGCATGCCCTGGGTATTGATGTTACAAACCAAAATTCAAAAGAATTAAGTTTTTATCATTTATAGAAAAAAAATTATGCGTTTCGGGATACACATCACTCTTAAAAAATGTTGTTTGCTATAAAAAATTACTTTTTGAGGGAGATGGAAAAATCAATAAAATTTTATTCAAACAAATTTTAAAAAAACATATTTAGAATCTACAAACAAGATGTTAAAAATCACTAGTTTATATCATCTTCAAATTCTTAACGGTTTAAAAGTTATAGGTGTCAGAAAGTGAAGGTTTTTTTCAAAATATTCATATAAGTGTCAAAGTTGGTCAAAAAGTGGGAACCAGTATTGTGAGTTCACTCTTAGGTATCTCATTTGTTTCTAGCTGGACCAAGTCATTTCCAAATACTGTTTCTTTGTTATCAACCACTTCTACCAATGCATTGCAGTCAATTTTCTGTCTGTCATAATCATCTATGCATTGTATAAACCTAAGGATATCTTCATCATCCTCAAACACTTGCCAGTTATAAACATTGTTAGGGATAGCAAGCCTAGATTTTATCTCTATTGTGGATACACTTGTTAGTGTTACATCATCATTCTTCAATGCAACATTTGCTAAAAAATCAGCCATGATATTCTTGGACCTTTCTATCCAATTGATAGAGAATGCATTAAAATATTCAATTACATCCCACACTGCATGCTTGTATCATTTCAATCTCTCATTCTTAGATGCATATTTAGCCCTAACTTGAGAAACAACCAGCTTCGAATCTCCCAACACTCTTAGCATTTGTATCCCATGCCTTTTTGCCACTTCAAGCACCAATAACAAGGCTTCATATTCTGCAGTATTGTTGGTACATTGAAAAGATAACCAAAATGAATATTTGAAAGTAATACCTGAAGGGGACACAAAGAGAACTCTTGCCCTAGATCCTTCTTTAGAACAAGCTCCATCAAAGTACATGTGCCACAAAGCATGCTACTGAGACTTTAATTCGGTCACAATACTGTCAGTATTTTTCAATGGAGGCAGAATTGGTTGTAGTCTAAAGTTATCAAGATCCACTTCAATCATACAATTTAGCATACTAGGGTCTACTTTTTCAATTACCCTAGGGGCACGTGACTCTGTATACAAATTTACTTGATTTCCATTAATGAGGATGGTAGCATATGATAAATCCAACTGAACATTTCCACCCACTGCTACGTCCCACTGCCTGGATAACAACATGCCATAATGGGGTTTTGTGTCAGTTACAATGACATCCATTTTATATGTTGCCTCGGGGAAGGCTGCTATTTTAACTTCAACATCTTTCATTGTACCTATCATAGGCACTTCTCTTTTATCCATAGCATAGCATTTCCCATACATTGTATTCACTGATAATCCTAGTTCCTTTATAACACCATAAGGCATTATATTTGCAGCTGCACCAGAATCTAAAATGCAATTCTTTATCAACTGGTTATTCACTAATAGAGTAACATAAAAAGGATCTACTTGTGAGGGTTCTTGAGTAATAGTTGTTCCAACATACACCTCTAGGGTTTGGAACTCCTGACCCTTTTCATCTTTAATTGAACCAGTAGGTAAAATTGTGTTACTGTCAGATATGTTAGAAAATAAAGACAAAGCTACTTCTCTATGTTCTTTTATTTTTAACAACTCTATTAATGGGACAGTGACCTTCATCTAAGTAAGAGCCTAAGTCATATCAAATGTGGAATTAATACTCAACTCAGTATTAGCTTTAGCTCTTTCTGCCTTAGGCTGACTTGCCTTCTTTGTTGTGGTAGCTCCTTGCATATCATTAGTAGCTTTATTATCTGTAACCTTGGGCACTTCTTTAACTTGATCTTTCTTCTCTTGACTGACTTGAGGCAAAGTAGCACTACTTGCTGCTTTCTTCTGGGATACCTCTTTTATAAAAATAGAACCAGGTTCACCTTGATCACTATCCCTTTTGGTACTCCTCAGGTTATAGTTGTGTTTGGCTTTGGCTATAACAGCCTTAGTAAGATTTTTTACTTCTTCCTCACTAGGCCTTCTAAGATGAACTTCATCATCTTCAATAGTTACCACATTCAAAGTAGGATGCCAATCAAGTGTTAGCTATCCTTGAAAAGACCTTTTACTATCCGACACATCACACTCACTAAATCCACTTTGTAAAGACTCCTCATCACTTTCTATAATAGTTTCAAACATGTTTATATCATGTTCATCCTCTTGTCTCATGGATTCTTCAAGGGCTTGAGATACTGCACATTGATGAGGAGAGTGTGGTCCATCACAAGCTATGCACCAAGGAGTATTTTCTACGTTATGAACATTTTTTCCTTTTAAGGGTTTAGGGGTACCTTGGCTCTGAAAATTAGTAAGCTTCTCATTCTGAGGCTTACCATCCTTCCAATTGGTTTTGTAAGGCATATCATGCAATCTAGGAGGTCTATCTTGCCAATTATAATGAGGTTTATCATTTTTGTTCACCTTGGAAGTGAGATCCTTCATGGCTGTCACCAACTTTTCTATTTTATCTTCTTCCTTAGCAACCCTTTTTGGTTTTTGTTTTGTTTCCTGCCATAGCCTACCATCAGTTCTTCTTCCTAATTTTCTAGATGCCTTTCTATTGCTCTCTACATTGATAGCAATTCTGAATGCATCTCGTAGGCTATGTGGATTTTTATCCTCAAAATATATGCCATTTTAGAATCAAAGGCATTGTAGTAAGTATTCAGGCACATGTTATCATCTAATCTCATTACTTGAAATAATCTATGCACTGCTTTCAGAAATCTAGCATTAAAATCTGTGACCATTTCATTATCAAATTTTCTAATATTGTTGAACTCATTGAGCATGAAGCTCACATTTGTTTTGTCACCATACTATTCTTGAAAGCAATTTTTAAAATCCTCCCAAGACCTAATTCTATTAACAGGAAGACCCCTATACCAGTCTCTTGCATCTTCTATTAGGGACTAAACAAATAATTTCATTATGACATCTTCATTTATGATCTCATAATTATTAATCAAATCACCAAAAGACTTCAAATGCTCTTCTGCATTGATTGTGTTGTTTCCAGCAAATTTATGAAGCCTATCTCTTAACTCGGTTGGAACATGGTTAGGATACCCAAGGATTCCATCAAAAAATAGCTGCCTATATAGTTCTAAGTTGATAGGTATTCTCTAGAATGGGTTAACAACATGGTTATTACCCATGTTCACTCTTACATTGGGGATTTGAGTTTGAGAGATCTGGTTATTTTGGTTAATAACAGGGGCTTGACTAGCTGTTGCTATATTAACAGGCAAAGTTGGCTAAATTTTAACAGGAGGGAGGGAAACTTGCTAAGGAACAGGTTTATTTAGATCTTCTGATGGAAAGATGATGGGGAGAGCTTTTAGATAGCCAATTTTTCTTTTAACATCTTGGTTAGCTGCCTCTAACTCAGCTTTCTCTAACTCCATTTGTAGATCTTCTTTCTCTTTCCTCATCCTTTCCATCTCCCTTTCACATGTTGATAATCTATGAGAGATTTCCACTGTAGTCTTAGATCCTGACCCACCTTCCATGCATTTCTGCTTTCCTTTGTCTACATCTTTTCTAAAAGGCTGCGGGTCACTAAGAATTTCTCTATTTTGTTGCACTTCTGACTTATATGCTGATTTGGTCTTAGGGACTAAAATTTCTCTAATCACAGGCCCTTCATCATCACTCTTTGCCTTTTCTTGGGCAAGCAGCTCAAGATCAACAATCTGTCTCAGGAGCCTATCTCTCTCCACCAATTTTGCCTTAACTTCTTTCTCCCTATTTGCTTCTTTTTGGGCTCTTAAGGAGATCAAATGATGAACCCTTCTATTTAGGTCCTGTATTTCCTAGGATACTTTATCTTCATCAGGGAAGATTTCTTTAGAGTCTGATATGTTAACTTGGTCAATATCAATTAAGCTGATATTCCCATGAACTATTCTAGGTACAAATTTTTTTACTACATTTGAACTACTTTTGTCTCTCCCAGAAAAAACTAGTATGAGATATATCTTGATTTAAAACATGAACATCTTCTATATTAAAAAAAAAACTAGAATGGAAACCTAAAACATCATGTTCAAATTCTCGGGAAGAAGAATTTGACTTTGCATAAACAGGTCTTTCAGATATTGTTGCTTTTCTGCACCTAAGCAACATTTGATGGCTCATGTAGTACTGACCTTTTCTGACCTCTTCGTGACTATTCAGTTAATCCCTCCTACAACGTCTCACGAGGATTCTTTTTCATGAAAGATCTGGTGTTCTTTCTATTGGGACTCATTAAATTTGAGTCAAATTTTATAGGCCCAATTCAAAATTTTCCTCTACATGTCAGAAAAGTATCTAAATGAGTCAGTTTGAATGCCTAGTTAGAAAGGGGGTAAAATGGAGCCAGTTGATTTTCAGAGGGTAAGGCCTGAGATTCATGTCCCAAACCTTTCATTTGGCCTATTAAGTGATGTGCAACTTTCAAAATTCAGTTTAGAGAAGTTTACCAGGTACCCATTTCAAGGGGTGAGCTGAAAGTGCATTTTAGGCACAAATGCAGATTTTATTGAGTAGCCTACTTTGAGCGATTACATCTTTTACCCTATTAATCGTCATGGCTAATTTAAAAATGGATTCAATTCTATGTGTAAATGTGAGTCAGCTTGCAAAATTTCAAGTCCTAACGAATCCATTTGCTCAGTTTTTGAAGATCAATCCATTTGTAGTTTGTGTGGTTTGACTAGTCCCTCTTTCGACAGCTAGTCGGAGCCCTGTTTTTCACGTGTAAAAGTTGCCTCAGTGGGTGTCATGCCAAAATGTTTCTTCCGAGTTAATGCTGGTATAAATGATGAGCTGTGTTTCAAATTTAAAGCCTCTTCCAATCTGTTTCATCGGTTTTCAAAAGGGTTCATTTAGCCATCATTTTCAGTCTTCCGTACTTCCAGTGCTATATCAGTTAATGTAGCCATTTTTGCAAGCATTCCATTTGCATCCTATCAGACTTTTGGTCAAACCAAGATTTCTAAGTTTTAGTATGTACTTTAAGGTACCTGTGTTTCAAATTTGAGGGTCCACGGAGGTCATTTGATATTTTTGAGAAGGGCATCATGTGTTGCTAGGACATTGACTTCGTCAAGTCCGCATTGTCGACAAAGCCAGTTTGTCATGTTCGTCGATTAATATCTCTTCGCTCAGGACTTTTCTTGAGAAACCATTTTGTAGATTTCATGCTTGCATATTAGAGTCTACTCCTGTCAGATGGCGTGGCCCAGAAAGGTGTTTTAACCACTCTGAAAAATTATGTCTTCGCGATTAAATACGAAAATGTGGTGTAATTGGTTGAAGGTTGTAAAATGCAGATTAATGATCCGAAAATGATGTCGATCATTTCCAGAGGTGTGTTTGATGTCTGTGAGATATTTTAGAGGCCATTTGTATGAAAATGAAATTTTTTTTTAGTCGGACCCACTTTGGGGCCTGACTTGGCTCATGCTCGCGGATTGATTTTGTTAGCAAATTGGTTTATTATGAGATGATTTCATTTCATTATATGGGCATATAGCTGAAGTGCTAATGTGTAAGCTATTTTCAGTTGGAGGTAGGAATGTTTGGTTTTATTAAGCTAAGTATTTCTTATAATGTGCATTGGCAAGCCAATGCTTAGATTTTCAATGTCAAACCAAGCAAATTGCAGCAGCTAGAAGACTTGATGGCAAACTGAAATTTTCCTTAAGGAGGAATGATGAAGTAGAGAAAGAAGTAGTTGATATGGAAATGGTTTTAGATCCTGCTAACAAAGAGACCATAACTTAAGAAGAATGATTCATGTCAATTAATTGTTCTCTGTCACATAATTGAGAAGACTTTCAACAGCTTAAGCAAAATGGAAAATTGAAATTGACAAATGTAATGTCAAATGTTCCCTCAGCAATAGAGATTGACATGAAACATTAAGCACCTGCATGAAGCCAAATCCTCCCTATGTGGAGTGAAATGGTGAAAAGGTTTTTAAACAAATATTAAACAAATTCTTTTGGCAAGTGTGAAGCCCAGCCAACACCCATTCCTTCCTCTATGTGGGGGCTTTTAGACTGCACCAAATGCAATGTGTGTGGAGTTTGGGAAGTGTTTAAGCTTCCAAGCAAATCTTTTGGCATGGTCACATAGGAGGTTTTCATGCCAATCAAATGCAAACTATGGGTGTCCCCCAAAGCCAATGCAATAGTCCAATGGAGAAGATTGTTAAAACCTTCAGCAAGTGCATTGGTAGCAACAGCAATTAAAACCATTAAACAAATGAAATAGTTCCTCCCTGTTTATGGCATGTGGTAGCTGGAGAGGGGCATTTGTAAGACAAGTAAACTGTAGTAGCAACAATGGTTGAAACCATCAAGCAAATGGCAATTGCTGTAGTCTCTTATTCCTCACGTGGTTGTTTGGAGGCCATGTTAAAACAAAAGAAAATGCAATTTGACTCATGTCTTATGCATCTTTTCCTCTACGTTGAATTAAAACCATCAAACAAATGCAACTTGCAGCTAACTCACTCCTGTGCAGTGATTGAAAAGTTCAAACAGCAAAACCTACAACCTTTGCGGAATTTCCCTGCGTGGAGTTTGGAGGGCAATAGAAAATTCTTCACTTCTAATGCAAATCAATGTTATCCCCTCGTCCCTCCATGGTGCTGGTTGAGCATTGGAATTTACAGATGGCATAAAGTTTTTTTAGGAAACATAGCAATAGAAACCTCTCTCCCATGTGACTGGTGAAAGAGGCCATTAAAAATTTCAAATACACTCCTCCCAATATGGCGTGGTTGAAAAGGCCATTGAATTTCGATCAAATGCAGAAAAAATTGCCATTAAAGCTTAGGAAAAGCTCCAAAATGTAGTCCCAGGACTTAATGTTTTAATCCCACATTGACTGGGCGGAGGTCTTTTTGGGTATTTAAATGCAAATTCACACCCATCTATAATGTCAAAGCCATCTGGGCTTTTGATGGACAATGCATATGGGAGCCCAAGGTTGGCCCACATGCGGGCACAGATCCTGAGGCGATGGAGGAGGTGACTGAGCAGTGACCAAGTGGATCCCACGTAGGCATGCTTCCCGAGGAAAACATGCGAATTTTGCAGAGAACGGCTAGCTTAACCAGTGAGCAGGTTACAGAGGATCCGACGAAGCACGTGATTTCGAAGCCCGAAGATGCTTGCCAGTTAAACCCTGTGAAACAATGAAAAGACGTAAAGATTGTCCATGTTTCGGGAGATCGGACGATCCGTGCTGCTTCGTGAAGTTGAGATGCTCACTAGTTAGAGGCTGCAAAATGGTGAAAGCCAAGTGGTGCATAGGTGGCAGGTCCAGTCAACGGTCCAGTAGGTAGGCCCCGATGAGGTGGTTGTCCGATGGTGCGTAGGTGGAGCTTAGGTGGCAATGACGTGGTGCTGAGGTGGCCGACAAGCAAGCGGACACGTGGCAGAGTGATGAGGTGTCATCTAAGGTGGCACCCAGTAGACCCTGTGAACCAATCGGAAGCCACCACATGGCAAGGCGTCAGGGCCAAAAGGGAGCAAAAATCAAAATTAAAATCAGTTAAAGATATAGTTTCAACTATATTGAATAATTCAAAAATTTAAATGATGTGCACATTGGAAGGATTAATTCACTCAGGGTCTCATTTTTGGCCAAAATATGAAGTGTTATATATCGTCGAAAAGCTCTCGGAATGAGGAATCTAGTTAGGTAGTTAATTTTGATAACTGTAGGATACTTCGAGAGCAGTTTCCATGGGAGTGAAATTCAATTAGAGAGGAGATACTTGGCAATTTCAGTTGTAGATTTGATTTTTCCCTCCCTCCTCTTCTTATTCCCATTTTCTTCTCATTTGTGGGGGTTCCAAAATTTTTGGAGAATGGCTCCAGTTGTCATGGCTTCCAATTTTGAGTATTCTTGAAGATTGTACAGGGCATGACTTTTCTTTCAATAATGGAGTTCAATTCTTTGCTATAGGTGTTCTTAGTTGGAGGTTCTTGTGTATGTAAGGCATGCACAAATTCACACAAAATTTGTCTCTGGATTCGTATTTTCATTATATTCAAATCAGATCCTCAAGGAGGCTGAGATTTGTTATCTCAAGGAGGTAATTGTGATTGTTTGCAAGGATTCTTCAAGGAAGAATTTAAATTCTATAATAAATCATGAATAATGGAATATAGTTTCTGGATTTGATATTTTCTATGAGTGAGCAGAGTAATGCATTTATGCAAGGCATTAAATGCAGGAATACTTAAGAATGAAGAAGGATCTGCAGTATAAGGTTTCATTTATAGTTTTGATTTTTGACTCTGTTGCCCTTGGATAAGGTACTGATCTTGCAATTAAGGGGGTCTCAAACCAATTTAAAATCCAATCAGAATATCATTAGTTTATGTTATGTTTTGAAATGTTTCATCTATCTCATGCTCAAGCATAGTTGAGTTTTATGTGTAGATCTAGCCCATCTGCAATAAACTACTTGTTTTGGAGCCCTGGTGAGATCTATTTGTTTACATTGATGTTGTCATAGGTGTGTAATAGGTTTAATTCTAAGCATCAAAGGTATACCCGGCTAGGTTTTGTAGAGCCTGAAGAGTAGAAGGATTCATATCCTTGTGTGTAGGGGAAAAAGCGAGACTAGGTTAACATGCCCTAATCCTACCTTTTGACACACATTACGGAATAGGAAAGAGCCTAGAGATATCGCACAATTGGCTACTTCTTTTTGTGAGAGAGAGAGCCATGGGATATCTATTAGGATTTCTATTCCTTTGTTGAAATTGGAAGATCAAATGATGCAAGTTCAATCCCTAACCTCAAAATGCAAGTAGGAACTAATGAGAAGATTGCAGAATTGAACTTAGATGATGGAAAGCTGTAAACACAAGGATAAGACAAGAATGAAAATGCGTACCCAAAGTTAAAATCTGACTGAAAATGTTCAGGACGGGGGCGCGAGCGCCACTGTCCTGATTCTGCCCCTGAAACTGCTCCGGAAACTGCTGTTTTTGCACTTTGGAAAAAGCTGTCAAAAATGCTGAAAATGCTGTCGGACCAGGGCGCCCAGCGCCCCTGTCCCAGGGACCAGGGCGCCCAGTAGGGACCAGGGTGCCCAGCGCCCCTGTCCTGGCAGGACCAGGGCGCCCCACGCCCCTGTCCTGGTCTTTTTCTCTGAAATTTGGTGGGAAGGTCGGTCTCAGTCTGCTTCTCCCGGATCTGCAACCTGCGGCGTCGTCCGAGTCCCGAAACCTGCACTTATATCTGAAAAGGTGTTTGGGCGGCTATATAGGGTTTTGCCTTAGTCAAACCCCCACTTCGGTGATTTCCACCTCCACGAATAGCCAAGTTGTATTGTAAAATGTATTGTGTGTGCAGACCTAGTGTGTGTGCAAGGTCCTTAAATGCAAGAAAGCAAACTAGAGCAACCTAGAAAGTAAACCCTAATTGCTTGTAAATGATAATGTAAATGCTCTAAATCAAGATGCAAAGTGATCTAAAGCATGAATAAAGGATATATTGAAGCTTATGCAAAGACATGAAAACAACATGAAATCATACCCAACCCTCAAGGGAGGAGTACAAGCCAATCTTCAGTCGGTAATTTCCTATTGTTCTTCAATGTCTTCCAAGCCCTAAGTGGATGAATGAATTTGATAAGTGATTGATAGAGGAATGTTGAATTTTGTTGAAGTCTTCAAAGATCTGCTCTTTCGCTGCATAGAAGGTCCTTGAAAGCCAAAAATCTGATCCTTTCAAATGAAGAAAGAGAGCTCTTATGTATGAAACCCTAGGTCTTAATTTCGACTTTTGGCCAACCTAGAGATTGAATATCCTGCCAATTTCTTGGGGTTAAGCTTTATTTTATGATTGGATCGTGCTCCCAAAATTTCGGGAAAAATGTCCGGGACCATGTTGCACGGGCGCCATGGTCCCAACAACTTTTCACCAAATTTTCAGGGCCGTCAGATATGATGATTTTAGAGAGAATCCTGAAGTTACAGGTGATTTCAAGATGTTTTGACCCCCGAAATCAAGCCCCCAAGTTCAAAATAGGACCTAATTAGGGTTTTTGATTAAATGATGTATTGGAAGAATAAAATGAAAGGGGCACACTTTAATGAAAGGGCCCAACTTTATGATATGGGAGATGATAAAATAGGACCTTAGACCTAATTAATTTAATTAATTAAGTGCTAAAGGGGAAATGTAATGCAAAATGCAAAATGCGCCAAGGTGGGTGCTAAACTAGGTGTGAAATTGTACCACCCTAGCAAGTGCGTACAATTTATGACGCTACACCTTGTCATGTTGTCCAAGCCCTAAGGTTCTTCATAGATTGAATTGGCTACTTCATAGATCAGCTGAATGTGTTCTTGTGTTATCACTTTTGGTGAACAACAAAAATGGCGACTCTACTGGGGAATTAATGGATTTGAATGTTTGATTGATGAGGTCAGAAGTTGAATGTATCATTCATTCTATCAATTTCATATCCAGTCGGTCTGTCCATTGTGTATGCACAGAGTGTGAAAGTGAATTTATGAGTTAGAAAGTGTTCCTTGTTCTAGATCTGCAAGTATCCATGAGTTTCATGCTATATTTTATGAAAGGTAATAGTAAATTGTATTTGTTCAAAGTTGTAAGAAGCTCTTGCAGCTTTATTCCCCAATTTATTATTGGGTGGCTACTCTGTGGTTCATACCTGTATTAAATAGCCTGGAAGAGTGTTTACTGCTGCGAGATCGAAGGAGTAAAGAGAATTAAATTTGTGATTGAATGGTTCTGCTGTTCAAAATATCCTCTGTGCAAGAGGTGGTGACTTTGATGTAAAAGACCATGCTGAAAGTTGAAATCAATATTCAGATCTACAAGTCTTACAACTACAAATCTCCAGGTATTTTTAGAGGTTTTAAATGCAAGACATCTCTTCTGAAATTAGAATGTGTAATGTCATTTTCCCATTTAGTGAACAACACTCGTCTAGAGGGAAAGAGGAATCACAAAAAATTAATTTGCATATCTATGCTACTGAAAATATCCAATATTTATGATCTTCCGTAGTATGCAAATTTAGGAGGAGCTTTGTGTCAAGCAATGTTGTGAAATAGTTTTAGTATAAGGATACTTGCTTGAAGTTTTTTATCCAAGATTGTATAATCATTTGTGGGAGTAGGAAAAAATGAGCAATGAATTTTTTCAACCTTGTGTATTTCCACATAGAGCCATGCCTAGTGAAGTGTCACAACTGTATAATAGGAGAAGTTTCATTATGAAGTATTATGCTGCTCTAAACTTTGAAGGTATTCTGGGTTACCCAAATCCCATACCCACAAAAATCAGAAAGTATTTGCCAATTTTTAGTGGGAAGAAATCAGAATCGACATGTCAGCATGTGAAAAGAGTTTCAGATTTGATAGGAGAATTTGAAATTTGTCAGGAAGATATATGCATGAAATTGTTTGTTCAGTCATTGAAAGAAGATGCAAGAGATTGGTTTCCTTTTTTGCCGGGGAATTCTATTACCTCATGGGAAGAATTGATTTCAGATTTCATGGATCAATTTGATGAGAAGGTGAGTGATTATGACTTGTTGAGAGAATTCACTTATATACAAATCAGGGAAGATGAATTGGTACCCACATTTAACATCAGATTTTCACAAGCATTGACTAAAATTTCCAGAAAGTATAAGTTTGATGATACAGTATGTCTGGATATTTATATGAGTTCTTTTGGTAAGAAGATGGGTTTCCTATTGAGAAACAAAGAACCTAAGACTTTGTATGAAGCTTTTAACACAGCTAGAGACATTGAAAATAATTTGAAATTTGGGATAGCAAATAAATTTGTGTCTGCTGTAGTTTCTTATCAAAATGCCTTCAATGGTGAAATACCATGTGAAGCTCAACCAATCATTCCTTGTCTAGGTGCATCAAACTTTGCAGTTCCGAATGGTTTTGTTGATGCATGTGTTTCAAATTTGAATGAGAGTCAAGACCCTCTACTGTTAATGCCGGTTTCCTCTAACCGTAATGATGGAATGATTAGTGTGAAATGTTGTGATAATGCTGATATGGAGATTTATATATAAAAGGGATATGTACCATTTAATTTGTATGCTAGTTATGCTGACTATGTGACTGCAAATTATCAAGTTAATCATGCATCTCCTAAGGTTAACAATAATGAAAATTATGGTAATGATGACCATCGATCTTTAAATGTTGCTAATGTATTTGATGTTCAAATACCAAGTACTGAAGGATCACCAAATGTTGTTGATTATGGAAGTGAAGATGTGCAATATGATGAAAATTAGACTTTGGTTAAGTCTGATAAATCTGAAAATTAAGATGTGAATGATGTCGATGATGTGTTCAGTGCAAGTATACCCAATGATGAATGTGTTTCAGAATGGAGTGGTGTTGCTGATTATGAGGACATTCAGCTCTATTCCCAACACCTTGAAGGTATGCAAATGAACAATGAAGATCATTTTCAGAATGAGAATGATCTTGGCACAAGTGTTTCACTTTCTTTTGATCACCAAATGAATGCCATTTATGCAGCTGATGATGGTTATGAGAATTCTTATTATTCATCTTGTGAAGATGATATAATAGGAGACCAAGTTATGTACCTTAGTTATGAATCTGAAAACGAAAGTGTTTTTGAAGATAAGAATGTATGTGACAGTGCTTATAATGTTCTATTTTCAGATTTAAATGAACCCACATTTTAATGCTTTCAGAATTTCATGTACCATGATGAGGATGTGAATGTTGATAGAATGCTTGAACCGGATTTGGAGTTCTTTGCTTTTGATACTAATATTCATAGTGCTGATTTCATTGATGAAAAAGATGAAGTTTCCCCTTGTGCGAAACAAATTTGTAATGCTGATGTAATTCTAAACAGCAGTAGCATGAGTTGTAAAATTTTACTTCATGATGAAGACAAGAGGCATGGGTTATGTGATGACTTTTTCAGACTACAAATGGAAGTGTTTCAGGTGGATGTAAGCCTGAAAGAGAAAGACATAGCTGAGGATTTGCTTCAGCCAAAGCTACGCATTCTTTTCCATGAATGCGATCTTGAGAATGTGGAAGTTTTGAGTTTGATAAATAGGGAGAGTATGGACTGTGATTAGCATAGTGAAATATCACATCTATATTGTGATATTTATGTTCCTTGTTTTTATCATTCGGATAGTAATGCCCTTCATTCTATGATTCTAAATGGTAATAAGGCATGTGCTGATGAGGATTACAATGTTGAGAATGAATGTTTTATTTTTGAGATTCAACATGATGATGCTCTTGCAAATGGTAGAATTGATTGGGACAGTGAAGTGTATTGCATCTTGTGGGAAGACCTTTATTATGATTTGTCTCATGATTTTACTTGTGTTGAAATAGCGTGTGGTTACAAAGTTCAGAATCAGACCAGAGGTAAGAAAACCAATTGTTACAGTGATGAGACAAAAGAGATGGATTTTAAAAGTTATGCTTAGTTGTTATTGAAAGGTGCCTTTGTTTGGATCACGGTATCAAGTGATGAGAATCAAATTTTTGACAGAGGTAAATGTTAAGATTGTTTGAGCAGCTTATATTTAGTTTTAAGTTTTTCTGTATCTTTTGTATTGTTGCTTTGCTTTAGTTGTGTGGTTTTCAATAAAGTGCCCAGATGTTTGGATAGAATAAGGAAGCCCTGTTTTTTGAAATGAGATGAGAAGAGAAGATATGATCCATTTTTGGGTGGTCTGCTTAACCAAAGATATCTAGATTCTTGTGTTGATCTTGCAATCAACCATCCCCAGTTAGAGCCATTGTTGGGACTTATTAAATTTGAGTCAAAGTTTATAGGCCCAATTCAAAATTTTGCTCTGCATGTCAAAAAAGTATCTAAATGAGTTAGTTTGAATGCCTAGTTAGAAAGGGGGTAAAATGGAGCCAGTTGATTTTTAGAGGGTAAGGCTCAGAATTCATGTTCCACACCTTTCATTTGGCCTATTCAATGATGTGCAACTTTCAAAATTTAGTTTAGAGAAGTTTACCAGGTACCCATTTCGAGGGGTGAGCTAAAAGTACATTTTAGGCACAAATGTAGATTTTATTGAGTAGCCTACTTTGAGCGATTACATCTTTTACCCTTTTAATCATCATGGAGAATTTAAAAATGGATTCAATTCTATGCATAAATGTGAGTCATCTTGCAAAATTTCAAGTCCTAATGAATCCATTTGCTTAGTTTTTGAAGATCAATCCATTTGCAGTTTGTGTGGTTTGACTAGTCCCTGTTTCGATAGCTAGTCGGAGCCATATTTTGCACGAGTGTAAAAGTTGCCTTAGTGGGTGTCATGCCAAAATGTTTCTTCTGGGTTAATGCTAGTATAAATGATGAGCTATGTTTCAAATTTCAAGCCTCTGCCAATTCGTTTGATCGGTTTTCAAAAGGGTTCGTTTAGCCATCATTTTTAGTCTTTCGTACTTCCAGTGCTATATCAGTTAATGTAGCCATTTTTGCGAGCACGTCATTTGCATCCTATCAGACTTTTGGTTGAACCAAGATTTCTAAGTTTTCATATGTACTTCAAGGTACTTGTGTTCCAAATTTGAGGGTCCACGGAGGTCATTTGATATTTTTGAGAAGGGCATCATGTGTTGCCAGGACATTGACTTCGTCAGGTCCGCAGTGTCGACAAAGCCAGTTTGTCATGTTCGCCGATTAATATCTCTTCGCTCGAGACTTGTCTTGAGAAATTGTTTGGTATATTTCATGCTTGCATATCAGAGTACACGCCTATCAGATGGCGTGGCCCTGAAAGGTGTTTTGACCACTTTGAAAATTACATCTTCCCGATTAAATGTGAAAATGTGGTGTAATTGCCTGAAGGTTGTAAAATGCGGATTAATGATCTAAAAATGATGCCGATCATTTCCAGAGGTGTGTTTGATGTTCGTGAGATATTTCAGAGGCTAGTTGTATGAAAACGAATTTTTTTTTAGTCGGACCCACTTTGGGGCCCGACTTGGCTCATGCTCGCGGATTGATTTTGCTGGCAAATTGGTTTATTATGAGATACTTTTGTTTCATTATATGGGCATATAGCTGAAGTGCTAATGTGTAAGCTATTTTCAGTTGGAGGTAGGAATGTTTGGTTTTATTAAGCTAAGTATTTCTTATAATGTAACATATCTATAAAGATTGTATTACAATCCCTATTCAATTGAAATAACCCTAAGTTGCCGAAATGAAACCAGTAAAATATTAGAAAGCATACCAGAAGACAACAAAAATTATAGGCTCAAAGTTAATGGTCTGTATATTTATATTCAATTTGGAAAATCTTACAAAACTGAGATAATTTTCTATGAAACACTTAGAAAAAACACAGATAAATTTCTGCAGAGTTTCTTTAAAAATTCTTGTGATCCCTCTTTTCATTGTCCTAGTATCCATTTATAAAAGCATGGATGCATAGAAGCTTCAAACCCTTTTGAGAAAGCTTGTTACAAACCGAATTACTCTCCAAGAAATGGTTACATGTTCTTTTCAACATTTACAGCTTCTTGCACCTTTTGTTCTGTCGCAACCTCTTCTAACTGCTTCGGAGCATCTTCTTTTTGTCCCACATAATTGTCCTTCCATTCCTAAAAAACATCATCACTTGGCCAAGCAAAACCAACAACCTTTTGTTTCATGTCTTCTAGCCTTTTCCAAGTGACTCTTAAATGTCTAATTTCTGTTTCTATGAAACCATAATGAGATTTCACCTTTTCAATTTCTTCAATTATTTGGACAAATAGGGAGGTGTCATAAGTTTTGATAATTTGATTGATCCTTAGGGACAAATTGTGGTCCACCTCTTTCAACCAGGTCTTCTCTTCTTTCAACTGAATTGGACCAATAAAACCTAATGGAAACAATTCAAATTTATGATCTGAATATTCTTTTCTATAAAGTTGGGCTTTTCTTTTCACACCTACCCTTTCCTCTGAGAGAATATTCATCTCTTTTATAAACTCACTGGTAGAGCTTAGAGTGTCATTCTCCTCTGCATCTGGATGAGATAAACACATGAGTTCCAACTCCTTACCTCTAGGCGTCCACTTATTTAGGATTGGTTCCAAAGTGGCTTCATCTTCTCTGAATTTGATCCTAGCCTCCAGAATCTTTTTCATATTTAAGTATACAATGGAGGTTTTGACTGAGTCAACAAACTTCAAGATTGTAGCTTTCACCTTCTCCTCATATTTGTTTTCATACAAGGCTTGAGATTGTTTCAACCTTTCCAACTCATGTTGGACATTTTCAAGTGATTGGGAACCAGAGGGCATAGGAGAAGGGGGGTATTCTACAATGGGACTAGTAGGAGGGGGTCTTGTTGGGGAGGAGGCTATCATGAGTGTAGAGGATTCACCTAGATGATGTTGACCTGCCAACTGAGTCTAGAGTCTAGTAATGATGCCATCCCTATTGGCTATTCCTTCTTTAGCCTCATTGTAGGCCTTTAAGATAGTCTCCAACTTCAATTGGAGATTAGCTCTTTCTTGTGCCTCTCTCTCTACTACTGCCCCATTGAACTTTGTAGTTTCCAAAACTGTTCTTGCAGCTTCCACTACCCCTATATCTTGGACTCTCTTAACAATCATGCCTCCTAACAGGCTAGAATCTGATGCATTTTTTCTCCTTTTGTTCTCATCCTTCTTTAATGACCACATGACAAGAGCAGCATTATCCTTGCTGAATGTCACTCCTTCCATAGGCTTTTCTTCCTTCCTTACTGCATCAAGCACTAGAGCATCAACTATATCCCATTCAGGGAGAATTAACACACCAACCTTTGCTACCATTTCTCTTCCTTTCTCAGGGGTGATAGTTTTAAATTCTTCCATCATTTCTTGCTTTATCTCTTCGTCCACCCGAGTTGTATCTCTAAGAGGTTGTTCACTCTACCTCTGTTCACATCTGACCTTGAATTTCTCCATGTTTTTCTTCCATACAAATTGCATGAAAGCTCCTATTGTGACAAAGTTACTGTCAGCCAATAATTCTTCACTAGCTTGCTTAATAGTAAGGTCCAATTCTTGGCCTTTTAGCTCACCATCAGTCAAATCCATTTCAGCACTAGGTGGCTCTTCAGGCATCCCCTCTTGGGTCTCTTCATAGGTATAGGAAATCTCACTGAGACTCCCTAACTGTAACAATTGTTCAACCACCACTTGTTCATTGCCAATGTGGATAGGGGACTGAGATGGAGAATATTAAGGTTCATTAGTTTCAACCTCGTTGCCCACTCTTTGCCTTTTAGGGGAATCCTAAATGTTAATAACATCTTCAATTTTCCTTTTTCCTTTTGAAGTGGAAGGCTCACCTGTCACTGGCATCATCATAGTGTACTTTGACTTCTTATGCATTACATAGTCACCAGATGGGATAGCCTCAGCAAAGGCAGGCTTAGCCAAGACCAACTTAACCTTATTAGGATCATTTTGCATTATGGCCTCCCTTTTTTTTTTTTTAAGGTCTGCATGAGGTCTTCAAACTAGTGAATCAAGAATTTGATTTTCTCCTCAAAAAGGTTGAAGCTAGAAAGAGGGTCATAGCTACTGTCAAATTGATAGATAAAATCAAGTGCCTTTTTGTATGCAACCCACTTCTCCTTCCTTAGTTCCTACTCATCTAAGCTGAATTGATTTCTAATTAATCTTCGGGGAACTGAAATTGGTGAGGCCTACCTCTACACACTGATCTCTTTTTGAACATGCCATTGAAGAAGTCCTCAGGGTCTACACATCTTGAAACTACAGTTGATAGCCTATATGGCTTAAAGAAAACTTCAAAATATTTCCATCTACACTTAGTGATTACAAAATGGTGGGCCATGGTAATAGTTGGGAAAATGGTCCTTTTACCCCTATTGGTTGGCTTTGCCTCTTGCACTCCTCCAATTTGTCTCAATACTTCTGCAATCCCTATCCTTAATGGGACCTGATAAGGTAGTAAATAGGGGGTACCTCTAAATCCATACACTCTGAAAATAGTAGACACAGGGTACAAATACATGTCTCCCCAATTGTGAACAATCTTAATATCCTCTACAAACTCCTTAGGTTTGAGGAATTCCAAAAGAGCCTTAGGAATTCTAGGGTTTTCTCTGCATAAAAGGATTCTAATCTTAGATGCAAAGCATCTATCAAACTTCAGAAAATTGGCATCTTCTCTATCCCATGATAAAAGAGTGCTCCAAAGTTGAACAGGCATCTCTTCCTTATCCTTTATCTTGATCAAGTCCATTTCCTTTGCAAAGTAATAAGCACCTTTGAACAAGAACATGTGCATTAACATGGAGTACCATCCAAACAGCCTATCCACCTTACCATTTTTGATCCCTACTAGCCCTTTATGAATTGCATCAGCAAGGTATGAGGCATAATCAAATGTTATTGCTAGGGAGGGGTTTAGAATTTGTGCAATCATTAACATGTAATGGGTTGGCATATTCTTTTCAGCATCCTCTCCAAAGATTTGACGTAATGTCCAATACATACCCTTAGCTCTCAGAGTGAATAAATTGAGGGAGAATGGTTCCATTGTGTTGGGGCCTACAACTATTAACTCCCCTATCTTAACAAAGAATTATTTCAATGGGCCACTCCTAAGATGATCCCTCTGTGCATTGTAAACCTGGGCTAATGACTCAAAGTCAATAGGTTCTAATAAATTAGAGGCCTCAGTGAGTTTATACACTTTCCTCAATTCATCTTCATTTATTTCAATCAAGACTAATCCCTTTATATTCCTAATGCATCTTGCCACAGGGTCATAATTCTATGCAGTTAGGGTCAACAGATCTACATCCATGAAAACACCTGGGACCACAAGCTTTCCTACATCCAGATCCCATATGCTATTCAAAGGAGTTGGGGAATGCCTCTGCCCAAAACTGACTTTGAATAGTCCTAAACCTGAAATTCGTATTTCAGGGTCCCTTAACCAATTGCCTTTATCATATAGGCCATCCCCAATTTTTAGGCGAGGGTTCTTTGGTACTAGCTCTTTGGCCTTAGCCCCGACATTGGTAGACATGGTTAATTGCTCTAAAAAATCATCATAGATGTTCCTATCCTTATAATTGACTTTTCCTATCAACTCTCTTCTTGGTGCCATTCTGAACAAGCAACTATACCACTAGAAACTAGCAAAGACCTCTAATGAAATAATTCACACAACAATATTTGGAAACAAACCATAATTATCAAGAAAAGCATAAAAAACTTGATTATTCACCTAAATAGAATCGCTCCACACCAATTTGCTTTGCAACAAACTTCGATGAAACATTACTAACAATTAATTTTATGCAAACTCAAAAGGACAAGTTGGCATTGAATTTTTAGAAATTAACTTTGCATGCTTTGGCTTTATTTTCAGAATTGAATTCACTAAATCAAATTCAAAATTGGCTCCAATGGGTTATAACTCCTCTGAGTCTTTCCTCTGTTGCGGTGTTTCACTATTTTGCAGTGCATAAAACCTTTGCAACTTTCTTTCACGAAACAAAGTTGGCCGTTGGATCACAAGAACTTACACCACCTTTGCCTTCGTCTGATCTCTCTTTATTAATGTCGGGTCCCACCTTCTTTTGGCTACTTCGCGGGCTTTAACACTCATGTGCTTTTCCTTTGCAAAGCCACACTAGTCGTTAGATCAAACTCTAATCACCCGGCTTTTAACTCTAACCAGTACCGTCAATCTCACTAACTAACCGTGCGTCATCTTGATGGCTAATGGTTTTTGCCATTTCACAGAGGTTAAGCCGCAGGCATCTTTGGGCCACAAAACAATGAGAACCATTAGATTGACCATGATATGAATACTTTTTAAAATGCTTCAAACCTTTTAGGTGGGCCCTTTATTCAGAAATCACTTACTCTATTTATTCGTCGGTTAACAAATGCCACATGGCAGTCGGCCATTAGCTCTGGAAACTCCTCTGGGTTCCACCTTGAATCCACCACATGTTCTCTTTACTATTCCCACATAACTGCCAGTTACACCTAGGTGGGCCCTCAACTACCCTTTAGAGCCTTGTGGTAATTGACACATCACTATCAAGCTCTACGAAATGCAACAGTTGTCATGCCACATCATGCCTTCATGTGATTTCCACCCATCTTTCACCATTTCATGAACATTAATCTTCGTTTGGCTTGCAACCACAAAACCACAAGGATAGTTGGATCAAAATAGACCTAATCGACTTTTAACTTTGTGCCCTGCCTGTGCTTTGGGCCCGACCAGCCTTTTCGTGACTTCATGATGACTAACTTACTAGCATCTTACCTTTGCAAATCCACACGAGTTGTCAGATCTCAGGAACTTGCTCGTTGTTTACTCTTTCTATGGCAACCTTGTCCGGGCCCACTGCAGACCACCAACTGAGTGCCTCGTCATTGCTCTATCATCACCAGCTGGATCTACCACCCTTACTACCACCTTTAGTAGGACCCACCACCTTTTCACGACTTCGTGAAAGGTAAAATATGCACATCTCCCAACCATGAATCCATGTGAGTCGTTGATCCTTTTCCAACCCGATCACTCTTTAACCAAGGAAGACCGCTTGTCTTTGGGACCTGCCACGTGTTTTCACTTCTTTGTAGAACATAAACCATGTGCATCTTGGGCTAGCAAATTTATGTGAGCCACTGGATCACAATCAAGATGCAAATATTTTACCCGATGGTCAGTCCATCTGGTTAGGCTACCTATGCCTTTTGCTACTTCATGATCGGTAACTGACGGGCATCTTAGATTAATGAAACGATGCACACCTTTAGATAAAAAAGAACTTGCTCACCTTTTAGGTGCTCGATTAAGAAATTAAAACTTTAGGAAAGACATAGAAGGATAATGTGCTAATAAACCTACCTAGGAAAAATTAAAGAAAGGGGGGGGACACTTTTCATGACCAATGGACCCTCCTTTAAGTGAATAAAGTAACACAAAAATAGAATTATAAGGGTTTTTCTCAGACACAGGAGCGATTTAAGACTTAAACTCTAAACCATTATTTGGACCCAAAGCAATTAGAAGCAACAAGGCCATACCAAATTCAAAATTTTCATAAACTTAGCGAATTATGGGAAAAGAATACCCATTTTTCAAATAGTGATAACACAGTCACTATCTTGTTGGATCATCTCTCTTACTCACTGCTCTCTCTTCTCACTGTTGTTTGCTTACTAGTTTACCTTCCTCTCTATCAATTCTCACTTCCTTCTGCTCTCTGCTACTCTCCACCAGTACTATACTTAGTCAATTCTATGCCTGCCTAACCTACAATGCTACCTTGAATTTTCTGCCAGTATGAACATTACTGATTCTGTTCTGCTACTGATTGAGCACTTCAACTTGGTTCTCCCTCACACTCAGTCTTTTCTCAAATATGCATTTTGTACTTGATTGATTTTCTCTAACTTGCACAAGTAACACTTAGTCACTTCATAACAACACTAAACTCTTCTCCTTAGCAGCCTCTTTCAATGACTTTGGCCTTCTTATTTATAACTTGTTTTCTCGCCAAAAACCAATTCAAAAGTCTAGGTGGTTAGGGTTTTCTCACCATCCTTGAGGAAAACCAAATCCAATCAGATCATGCTCAATCTGATCTCCCTAATAGCCAATAGTACACCTCTGCCATTATTGTGCCTTCATGATCATGACTTCTATATTTGGCAATCTTCTTTCAATGTGTCGGCATACATTAGTCAATCACCATAAATGGCTTAGTTTTTTCCTTCACCAACTCTAATCTGCACAATCAATTTGTCCTGGATCTTGAGCTGCCCACCTCTGCAACTTTACCTTGAGCTTCAGAGTTACCATTAATGTCAAACCAATCACAACTACCTCTTTCATAATCGACGTCAATGATCTCTACCCATTCGCCACCTCAGCTCCGCATGGCATCATAGTCAGTTCCTTCTCAACACACTACTCAATCGGTTTAGCTTAGTCACTGACCACACTCATAATCAGTACACACATACCAATTTACTAACCCTATTGATACCAGCCACCTTGCCAGTTGTCATTCTTGTCATGACCTTTTTAATCTCCCCGTGTAACCCTTGTGTCTGCACTTCACCACTCTATCGATGTCTCACACTCTACTGATTACCTCACCATGTCTGCACTATGCTAAAAAGCCGGTGGAACACTTGAACTGGTCTTCAAACATGTCAATCTAGATCATGCACATCTCTATCAGATGGGACTCTTCTGCACCTACACCTTGTCCATATTACGGGTGAGACATATTGATGACACCAAGTCATCACACTCCAACTATTTTGTAATAATCTTCCTTCAACATCTCGGTATCCCATGTATATTCCTATAGACTCACTAGCATTCTTCTTTCTTAAACTGGTTCTCCTCTCATCTAGTTTGTCAAGATGACAAACACACCATCTCAACTCCTCATTCTTCCTTCACTATCCTAGTAGCACACTTGTACAACTGGTCTCTGCATTCAATCACTTGCCTATCTCAGGGAATCACTTTGTTGGTCCAAATGAGACTTTGTTGAGGGGAGGATACATCATCCTCATGACATATATTATCCTAAAAGCAGAGGGAACATGCTTTGTCAACCTAACACCAAGGCTATGATAGATTCTTCATCCGGTGGGAGTCCTGCTAGTTATCCCTACACTAGCAATCTTGTGGCCTACTCTTCCTTCTCCTTCTCCTTCTCCTTCGAGGTTGATGTGAACCAAATAGTATTCTACCACTTCATCATAACCAATGCTCATCATGTATTCTCTTCATCCTAGTTGTATGCAACATCATAACAAAAACCCTTTTTTAGAGTGGTCACATTTATGCACATCAAACATACTAGTACATGTTGGTTCTTCCTTTTGCATGAAGATGGTCACCTGATTGTCACAAATGACAATACATCAACTCTTCTCTTATACTGGTCCATCTTCTATTCTGGTTGTCATCAAACTCTAATTCTAACAACCTTGTGTTCGCTAGTTGACATCAATGTCAATGATGCTGGTAACAACCTATACTGGTTGACATCAATGACAATACAATGCCAACAATCTCCCCCTTTGGCATTGATGTCAACACATGTAGTATCTAGTATACTACAGCAAATTTCTCCCCCTTTGATAACAATGGAAAAGGGAACTGTTAGGATGACATTTCTCCCTGCATCTACCGAGCACTGACATGAATAATTCTCCCCTTATTACCGGGTGCATCTCGCTCTTTAAATATTATGCACAACATCATCTTAAAAATCAACACTTGAGATGGAAATCTTAGGTACCAAACAACCCTTTACAACAAACACCGATCTCTCTCGTTGTTTGAGCATCTACTTGATCTGCTTCTATGTTTAGTCTATCTAATATCAATCTGAGGATATAGCTCTAATCTTCCCTGAACCATAGGTTTTTGGTCTTCATTTCTCATCTACCAGATTTCAAAATGGTACTCACCTTAGTACCTGTAACCTCTACCATCATGACCACAATGCCAACTACACGTCACTTATCCAACCAGTTGACACACATAAAGATGCATCCACATGAGATCAGCTACCAAACCAATACATGTCATTCAGGAACTTTCCAATAACACCTGAGACATAACCACATCCATTCAAGCCATCAGAGTTATTGCAATGATCCCTCCACTCATTGACTTACATAACTTAACAACACTGATCAACATCTATGTTAGTAACATACTACACATACTGGTCTCTTGTTTCTACCGGGACACTTTCCTCTTTACCTTCATTTCCTAGTTCCAATTTCTTTTGCTACCATTCATTTCACCTATAGCAGTAAACTGTCTTCCATGTGTATTCAAGGTGGTACCTACACACACACTACCATCTCATTTCCTTCCTCATACCAGTAGCATCTTGTTCAACTCCTTTTCCACTTCCAACAAAGGGGTGAATGATTTGATCAATATGTAACCCCCCCTAAGTCCTGCATCTCCTTGAAACTATAGGAGATATCACATGTACATTAAATGCATAATATCAATCCATGGTCATCTTTTCCTACTTCTTCCTCCATGCCTATTTGGTCTCACTCTTCTTCCCCTTTTCAGCCCAGGGAGCAAGTTTCATCTTCTTTTGCTGATCGACGCTTACAATTCCGAATTCAGCACCAGGATAGGAGGTAGTGTTGTAGAAGCGCACCGCATCCATGATAGCCTCATGACATGGGAACCTTCTATTGTACCAGTTCATGTTAGGAATCCCACTAATACTGAGAGGGGGGGGTGAATCAGTATCTAACTCGTAATTAGAATTGCCCAATTTAAAACATGCAAAACATATTATAATAGTGTATCGGTATGCAAGAAATAATGTAATGAACATAATTAAAAGCATCCACAAGAAAAGCACACCATAACACAAGGATTTAACGAGGAAACCCAGTGTGTGAAAAACCTTGGTGGGATTTGTGACCCACAATATTCACTTACTGGCCAATAAGAGAATATTACTTACAAGAGGGGCCTACACATGCAGGAAGGCCAATTGCCTAGAGCTCACTGCTCAATGGCAAGTCTCACTGACTTACAATGTGGATTATACAAATCCAATAACTTGTATTGCTTTACAATAGCATCTATAATGCCTGATCCAATACCAGTTTGTGCTCTTTTCTTTACATAAAACCTCTAACCTATATTTCGCATGATAGGTTTGCCTAATATCTTCTTCTTTTCGCTTACATTGCTTTTTTTAACTTACTTACAAAATGTCTACAATGATCTCTTTTATATATAAGAGTCATTTTACAATGATATCAAGTCAGCTTACAAAGTTTTTACAATAATAAACAAAATATAATATAACAAAATCCTGTCGGCCTTTGTGCCAGTATACTTTCTTTCTTTGTGCCAGTGCCAGGGTGTTGAGTGCTAGTGTAGAGTGTGTTCGTTGATGCCGGTGAACTATCTTGCCGGTGTAATAGGATTGTAAGGTTTCCATCAATAACAAAACCTTCAATCACCTACAATGTCTCATTGGAGTGTGCATATGCCAACAATCTCCCCCTTTGGCATTGATGGCAACACTCATGAGAAATTTCAAAAGTGTATCCAAAAATATGAAGTCCAAAAATGTTACCAAAAATGTGTGTGCTCCCCCTGAGCATATGATTCTTGTGATGTTGAATTTTCTCATCCCACTACTCCCCGTTTGGCATCAATGACAAAGGTTGTCAAGATGTCAGTAGAGTTTGTAGTTTCAAATTTGTAACTGGGTAGTTACAATTTGAAATAGATCCACCAAAATCAAGTTTATACTCTCCATAAACTTTTTACTATCTCTTATTGTTGTCTCTGTCCTTTTAGCTATACCGATGAGATGTTGCAAATGGTCTACCGATGTTTTCTGTCCCTGTATCAGTGCCTCAGATATTTCCTTTTACAATGATGCTAGATAGTCCAATCTTGGACTTAGTTTTAATCTTAGATGATTTGCCTTATTCACTATTCTCTCCTTTTCTCTTTCCAATTTAAGTAATTCTTCCTCAAAATTTGTAATCTTTTTCTCAAAAACTTATAATGTATCAGGTGAGTTAACAAAATTATCAACAAGTTTATTGATTTCATCCTATACCTTGCTTTATTTTTTTATCTATGTCTACAGTCAAAAAGTTTGTCTTACAGGTGTCTTTGTACAGAGTTTTGTACTCTTTCAATAAATTATACAGTTCTGGTAGAAGTGTGTCAAAATCTCTAGTACACTTCTTTATCTGCTCATCAAATAATCTTTGCTTTTCAATTTCCAATTTATCCTTCAATGTCTCTTCCTTTATTTTCTCAATGTTTTCTGTGATATATTTACACAAGGTATCAAGTTGTCCTAAAGAATCTTTATTGTATATATTACAATTAGGAGCAATTACCTTCAAAATTGGTATGGTGTCATCTATTGCCTTATAAGCTTGTGAGCTGTAGTCTGTTATCTTTTTAATTGAATCTAAGAGTACCTCAGTCACATTAGTTGATTTGTAGCTTGATGATGAGGAACCTACATTCTGAATACCGTCGGTGGAAGTAACCAAGCTTGTATTGACCTCTGGTAGGTCTGTTTGTGTTTGCATTTACTTAAGCAATGGTTTGTGTACTCCACCAGTTGCTGGTGGCACTATTTCCTCATGAACCTATTCCTATTTCTGTTGCTTCTTCTTCTAATCATGTCATTGTAGCCATCTATCGATCTCCTTGGATACCTTGCTTGAGCAAGAAAATCACTCATCTTGTTCCATGTAGGTCTTTGCTGCTTGTATCCTCTATAACTGCTTCCATGTTGAACATGACTATTCAACCGATTGTTGTAGGACTGCAAGTTCTTCCTCTGGCAATCATAACTTCTATGTCTAGGTCTATTGCAGTTAAAATATACAACATTAGCAATACCGAAAGAGGGGGTATGCATGTAGACATTTGATTTATTATGTCTAGGAAGAACACTCTATCTATTCCTAGACCTTATTTTACATTCTTATGCCCTATGGCCATAACCTTTGCATCCAAAACAATAACTAGAGAGAGGAGGCTTATTACTTACAAATTTATTCTGCCAAACATGAGGTGTTCTTACTAGTTTGGCATCTGCATTTTTGCTTCTCTGAGAATGGATCCAGGATTGTCCATTCTCTATAGATCCTTGATCTGATCTCTTCTTCTACCATGCTTGTCTTGACTAGGTGGAAGCAACATTTCTTTGTCTTCTACCAGTAGGAGTTCTTCTCCTATTCATGCTACTGGTAAAATTGTCTTCCCCCATCTTTCCTTTTCCTTTTAGATCTACATAGTTTCTCCATGCAACATCATTCTTCATCCTCAACTTGAGCTCATCTTGACATTTCTCAAGTTCTTTCTTAAGGAACTCCTTTTCCACTATTACCTATTGATTCTCTTTATCCTTTGTCTCTAGCTTAGCCCTTAGATCTTTTCACCTACATTCCTTGATGTCCTTTTGTTGACTCTTTAACTTTGAGATACATTCCTCAAAATCTTCAAGTCATCTATTCTAGCAGTTTTGCTCAACAACAGTAGCATGCTTAAACAACTTGTATTCACTTTTCAGATTCTCCATTTCACTTTCCTTGGAATCCAAGACTGATTTCAAATCATCAGTAAATCTTTTTGTCTTTTCTAGTTGAGTGGTCAATAAACCAACCTTTTGGTTTGACACTTCAAGGTAGGTTCTCAACTGGCTGCAATCCTCATTTACTGATCTTTTGTAGTTTTTGAAATCATTTCTATCATTTTGAAGCTCTTCTAGAGCACTTACTATTTCACACTCAAGATCTACTTCTGCATTTTCTTCTTCTTCTTCATCATCACTTCAAAATAGATCTTGCTGGCTAGATCTATCTACCTTGTCTCCTTCCTCTTCAATATCATTGTCGAACACATCATACTAGTGGGATCTATCTGCATTATCCCCTTTTAATGTATGACTCTCAATGTCTGTCTCATGGGCCATGAAAAGATGAGTCTCCACATCATCATTATTGCTACTACAGTAGTCTGATCTGCCCCTGTCCTCTGTGCATGTGTCTGTTGCACAATTCCTCTCTCACACAAACTGAATCAGTAGTTTAGGGTTCATTTCCATATAGCTTCTTCATTCTCTCCCATAGACTCTTTGTTGTTTTGCATCTATCAACCTGTGAGGAGATATCACCGGTGAGCCCATTGAATATAGCCTTCATGGCTTCTTCATTACATTAACATCTTCTTTCTTCTTTAAAGATAGTGGGGGGACATATATTCCTAGGGAGACCATTTACAACTACCATCCAGACATCATAACCTAGGGAGGATAGGAAGACTTCCATTCTGTAACTCCAAATAGCATAGTTTGAACCATCAAACATTGGAGCAGGGATTGACACTAAACAAACCATTGTGTCCTTAGGTCAGAATCAATCCAAGCTGGAGAAATCCCATCTAGCTAGGAACCTAGGCTCTGATACCAGTTGTTAGACACAATACACCACTGAGGGGGGTGAATCAATGGTTCTCAAACTTTCCTTTTATCCTATCCTATGTGTGCATACTAGTTATGGGATCTAACACAATGTAAACTTACTGGTTAGTGGGGAGACCAACGTAAATACAAACACACATAATGGAACATCACATAACACCAGTATGTATGAGGAAAACCCAAGATGGGAAAACCTCGGTGAGCAATGTTGTTGGAGTCTACTACTCCAATCTAGCCTCACAATGAAAATTGTTACAATATTTAGTGCACCAACCCAAGGAGTAACAACCCCTGATTTAGGGCACCAACCCAAGGAGCACAAACCCCTGATTTAGGGTACCAACCCAAGGAGCACCAACCCCTAACTTGTTTATGGGCTACAACCCAAAGGACCTACAACCCTTGTACCGAGCTACAACTCAATGTTCACAATCAAAACATCAAATAAAATGGTAGTAATCTAGGTACAGGTGAATCTTATAACAACTCAATACAAACTTCCCTGCCGGTAAGGTATCTCTTTGACCTTACCAGTTCTTTGCTCACTCTGAGTGAATCTTCACCATCTCAGTCACTATCTTGTTTGATCCTCTCTCTTACTCACTGCTCTCTCTTCTCACTACTGCTGCCTATTGGTTCACCTTCCTCTATGCCAGTTTTCACTTCCTTCAGCTCTTTGTTGATCTCCACTGGTTCTATACTTAGCCGATTCTATGTCTGCCTAACCTGCAGTGCTACCTTGACTTTTTTGCTAGTATGAACATTACCAGTTATGCTCTTCTATCGATTGAGCACTTCAACCTGGTTCTACCTCATATTCAGTCTTTTCTCAAATATGCATTGTGCACTTGACTGATTTTCTCTAACTTGCAGAAGTAACAATTAGTCACTTCATAGAAGCACTAAACTCTTCTCCTCGGCAACCTCTTTCAATGACTTTCGCCTTCTTATTTATAACCCATTTTCCCACCAAAAACAAATTAAAAAGTCTAGGCAATTAGGGTTTCCTGACCATCCTCGAGGCAAACCAAATCCAATCAGATCCCGCTAAATTTGATCTCCCTAATGGCCAACAGTACACCTCTGCCATTATCATGCCTTCATGATCACGCCTTCTATCTTTGGAAATCTTCTTTCAGTCTGTCGGCATACGTCAGTCAATCACCATAAATGGATCAACCATTTCCTTTGTCAACTCTGATCTACACAATCAATCTGTCTTGGAGCTCGAGCTGCAAACCTCTACAGCTTTACCTCAAGCTTCATAGTTACCATTAATTTTGGACCAATCACAACTACCTCTTTGACACCTGACGTCACTGATCTCTACCCATTCGCCACCTCAGCTCTATATGGCATCACAATTAGTTCTGTCTCAACACACTACTCTGTCGATTTAGCTTAGTCACCGACCATAGTCATAATTGGCACACCCATATCGGTTTACTAACCCTACCAGTACCAACCACCTTGTCATTTTTCCTTCTTGTAATGACCTTTTCAATCTGCCTGTGTAACCCTTGTGTCTGCACTTCACTGCTCTATCGGTGTCTCACACTCCATCGATCACCTCACCATGTTTGCACTATGCTTAATAGAAAGTGGAACACTCAAACCAATCCTCAGACATGTCAATCTTGATCATGCACATCTCTATCAGATGGGACTCTTCTACACCTGCACCTTTTCCATATTATTGGTGAGACATATTGATGACACCAAGTCATCACACTCCAACTATTTTGCAACAACCTTCCTTCAACATCCTGGTATCCCATGTATATTCCTGCAGACTCACTAGCATTTTTCTTTATTAAACCGGTTCTCCTATCAGCTAGTTTGTCAAGATGACAAACACACCATCTCAACTCCTCATTCTTCCTTCACTATCCTGGCAGCACACTTGTATAACTAGTCTCTACGTTCAATCACTTGCCTATCTTAAGGAATCATTCTGCTGGTCTAAATGAGACTTTTTCAAGGGGAGGATACATCATCCTCATGACATATGTTATCCTAAAAATAGAGGGAACATACTTTGTCACCCTGTGACCAAGGTTGTGATAGCTTTTTCATCTGGTGGGAGTCCGACTAGTTATCCTTACACTAGCAATCTGGTGGCCTACTCTTCCTTCTACTTCTCCTTCAAGGTTGATGTGAACCAAACAATATTTTTCCCCTTCAACATATCCAATGCTCATCATGTATTCTATTCATCCTAGTTGTATGCAACATCATAACAACAACCCTTCTTCAGAGTGGTCACATTTCTACACATCAAACATATCGGTAAATGCTAGTTCTTCCTTCTGCATGATGATGGTCACCTGATTGTCACAAATGACAACACCTCAACTCTTCTCTTATACTGGTCCATCTTCTATTTCGGTTGTCATCAAACTCTAATGCCAATAACCTCTTGTTCACTAGTTGACATCAATGCCAGTGATGTAGGTAACAACCTATACTGGTTGACATTAATGACAACACAATGCCAGCATAAACTTGATGGTTACTAGGTGAGATATGAAAACCTAAAGATGGAAGAAGATGAAATGATTATTGCATTCATGGAAAGGGTAAATGAGATTGTTATGGGAATTCAGTGTTGTGGTGGAACTCTGAGCGAAGATGAAATTATTTCTAAAGTCTTGAGAGCCCTACCACCGACTTACAAAATGAAGGCTACTACTATTAATGAGTTGAGAAAAATGGTTAATACATCTATAAACAAAGATACCTTGGTTGGGAAACTATCTGCTTTTGAACTTGAGGAATTTGGTCCTTCTGGAGCTATGAAGACTAAACATGCTTTTCATGCATCTACATCTTGAACTGATAAGAAAGATTGGGAAGCTTTATATGCAAAAGACTTAGAAGATATGAAGAGAGAAGATGATGAGTTTTAGAAATATGAAACACTATTTACTAGAAGAGTACCGAAAGGACTGCTAGGAAGTAAGTATGAAGGAAAAGCACCTTTTAGATATTTTGCATGCAATAAGATTGGTCATTTTGCATCTAGATGTCCTGAAAGAAATTCAAAATTTGAAGAAAGAGTTAAAAGATTATTTAAGCCTAACCTTGGATATTAGAAAAAATATAGATTCAAGAAAAATAAAGACAAAACATGCTACATAGCAGATGAGGAAGGCATTACCGATTCAGATATTGAACCGACAGAAGACTCTGCTAGTGAATCCGACAATGGGAAGGAGTGGGTGTTCCTGGCTATCAAGGAAGATGATCCAGCACTAAAAGAGAATGTACCTAAGGAGAAGGCACTTGCTGCTAAAATTGAGGATGAGGATGAATGGGTAATTGATAGTGGTTGTTCACATCATATGATTGGAGATAAAGGGAAGTTTGTGTCTTTGCAAGAATTTGATGGTGGACTAGTTAGATTTGGAGATGACAAGGCATGTATGATTAAAGGGAAAGGAACTATATCATTGGATGGTAAGTGTTACCCCTTATTTATCCACTTATAGCTTATCAATTAAGGGTCATCATTTTATTAAGTATTGCAAAGCTTAAGTCTTCATCAATTTGAGTTTCGTACTCGTCTGTTGAATCCTTTATAAAGTTCAAAATTCTGGTTCAAAGGAAATGTGGTCTATTAAGTTCTAGGTCTTCATTAGCATAGTCATTGAACTTGAACTTTGAACCTTTCCGGTTCAAGGTTCAAGGCTCAATCGGTCTTTTGTCTTATGTATTGTGGTTGTCCCTTTAATGCCAGTCCTTGTGGTCATCTTGAAATTGAACCGTTGAACCACTCTTGGAATGGTTCAAGGTTCAAGGTTGATTTTCGCATCATTGAAATTTTCTTTTGTTTCCTTCTTCCTTGCTGCAAGTGTTGGTCTTTTGTCTTTGAACTTTGAACCAATGAACTTCTTTTGAAATAGTTCAAGGTTCAAAGCATTGTTTCAAATCAGCCCGATGGTGTTTAGGAGATAAAGGCGGTGTGATGGGAACATAATATTCCTAGTTTTCCATGTTTTCAAACTATGATTATGGAAAGCAATCATGAGAAAGCATGTCGACTGTGTGGAATTGATTTTTAATTAATGAGCATGTCAGAACTATATCAAATCATGAGAAGTTTTACATGGATAAATGAGCTAGGCCGAGGCATGCTTTGGTACTTTTCAGTGTATTTCGTCCTTAGATATGATGTTTCTTAGGTAAGAAAATTATTATTGCTGCTGGCGAAGAGTAAGGACGCAGAAGGTAATTTAGCTCAGTTTTTCTGAGGGTTACACAGTTTGATGGTGAAGATAGGTGAGTTTAATCACTTACCTCCCCCTGCTCTATTTTAGCTCTGAAATTGGTTAGTGTAATTCTTTGCCTCGGGGTTGAATGTTGTCTAATTGATGCAATTTTAAGAAAACATGAGACCAACTCTTGCAAACTTGGGTCGAACATCATGCTTAATTAGTACCCTTCCAGAATTAGATGATACAACTTTAGTTCAGGATGAGTTAGAGAATTTTCTAGAAAGGGCTAAGAATCCAGAGGCCAATTCCATAATGGAAAAGATAGTTCACAGTGGTCTGGTTGAAGTTGCTACTTTCCCAATCGCTTCTCCTTACCCAAAATTAGTGTATGCATGCATGAGAAAATATGATGCTGGTAACAGGTGTATTAGGGCTAGTAATGGAGACATGTTAGTGCAAATTGACAGAGAAATAGTAATGGCTGCGATTGGGATCCCTCACAAAGAGTCGTATGGAGATTTGTCCATAGGAACCTCATATGCATTTTTCTCTGAGAAGAAAAGTGTTTATCGGAGTGTCATTGCTAGAAATTGGCTCCTTAAAATGCAGAAGGGAGGTTCTAGGTTACCTAAACCCTTGACAAGGGAGCATTTTATTACAGAAGTGAGGGATATTGTAATTCTTTTGAACAGGCTTAAGGGGAATTCACATGCCTTCTATTGGGAAGACTGGATGTATTTTTACATTCAGGTGTTATTATCTGGTGAGAAATACCTTGATTGGGCACAAGTAATTGCAGAGAGATTGCATGAAGGTTTAAGTAATTTTGTTGGAATAACCAATTTTCATATGTCTTCCTACCTGTTTTATATGTTAGCCTACATCAAAGAATGGCCAGGATTATATCAAGAACCTTGGGTTGATGGAATGAAATTCTATGAGTTCTATCCACACTTGTAGAGACAGAGGTATATAGAAAACTTCTTGAGATGGAATGATGTCTTTGAAGGAAGATTAGCTTTTGAACTACAGGGAAATATGAATAAGAGAATGTCATCTAAAGCATTAAAATTGATTAGTACTTATGGGAGTTGTTTTATTCAATTTCCTAGGTTCACTTATATTAGAATTAGAGGCTTTGAAGATGAACCTTTCAAATTGCCCAGATATACTCTTGATAGTTATGTACTCCTAGAAGTCTGCCGATAGTTAGCTCATGTTGATAAGAAATTAGGGATGAAAAGTGAGTCTGGAGCAATTTTCCCCATTAAACTTGGATATTACAGCTGCAAAACTACCTCTGATGCATTGAATTTAGAAGTGGAACTCAAGAAAGTGAATCTACAGCCTTATGTTGCTCGGCAGGGGTTTGACAGTAAAGGATATGTAATAAAACATTTGAATGTTGATGTGAACTTTTCACATATACCCCAGTTAGAAGACTAATGGGAAGATTGCTGTGATGAATTTGAAGTCTGAAGAAGATTATGGTCAAGGTTCACTTTACAGCAAATCATTACTATGAAATTATCAATGAACATAGCAGGAGTACATGAAGAGGAAGGTGAAGATGTATTGGACCCGGAGTTCAATAAAAGAATTCATAAGCAACCTATTCCTAAAATTGACTGGGATAGGAGAGAAGAAGAAAATATTCAATCCAGAACCTTTAATGTTATAAGGAGAATAGAAAAGTGGTTAAGAAACCATAAATCTGGAATGAGACTGACCACTACCTCAATTGAGAAATTAGTTGAGAAACCTCATACTGCTGCATAAACACTCATTTCTTCCTCTGACATAGTTGTTGATATTGTAGGTGCTACTGATATGAAGAGTGAGAAGGTTCAAACTAAGAGGTTCAAGGAATCACTATTTAGCTCCTCATCAGTTCGAGTCACCCATTCCAAAAATAAGAAGAAAAGTAAAGAACCTACAAGAGAAGAAGCCATCATAATTCTTGATAGTGAAGAAGCACAAGTAATTATGGGTGAACTAGTAGCAGATGTCCCCGCAACTCAAGATGCAGATAAACAAAAAGAACAACCTGAGGATAATCCCAATCAGGAGACCACGTTGGCTATCATGGATTCATCAGAGTATCAGACATTGCCAGCAAAGGAATCTCCAAATGTTTCTAGATGGTTGGGAGCCTCAATCAACAAGAAATAAAATGTGGACCCTATCAGCGTTCCAATAGAAGATATGGTGAGTAGATGCCTCGGAAAAATGTCTAAGTCTAAAAGGCTAAAAGCAGAGGCCATGCTAGAGGTGGATAAGAATATAGGGCATTGGGTAGTAGAAATGGCTAAGCCAATTTCGGACAAAGATCTAGAAAATGCTATCGAGAAGGACTTTTCCATTAAAAAGATTGATTTAGGAATTGCTTCTAGGGCTACTGACACAAAACATTTAGAATCTTCCACTAAAAGGATGTTATCTAGAACATAGGTGGATGAGAAGGACAAGCGGGAACTGAAACAAGTTGTTAAACAGATGGCAGAATACATCAATGCCATACATCATCCTAGTCTACAACCCCTGTCACAAATTTCTCTATGTTTTGATCCTAAATCACCAATGAACCAAAATTTGTTGGATAAGGTTTAGAGGAATCGTATGATGGTGGAAACCTTCGATGAGTGGCGTAAATCCATAATTCAATAGGGAGTAGGATATATTGCTAATCTGATCAGGGTATATGAGGATGTTGTAACTATAACTCAGGAGCTTGAAACAAAGGTGATAGCGTGGGAAAAAGAAAGGAACAAATGGGCAGCAGTGTTGATTCAGATGAAAGATGTGCAAAAATATGGTGTCATGAAGTTTCTCGCTGAAAAGGCGGTAAAAGATTTGGATGACAAGATATTGTATGTGGCAAAATAAAATATTGAATGGAGAAATTCAATCACTAAGCAAGGCCATGAAGAATCCATTAAGTTGTTGAAAGAATTGAAAGAACTCATTGCTGTAATGCAGAAAGATTTGAAGTGCATTGATGTACAGCTTCTCAAGGAAGACGGACAAACCATCGAGCAGACAGTGGATATGGTGGAGAATTTCAAATGAAAGATGAACCTAGTTAAAGAATCAAAATCTTTAACCAAAGATGACTTCTCCAGAGCTGCTAGAATTGAATCTATGTTGGTTGTCTATTCTGATCACTTGGAAACGCACAAAACTAAAGTTATGGAAGTGAGTATGGACAAAGAGGTTTGGAAGCAACACATCTTGCACATTGGGCTCCCACATTATCAGGTTGTTCACAAATTTTCAGTGGCTCATATGGAGTGGCGAAATATACATGGCACAACACACCAATAAGACAAATCAAGAACCATTTCCTGTTCTGCAATTATAGCTTTGTTTACGGCTCTTGGCCATTTTAGTTAATTTCAGTTACAAATAGTTGTTTCTTGAAGCTTTGTGTTTAGCTATTAGGTCAGCCCGGTGGCTATAAATATTAGTAATAAATGTTTTGGTGTGGATCCATGAAATTTTGTAAAAATTCAGATAGCAGACTATTTTACTTGTTAATTTCAGTGAAATACTCCATCTTTGAATGGAATGGAATGTCTAATATAGTTTTTGAAACCTATGAGTTGAATATATAAAATATTTCTGTTGGGATATTTATATGTTCATGTATTGGATTCCTTTCTCTAATTTTTATCTAATATCAAGTCTATGAATCAATATGGTGAATGAAATTAGCTGAAAGCATTTGAATATTCTAATTCCCCTTGCCCTGTGAGACATGAGCGAGTATCAATCAGAGTTCAAACATTTTGATCACTTTATATAGGGTAATCGTTATTTGAAGTTTAATGTTTTGTTATGCATTTCAATAATCATTGTGAGGCATTCATTTTGTGTTGACAAGTGAATGTTAGAGCCTTTTTTTTTTGCTTTTTGGTTAAAAGTGAATTATATGTGTAGCATTGGAATTAGGAATCATCAAAGCAATATATATAAAGACATATTAATCATTATTAGCTCAATCACACATTGCAATGATCTAATCCTAAGCACACTCAATAGAGACATAAAAACAAAGCATTCAAAAGCAAATATCATGCAAACCAGATGACGATTTGGATGCTTCTTCCATGCAGCTCCATTGTTCTTCTTTCCTCTTCAAATGGATTTGTGGATCTCACCTACAAGTGCACACATACAATTGAAAGCAAGATGGATGTTGATTATTGGTCAAGAGTACTAGAAGAATAAGTTCGATAGTTTGATTAGGGATTCGGGATTAAGGCTTTGAGTGAAGAAATTCATCCAATTTATAGATAAATTGGAGAAATGAACAAATTAGCATGATAGTGATTCAAATGGAAATTCAAATCAAGAATAGCAAAATTATGACATGTCTATGACAAATTTCTATGCAAGGATTTATGACAATTTATGACAAATTCTATGTCAAGAATTTATGACAATTTATGACAAATTTCTATGTCAAGAATTGATTGATTGTCAATTATGACAAATTATGACAAATTTCTATGTCATTCCCATGAATTTAGGAGAGAAATAGGAGGAAATTGAAATTAAGAATTGGAAAATTAGAAAAATAGGAAATAAGAAATTAGGAATTAGGAAATTGATGAAAATTAGAAATTAGGTAAATTAATTAATAATTTGTCATTTATTAATTAATTCACAAAGAGGAATAATTAGCCAATTAAATGAACATTTAATTGTAATGAGAAGACTTAGGATAAATAAATAAATTATTTAATCCTAGAGGAAGAAATGACACACAAGGTTAAATGATTAAATCACAAAACCCTAGAAGACGAATTAGAAATGAGAATGACAATTAGGTCTTGACAAAGGATAGTTGATATCGATTCGATCATGATTTTGAATTGATAAATGACCAGTGTTGATAAATGATTTGATTGAGATTGGTTGACAAAAATTAATGACAAATTGACCAAATTGACATGATTGGAAAGGACAAGGATCGATGACGAATCGATTGCAATATGACAAGATTGACAAGGACAAAGATCGACCAAAATCATGACTGAAGGTTGTTGTCGACAAGACCAAATTCAAAGGCGAGATGATAGAAGAATGAATCGATGCTTGCAAATGATAAAAACCAATTGCGTGACATAGGAGAAATGTTAAGGCGACGCAAAAACCTAAAATGAGGCAATGCGCAAATGTTAAAGTATGACCCTGCAAGCGTTCACCATTTTTAGGTGTCTACATTTTGCCCCTCTTTGAGACAATGTGATTTTAAGCGTTGTTTCAAAGAACAGTAATGAAAATGCCCCAAACAATGACAATGACATATGCATGCCCCCTTGAGGAACTAGCCAGAAACATGCAGAAAAGAGGCCAATTGATCGATAAAAATGATAGGATCGAACAAACTGACAATCGGAGATCGGATACATGAAGGACAAGCAATTTAAGGTGCACAAGACCATGATCAACATAAGATGGAGAGGACACACGTCCATCTATGCACTGACAAAGATCTATAAATGGGACCAAGAGAGTGAAAATTGTTCATTTGCACTAGCCCAAGAAGAGGATTTGTTGCTCTGGAAAAGGATACTTGTAGAGAGATGGCAAACATTCAAATGGTAGATCACCTCAGAGAATGTGCACACATGTATAAATGACCAGACGATGTGGGAGTAGTGATATGTATCTCAAAAACCCATGTTTTCAATATCATGAATTTGACTTGCTTGCGGGACATTGCAGGGCCCACAGGGGATGCAGAAACTGACTTCTGCGCTTGTGTAGGGTCTTCTGCGCTTGTGTAAGTTCTTCTGCGCTTGTGTGTGGTCTTCTGTGCTTGTGTAATGTCTTTTGCGCTTGTGTGAGGTCTTCTGTGCTTGTGTCATGTCTTCTGTGCTTGTGTAAGGGTACACAAGCGCAAGAGTCAAGACACAAGTGCAAGAGTAAAGACATAGGCGCAAGAGTCAAGACACAAGCGCAAATTGTGCATGTAAGACTCAATTTAGGTTCAAAACTGCATGCAAAGGACCTGAAAAGGGGGGACAAGGGTAGGATAGGTCAGAATAGATGAAAAACACCCTAAGGTGGACATGAAAATGAGGAAATGCAACCCATAGGAGCAAACCCTAAAACTGACAAAATGTGCCCCAATTGTGATGCAGAGTCAACAGTATCCATTGATCACACGGGAGAACCGACTAGACTGCTTCATGCTACGACATAGACTCAGGAGCACGGATAGAGACACATTAGCAGGACTTGAGACATGGTAGGGATGAGGAGGATAGAGGGAGAACCTAGTGACAGAGGCACGTGCTTCTTATGACAGACAGTGGACATTATGTAGTTTGACATTATATAGTTAGCCTGCAGGCCATACTTAGGACAAACAGTCCGATTTTGTACTCCGATATTATTATGATATGTGATATGAAATGCATTGATATGATGGGATGCAATGTGTTATGATTTGTAGTGATTTTGCTATGTATGGATGACTTATGTACTTGTTTATGAACGTGTATGGATGTATTTTTATGTATTTTTGATGTATTTATAAAATGAAATGGATAAAATGCTTGATATGATGCTTGATATAATGCAAATGTATTAACCAAATGGATGCAAGATGCAATATGTATGTTTGGATATCGAAGCACTAGACCAAACTGACTATCCAACCGGATGGAAGAAGTGTTAGTAAGAAGAAATGAATGATACAAAGGACAGTTGAAGAAAAACTTGCTTTCAGTAATGCACTTTGTAGGTGAGAACCTTTATTTTTATGTAGCAAAATGGATGCGTAGCATCATGGCATTGAAGGCCAGAGCTGAAATGCAACCCTTTGTGCAAAAGGCAGACACATCATAGACAAGCAACAATCACAATCAAAAAAAGAAAAGGATCATGAACCATCCCGGTCACTCTAAATCACTCAGTGACATCATCGAGCAACATAGGAACATGATCGAAGCCAAAGATAAATCAATAAAAAGATAATATGCACAAATTCCAACAAATCAAACAAACATCTTGATCTTCATTGTCAAAAGTTGAAAGTGCTGATAGGATGATCATGCTGTCTGGTTTTAGAAAATGCGGTACCCCATCTAAGATAGGACACAGTCTGGTTTTGAGTATACCACACCCTGTATAAGACCCATGATAGTAGAGACCAGGACAAATGATTTCGATACTGATATTCGAGTAATATGACAATTTTAATCAGGTTGAATGTTTGGTTTTGATTGAAAAAGTTCATTTGGTTAAAGCATGATTTCATTAAAGCACAGTGTGTGATTGCGAGTCATTGGATGTATACTCAGTGAGCTGTCTTATGCATCAAGAGGATATTTATTGCAAATTGTTTTTCGAGATTTTTACAAAAATTTTTTGTGTGTTTTTTCAGGACTTTATTCAATTTTTTTTTGGATTATTTCAGGACATTATTTGATTTTTTTGGGATTTTTTCAGGACATTATTCGATTTTTATGAATTTTTTTCAGGACGTTATGCAATTTTTTTGGATTATTTTAGGACATTTTTTGATTTTTATGAATTTATTCAAGACATTTTTGAATTTAAAAGTTCCAGTGATTGATCATGACAAGGGGAAGGCACCCAATGTGCATTTGAAAGACACATAGACCAAGACCAAAACATATGTAAAAGAAACTGGAGTAGACAAGACAGTGATGTTGACCAATAACAGGCCTGGAATAGAACATTGGGTCGAGACGAAGATAGGCATGATAAATCGGCCGAGAAAAAACATAGCTAGAAGTCATGATAGATGACGAAGCAATAATCTCATTACTCATGGCGCCTGATTGCCAGGTTTTCACCATGGTACTTGCCCAAAGCGCCTATTTGCCAGGTTTTCACTAAAGGGCAAATCATTTTTTACTCTTTGCCTTTTTTCCTCTTTTTTTTTTTTTCTTTTGCTTTTTTTGATTTTTTTCATTTTTTTGTATTTTTTCAGGATCATATTTGAAGAAGTGCTGATAGAAAATTATGCCCAGTACTTGCGAAGATGCATGCTATTGATAGGATCAGACAGGGGTTCACCTTCTGGAGTCGCAAGCTGATATGCCCCCGAGCCATAGGCTGCAGTTACTATGAAAGGCCCAACTGAATTAGGTTCAAACTTGCCCTTGATGATGTCAGTAGACTGTGCATTCTTGGGATTTTCCTTTAAAACCAGATCTCCCACTTCGAAGTGTCGCCCTTTGACTTTCTTATTATAAGAGCGACGGAGACGGTTTTGATATGCTTGCAAATGTGTCAAAGCTGTTTGACACCTTTCATCTAACATTTCAAGCTGATGCAACCGAGAGACTCTGTGTGTCTCATCATCAATCAGGTGTTGCAAGGAGACTCGCAAGGAAGGAATCTCGACTTCCAAAGGTAAAATGACTTCCGCACCATACACCAAGGAATAAGGTGTTGCGCCAGTAGGTGTGCGGATAGAAGTGCGATAGGCCCATAGTGCTGGATTTAACTGTACATGCCAATCTCGACCAGCATCATTGACAACCTTCTTCAGGATCTTGATAATGGTCTTATTTGATGCTTCAGCTTGACCATTCCCCTGTGGATAGTATGGACTAGAGAAACGGTGTTGAATATGAAACTTGTCACAGAGTTCTTTAACATCTTTATTCTTAAAAGGTCGACCATTATCTGTGACTATGGCAAGGGGTACCCCATATCTGCATATGATATAGTTCAACAAGAATTTTGAAATTTGGACACCAGTGATATAAGTCATGGGGATAGCCTTGATCCATTTGGTAAAATACTCTGTAGCTGTAATAATGAACTTGTGTCCATTTGCAGATGTTGGGTGAATCTTGCCAATAAGATCCAATCCCCACTGAGAAAAGGGCCAAGGAGATATGACAGAATGAAGCTCTTGGGCTGGTGCATGAATATAATTTCCATGGATCTGGCATTTGTAGCACTTTTTAACAAAATCATGAACATCTTTTTCCAGAGTGGGCCAATAATACCCAACACGAATCAACTTTTTGGCTAAGCTAAGACCATTGAAATGGCCCCCACATATACCATCATTAACCTCGTGTAAAGCCGTTTGTGCTTCGTCAGAATCCAAACACCTGAGGAGGGTATGGTCAAAGGAACGACAGTAAAGGGTGTTGGCGATGATGACATACTTGGCTGTCTATCGGATAAAGGCTCGGCATTGGTTCGCGGAAAGGTTAGGTGGTAAGGTTTGGGATTTCAAGTACTGATATATGTCATTGTACCATGGGGAGTTGGGACCAACAAGAACACACATCACATCAGCTGTCAGAATGTCAAAAGAGGGGACCAACAATTGTTCGACCAAGAATTCACACTTGTCCATATTATGAGGCATATTCAACATGGAAGCGATTGTAGCCATCGCATCTGCCAACTTGTTTTGCATTCTTGGCACTTGACTGAAATGGATAGCTATGAATTTCATCTTGAAGAAATCTACCATGTGCTTATAAGGAATAAGTTTCTCATCTTTTGTTTCATAGTCATCATTCACTTGTCGGATGACTAATTGAGAATCTCCATAGACTTGCAAATGCGAGATGTTCCAATGGACGGCTACTCGGAGTCCTGTGACTAGTGCTTCATACTCTACAATGTTATTGGTACACTGGAAAGTTATTCTGTAGGACTTGGGAATAGGGTCACCTTGAGGGGTGACAAACAGAATACCAGCTCCGGACCTGAACTTGGTATGGGATCCATCAAAGTATAACTTCCATTCATTAGAGGATGTGAAAGCAAAGACTGATTCATCTAGGAAATCGGTCAACATGGGATGATCGTCAGAAATAGGAGCATCTGCAAGTTGATCTGCTATGATTTGTCCTTTTATCGCCTTTCGCTCCATATACTCAATGTCAAATTCACTGAGAATCATGACCCATTTTGCTAGGCAACCTGTCAAAGTTGCTCGGCTAAGCAAATATTTTAAGGGATCAATTTTTGCAACCAACAATGTTTGGTGGCTTAGCATATAATGTCGGAGCTTTTGTGTTGCAAATACTACTGCTAAGCATGCCCTTTCAATAGTTGAATAATTTATCTCATAGCCTACCAGTGTCTGGCTGATATAGTAAATAGCTCTTTCTTTGCCGCTCTCATCTTGTTGAGCCAAGAGAACTCCTAATGCTGTTTCAGTTGCAGAGATATACAATAAAAATGGCTTGCCATCGATAGGCGGCATTAGAATAGGCGGTGATAGTAAATAGTCTTTAAGAGCTTGAAAGGCTGATTGGCATTGCTCAGTCCATTTAAAAGCGAAACCTTTGTGCAATAGATGTTGGAATGGATGACATTTGTCGGCCAACTAAGCTATGAAGCGGCGAATTGATTGGAGTTTCCTTCCAGACTTCTTAATTGCCGAAGGTTTGAAGGTGGAGGCATATCCATTATTGCTTTGACCTTGGCGGGGTCGACCTCAATGCCTCAGTGAGAAACAATGTATCCGAGTAATTTGCCAGCTGTAACACCAAAGACACACTTCTTTGGATTGAGCTTGAGTTTGTAGGTCTCCATTCTGTCAAAGATGGGGCCCAAGATGGCTAGATGACTATCTCTGGTAATAGATTTGCATAACAAGTCATCAACATAATCCTCCATCAAAGTATGCATGAAATCATGAAAAATTGTCATCATTGCTCTTTGATATGTTGCACCTGCATTTTTGAGACCGAAGGGCATCACATTCCAGCAATAAGTGCCCCAAGCATAGGTGAATTCTATCTTATGCTGATCTTCAGGAGCAATGCGAATTTGGTTGTAGCCGGAGAAACCATCCATTAGTGAAAGCATCTCATATCTAGCCGTCATATCCACTATGATGTCTATGTTTGGCAATGGAAAATCATCCTTAGGGCATGCTTTATTCAGGTCCCTGAAATCTGTGCAGATTCTTATGCCCCCAGTTACTTTGCTAACTGGTACTAAATTTGAAATCTAATCTGCATAATCAATGGGTCTGATGAAGCCCACATCTAGCAATTTTTTTAGCTCCACTTTAACCAAAAGAGCCACCTGAGGATGCATCTTTCTAAGTTTTTGTTTGATGGGCTTAACACCTACTTTCAATGGCAAATGATGAAGAACTAACTCTGGATTGAGGCCAGGCATATCTGCATAGGACCATGCAAAGCTGATCTTCTTCTCTAGAAAGAAATTGACAAAATCTATTTTTTCTTGTTTTGATAGAGAAGCAGCAAAATGAATGACCTTAGGGTTGTCAGGTGTTCCTAGATTGATTTCCTCGGTCATCTCCACAAGTAGTGTTGATTTATCCTGAATTGATAGGGGTACGTCCACTCTTCCACCATTGGGCACCTCAGAAAGGTTTTCACCCGCAGGTACGTCTTTTATTTTTACTTTTGTATGATCAGAGAGTGCCTTACGGTTTTCACCCAAAGATCTATTCTTTTGATTTTTTTCTTTTTCTTTTGCTTTTTCATGACTAGAAGAGGGATTTGACTCCCCAAAATATGTTGTTGAATCCAGGTCAATAGCGAATCCTGCCTTATGATCGCCTTGTGGTATGCCTTCCCGTAGTCCCAGGAATTCTGCAATTGCTTCGTCATTTTGAAAATAGTCCAATGTGAGCGGTTCTTGTTGGTCATATTGGATAAGCTGGGGATAAATGAGGGGCATGTCATCATCAATTGTAAGGATAGAGAGGGTTGATATAGTAAAAATGTGAACATCTGTGGTGTCACTATCCGAATTGCTTGTATCGGATTCGGAGCTTGGATCCCAAAATGACTCTATCCAAGCATGAGGACATGTTTTAGGAAGAGGAGTTATTTCATGTTTGTCTTCCATAGGTAAATTATCAGGGTCAATGAAGATATTGTCAAGGGCATAGGAGCTAGAAGAAAAAGAACTCCACTCCCATTCATTAGAATCAGTCTCGGGTCGGGTATCCTCAGGTGTTATTTCATCGTCAGAATCATGCCCTTTTCGACACGTGGATGTTTTGGTAGATGTTGATCCAATTCATAACGGTACAAAACCTAACCCTAAAGTTGGGGGTCACCTCGTGGGTATGACAGGTTCTAATCTTCCATTGTTGTTCAGGCCTAAGCCACTGCAACCATCATATCCTTTCTTCTGTAGCATAGTAAATCCTTTGCCATATAATTCCACTGGCAACTTGACAGGTGGGGTTTCAGTTGGATCCTTATAGAGCCAATCTATGACATCATCATCTATAGTTTCTTTGTCAAGTTCTCCCCATCTTGCAAATGTAGTAGGAGGCTGATATTGAATAATGACCTTGGGTTCCTTTTGCAATAAATGCGGTTTGCCATATGATTTTGGAGACATCGGCAAATTCCCAATGAGGAATGTTTGGTCCATTGAATATTCTCCACACCCTTGGTCTTGTATCTTCAATTTTCCTTTGACAACATCTAACAATGCATTAGGATCCACATAACCATCTGATTTGGCTTCTCTATTGACTGGGACTTGCTGCTGAGGAGTACCCCTTAAGGTAGCACAGAACTGAAATGGATTAGGATCTCCTGGAATTGTTATCTCAGTTCCATTGTAAGGATATTTTAGACATTGATGATAGGTGGATGGAACTGCTTTCATTGCATGGATCCATGGACAGCCAAGAATCATATTATAAGGGAGATCAAGGTCTAGGACTTATAGGAAAGTGTTTTCCGTCACTAGACCAACTCTGATAGGCAATGTAATTATCCCTTTGGATGGGCGTTCAGCATCATCATATGCTTTAATTGTTATTCTTTTGGAAGCATCAATGTCATTTTTTGTATATCCAAGGCCAATGACCACTATTAAGGTACAGATATTAAGACCCGCTCTGCCATCTATCAAGACTCGCCGAATTTTGCAATTATGGACAAAGACTTCTAGGTGCAAAGGGTCGTTATGAGGGAGCTTATCAGGTGAGATATCACTATCAGAAAATGCGACACTTTGGGAAACAGCTAAATGTCCAATCCGCGCTTGAAATTGGTCAACATCAATATCTGTTGGGACAGTGGACTCGATCAAAGCTTTATCTAGGACTGCACGATGCATGGGAGACATTTTCAACAACTCTAGAATGGATATTTGTGCAGGTGTTTTTCCTAGATGATCCAAAAGATTATACTGACTGGCAGGAATTGGTTTGGGAGGAGCTACAGGAGCTCCTTTCAAGACTATTTTGGATCGACGAGTGGTGACCGCACAAGAAGGATCTTGTCCTTTTATTCTCAAGGTGGATACATACTCATTTGATGCATGAAAACAATTAATAACATTGTGATAACCAGTATTTGCATAATTGGTCGTTTGAGCAGAATTGGAAGAGGACGCTTTACCCTTGTCATGATCAAGCAAAGGAGTTTTGAAAATGGTATGATCAGTGTTGGAGGTCGGATGGGGTGGATCTATCTCAATTACTCCTTACTCTAATAAATCTTGAATCATGTGTTTTAATTGAAAACATGAAGCAGTTTTATGTCCTTTGGACCGATGATACTCACAATATGCATTATCATTCCACCAATGCAGCTTTACCGCTGGTTCTGCCTTAATATCTGGTATCTTGATAAATTTTTCTTGTATTAATTGCTTCATTACTGATTCGATAGGCTCTCCCAATGGCGTAAACTATCAAGGGGGCCCATCCTGCAATCGAAAGGGTTTGCGTGGTTGATTTTGTTGTTGGCCTTGTTGTTGATTATATTGTTGAGCATGCTGTTGTTGAGCATGTTGTTGATATTGCGGCTGTTGAGCATGCTATTGATATTGCAGCTGTTGAGTAACATTGCTCCTTGGTTCTTGATTTTGTTCCATAGTTGACATGTTAGGAACACTCAATTTCTTAATTGTGAATGGGGGTTGATTTGCATTTGCCGCTCTCGCATCAACAACACCATCATTAGTGACATTGTTGTTCTTATACCAAAATCTGTTTCTGTCCCCTGAATAATTTGTGTTGTCATTATCTTTATTGAGCTTGATAATTCCTTTAGCTACAAGAGCCATTTCAATGCTCATTCCTTTCTTAATGAGTTTCTCTATAGTACTAGGACTTTTTAATTTTAGCTCATACATCATTTCTGGGACCAAATTCTAGATAAACAGATTCACTTGTTGTTCTTCAAGTATATCGAGAGAAGAACGACTATACAAGCTTCGCCAGCGTTGCAAGAAAGTCACTAATGGTTCACCTTGCTTTTGCTTGGTATTGCATAAATCTGACATAGTCACGTCACTGTCAATATTAAATGCGAAATGAGATAAAAACTTTTGAGCCAATTCCGACCAAGTCTTTATATTTCCTAGCAGATGTGAATACCAATCCATGGCTTGTCTCATGAGACTTTGTGCAAATAATCGCATTAAATATGTCTCTTCATAGCTCACTTCCGTACATGCCGCAAAAAATGCTCGAATATGATCTTTTGGATTGCCATTCCCTTTATATTTCTCAAAGTTAGGTGCCTCAAAATTCTTAGGGAATGGAGGCATGTATACACTCTTGTCAAATGGATTAGGACATAAATCTTGATCTGTATACAACTTCTTTGTTCCTTTAGTTTCTAATACATCAACTTTTCATTGCAACTTCTCAAGTTGTTGCACAATTGTATCAGATTTTAGAGGTCCATCATTAATCCCAGTTGGTATTCTTTGTTGATATATCGCATTTCCGATCGGTTGTTGATACTCTGCAAGGGGCATTTTTGACATTTCCGGCACATAAAGTTCTTGGTACATCTCTTGTTGTTGTGGTTGTGCTATGCCTTGATATTGACCTTGTTGTTTTGCTTCTTGGAGCCTAGGTTGATATTGCAATTGAGTAGGTTGTTGATATTGCATAGGCGCCACTTGCGGTTGTGAAGTAGGATAGCTTGTTTGCCTTGGCACATATTGTGGCACATGTTGGTGTTGAGGTTGATACATAGGAATATGTTGACTTTGTGCCAATTGTTGTCATGGTGTATATCTCATCAATTGTAAAAAACTTTGTTTAGATGGTTTTCGTTGCTTCTCCTTAGGATGAGGTACGACACTTGCATTAACTTGTTGTGTTGCTTGTCCAATCCATTGTGATGGTTGCAAGTTTGCATTAACTTGTAATGGTGCCGAAGGCACTGCAATTTGTTGTCGAGTGCGAACTTGTTGTTGTGGTACATTGCTTGTTTGTACCTTCGATTGCACTTTTTGTATATTATTCAATTGTTGCAACAATTGTTGTTGGTGCAAACCACTATCCATAGCTCTTTGTGTCGCCATTATCGAAGGATTTGTCGCAATAGTGTTTGGCACAGATATTGAACTCAATGGGACATAAGAACTTTGTTGCAGCATGGAATTACCTTGGACATTGGTGATATTAGGCATTCCAGTTGTGAAGCTTTCCTGCATCTTAGATTTTGATCCAACTTTATGCATATAAGGAACCACTTCTTGTTGAGGAACATTTTTCAATACTTGCGTGTTCTTCATTTGATCTTGTGTTACCGGTGTTGTATTAAACAATGGATTATTTATTGTCTCAAATGGTGACTTTTGAGGAATAGTCACTGTTAATGCCTTTGAAGCACGTTTGCTCATCAAGGTAGGTTGAGTTGCTTGTTGTGCATTTTATTCATTTGGATGCGGAGAGAAACTTAACAACTCAGTGCCTTGTTGTTCTTGCACATTGATTTGTTCACTTGAAGAGGTCACATTACTCATCATGTTAAGATACTTTTGTGGAAACATCTTAAAGACCTTGTTCAAGAACTTATCCATCTTTTTTGTCATTTTTGGATCTTGAAAGAACACGTCAACATCATCAGAAGTGTCAGAATCAGATGAAGAATCTGGTTGGACATTTGGATTCGCTTCTTGTTGGATGCCTTGATCTGAACCAAATCCTTGCGAAAGAGTTTGTTCTTCATATAACGTTTGAGTTTGAATGTCATGTTGCAAGTTTGGTTGATTCCAATCGAAAGGTGGACTTCCTCTTGGAGTAGGTGGGACACTCCCCTGTCCTAGTTTCATAGGTACAAACACTGGTTCATATAATGGTGGTGGTCCGAGTTGAACCGTTCCATATGGTGGTAGAGATGTGTTTGATGAACTTTCAACTTGCACTGTTTGACTTGTTTGAAACTGTGAATTTGCTATGTTGTCCATGGGTTGATACATTGGTTCTCCCATCTTCTTAGATTGTGATCTTGTCTCAACAGGCATGTCACTTATGCAAAATGTAATTTTTTTTAAATTTTTCAAAGACAGTATATGATATGCAACTAAATGCCAACTAGATAAATGAAGATGCAATCTATGTTTTTGGTTGTTTTCAAAGATTTTGACAAACTTTTTGAAATGCAAATCTAAAAGAGACTCTTAGGAAACTGAAATGATATCTAGACCTCAAAGGACAAAAGGACTTAATTGACAAAGGACAAGATGACAATGTCTCCCCTATATGCTTGGATACTAAGCTAGGTTTGACGAAATGACATTGCTAACAAAAGGACAAAAGGTTTGATAAGGTCTAGACTTCTTAACAATGACTTAGGGTTTATCAAAGATTTAGATTACTCAAGGATGACAAAACCTAGCTTTTGAGACTATATGCAAAAGGGACAATTACTATGCAAGTGACCCTAATATGATATGATAATGACTTAGGCTTAATGAAAAGACTTAGGATATGCAAGTGCAAATGTATGACAATGGTATGGCTTGAATGCAAGAGGACACATGCAAATGGGTGACTCTTATTGATATGAAAAGGAGTATGACTTAGGTGAAACTTAACCTTGGTACTTGACAATGACTTTGCAAAATGTAACCTAGGATGAACCTAAATGTAAGTGACATGAATGTTGAGACAAGACTTTGAAAAATGTTTGACAACCATGTTGGAAGATATGTTTTGAACCTTGTTGAACGTTTGTTGGATGAATGTCTCTTATGTTTAACCTTGTTTTGAATCAATTTGTTTTGCTTTTTGAAATGGGATGTAATTCAACTTTTGAAAATCAAAGAATACAAGATATTGCAACTTAGACTCAAGACACTCATGCTCATTTCCACATTTCTTATGGTAGGCAAAGACATTAGGTACTTGAGAGGTAGAATCATTATGAGATTCAAGGAGAATACATAGATGCTTGACCCCACGGGCTCCCCTCCACAGCACTCACTTCTCAGGGAAGCCAAGCATCAGTCCCCATGGAAATCTCCCCATGGCAAACTTAGTATCTCTTCCAAGTATCCGAATTTGTCCTTCTCAAGCAACTAGAAGGGTTTTTTGGCCTCTAAAAACAAGGTATGTAGTAAGGATTTCTGTTAAGCATTACTCCTTGATGTCATGCAAGCGTGATTGAGACATTAAGCCCATAAAGATACCAAACAAATGTAGTCACGCAAGCATGATTTAGACCAAGAGGCCCTACTTAGATGTTGATATGGGAAAGAGTTTCAAGGGTCATCACTTCCCAAGTAACTGCAATTCCCATGTAACACTTCCTTCAAAGCTTTCGCTCATCGGGTATTTTTTTATAGTGAGTTAGAATGCCAAGGAATTATAGCCGTACTCACTTTGGGTCATCCCCTTCTCACGATTATCACTTGCTTGCAAAAGCAAAGTGGTCGGGAAGGCAGGCCCTCTAAAGGAGACAAACAATCAAAGACAAAAGCATGGTATCGAAGATCTGGATTTCTAATCACCCTAAAAGGATGAGAGCATACTCTCCTACTCCAATGTCATACTTCAACAATCAAAGCAAACAAATATTCCTTCCCACCTATTTATAAATCACTAAGTGCCTAATTAAAAATCTCAAACACACAGTTTGGTTGTTTCTCCAAGGCAACCTGCAAAACCCAAGTTAGGGGTTTGATTTGTTGTCTTTGACCATCGATTCTGCATAACACATGTTAGTAGTTTGATTTGTAGTCTTTTCCATGTGTATGCCAAGATTCTGCACAAATAATTAGTACCAAAATCCAAAGCACAGAAAACAGAATGCAAAAACACCAAAAATTTCAAGTAAACACTGCATTTTTCACCTCTGTTCTGGACTTTACACAAGCGCAGAACTCATAACACAGCCACAAGATGTCTGACACAAGCACAGAATGTCACCTACACAAGCGCAAGATGCAGGACATAGGCGCAAGATTCAGGACAGAGGCGCAGAAGTGTCTAGAATACCCTGCACGACCCTGTTTTTGGGTTTTTGACCTGCAAAATCAACTTGAAAGCACTCCAAAACAAAGTAAAGGGGTTAGAAGGTTAGTATTCACGTCGGGTTCACCAATTAATGTAGCATCGGAATTAGGAATCATCAAAGCAATATATATAAAGACATATTAATCATTATTAGCTCAATCACACATTGCAATGATCTAATCCTAAGCACACTCAATAGAGACATAAAAACGAAGCATTCAAAAGCAAATATCATGCAAACCAGATGACGATTTGGATGCTTCTTCCATGCGGCTCCACTGTTCTTCTTTCCTCTTCAAATGGATTTGTGGATCTCACCTACAAGTGCACACATACAATTGAAAGCAAGATGGATGTTGATTATTGGTCAAGAGTACTAGAAGCATAAGTTCGATAGTTTGATTAGGGATTCGGGATTAAGGCTTTGAGTGAAGAAATTCATCCAATTTATAGATAAATTGGAGAAATGAACAAATTAGCATGATAGTGATTCAAATGGAAATTCAAATCAAGAATAGCAAAATTATGACATGTCTATGACAAATTGCTATGCAAGGATTTATGACAATTTATGACAAATTCTATGTCAAGAATTTATGACAATTTATGACAAATTTCTATGTCAATAATTGATTGATTGTCAATTATGACAAATTATGACAAATTTCTATGTCATTCCCATGAATTTAGGAGAGAAATAGGAGGAAATTGAAATTAAGAATTAGAAAATTAGAAAAATAGGAAATAAGAAATTAGGAATTAGGAAATTGATGAAAATTAGAAATTAGGTAAATTAATTAATAATTTGTCATTTATTAATTAATTCACAAAGAGGAATAATTAGCCAATTAAATGAACATTTAATTGTAATGAGAAGACTTAGGATAAATAAATAAATTATTTAATCCTAGAGGAAGAAATGACACACAAGGTTAAATGATTAAATCACAAAACCCTAGAAGACGAATTAGAAATGAGAATGACAATTAGGTCTTGACAAAGGATAGTTGATATCGATTCAATCATGATTTTGAATTGATAAATGACCAGTGTTGATAAATGATTTAATTGAGATTGGTTGACAAAAATTAATGACAAATTGACCAAATTGACATGATTGGAAAGGACAAGGATCGATGACGAATCGATCGCAATATGACAAGATTGACAAGGACAAAGATCGACCAAAATCATGACTGAAGGTTGTTGTCGACAAGACCAAAGTCGAAGGCGAGATGATAGAAGAATGACTCGATGCTCACAAATGATAAAAACCAAGTGCGTGACATAGGAGAAATGTTAATGCGATGCAAAAACCTAAAATGAGGCAATGCGCAAATGTTAAATTATGACCCTGCAAGCATTGACCATTTTTAGGTGTCTACAATATGATAAAATTTGGTCAAAATTCATTGAATATCATATGGGGAGTTGTACCCTTATGCAGAGGGTAAATTAACATTATTTACCCAACTGTTGGTTTTCATTGGTTTCCTACTGGGTGAACATGAGTATTTGTTAATAAATTTTGGGAAATCCAATATGTTAACTAATAGTAAGAACAATACTGACAATGTTTATTATGTTGAAGGTTTGAAGCATAATCTTTTGAGTGTAGGACAATTGGTAGACAAGGGATTTCAATTACAATTCAAGGATGGAAAATGCAAAAACATTAACAAATCTGGCTTTGAGATTGCAACCGGTACAGAGACAAAAGGTAATATATTTCATTTAAAATCTGGTGAGAAGACATGTTTGATTACACATATTGATGAAAGTTGGCTATGGCATAAAAGGTTGTGTCATGTGAATTTTGATTTCATTGTGAAGATCACTTCAATTAAGGCTATTAGAGATGTACCTAAGATTATGAAGCCCTATAATCCAGTATGTAAAGAATGTCAAATGGGTAAACAGGTCAGAACCACTTTTAGGAGTATATAAGATAAATCAAATGATGTTCTTGATCTTATTCATATTGATTTGTGTGGCCCTGCTAGAGTTAAAAGTTTTCATGGTGATAGATATTTCATGCTAATCATTGATGATTATTCTAGAATGATGTGGGTTACTTTTTTGAGAGAAAAATCTGAAGCATTCGAAAAGTTTAAAATCTTTAAGGCTAAAGTGGAAACTGAGACAGGATTGAAGATTAAATGTTTCAGATCAGATCATGGTGGAGATTTCACATCTGGTGAGTTTAATAAATTTTGTGACAAGCATGGTATAAGGAGACAATTTTCTACTCCCCAGACACCTTAGCAAAATGGAGTTGTGGAAAGGAAAAATAGAACTATCTTGGATGCTACTAGAATAATGATGATGGAAGCTAATTTACCTCATATCTACTAGAGAGAAGTAGCAAGTACAATGGTTTATGCATTCAACAGAGTGCATATCAAAGGAGTGTTAGACAAAATGCACCACTGAGAGGGGGGCGTGAATCAGTGGTTCTCAAAACTATTCCCTTTAACTATCCTTATGAAGGTATACTGATTAACAAATCTAGCTAAGTGCGGACCTACTGATTAATGAGGGGACAAAACACAAATGCATTCACACATAGGGACATCACATAACACCAGTATGTACAAGGAAAAACTAAGATGGGAAAAACCTCTATGAACAATGTTGCTGGAGTCTATTCCAATCCAACCTCAAAGTGAATTGTTGTTACAATGTTTAGGGCATTAACCCAAGGAGCTACAACCCCTCACTTGTTTATGACCTACAACCCAAAGGAGCTACAACCCCTAATTTAGGTCACCAACCTAAGGAGCACCAACCCCTAACTGATTAATGGGCTACAACCCAAAGGAGCTACAACTCAGTGATCACAATGATAGCTTCAAATTACAAAAGTGGTCATACTATTACAAGTTAATCTTACAACCATTTCATAAACTTTACTCTGTCGATGAGACACCTTCTCTTCTACACCGGTTCACCTCTCTCTATTGTTGCTCTACTTCTTTACACTCTACCATTTACCTTGCTCTGCATCTGCTTTACCAGATCACTCCTTCATTGTTCTGCACTTCAGCACCCTCAACTATCTTCCTGCCGGTACACGCACCTACTAGTTATCTTGTCAAATGCAATCTAGCTGCTATACCGGTTGCTCAAACCATACTGGTTAAATCCTCTATTAAACCTTATCGCTCGTTTAACCTTCACTCTCTCAATCACTATTATCATCTTCTATTTACACTTTGACTAATATAACTCTCTCATACAACACTCAATCACTTCGCAACAACTCTATCCTCTTCCATTCAGCAGCACCCTTGAATGATTTTGGATTCCTTGTTATAACCTAGTTTTCCCACCAAAAGCCAATTAAAAAACATGGGTGGTTAGGGTTTCCTCATCAACCTCAAGGCAAACCAAATCTAATCAGATCTTGTCTGATTAGATCACCTAGACCACTATTTTCTCATCATCGCCATTATTGTGCCTTTTTTATCATGCCTTCTATCTTTGCCAATCTGATTTTTACCATTTCAGCTAATTTCTTGGACTATGACCAAGATTGGTCTTGCAATTTCTTTCTTCTACCTCGGTCTCCTCAATCACACTAAACTAGCTCTCTGTTGTCCTCTAGACCTCAAACCACAAACCTCTGCAACATCTCTACAACACATCCCATGATGTACGGGATGTACCATTAATGTCGACCAACTCTATAACTACCTCGTTGGTGCACATTCCATCTACCACTACATGCAAGTCCGCCACCTTGACTCCATGTGGCATCCATGTTGACCAACTGCCAACTTAGATTGGTGTGTTGGTTCAGAGAGGATCAACAACCAAACACTCAACTGGTTCTTCTTTTCTGCTGGTTTACTAACCCTGCTAGTATCTCACACTTTACCGATTAACTCTTCATGTCTGCTCTTTGTTGAATTGTCAGTGGAACTCCTTAACTGGTCACCAGACATGTATATCCAAAAGATGCTCATCTTCATCAGATGGGAGTCTTCTACATCTGCACCTTTTCTATATTATTGGTGGACATACATACTGGTAAACACTCTTGATGATACTATATCATCAACCTTCACCAGACTCCATCTTCAATCTAGCCATTTTCATTTTACTGCATCTACTCAGCCTTTCCTTCTCTCTGATCATCTCAGACCATATCTCAACCAATTTTTCAAAGAGACAAACCCAACATACTTTAGTTGCACCGACATCCCAACATGCCTTCTCTTTCGGTCTAGTGCATAACCTTGATTTCATGCACTTGAGGCATTCATTTGTTTCACTGGCAGATCCCGTGCGAGCCTTCAAACACTTGCCTTTACCTCTTCTTCCTTATCTCGTAGAACTATAATGCATATTATACATAATATGAGATAAGCTCCACTTATCGGTGGACTGATACCTTGGCATCTGCATCCTACAATGCACTCATGTGAGTTTCCTATTTGTGCAACACATCTTCAAATAGGCACATGTGATTAGGTGTGGGTACATTCACTATCAGTCATCTCTTCACATGGTGACTACATCTTCATTCGATGGGAGTCTTGCTGAACTACAACCTCTTAGCATACTGGTGACTTGTTCATCCCTCTCCTCTGGTGTTGATGTGATTTAGGTAACATTTTGCCTCTTCATCACAAACAACATCCAAGCATCTTTCTCATTTTCAACACTAAACTTATCAGTTGACATTCTCTCCTTATTGGTGATAAATTGTTTCGGTACTGGTAACCTTACCATTTCATCCACACAAGTTAGACACTAACTTGTGTACCAGTGACACCAGTGGTCATTACTTTGAGTGGCATTCTCTTCTTTACCTATGGTATTCTACAACATAAGGTGATATCAAAGATATCTCATTTTGTGTTCCTTCATGACATTCTTGCACATACATCTCTCATACCGGTAGTTATCCTATACCAATTGAAATCAATGATAGAAGTACCACCAATATATCATATCGGTTGCATTCTTCTATACCGGTTGACATCAATGACAACACAATGCCAACAATCTCCCCCTTTAGCATTGATGTCAACTCATGTACTATCCAACATACTACATAATCTCTCTCCCCCTTTGTATGATCCAATGGATTCTCACACATGTAGTATGTGGTATACTACAAAATCATTCTCCCCCTTTGAAAACAATTGCAAAGGGCACTGTTAGGATATCATTCCTCCTTGTATTTACCAGTCACTGAGAAAGTTCTTTCTCCCCCTTTATCTTCATTGGATGCATCTCCTCCTTTGATACCACTTGTTAAATTTTCTCAAGTCACAACACTTGAGATGGAGGACTCAACCATCAATAGACACCAATTGAGTATGGAAATTTGATAACATTTGTTGAAACACTCAATTGCAGAAGTATGTATTAGTGAATACTACTCACCTACTGGTCAACTGCATCACCTCCCATTTGAACCCAAATTTCTTTAGAATCAAATGTGATTGTACTATGAATACAATCAACCAAATGACAAGAAGATACCTATAACCATGAAATTCTCTTGGGTATTCCTATTGCAATTTCCATCATCTATAGTTTGGGCAGTTAGTACACTTACATGTTCAAGCATGTCGGCTCAGCATCATAAGCCCTTGAACTCCCCCAAAGTCAAACATCTCAGGTCCTCATTTTTGGTCAAGTCTAATATGGGGACTCCAATTATTTCTATATACTGGTTGAACTATGCACATGTGATCATCTGATGATCTTTAGCTCCATCATATCCACCACAACCTATGACATGATCCTAAATTCACACACCATAGAATAAAATCACCATGCCATAAATTAAACTAGTTAGCCCAAAATTATGCATTCCTACATCATCAACCACTAGGGCAACATATGTCATTTAGGTCTTCATCAACACAACCTGAGACATAGCTTCCCATTCTAGGTTACCAGGGCTAATGCAATGATATCCAACCACATTGTCTTACATAACCTATAAGTGCCTGTTAACATTCATGCTAGTAACATCCTACACATACCAATTTTCTGTATTGGTCCATCATCACTACCAAAGCCCCATCTTGGGACTCCTGATATTTGGTGTTATGGTGCATTTGATTCCAATTGTTAATCTCCATCCATTGATACAATATTAGTGATCCAACATTCATCTGTAGATGTGTACCCCAGGTAGCCACTACACACACTTATCTTCTCATTTTCTTCCTTCATACCGGCAACATTTTGTTCTTCCATGTGTTCTCTTTCACTGAGGGGGTGAATGATGAGTTTAGTGTATTACTCCCCCTAAGATCCCACATCTCCTCAAAGCCTTAGGAGATATCACCTGTGTAGTGAATGTAGAGTGTTAGTCCATGGTCTTCTTCCTCCATACTTGCTTAATCTCATTTTTATTCCCATTTTCAGTCTTGGGAGTAGGTCTTTCCTTCTTCTGCTAATGGGTCTTTTCATTTATAGACTTTGCATCAACACCTGAAATAGTGATATAGTAGCACACAATATCTATCCCAACTTCATGATTGGGGAATCTCTTAAAATACCGGTTTGAGCATAGTTGTTATACAAGGCTCCATGTGTCTACAAGTTCCTCCTCCTGCATTAAAACTCCCTATGGCCAAAACCATTGCAGTTATAACATACAACATTTGTATTATTAGGGACAACAAATGGATTCTTTCTAGCATAATTGGGAGAGGGGTCATGCATGTATCTACTCCTGGATACATTTTTCTCATATCTATTATTTCTATGAGATCCTAGATTATTCCTTCTATATCTCCTTCTACATTCTTCTGCCCTATGGTCATAAGCATTACATGGAAAGCAATAACCAATAAAGGATGGCATATGACTTACAAATTTGTCTTGCCATGCATGGGGAGATCTTACTGGTCTAGAATCTCCATTTCTCCTTCTTTGAGGATGGTTCCTTGGTTGTCCATTATGTGCAGCTCTTCCATCTGATCTCTTCTTCTCCCACACTTGCGTTGTCCTGTGGGCAGTATCATTCCTTTGACCTCTGCTGGTAGGAGGTCCTCTTTGTTGTCTTCTCATGTTCCCACTTCTGGTGAAGCTGTCTTCTCCCATCTTCCCTTTTCCCTTGGGATCTCCATTGTTCCTCCTTGCATCACCGGTCTTTATTCTTGTCTGCAAGTCTTCACTAGTTGTATTTAGATCAACCTTCTTTTGGGGAACATTTTTAACTGAGAAGGTTTGTCCCTTATTTTCTCCATTTGAGGAGACAAACAAAATGTCATTGTGGGGGACATTCTTGCTAGTGGAACATTCACTAGCACCACAACCTAAACCTTTAGTGTCCTTGACATGCTTTTGTTTCTTCAACATTTTATCCAAGGAATCACTGCTGACATCAAACCAGATTCTTACCTTGAGCTCATCTTGACACTTCTCAAGGTCATTTTAGAGAACCTCCATTTCTCCAAGAAGCTTCTGATATTCTTTATCTTTTACTTCTAGCTCAAAGGCTAGATCACTGGACTGGTACTCCTTGGTGTCTTCCTTGCGAGACTTCAACTCTGAGATGCTTTTCTTAGATTCTTCAAGGCATTTTATCAACTGGTTCTACTCCACTATAGAAGCATTCTTGAATAGCTTGTATTCATATCTTACTCTTCTGAGTTCTTCAAGTGCATTCATAATCTCAACTTCCAGATCAACTTCTTCTTCCTCTTCTTCTTCACCTTCACTATTTTTGGTATTATGGATGACTTTTTCATGTGTTACATTGGTTTTATCATTGATGTCAAGACTTATCCTCTTGGAAGTTTACATTGTGTTCACCAGTATGGTTAGTGACTTATGCACAGTCACCGATATATGTTCACCAGCAGGTTATATGGTTCATCGACAGTGATGATAACTTGGAGATCATTTGGTTATGTCGAAGACATGGATTGGAAGCTTGGATTTGGTGTTTTGCTTATCGGTCTAATCGGGTTGATAGATTTACCTTTACCAACAGATAGGTCTAGGTTATGGACCGATATTCCAGATCAGAACGACACACTATGGAGATTGTTTTATTAATTGGATAACTTGGTAAATGTATTGAGCCGACATGTTGTATCACATCAAGACTTATTTGTAATCCATTTAATTGCAATATCTTTAGTGAGTCGACCTATACATTTGGTCTTAGGTTTTGTATAAATGATTGTAAGATCTTATTGAAGCTCAGGATATGGATATGGTATGAGTGTGTATTGAAGAGTGACAATAAGTAGATCCTTGTACGAATCACACATACATTATTTGAAGGTTGAAGGAAGGTTATAAAGGTTTTTGACACTCATGTTTAGAGCTTAACCGGTACTGAATCTAGCATTGCGGATACTATTTTGAGCAGTACATTATCATTGGATTTAACCATCCAATTGTGTAGTCAGTGTGACTCCTATTTTGTGATTGAGCAGTGAGCTCTATGCAGTTGGCCTTTCTGCATGTGCAGATTTCATTTGTACGCACATACTATCTATAGTAGTATCATCTAATTGTGGGTAAGGTTTCCAACTATGGCTTTTCCCTTACCGGGTTTCCACGTCAAAATATCTGTGTTATGTGTTGTGGATATTGTTTCTCTTTCTATTTTATGCATTAAGTTATACTGGTACTGCTATACCTACTAATCTATTTTACAGGCACTTAAGTTTGGTTTATTGGCATTAAGATTAAATTGGAATAACTTGCATTTGGATCTGCTTGAAACCCTAACAATTGGTATCAGAGCGAGGTTTTCTGTAAATTGGCAGGACTTTCAGATTTTAGTGGGAGCAATGGAGGATTCCAAATTCAAGGTTGAAAAGTTTAACGGCCAGAATTATCAGTTATGGAAATTGTAGATGGAGGATTACCTGTATCAAAAGGATTTGTTGCAGCCATTAGAAGGAAAGGCAAAGAAAGCGACCACAATGTCAGATGAAGAATGGGACATTTTAGCTAGAAAGCCACTAGGATCCATTCAATTGTGCGTTGCACTGTCTGTAGATTTCAATATAACAGAAGCAAAAATGGCTGTAGATTTGATGGCGACATTGGCTAAGTTGTATGAGAAACCCTCGGCTTCGAATAAGGTATTTCTTATGAAGCGTTTGTTTAATTTGAAAATGAGTGAGGGAGGATCTATAGTGGAGCACTTAAATGAATTTAATACAATTACCAGTCAATTGTCTTCGGTAAAAATTACCTTTGCAGAAGAGGTTAGGGCTCTCTTGATTGTATGTTCTTTGCCAGAAAACTAGAATAGCTTGGTTATGGCTGTAAGTAACTCTATCTCTGGTAAAAATACTTTGGTATTGGATGATATTGTTGGTGTTATCCTAAGCGAGGAAATGCGAAGGAAAATCATAGGTGAGACTCCAACATCATCGGGTAGTGTTTTGAATGTGGAGAATAGAGGAAGATCAAAGGAAAGAGGAAAAGGCCCTTGGAATGAGAAGTCACGAGCGAAGTCAAAGAAAGGACACTCTCAATCTAGAGGAAAGAAAGATTGCTGGTACTACGGAAAGCCTGGTCATCTAAAGAAAGACTATTGGTCTAGGAAAAACAAAGGAGACAAAAATGAAAACGATAATAAGGAAGCTAATATTGCAAGTAATACTTTACAAGATGCTTTAATCTTATGTTTGGATAATGTTAATGATTCCTAGGTAATAGATTCTAGGGCTTCATTTCATGCTACACCCCATAGAAAATATTTTGTAGATTATGTTCAAGGTGATTTTGGACAGGTATATTTGGGTGATGATGAGCCCTATCAAATTGTTGGAAAAGGAAAGATAAAGATCAAGTTGCATAATGATAATGACTGGTTTCTGCAGGAGGTAAGACATGTTCCTAACTTAAGAAGAAATTTAATTTCTGTAGGGCAACTAGGTAGTGAAGGTTGCATAGTTACCTTCTCAGACAGTATCTGGAAGGTCACTAAAGGATCATTAGTAGTAGTTAAAGGTGCAAAGGTAGGAACATTATATCTATGTACTGGTAACACTTACTTTACCTTAGCTGCTATAGATAAAGTTACTGCAGGACAACAACAATAGATGTTGCAAGAATAGATTCGATAATGTGGCACCATAGGCTTGGGCACATGAGTGAGAAAATGATGAAAATCCTTCACTCCAAAAATCTATTGCCAGGACTAAAGAAGATTGATTTAGAGTTCTATGAAAATTGTGTTTATGGAAAACAAAAAAGAGTCAGATTTCTCAAGGTTGGGAAAGAGAAGAAGAGTGAGAAGTTAGAGCTTGTGCATTCAGATGTATGGAGACTGGCTTAGGTATCATCTCTTGGTGGCTCTTGTTATTATGTTATTTTCATTGATGACTCAACCAAAAAAACATGGGTATATTTCCTAAAACAAAAATTAGATGTTTTTGAAACTTTTAAGAAATGGAAAGCTTTGGTTGAGAATGAGACATAAAAAAGGTTGAAGTGTCTCAGATCGGATAATGGAGGTGAGTATTGCAGCAAGGCATTTGAAGATTATTGCTCGTTAAATGGGATTACAAAGCAGAAGACAGTTCTAGGAACTCCATAGGAAAATGGTGTGTTAGAGAGAATGAATAAGACTATCATGGAACGCACAAGGAGCATGAGATTGTATGTTGGATTGCCCTTACATTTTTGGGCAGATGTTGTACATACTGCTATCTATTTGATAAATAGAGGACCTTCAACCCCTTTGGATGGTGGTATTCCAGAGGAGGCATGGACTGGTAAAAAGGTAAATTATTCTTTTCTGAAAAACTTTGGTTGTGAAGCTTTTGTCCATGTTGATAAAGAAAACAAAACCAAGCTTGATGCTAAATCTCAGAAATGTACCTTCATTGGATATCAGATAAATGAATATGGCTATCGGTTATGGGATTTTGAAAATAAGAAAATAAATAGAAGTAGAGATGTTATATTCAATGAGAAGGTTATGCATAAAGAATAGATGCAGGAAAAGAAGCATGAACATGACAAGCAAGAATATGTGGTGTTGGATGAGATTCCTGAAAAATGAAATGCCATAGGTACCTGATGCTTAGCAACAATAGAATGTCCCACAAACTCCTACAAGTGTTAGATGTTCTACGAGGTCAAGTAGACCCCCTAAAAGATTTTCTCCTTCTTTGTATTCTATATTATTAACTGATTCTGGTGAACCAGAAGAATATGAAGAAGCAATGCAGGTGGATGCCAAACAACAATGGGAGCTAAGCATGAAAGAGGAGATGGACTCCTAGATGAAAAATAAGACTTGGGACTTAGTCCCTTTACCTATAGAAAAAAGAGCCTTGCCTAACAAATGGGTTTATCGGCTGAAGGAGGAGGAAGGAGGTCAGAAAAGATATAAGGCTAGACTTGTGGTAAAAGCTTTTGCATAGAAAAAGGGTATAGATTATGGTGAAATATTTTCTCCAGTTGTAAAAATGACTTCAATTAGAATTGTACTTAGTCTTGTGGCTACAGATGATTTACATCTTGAACAATTAGATGTGAAAACAACTTTTCTCCATGGAGATTTGGAGGAGGAAATTTACATGTTGCAACCACAGGGATATGAGGTCAAAGGTAAGGAGAACTTGGTGTACAGGTTGAAGAAAAGTTTGTATGGCCTAAAGCAAGCACCCCGAAAATGGTATTTAAAATTTGATAGTTTCATGGCTGAACACGGTTATCATAGATGTCATTCTGATCATTGTGTATATTTTAAGAGATTTGATAATGGCAATTATATTATCTTGTTGCTTTATGTTGATGACATGCTTGTTGCTGGGTCTAACATGCAACATATAAATGATCTTAAACATAAATTAGTCAGGTCATTTTCTATGAAGGATTTGGGTGCAGCTAATCAAATTCTCGATATGAGGATTACACGGGACAGGAAAAATAGAACCTTGAATTTGTCCTAAAGTGAGTATATAAAGAAGGTGTTGAAAAGATTTAACATGCAGGATGCAAAAGTAGTTAGTACACCTTTGGCTAGTCATTTCAAATTGACTAAGGAGATGTGCCTAAAGGCACAGGAAGAGGTTAATAAAATTTCTAACATCCCATATTCATCAACTCTTGGCAGTCTGATGTATGCAATGGTATGCACAAGGCCAGATATTGCACATTCAGTGGGAGTTGTGAGCAGGTTTATGAGTAATCCGGATATGGAACATTGGAATGCTGTGAAATGGATTCTTTGGTATTTGAAAGGAACTACTACGAAGGCATTATATTTCAAAGGATATAATGCTACTCTGAGTGGATTTGTTGACTCTAATCTGGTGGGTGATATTGATTCACGAAGGAGTACTACAGGGTCTGTTTTTACTATAGGGGGAACTACAGTCAGTTGGATTTCTAGGCTGCAAAAGGTTGTTGCACTTTCAACCACTGAAGTTGAGTATGTTGCTGCTATAGAAGCCAACAAGGAGATGATTTGGTTACAATGTTTTCTATAGGAATTGGGTCAAAAATAAGAGGATCACCCATTGTATACTGATAGCCAGAGTGCCATTCATCTTGTAGAGAACTCTGCTTTTCATTCAAGGACAAAGCACATTCAGCTCAGGTACCACTTCATCCAGACTGTTTTGGACGAGGGTTAGTTACAGATTGAGAAGATTCACACAAGTGAGAATCCTATTGATATGTTCTCAAAGGTAGTTCCACAGGAGAAGCTAATTTCTTCATTAGTTTCTATTGGTCTTCTTGATTGATAAATGTGGAATTTATACTAGTCGAGTCCTAGTGTTTTATCTAGTGGATGTTGCATGTATAGTGGTGTCGTGTAGTATCAGTCTCCAAGTGGGAGATTGTTCGGTGTGGAGCCTGATCAGTCTCCAAGAGGGAGATTGTTGAAATGTGGCGATTGATCAGCAAAGTACTGTACACTTAGCACATTTTTTGTTGATGAAAATCAACATTGTAATAAAACCCTAAAAAGGCCGACTTTGTTTGTTGCCCTAAAAATGCATGTTATAAGCGGCTAGGATGCTTAAGGCATTGGAAGGTTGATGTACTATTTTTGTTGGATAATAAGAAAGATTGGATGGTTGTGTATGGTGGACGTAACCCATTCTGGGTGAACCACATTAAATCTCTGTGTTATCCATGTCTTGTTTTATTTCTTTATCTTTTGTATTTAAATCTGCATATAATTGTTAGTTCATGTTTGCTTCGGATCTACTTGAAACCCTAACATTCAATACATGCTTCATCCAAATTGTCTGAGTACAGTTCATGAAAGCCGTAACATACTCTGCTTCTATTGTAGACTGAGAGATACAACTCTGCTTTTTACTCATCCAGGAGACCAGTCTACCACCAAGGAAGAATGCACCACCGGTTGTGCTCTTTCAGTCATCTACATTACCAGCTCAATCAACATTTGTGAACACTTTCAAGTTGAAATCCTTGCTATATGGATACCACAATCCATAGTCAATAGTTCCCTTCAGATACCTAAGAATTCACTTGACTGCAACCAAGTGGGATTCTCTTGGACTTTTCTAAAACCTTGCAGTAATGCCAATTGCATGTGCAATATCTAGTCTGCTATGCACTACATAATACAATTTACCAATCATTGATCGGTATTCCTTCTCATCAACCAATGTTGAGTCATCCTCTTTGGATAGTTTACAACCGGTCACCATCAATGTATCAACCAGTTTGCTAACTTCCATGCCAAAGGTCTTCAACACCTCTTTGACATACTTGGACTGAGTGATAAAGATTCCATCTCTCATCTCCTGAATCTGCAGTCCAATGAAGAACTTAATCTCCCCTATGAGTGACATCTCAAACTCTTTCTTCATCTCATCTACAAACTCATGACTCATCTTGTCATCTCCACCGAAGATAATGTCATCAACAAATACCTCATAGGTTAGTATCTGTTCTCCTTCAAACTTCAAGTAGATATTACTATCTTCATTTGTTCTCTCAAATTCAATCTTCACAAGATGGGAATGTAGGCATTTATACCATGATCTAGGTGCTTGCTTTAGACCATATAAGGCTTTATGTAGCCTACACACCATGACAGTGTCTTCAGATAGGGCAAACCCATCTGGTTGCTCTATATACACCTCCTCTTCAAGTACACCATTTAGGAATGTAGATTTTATATCCATTTGATATAGTTTGAAGCCATTAAAAGCTGCATATGCAAGAAGCATACAAACTCCTTCCAATCTGGCTATAGGAGCAAAGGTTTCACCATAGCCTTCTCCTTCTTCTTGGGCATATCCATTGCACACCAGTCTGGCTTTGTTTCTAATCATTATGCCATCCTCATTCAGCTTATTTATGAAGACCCATTTGGTACCAATGACATTTTTGTGCTCTAGTCTGGGTACCAAGGACCATGTACCATTTTTCTCTATCTAGTCAAGTTCCTCTTCCATTGCCTTGATCCAGTCTTCATCCTTATGTGCCTCTTTCATAGTTTTAGGCTCAAATTCAGAGATCATACATGAGTTTTCTCTGACTTTTCTTCTTGTAAGGATTCCTGCATCCTTATCTCCTATGATCTGCTTAGGATCATGATTTAGCTTGACATACTGAGGAATGGTCTTGATAGATTCATCTTGCTTTTCTTCTTCATCCTCATCTCCATTAGTATCAGCATCTACATCTGCCGATGTAGGAACACTGTTACTGGTACTCGGTTGACTGACAATTGGTTCACTTACCACTTGCTCATTATTGGTTTCCTCGATTTTCTCAGAGGTTTCATCAACTCTTACATTGATGCTTTCCACAATTCTCTGAGTCCTGTTGTTAAAACACTTGAGAGATTTTCTCTTAGTGGAATATCTTAAGAATATTCCCTCATCACATTTCACATCAAATTTGCTTTGGTGGTCACTTCTCTTGATGTAACATTTGCTACCAAACATTCTAAAGTAGCTAGCCACAGGTGTCTTACCAGTCCAATACTCATAAGGAGTTTTATCCTTACCTTTCTTGATGAGTACCCAGTTCATTGTGTAGACTATAGTGCTCATCGCTTCTCTCCAAAAGGTGTGAGCTACCTTTCCTTGAATCAACATGGTTCTAGCTGCTTCAACCACAATCCAGTTATTCTTCTCTACTAGGCCATTCTGTTGTGGAGTCCGGGGGGCAGACAATTGCCTCTTGATGCCATGTTCTTCACAATACTTGTTGAATTCACCGGAAGTTAATTCCCCTCTTTGATCAATTCTCAGGCACTTGATCCTTTTACCGCTTTCCTTCTCCACTAATTCTTTGAAAGATTTAAACTTTACAAAGGCTTCAGACTTGTCTTTCAAGAATGTGACCCACATCATTCTTGAGCAGTCATCAGTGAGAATCATGAAGTACTTATCACCCTGCACACTTCTAGTTTTCATAGGACCACATAAATCAGTATGCACAAGATCAAGAAAGTTGTTAGTAGTGAAATATTTACCTTCAAAGGTTGAGGAAGACATTTTCCCCAATTGACACTCTCTACACAAGGTATTATCTAGTTTGCTTAACATTGGCAACCTTCTAACTACCTTGATCTTACTGGCCTTTACAATGTTATCAAAGTTTACATGGTAGAGTCTCCTATGCCATATCCAAATATCATAAAATTTAACCATAAGACATGTACTTATATTTGCATTCAGATGAAATAGGTTACCTTTGGTCTGCATGCTGGTGGCCACCAATTCACCATCTTTTCCTTTGATTCTACAAACTCCATTCTTGAATTCCAGAGTGAGGCCACTGTCATTCAGCTAGGCAACACTCAAAAGGTTGTGTTTGAGACCATCAACCTAGTACACATTATCAGCACTACTCTTTCCATTCAGAGAGATGGACCCTCTACCTTTGACCATGCATGGTGCATCATTTCCAAAGCGAACCACACCACCATCATACTCCTCCAAGTATAGAAACTTTCTCAGGTCACCAGTCATATGGTGAGAACAACCACTGTCAATGATCCACTCGTTAGAATTATCAAACTGGGAGACAAGAGCCTTCTTATCTAACACATCTTATTTAACAACAACAAACACAATATCTTCATTTTCTTCATCCTCTGATTCTTCATCTGTGACACCTTCATCAACTACCACAAAATAGTTTCTCCAGTTTCCTCCTTTGAATTTCTTGAACCTTTTTGGTTTGTCCTTGTTGTCGCCATTAGGACAGCTTACAACAATATGTCCTATCCAGTTGCAAGAAAAGCATTTCAAAGGTAGCTTACCTTTGTATTTGCCGGTTCCCTTAGGAAGTTTCCTGGCAAGGAGAGCTTCAAATGCCATTAAAATCTCCTCATCATCCATTTATCTGCTCTGTCTTGGTTCACCACTAGTGCTAGCTTCTTTTCCTTTTCTGGATGGTATAGTAGATGCTTTAAAAGTTGGTTCAAACTTTGGAACACTGCCATCAAAACTATTTAGCTCATAGGCTGTCAACTTTGCTATGATGGAGTCCAAGGATACCTTAGTCTTATCTATTGATCTCAGCTCCTGAATAGCAGAAACCCTTATTGCATAGACCGGCAATAGGGATCTCAGGACTTTGCTTACCACAACGAAATCTTCTATTTTGCCACCTGCACTCTTGATATCTCCAATAATGATTTTGATTCTTATTCCATACTGTTGAATGGTCTCACCTTCAACCATCCGCATATCTTCAAACTTCCCTCTTAGTCTTTCTTCCTTAGCCTATTTTACATGTTCATCACCACCATAGATATTTTCAAGAGCATCCCATACCTCTTTGGGATTTACCTTGTCCTAAACATCAATAAACTTAATATCAGATAAACTACTAATTAGGACTTCCATGACTTGCCCATTTTCTTGTATCTCTCTCTTTTGGTCATCAGTAAGAGTACTGGTAGGGTCAACATAGACATTCTCAACATAGCTCCAATGTTGAGCACCCATGCTTCTGATGAATATCTTCATCCTGTCTTTCCATATACTAAAGTTTTCCCTATTAAACTTTGGACATTCCCTCTTCATCATTTGACTGGGATCTTTACCTCAAGCGGTTAAGCTCATAACACAAAGGACCTGGAGGAAGCTCTGGTACCAATTGATAACTCAATGATGAGAAAATAGTACCAAACCGGTACTAAGAGGGGGGGTGAATCTGTATAGGCAAAAAAAAAGGGTCTTAAACTGGTTCAACAATAAACACTTCAAAAGACTGACAGACAGAGATATCGATTTGAAACATTGTGCAACCGATAAAGCTAAGACTGTCTGAGACAAGCATTAGCTGGTTACTCACTTAGCTTTTCACTCAACTCAAGACTACACTACCATTTCACTCTTATGCATAAACAGGTGATCTATCATCTAATCATAATAACAGCTAGTTCAACATGTTTTATTGACAGGCATAAAATATAGAACCATCATATGCTTGACAAACAATAGCAAAGCATCACACATGACACACATATTTTTCACATGGAAACCCAACTGGGAAAAACCACAGTGGGGATGAATACCCACAAGCTATTTTTTGAACTCTTTGGAAGTCCGCTCTGTTAGGAGCCTTGTTCGGTTAGAGACATTACAATAGGTTCTGCTAGGAACCAATCCTATTAGAGATCACCTGGTTAAGGGATGGCTACAATACCCGATTAAGGGTTGAACCATGTTAAAGGTTACCTTGTTAGATGATTTCAAGAACTCAATAGCTAAAGGACTTTGAACTCAATAGCTTAGAGTTACCCTATTAAAGGATTTAAAGCAAGCCGATTAAGGCTACCCTGTTAAGGGATTTTCCAACTGTTGAGGTGGTTAGAGATCAACAGGTATTACAATGATCTGGTAACAACACTCAATGCCAATGCAGATCTGCTTAAGCTCCTCTTTACCTTTAGCACTTACACTCTGCAGGTATCACTTTTCTCCTTTTGGTCTGGCAAGAATCACGTATCCCTTCTCTTGGATACTCACACACAACTTTTGCCAACAACCCTAGAAAGAGTCACAACATCGACCTTATAGAAAATAGTTAGGTCAGTAGAATAAACCTTAATTCCTAAACCTAATAGGTTAAGGATTTCAAACGGTTCAATCCTGATCATTGAGCATACTGCATTAATCTCTATCATTCATTTTCCACCATTTTCATGGCAGCTGATAACCCATCACATGTTATCACCATTTTATAGTCTTCTCATATTCCCAAGGTAGATAGGCAAGATCTTCTTCATGCATGATCCTTCATGCACACAAGGCTTATGTGGCAACATGATCTTGTTCTTTGTTATCATGCTAACTCATCGCACAAAGTCACTGGTTGAGCCACACAGACTTGAAGCACTTCAACCAGAAACCCTAAAGTTGAGACTACCAGCCGGTAGTCATACAACGCTTCCATGTGCCAGTTCCCATAACCATATGTCGGTTCACCTTGAACAAGCACACCGCTTCACTTTGGCACAAATTTTGGTTCATAGCTTTGCAACATATTGACATCAATGACAACATACAATGTCATTATTTCCTCATACCAGTTCACATAATGCCAACAGAAGCCATATGACCAATCTTATTGCAGTTAAAACATTTAAAGGGTGTTTTACCTTCATACTTACCTCCAATAGGACCTTAGGCATTTCCCTTGCAAATAGTGCTTCAAGTTCTTCAAGTTCTTCATTTTCTTTCCTACTTTCTTCAAGTTCTCTGACATAAAAGACTTTCCAATCAGATTTGTCAAATGATGGAGCAGATGATGTTGATACTTTAAAAGCTAAATCTATCTTTATAGTAGCAATAGGACCAAATTCTTCAATTTCAAAAGCTGAAAGTTTCCTAATCAATGTATCCCTAGTTACTGATGTATTGGGCATTGTTCTTAACTCATTTATAGTAGTAACCTTCATTTTATATGTCAGTGGCAATCCTCTTAAGATTTTTGAAACAATTTCATCCTCACTTAAGGTTCCTCCACAACATTTAATACCCAAAACAATTTCATTTACTCTTTCCATAAAAGCAGAAATCCTTTCATCTTCTTCCATTTTTAGATGTTCATACTTGACCCGAAAGCTTTCAAGTTTTGCAATTTTGACTGTGGAATCTCCTTCATTCAGTGTTTCCAAATGATCCCAAATAGCTTTAGAAATAGACCTATCTAATAATCCCATGATTTGTTGATCTGATAATGAGCTCAAAAGTGCTTCTCTTGCTTTGCAATCATTTTCCTCATCTTTAGCCAAGGTAGTTGGACTAGGCTGACTAGGTACAGCAGCAGTGTAACCTTTCTTTGTAACTTTCCAGACGTCTTTGCCAATGCAATTTAGATGTGTCTCCATTCTGATCTTCCATATGCCATAGTTGGCTCCATCAAGTTTAGGACTGTCCTTCCTGAAATAATGAGTAGATATTGGATCTCCTCAAGTTGTTAAACTTCTGCAAAAGAGGACTAAGCTTTGATACCAATTGTTAGGTCCCAGAGACAACTGAGAGTGGGGGTGAATCAATTATCAGCTAATTTCAAACCAAAAACAAATTAACCAACTTAATGCTGAATACTGGTAAACCAGTTAAGTATGCTGGTAGATAGTGTTAACAGTTAATAGCTATACCGGTAAACATTAATGCATGAAACATAAACACAAAGTCATCCACAACACATGACACCACTATTTGTACATGGAAACCCTATAAGGGGAAAAACCAGGGTGGGAAACCTTACCCACAATCAGATGATACTACTGCAGATAGTAAGTGAACATAAATGGGGTCTGCACATGCAGAAAGGCCAATAGCCTAGAGCTCACTACTCAATCACAAAATGGGAGTCACACTGACTACAGTTGGATGGTTAAATCCAATAAGAATGTACTACACAAAATAGCATCTTCATATGCTGGATTCAGTACCAATGTAATGCTGATATGCTTTCACAAAAACCTAGCTTCACCTTAAAATGATGTCTTCGTGTATAGCTCTGCTTAATCTCGCATATACCTTCAAACAATTCTTTTTCACATTCCACATTCAATCTTACAAATAAGATCTTACATTTATACCATAACCTAAGACCAATTTTAGTAGGTTGGCTCTACAAGATATTACAATAAAGACATTTTACAAACAATATAATATCCGATGTAATAACTGATTGAACATGTCATCTTAATGCATTTACAACAATAATTAATCATTTCCTTAGCGTGCCATGCTGATCTAGAAAAGATAAACCTGCCAGTATAACCCTAGGTAACCCTAGACCTATTTGTCAGTAAAAGCAAATATTCAAATATGAATATGCCAATGAAAAAAACTCTAGGACAAGATGTCCAAATGATGTCTTCGATATCACCAAGTGTCTTCCACATAATTCTGAGTACCGATGATCATTATATCCTATCGGTGAACCATATACCAGTAACTGTGCAATAGTTACTTTCTTGCCAGTGAATGCTACTGGATCTTCAAAGTACTAGTGTTTTAGTAGGTGTTGACATCAATGACAAAACCATATGACCCTTTAGGACACCATATGACCCCTAACGACACAATTTGGTGTCTTAAGGGGTCATATGGTGTCCTAAGGGGCCATAGGATATAATATGACCCCTTAAGACACCATAGGACCCATAACAACCCAATATAGTGTCATAAGGGGTCGTATGTTGTCCTTAGGGGTCATATTGTGTCCTATGACCCCTTAGGACACCATATGACCCCTAACAACACAATTTGGTGTCTTAAGGGGTCATATGGTGTCTGTAGGGATCGTAGGACACAATATGAGCCCTATGGACACCATAGGACTGATAACAACCCAATATGGTGTCATAAGAGGTCGTATGTTCTCCTTAGGGGTCATATGGTGTCCCATGACCCCTTAGGACACAATATGACCCATAACGACACAATTTGGTGTCTTAAGAGGTCATATGGTGTCCTAAGGGGTCATAAGGGGTCATGGGACACCATATGACCCCTAAGGACAACATATGACCACTTATGACACCATATGGTGTCGTTAGGGGTCATATGGTGTCCTAAGGGATTGTAGGACACAATATGACCCCTTAGGATACCATATGACCCCTTAAGACACCAAATTGTGTTGTTAGGGGTCATATGGTGTCTTAAGGGGTCATAGGACATAATATGACCCCTTAGGACACCATAGGACCCATAAAAACCCAATATGGTGTCATAAGGGGTCGTATGTTGTCCTTAGGGGTCATATTTTGTCCTACAACCCGTTAGGACACCATATGACCCCTGACGACACAATTTGGTATTTTAAGGGGTCATATGGTGTCCTAAGGGGTCGTTGGACACCATATGACCCCTATGGACACCATAGGACCCCTTATGACACCGTATGGTGTCGTTAGGGGTCATATGGTTTCCTAAGGGGTCGTAAGGGGTCATGGGACACCATATGACCCCTTAAGACACCAAATTGTGTTGTTATGGGTCATATTGTGTCCTAAGGGGTCATGGGACACCATATGACCCCTAAGGACAAAAAATTGTCTCTCTCTCTATGTCCCTAAATTCTCTCCCCTAATCTCTCTCTCTCCCTCTCCTTCTGTCCTTCTGTCCTCTCTCTCTCTCTCCTAATCTCTCTCCCTCTCCTCCTCATCTCTCTCTCTCTCTCTCTCCCTCTCCTTCTCTCTCTCTCTCTCTCTCTCTCTCTCTCCCTCTAAAATATGAGTAATAAAATTGGATATCGAATTTTATTGGATATCCATTTTTTGTCATTGCCATTAATGTGGCAATAGTAAAAAAAAGGCAGCAATGAGAAAAAAATTTGGAACCACAAATTTATACATTAAAATCAGATATCCAATTTTTGTAAGTAAAAAAGAGCCTTGTGGGCCATTTTGTGGATTCTAATGGCCCACAGTCTACAAATTTTGTTTTCTATCAATGATCACGGGTTTTCAAACATGTTGAGTCAAATTTCTGCTTTGGAGAGATTCTTAAAGTCAAATGTTACATTGTCAATCATTTAGGAGCATCTTTGTGGAGGTAAATGGGCAGTAGTAGTCGTTGGAAGTCTAAACACAAAAGAAAACTTTCAAATGACCAAACTAAAGTGTATAGAGAAAGAGACAGAGAAGGTCATAGGAGGAGAAGACAAGGTATGTTAAATTATTGCTAATGTTACTTCAAGTGAAAACGAAATTGATTTTGAAAATGTGTCACAAGTTATTGAAAATGAAAATGTAGATTTTGAAAGTGAAAATTTTGAAAATGTTGAAAGTGTAATGAAAATGCTTAACATGTGGAAAATTTTGACATAGGAGGTGAACATGTGGAAAATTTTGACATTAGAGGTGAACATGTGGAAATTTTTGGCACTGGAGGTGAAAATGTGGAAAACTTTGACATTGAAGGTGGAATTGCTCAACCAAGTGAACCATATGTAACACCTAATTACTTTAGAAATGAAGACTCTCTCATGGATGAAAGATAAATTCAAAATCCAAGACCTTCAAGAACCCCAAAATGGTTACTTGAAATTGATGAGAATATTATTGTGAATCTTGAAGGCAAGAGGTCAACAAGAACCATTTGGTTGTGGGCTACACAACTTTTTGACCAAAATTCTAGCAATAAGACATTGACTGAGCAATGCCAACTCTTTGTTTAGTTGCTAAAGATTATAAAGATGAGACCATTGCTAAACAAATTGAAGATTCATATGAACAAGAAGATGGAGAGAAATTCTATTATTGCTAAAAATCTATTTGATGCTCTCAATTCTATTGGAAAGAATACCGAAGAAAGGATTTCAGGTGCAAATTTCTTTGATGCACATTCTATTGTTGATTGGTGTAGTTCAAAATTGTCACATGGAGGTACTCTTGATTCAATAGTGACCAGATTCTTTTGGTTGGTTGAGGAGGGCACAGTGGGAGATAGATTGGATTACCAAACAATTAAAGATTCTTCAAAGATGCATTCATTTCTCAGCTCAAATGCAATTAGATGGACCATTTGGACATGATGGTTGGCTTGTTTTTGTTAGAGTTGTGTTTGGTGTGATTGGGATTAGTGTGACTCAAGTGAGTGGGTTGATACATGCATTCCCTAATATCTAACTCCTTTATCTCAAACAATATCCTTGTCAAATGATGACATGGAAAGTTCACTTGAGTATGACTATCTATCAGATCTTGTACAACCAGAACATGTTTTTGCAGATGTTGCACTGCAAGGGAATGAAGAGAGATCATAATATTGGTTGGCATGATGTATAAAAGGAAAATAAAAGATAACACAAGCAGTGACAGATGATGATGGGTTCACATATCCTACAGGTTCAGTTGTTGTTGTGGGAACTTGGTTGCGAGCATACATGATTAGAAAGAATGGCATACCTGCACTTGAAGACTATGAGAGACACAAAACCATTATAATGTATTCACACCTTATTATAGCTACAAATGTCAAGTTGTTGAAGCATCAAGAAAAAACTAAGACCAAAGAACTATGGACAATGACTATTGCTGATCATGAAGCAATACTGGATACTCTTAAGAAAAGAGATGACCCTTCAGGCATACTTGTGTAGTAGGTATTTAATGGTGCCTTATTTTTTTTATCATGCATTTCATTTCAAACAATGATCATTAAACCTTAATGTTCAAGTTTGTTACATTTATATTAAGAATATGTTCAAAATGTAGGTCTATTGATGAACCTTTTTTTTTGGCAACACGGTTTTTGCATGCACATAGCAGGTATAATCGATATAAGTGGAAGGGATTTATTTTTGCAACATGACTTATTATCATGCATTTGATGAGCTTTACAATTTTTTTTATTAGACAACACTATTTGACAATTTTTTATGATATAATTATCACAAAACCTTTATGCTCATGCAGGTCTTTTTTGATGATATACAACAATATCACATTATGATTTTTGCATCAACATAGAGGGTTCTATTGATATAAATCAAAGGGATGTATTTTTATGGTATATAATCCCACGTTTTCATTTATTATCATGCATTTTAGTTGAAGTAATTATCATAAAGCCTTTATGTTCATCCATGCATTTTATGTGTAGACAAACAATTCTTAAGAATACAGGTTCATGCTAGATCATTCACCATTGACAAGACCCTCTCTTGGTGATGGTACATATTCCTTTGTGCATTAATGAGATTAAATTTTGTGCATAAACATTAAGTCAATTGAATGTATTTCTATTTAGAAATGACCATATCTACCATCATCTTCAACCATGTAGAGAAATGCAGTGAGAAGGGATTTAATCAACATGCATCTTTCTTCAAAGTTATGCTTGTATACTTTGTAGAGAAACTGGTAAGTTTTGTAATTATACAATCTTGTACGTCTTAAAAATGTTTAAAATGATCTATTTATAATTTGACAAAATAATTTGTATTAAGTGTTATAACTTGTTTCTTGTAGCACATTCATTCCACATAAAAAGGTTACTTATTTTGGTCTTCATTTATATGTAGGCATTGTTGTATGTAAGCTTTTCTCTTAGGACATGAGGATGTCTGATGCAGATGAAGTGGGATGTTGTATTTGTACATTGATGTGAATTGATGTAACTTTGTTATGATGATACACAATGTCCATGAGAAAATTGGTTTAGTTATATTGATGATATACAATGTATCAGTACATGAGTACATTGGTGTAGTTGTATTGATAATGAAAAAAATCATGTTTGCATATCCCTTCATGGATATCACATGCAAGTGTAATGGTAATTATGTGTATACAATATATGGAAATATTGATGAACATTATGTGTCTACAGTGTAATACTTGTTTATCTATATTTTTCATTAAACATGTTAGGGCCACAGAATCTGAGATAGGCTTTTGTAGGGACCCATCTCATGGCCTTGTAGGTTCAAACAGATCATTCACAGGTGCCATGAATTCCAAGTTAGGTCCCGTCAAAGTTTGACAATTTTTAGCACTTAGGGTGCTCAAGGGATGATGCTGGTAGGGTATGACCCCGAGCGTTCGGCTAAGTTGGGGGGGGAAATAGGAGCATGCATAGGGTAATAATGCCTAACTATACATCTTGGAGCTGACAGTTCATTATCACGATGAGTAGAATCAGAAATTGGCCACATGACAACATTCAATTGAATGAGACTAATTATTTTTTGCCAACCGAAAAAATATTGTCCTAATAAAACCATAGGGAAACTTGAAAAACTGAGATAGGATTTTATAGGGACCCATATCATGGCCCCATAGGTTCAAATAGATCATTTGTAGGTGCCATGTATTTTGAGTTACGTCCCATCAAAGTTTGACAATTTTTAGCACTTAGGGTGCTCAAGGGATGACGTTGGTAGGGTATGACCCCGAGCATTCAACCGAGTGTGGGGGGGGGGGGGGGGAATAGGAGCCTGAATAGGGTAATAATGCATAATTGGACATGTCAGAGTTGACGGTTCATCATTACAATGAGAAAAATGAGAAATTGGCCACGCGACAACATTCGATTGAATGAGGCTGATGATTTTTTCACCAACCGAAAAAATGTCGCCGTAATAGAATCGTAGGGAAACTTGAAAAAATGAGATAGGATTTTGTAGGGACCCTTCTTGTGGCCTCGTAGGTTCAAATAGATCATTTGAAAGTGCCACAGATTTCGAGTTAGGTCTCATCAAAGTTTGACAATTTTTAGCACTTAGGGTGCTCAAGGAACGACGCCGATAGGGTATGACCCCGAGCATTCGACTAAGTGGGGGGGGAAATAGGAGCATGAATAGGGTAAAAATGCCTAACTAGACATGTCAGAGATGACAGTTCATTATCACGATGAGTAGAACAAGAAATTGGCCACGTGACAACATTCGATTAATTGAGACTGATGATTTTTTTGCCAACTGAAAAAAAACTGCCCTAATAAAACTGTAGGGGAAATTGAAAAAAAGAGATAGGATTTTGTAGGGACCCCTCTCATGGCCCCATAGGTTCAAACAAAATGTTCGCAGATGCCATGGATTTTGAGTTAGGTCCTGTCAAAGTTTGATAATTTTTAGCACTTTGGTGCTCAAGGGACGACTCCGGTAGGGTATGACCCTGAGTGTTTGACTGAGTGGGGGTGGAAAATAGGAGCATGCATAGGGTAATAATGCCTAACTAGATATGTTAGAGCCAACGGTTCATTATCACGACGAGAAGAACGAGAAATTGGCCACGCAACAACATTCAATTGAATGAGACTGACGATTTTTTTGCCAACCAAAAAAATGCTTCCCTAATAAAACCATAGGGAAACTTGAAAAACTGAGCTAGGATTTTGTAGGGACCCCTCTCATGGCCCTGTAGGTTCAAATAGATTGTTTGCAAGTGCCACAGGTTCTGAGTTAGGACCCGTCAAAGTTTGACAAATTTTAGCACTTAGGGTGCTCAAGGGATGACGTCGGTTGGGTATGACCCCAAGCGTTCCACCGAGTGGGGGGGAAAAATAGGAGCATGCATAGGGTAATAATGAATTGTATAAAGTATTTTTCATTAAATGAATTGTATTGTATTGTTCATTAAATGAATTGTATTTTCCATTATACAAACAACACTTATGATGAAATGAAATGAATTGTATTGTTCATTAAATAACCATTCTTAACCATTGTTAATTATTGGAATGAAGATTAAATATTTCCAAGATAAAACCATGCATAGATGAGAAAAAAATTATATGATCGAATATCTTCGATATATATTAAAAATGTCAAATGATTATAAATGTATGTCCATACACAAATATTGCATAAACGCCAACTCAAAAAAAATGTATGTCTATATACATGAATGTATGCCCATATACAAAATATACATGACAACTAGACATGTAAGAATCCCAAAACTATCTATAACATCCTAAGCTACTGATGGATCATCAAAATCGATCCTCTTTGCCACACTGCTCGGCTCTAAAGGATCTTGCACAAGAAAAACAAACCATGGTTAATATTAGTTATATTATATAATTCACATTTGAAAAGTTAACATAAAAATGAACTATAATTGAACTATTCATGTTTACCTCATCTCCACATTTTTTCTTCGACTTTGTAGGACTCTTGATGTATGTCTTTTGTAGAGGAGGTATGTTTTCAATATTCTCATACACAACCTACATATGTTCACAAACATGATATTGATAGAGGTTAGCATATAATTGTCACTAATAATAACAAATTATATCTACTAAACACAAAATAAAATAAACACACATGTACTCGAGGAATCTCTTTTTCTTCTTCATCTTCAAGTATACTGGGTGTAGTCAACAAGGATGTGAAGCCAAGAATTCTCTATACATATACACAACAAGTATATGAGACTATTAATCTTTTTCTAGATGTGTATAATAACTATAAGTTATTTAAACTATTCATTCAATCATATATGCATTCAATTACCTTTCCCTCGTCTCCAACTGCACTACCAGATCCTAAATCAAACTGCCCCATACTTGTGCTACTTGTGCCCTACAAGAGTAAAATAAGATATAAGTGCAAGTTACTACATAATCTAATTAATACCAATATAAATGGTGAGCATGTATGTACAATAAAATACAAATGACTAGGTGCAATAATATATGTACCATTAAGCTATCAAGGCCAAATGAAATGGCCGACAAGGTGCCCTCCTGAATCTGTGTCAACTCCTCCTCGATCATCAACTGTTAAATAGACCATGTAAATAAAAATTAGTACTTAATATTATCTAGATTATAAATATTCATTTAAAATATAGCATGAACTGTGAAAATACAAATCTTACCACTACATCATCAATGTATGATGACAGTGCCTGCTTGCCTCTAGCATGTGAGGAATCCCCAAGGTATCCTCCAATCTATGTCATAACATCCAGTGCATCATGGATCTCATGCATCTCATAATCTCCATTGTTTGCATCAGGATCAATAGGTTGTCCAACTAGACCCAAGCATATGTGTCCACACATGACACAACTATGGGGCACACAAATGTGTGGAGCCGAGGATGACCTATCAGCGCCATCAGATGCACCACTACCATCAAAAGTAGGCTAAGCTACTGACCCAGCCTAAGAAACCAAAAGGATACTAAAAGAGTGAATAGCTAATATGGTCTATGAAGACACCTCACAAATGATATATAGATGTTGCACTAAATGTGGGGGATTAAGAGGAGGAGGGGGGACATCTGGGCCCTGGACTACTCTAACTGCTTTAGGTCTATTATGGGGCATACCTAAACCCACACCCTATAAAGGTTGGATGTCAAAGTAGTTCACATGTTTTCCTAAAACAAACTCAGCATACAATTTTTTTATGAAGTGGAAGGGGACATCAAGATTGTTGTTGGGTGGTTTGTCGAAAACCATCCACCAATGATCCCAAAAGTTTATCACAATACAATCATTTGTGCACCATTTAATAGAAAGTTTTGTTTTTTGGGGGTCTATAGGTTGACCAGTACAAGGATTCACAAACAATGAGGTGATAGCGGCTTTAGATATCTCAAGATCCTTGATCTCCTTATATGACAAGCCATCCGCATATTGTTCCCTCATAGAATCTGGCCACAAAAGGGTGGCATTGTGCTCCTCAATCATGGTTTCCATACTCTTTATGATTGACGTGAGAGGATCAAACATTGGTTTTAGATGAGGGATACTATGATATACATATGCAATCACCCTCAATTCATTCAAATTTGCGCAATTAAATCCTGAATTGAGGGGGGGTTTGGCAAAGGAGGGTTTGGTTGTTGCGGTTGTGGTTGATCAATGTTTTCACTGTTATCCCCCATTTTTAACCTAATCGAATGTAAACAATTAAATTTAGTTAACAAATTATTAAAAAATTGTATTTGATTTTAAAAAACCTAGTTTTCATGAAAAAAACCTTATTTTCAATGAAAACACAAATAAACATTAAAAAAATACAAAAATTGAATGAAATTGGTTGAAAACAATAAAAATCTTACCTTTCAATGTATTTTTTAGCAATTTTTAGGTGAAAAATCGGATATCAAATATCGGATTTCCAAAAATCGCGCAGCCCATGGATTAAAAATAACCCACGAGCTGTCACTATCCAAATATATTGTCTCAAAAAATCGGATATCCGATTTTTATACTTAAATTATTTAAAATAACATTATATTATATAATATAATAATATATTATATAATGTATTATTATATTATATAATACGTATTATATTATACTATATTATATAAATATATATTATATATTACATAATTATGTAATATATTATTACATTATATATATATTATATAATATGCAATATATAATATATTATGATATTACATTATATATTATTTAATTTATTTTTTAATTTAAAATTATAAATAAAAATCAAATATCCGATTTTATCCAATATTCAATTTTCTTAGGTAATTACCATGCCAAGGTGTACTGACACCCAGGCCAAGCAAAAAGTCAACACGGATTTTCGCATTTTTAGGTGAGTGGAGAAGGCTATTTTTTTCACATTGCCACTTTTTGCTCCCCATGATCCTGCACTAACCCCCATGCATATATATATCAGTAAACAAATAAACATATAACAAGAAGAAAATAAATCATCCACATAAATGAACAACATAACACAAAATTTATATGTCGAAAAACAAAATGAGGAAAAACCATAGTGGGATTTGTAACCCACAATATCAGTTCACTAGCCATATGAAAAGATATTACATATAATAGGAGCCTGCACTTGTAGGAAGGCACACTGCCTAGAGCATACTGCTCATCACTAAAGAGCCTCACTAACTACAAGCTTTCTGCCAAAGTAAATTACTGAAAATGAACTCAAGAATGCATCTGCTATGCCAAATAGAGTTTCGATTGTGGTTCTACTCTGTATCGGTTCATAAACTCTGAACTACTACTGGTATCTAGATCCTCTAAGAATACTTTTCAAGCTATCTACAAATCATTGCATGATATAGCATTCGCATACAAAATGATCTCCATACATATATTTCACATCATATAGTTCTGCTATATTCTCCTATATCCACACATTTGATCTATCACATCACTTGCTAAAATAACCTAGCAGACTAACCTATATACCTATTACAAATGATATTCCTTATGTCATCTTACAATACATTTACAAAAATGTCAACCTTGACAATATTAATTACAAAATTATTAAAGTAAATCCTCCTTGATGTCGGCTTCCAAAGAAGTATTAATGCCAAAGATCGGTGAAAGAATTGAAAGAATAAAAGAATACTATTAGTTTCAGTGGAGCTTAGTCATCTTCAGGATTTTTGGGTATACCTTTTGCAATAACTGAAGATATGTATCCCAGCCGGATATGAAAGTATCAGAAATAAATGCAAGTCCACTTAGTAAGTGGGCAAGTGTTTCTTTCTCTTGGATATCTGCCAGTGTGGGTTTAGCTATCATGTCCATGCACTCTTTCTCGTGAACACCCAATGAATCTAGTCTAGGAATTACCAATCCTCTAGATTTCCTGCTCTTCTCATGATTTTATCTCTCTCCTTCTCAAAAGAAAAAAATTGATTCTCCAAGGACAAAACTTGTCCATCAATAGATGTGGTTACTGTAGTCAATCCATCAAAAGAGTTAGCAATTTTAGCCATCTTATCATATAACTCAGGTTCAATCTACTATCTACATTAGTTGTAAGAATTTCTATGTTACAACACACTTTGTAGATATTTGTACATTGTTTTAAACAAACCTCAATAGGGATAAGTTTGTCCTCAATTTTCTTCTTCCCTATTTCTATAAGCTGATCAAAAGCTACTTTTTTTGCTATTATGAAATTGTCCAAAGCTTGTTGGTCTACTATCTGCCTCAGAGATTGAAAATTGCTGGATATGTTCTCTGTTAGAGTCTTGAGCTTACCGAAAGGGCTTGATTCATCTTCAATCTGACAATCAGATAATAATCTATGCAATACAAAGACTGATTGATCAATTAATCCTTTATCTACAGTACCTTCCTTCAGTAATTTTTTAGTAGCCATCATCATTAATTCAGTTGGACTCAACTTAGAGGCTGATTTCTTCTCAACTTGAGAAGTGTCAATTGCCAAAACCTTTGCCGGGGAATCAGTTTTACCTATCGATATGGACTCAGTGGCTTTTACCTTGTTCATATCAACCTTTAATGCACTGGTGGCTTCACCACTTGGTGCAGTGTTAGTTACTGTCGATGGAGTATTATCCACAAAATTTCTAGTGTCTTGTACATTGCCTTGCTCAAAAATGGTCTATGTCAGTACAGACTGTACACTCTCCTTAGCTGTCAGTTGTGTTTGAATATTTATAGTTACTATCGGTTGTGTCAAAACTGGAGTTGAACTGCCCAAAATACCTTTCCCTTTTAATTTGTTAGGAATGGTGGAAGATGTTGCCCTTGCAAATTATTCTTGAGATGTGAGAAAGTCTGGGTTTTTCTGAAAGAATTTGGTCCATCCCTTACTTGTCTCATTTACCACCTCATTTACTCTCCCCATCATAAGGCTTATCTGTCAAGATTTACTACTGAAGATTGTCCTATTTGTAGTGTCAATACATCTTTTCATAATCTCATTATTTACAGTACCACACAATTCCAAAAGTGCTACTTCTTTGATCTCCCTATCTCTCTTGACAATGTCAAGTCTCCTATCCTCAAGTTTATTATACACGGATAAAGGTATCTCCTTCAAAATTTCAATTAAAGCTTTCTTATAGATGTCTATATACAACAAAATAGCCTCTTCTAATTCACTTTTCTCATTCTCTTCTAAATCTTCATAATACTGAGACGTGTTTTTCAATATTCCATCTTTTGTAATTTCATCAATACGCTCAACATAGTTCATTGTGGTCTTATCGGTTCCAGTATCATCACCCTTCTACTTTTTTCTTGTGGTTGTTGGTGTGACTGAATTCCTCTTCTACATAGGCTTCCTTGCCAGTGGTGGAGGTGCACTAGGCTTAGTTGCCTTTCTAACAAGTCTCCTCCTAGGATTTGCCTTCTTCTTCTCTACCGGTGGCTTTACCACATTCTTCCTTTGTACCCTTCTGAAAGCCAGAGGTTCATTATCCTTTGGATCAGAGTCTGAAGTGATAGGGGAAATGTGAACTTGTGGCTTCTTCACTTTTGCAGTACCAACCTCTACCGGTTTAGCAACCTATTTTGATTTGGAACCCAGTTGAGTGTCTATCTTATTGAGTGCATCTTGTACATATGCAGACATCTTTTCTATTTTCTTCTCTCTTCTCTTCCTGTTAAAATTGGTTTTCACTTCAAGAGCCTTCTCTCTTGTTGTACCAAAATGTTTTGTCTTATCATCTAAAGGGGCATCTAACATCATCTTTGCATAGAGTTCAAAAATGCTATCATCCACCTCATATCCAAGCACAATAATCCAAATTTTCCTAGGTTCAACTACTTCCATAAGAGTTTCATCAGTTTTTACCATGAAACAAATATTAGTGGAATACTTCTCCATAATGTTCTTTGACATTCTCTCCCTTTTCCTCATGTTTTCTTGAAAATTCTTAAAATACACCCAAAGTTTCTCATCTTTGCTGGCACCAAGACTGGTGATAGCTTTCTTGATTTGCATACTTATCAGTATGTCATGAGTCCAATGCTTCTTCCCTATACTGGGTAGCTCATTTAGGAAGTAAAGCATTAAACAAACAATCAAGTTTCCATATCTAAAGGTGCCTTTCTTGATTCCTTTGATCTTTCCAAGGTTTAACATCAACTCACTCCTCATCCACTCACATAGATCATATTTCACATTATTCCTCAGCATTTGATATACAACATGAATGCATGAACTAGCAACAGAACTCAATCAGTTGGATTGAGTTAGCTTGTAACCTATGATCATGCTCGCAAACTTTATATCTGTGTCGGTGATTGTGCTTATCCTCATTGATCTGGTATTAGGTGTAGCACTAGTGAGTTTCTCAAGCTTTGTGTTGGAAATTTTCTTTCCAGGTTCTTGTCTGACCCTAGGTAAGCTGGTGACAGCTTGAATTGCCTCTTTCATGATCATGTAAGGCCTATCTAGCCAAATAAATTCATTGTGAACCCTACTCAGAATGTATCTGATCACCTCATCTTTGAATTCTGGTATGTACAAAATACCGATTAACCCTAGATCCTCAATTGCTTTGAATTCTGATATGATGGTTCTTGACTCTCTGAGTATCACAAATTAATACATGATTTTGATGTCTTCAGTGCCCAAGTCCTCAAGGGTGCAGTAAATGTATGCCCTCACATCTTCGAAATACATTACATTGTTGAGAACCCTATAAAATGCTCCCATAGAGTTCATTTTTAGCAATTTTAGGAACCTCCTTAAATTTTGGCCTTAACCTATCCTTGAATTGGACAATGGTGGGATTTGCAATAAAAGTAGGAGTGGAAGGTCCAGATGCCATATCAAAAAATACCTGAAAGTGAGTGTCGGTGGAAGATTGATAACTGCTCAAAATCTTTTCACAATGCTTCTACTCACTCTTGACTCACCTTTACTTTGCTCTAAATGCTTGAATTCTCGATGAGTGAAAATGAATTCACTTACCCTCTTTTATCAGCAAATAAAACCCTAATTTTCTATAATAAATGCTTCACTAACAACCCTACGGATGCTAGTTTCATAGTTATGTGTTAGGTGAATGTTAGGAACCAGGAAGGACAACTGAGAGGGGGGGGGTTGAATTAGTTGTTAATAAATTATAACCCAAAATAAATTATTCCAACTTAAAACTTAGTTCTGCTGAAATAGAATAACAATTATATTATTACCAGTATAACTTAATGCATGAAATAGAAAGAAAAACAATATCCACAACACATGACACAAAGATTTTGATGCGGAAAGCCTATAAGGGGAAAAACCATGGTGGGAAACCTTACCCAAAATCAGATGATACTACAGCAGATAGTAACTAAATACAATAAGGGATCTGCACATGCAGAAAGGCCAACCACCTACAACTCACTACTCAATCAAAAAATAGGAGTCACAGTGACTACAATTGGATGGTTACATCCAATAACAATGTACTACTTCAATATAGCATCTACAATGTTGGATTCAGTACCGGTTTAAGCTCTAACCATGAGTGTCAAATACCTTCATAACCTTTCCTTCAACCTTTAGATAATATTTGCATGATCCGCACAAGGATCTGCTTATTTTTTCTCTTCACAATGATCTTCAATATTCATACACACTCATAACAATCTTCAATAAGATCTTACAATTATTTATACAAAACCCTAAGACCTTATGATTAGGTCGGCTCACTAAAGATATTACATTTAAATCAATTAAAAAATAAGTCTTGATGCGATACAATATGTCAGCCTCAATACATTTACAGATTATCCAATCAATAAACCATTTGCAAAACGTGCCATGTTGATCTGGAACATGATATCTTGTACCGGTCCATAACCTAGACTTATCTATTGGTTAAGGCAAATATGTGAACCCGATTAGTCCAATAAGTAAAACACCAAATGTAAACATCCAATCCATGTCTTTGACATAACCAAATAATCTCTATATGATAACAAGTCATCATCAACTTCCCAAGCCATCAGTGAAACATATACCGGTGACTGTGCATAAGCTAATATCCATGTCGAGACCATAATCTGTCGGTTCAACAACAAACCAATATAACCAGAGTGCCAAATCAACAATATAGACCTCTAGAAAGATAAGTGTTGACATCAATGACAAAACCAATGCAACACATGACAAAGTCATCCATAATACCAACAATCTCCCCCTTTGGCATTGATGGAAACACTAGATGGAAAAACATCTAAGTGCCAAAAACAGAATGCCAAAAACCAACAATCTCCCAAAATAGATCAATACAAAGTTTTGTACCGAAAACAGAAACCAAAACCAAAACGAAAATACATCTCTTCAAAAATACATCTCTCCCCAATCTTCAATGTACAATGTTTTTTCCAGAGACATCTCCCCCCCTTTGACATAAAATGCCAAAGTAGTCAAAAATAAAAACATAACAGACAACTAGCTACTCCCCCTAAGTAGTAGCTCTCCTTCATCAAGGTTGGAAAAAGATTTTTATGTTAGTCCCTGTCAGTTTGATGCCAATCTTCATCATTCAAGTCTCTGCCAGTGGGGAAATTACCCCAAGCTATTCTCTGAGATATTGAAATGTTTACTTAGGAAAGGCTTTGTAAAGATATCTCCAATTTTCTCCTTAGTATTCACATAAACCAATCTCACTTCATTTGCTTCAACATTTTCTTTCAGAAAATTATACTTAATAGAAACATGCTTTGTTTTAGAGTGAAATACCGGATTCTTTGATATATCTATTGCTGTTGAATTATCACAATGAATAATTACTAGTTCTTTGCATTTTACCTTGATATCCTTCAACATTTGCTTGATCCATAATACATGAGTGCAACTAGTTGCTGTTGTAATATATTTTGCTTCTATTGTAGATAATGATGTACAAGTCTTCTTCTTGCTAATCCATAAAATTTACCTTCTGCCAAGAAAGAATGCTCCACCAATGGTATTCTTTCTGTCATCCACATCTCCTACCCAATTTGCATCTATATATGCACATAACTCAAAATTGTCACTCTTAGTATACCATAAACCAAGATTTGTTGTGCCTTGTAGGTACCGAAAAATATTTTTTACTACACTTTCATGATTTTCTTTAGGATTGCTTTGAAATCTTGAAACAATACTCACTGCATATATTATATCAAGTCTGGTTTGTGTCAAATATAGTAACCCTTCAATCATAGATTTGTACCTTGCCAGATTTATAGGAGCTGAATCATCCTTTAATATCAATTTATCTATTGTAGTCATAGGAGTGCTTACTAGTTTGGAGTTTTCCATTTCAAATTTCTTCAAAATTTTCATCAAGTATTTTGTTTGACATATGAATTTACCATTATCTATTCGAGAAATTTGCAAACCTAGAAATTTTTTTATCTCTCTAATCATAGACATTTCAAATTCTTTTTGCATCTTGTTAGCAAAGTCTTTGCATAGCTCTTCTCCTCCAAAAATGATATCATCCACAAATACTTCAATAACCAAATTGTCACATTCAGTGATTTTGTAATACAAATTACTGTTAGCATTACCTTTTGTGTATCCAGGATTTAAAAGATATTTATCCAGTCTAGCATACCAAGCTTTGGGAGCTTGCTTCAATCCATATAAAACTTTCTTTAAACTACAAACCATATCCTTATTATCTGTTAATCCATCAGGTTGTTCAATGTAAACTTCTTCTTCAAGATCTCCATTCAAATAATACACATTTTACATCCATCTGATAAACTTTATAGTTATTGTGAGCTGTAAATGCAAGAAATAGTCTTACTGCTTCAATTCTAGCTATCAGTGCAAAGGTTTAATTATAATCAATTCCTTCTTTCTGAGAATAACCATTACAAATGAATCTTGTTTTGTTTCTGATTACTTCACCATCTTCATTAAGTTTATTTCTAAATACCCATTTAGTTCCAATTACATTTTTGTCTTTAGGCCGGGGAACTAATGTCCAAGTATTATTCTTTTCAATATGTTCTTGTAGACGTCTAAAAATGGTCAATGCTTGCAGAATCGTACTTTAACATTTGCGCATTGCCTTATTTTAGGGTTTTTGCATCGCATTAACATTTCTCCTATGTCACGCACTTGGTCTTTATCATTTGCGAGCATCGAGTCCTTCTTCTGCATTCTTCAGTTGTCTCGCTTTCAAATTTGGTCTTGTCGATAACAATCTTCAGTCATGATTTTGGTCAATCTTATCCTATCACATCAATGTACGTGTTCATTTGTCATCATGTTGGACATCGTCAATCCTAATTAGGGTTTTGTCCTCTTATCAATCTTATCATTTTGTGATCAATTTGTCATCGATCATTGTCCTCTTATCAATCTTGTCATTTTACGATCGATTTATCATCGATTGTTGTCATTTTCAATCTTATCATTTTGCGATCAATTTGTCATCGACCGTTGTCCTCTTATCAATCTTGTCATTTTATGATCGATTTTTCATTGATCATTGTCATTTTCAATCTCGTCATTTTGTGATTGGTTTTTCATCAATCATTGTCATTTTCAATCTTGTCATTTTGCCATCAATTTGTCATCGATCATCGTCTTTCTCAATCATGTCAATTTGGATCAATTTGTCATTGTTCCTCGTCAATTGGCGCATTTGTCAATCAAATCACTTATCAGCACTGGTCTTTTATCAATTCAAAATCATGATCGAATCGACATCAAATCAATCTTACATCAAGACCTAATTGTCATCCTTGTATTTCTAATTCATCTTCTAGGGTTTCATGATTTATTCATTTAACCTTGTTTGTCATTTTCTCTCCATTTTCTCTCTAGGATAAATAATTTATTTATCTATCCTAAGTCTTCTTGTCACAATTAAATGTTTATTTAATTGGATAATTAATTCCTCCTATTTTTGTAAATTAATTAATGAATGAGAAATTATTAATTAATTTACCTAATTTTCATCAATTTCCTAATTTCCAAGTCATCATTTCTAACCTAATTTTCTAATTTCTCCTAAATTCCTAAATGTCGATTTCTATTTCAACTTCTTGTCATAAATCCTTGCATAGCAATTTGTCATAAATTGTCATAAATCCTTGCATAGCAATTTGTCATACACATGTCATAATTTTGCTATTCTTGATTTGAATTTTCATTCGAATCACTTTCATGCTAATCTTGTCTTTTCTCCAATTTATCTATAAATTGGATGAATTTCTTCAATCAAGGCCCCTAAACCCTGGTCGAATCAATCACGCTTCGAGTATTCTTGCGCTACTATCTTGTCTACTTTCTTTCACATCATGCTTATGCACTAGTAGGTGAGATCCACAAACAAAGCTATTTGAAGGAGAAAGAAGGACAATGGAGCAACATGAAGGAGACATTCAAGTTTGCAATGGTTTGCGTTTGAATTGATGTCTTGTTTTCATGTCTTCATTAAGTGTAATTAGGATTGTTATCATTGCAATTGAATTTTCATGATTGAACTAGGCTAATATTGATTTGCTTTGATGATTTCCAGAATCCTATCTTACATTAATTGGTCATACAACTATGTCATACAACTATGGCCAATTAATGTAAGATAGGAATTTGGAAATCATCAAAGCAAATCAATATTAGCCTAGTTCAATCACGAAAACTCAATTCCAATGATAACAATCCTAATTACACTCAATGAAAACATAAAAACATTTAGGAATTTAGGAGAAATTAGAAAATTAGGTTAGAAATGATGACTTGGAAATTAGGAAATTGATGAAAATTAGGTAAATTAATTAATAATTTCTCATTCATTAATTAATTTAAAAAAATAGGAGGAATTAATTAGGAAATTAAATAAACATTTAATTGTGACAAGAAGAATTAGGATAGATAAATAAATTATTTATCCTAGAGAGAAAATGGAGAGAAAATGACAAACAAGGTTAAATGAATAAATCATGAAACCCTAGAAGATGAATTAGAAATGCAAGGATGACAATTAGGTCTTGATGTAAGATTGATTTGATGTCGATTCGATCATGATTTTGAATTGATGAAAGACCGGTGCTGATAAGTGATTTGATTGACAAATGCGCCAATTGACGAGGAATAATGACAAATTGATCCAAATTGACACGATTGAGAAAGATGATGATCGATGACAAATTGATCGCAAAATGAGAAGATTGAAAATGACAACGATTGATGACAAACCAATTGCAAAATGATGAGATTGAAAATGACAATGATCAATGACAAATCGATCATAAAACAATAAGATTGAATATGACAATGATTGATGACAAACCAATGACGAGATTGAAAATGACAACGATCAATGACAAATCGATCGTAAAATGACAAGATTGATAACAGGACAATGATCGATGACAAATCGATCACAAAATGACAAGATTGATAAGAGGAGAAAACCCTAATTAGGATTGATGATGTCCAAAATGATCACAAATGAGCATGTACATTGATGCAACAGGATAAGATTGACCAAAATCATGACTGAAGATTGTTATCAACAAGACCAAATTCTAAAGTGAGACAACTAAAGAATGCAGAAGAAGGACTCGATGCTCGGAAATGATAAAGACCAAGTGTGTGACATAGGAGAAATGTTAATGTGACGCAAAAACCCTAAAATAAGGCAATGCGCAAATGTTAAAGTACGATTCCGCAAGCGTTGACCATTTTTAGACGTCTACATTTTGCCCCTCTTTGAGACAATGAGATATTAAGTGTTGTTTCAAAGAACAATAATGAAAATGCTCTAGACACTGACAATGACACATGCATGGCCCCTTGAGGAATTGGCCAAAAACATCCACAAAAGAGGCCAATTGATCGATAAGAATGATAGAGCATGATAGGAGCAAACATACTGAAAATCGGAGATCAGATATACGAATGACAAGCAATTGAAGGTGCAAAAGACCATGACCAACATGAGATGGAGAGAGTGCACGTCCATCTATGCACTAACAAAGATCTATAAATGAGACAAAGAGAGTGAAAAGTGCTCATTTGCACTAGCCCAAAGAAGAGGATTTGTTGCTCTAGAAACGGAAACATGCATAGAGATGGTGAACATTCCAATGGCAGATCACCTTGGAGAACGCGTATGAACCTATAGATGACTAGATGATGCGGGAGCAACAGTATGTATCTCAAAAACCCATATTGTCAATTTGATGAATTTTGAGCGCTTGCGGGACATTGCGGGGCCCACAGGGAATGCAAAAACTGACTTTTGCGCCTGTGTGAGCACATCCTGCACTTGTGTAGGGTACACAGGCATAGTTCAATGCAACATAGGCATAGGATATAGAACACAGGCGCAGTTGTGCCTTGGGAACTCAATTTTGGTCAAAAACAACATGCAAATGATTCGAAAATAGGGGATAAGGGTAGGATAGGTCAAAATAGATTAGAAACACCCTAATTTGGACATGAAATAAGGAAATATAGCCCATAGGAGCAAACCATAAAATTGACAAAATGTGCCCCAACTGTGATGCAGAGTCGACAGTATCCACTGATTACGCGGGAGAACCGACCAGACTACTTCATGTTATGACATAGACTCAGAAGCATGGACAGAGATACATTAGCAAGACTTGAGATATACTATATCACATTCATGCCCAAGATTAGGGCAAACACAAGACTGCTTACCACATTGGCAGAGCGATGGCATTCAGAGACCTCCTCATTCCATCTGGCAACTGGAGAGGCGACTCTGACACTAGAGGATGTATGGTGTATCCTCCACATTCCAATTCATGGAGAGATGATAGAGTATGACCTAGTGACAGGGAGAGATGCTTTGTGCAGATTATTTGAGTGTAACGCAGATGATCTGGACATCGTAGAGAGGGAGATTGGCTGGGAGACCATGGCATCAGAGTATGATCGATGATATGTGGTCATAGCAGTGGTGAAAGCATGTCTATTAGCAGGAGATAGATGAGGACATGGATTCCCTATTGGACGGGGAAGAGTGCTAGAGTGGATGACGATAGAGGGTATGGTGTATGCATGGGGACCATGTGTACTTGCTATGCTATATTTTCAGTTGCATCAGATAACATATCAGGGAGTGGAGACTTTGAGCTGTGGAGTCACACTGTTACAGGTATGGGCATTTGAGCACATAGTCATATGTCGACCGATTGTAGAGAGACAGGTAGTACCACACCAACCATATGTGTACTATTATGGGGGAGCACTGAGACAGGGTCCTTTTGGATACATATTGTATTGGCGACATGAGCTAGACAGATTGAGAGAGTTCACATGGAGGCCATATCTTGATTGCCCTGGATGGTCAGATGATAGTGATGAGCTATCGTATTGCAGATAGGAGAGGTACCTAATTGGGTGACCAGTGAATCACCAGAGAGTAATTAAGATGTACCTACCAGAGAGAGTCAGATGATAGTTTGGAGAGAGGCAGGATGTACCTAGAGGGACTTCACACTTTGCCTGATCTCACAGAGAGACGAGTCAGTGGGGGAGAATGATTCAGCCACACATAGCATATGCCGACTTCACAAAGCTATAGTAGAGACAATGGGATTGGAGATTTGATGTGGTGGACGCTAGGATGACAAAGGAGTATGAGCAATGGTTTGCATGACGACAGCCAGTGCCACTGACAGATCCCAATATTTCGGTACCAAGGAGACAGGAGGACTTCCCACTCACGGGAGAGGAGGAGGGAGATGATGAGGATAGAGATGAGGATGAGGATGGGGATGAGGATGAGGGGGATGATGAGGATAGAGATGATGAGGGGGATGACGATTATGAAAAAAAAATAAAACATTGCATAGTGACATGTCTATTGAAACAAGGTTCCAAGCACCAATGATGCAACAAAGTTTGACATATCAACCGACAATGCAATCACAATTCTATCCAACCCAACAACAAGGCAATATTGATCAAACTTTTTATGATGAAACAAGTCTTCAAATACAAAAACTAGAGGAGAAGCTAGCTCAGGAAAAGGAGATTTTGGAACAAAAAGTGAAAAACATTGAGAAGAATAGATCACAAATGTCCAAAATGTTTCAAAAATTTCCAGGTTGAAATCCAAAGATTGAGCCAATTGATGTAAGATCTCTTCTTGAACGATCAGATATACCAGCTCTCCTCTCACAAATAGAGATGATGAAACAATTTCAAGAAAAGAGACAACATTAATTTCAACATTATGTGCCTCCACAACAAGAACAAGGAGGTGTTTACTATCAATCAGATTTTCAACCATCACAACCAATGGTCCAACATATACAACCAACACAACCAATGGTCCAATTTCAATAATATGTCCAACCAACTATACAATGTCAACAAATGGTGCAACCAATGGTGGAATATCAACAAGTTCAATCAACATATCAATGTCAACAACCACAACCAAACATTCAAAAACAAAACTTGCAACATGCACCAAGCCAAATTTTGAACATGTCAAACCAATTAGATCAACATCTAGTTCAAAATCAAAACATGACATCAAACCAAGACCAAATTCTTGCCAAACAAGTTCAAATTCCAGATACAACTATGTCAAAACCTTGAAAGAAAGGTGGCTTTATTTCAATGATCTTAAGGAAATTACCAAGTGAGTTCTTTGAGGAAGATCAAAATAATACACTTATGTCTAGCAATGCCTCATCCCCCCACAAACAAATTGACTCTCTAGTGGCATCTATCCCTACACCTTTAGAAATTTCACAAGAACCTTCCATATTGTCCTCATCAAACAATACACCCAAGGATGCAATTATCCAAGGGCTATCCATAATTGATTGCCAAGATAATCCAATTCATGATGGACATCCTTGTCATGTTTCAGAAATACAAGACCCAATTCCACCATGCACTTTATTGCCATTACCAATTTTAGAGGACCCCATTCGAAGTCCCTCTTCCTCATGTTCAAGCATTGATTCCCTGCCAAAATCCATCACACTTGTTCAAAGTGCATTTGCTTCATGCCAAAACATTTATTCCTTGTCACAATCCTCCATGCATATCCAAAGTCCAACCCCATGTCAAGAGGATAATTTAGAGCATGCAGAAACATGTCTTGAAATAGATCAAGATCAAGATCTTCAAACCTTATCATCCCATCCAATTGTTGACCAGGACCCCATATTCCCAAACACTCATGATGATTCCCCTATTCTTGTCCATCCTATCCAAAATCCTATTGACACTCCATTCCCTGAGAAAGATCAAGATATCCCAGTCCATCCAATCCCAAATGATCCCCTTCCATTTCTTGAAAAAAATGTCCTTTCAAATCCCATTGGCATTCCACTTCCTAAGAAAGATCAAGATATCCTTTCCATCCTTTTGAATGATCCCATTGAAAGTCAAGAGCAAAGCACCTTTAAAGAGGATTCGAATGATCTTCCTCCTTGTCAAGATCAAATTATTCCTTCAGATCCTCCACAAGATCCACTTGTTCCTCCATCTCCTTGTCCTAATGCTCCATATACACTCCAAGATCTCGTTTCTTGTGATGATCCCATTATTTCTCCCATTCCATCTCTTGAAGAGCCTATCATTGAACCATGTCCACCACACAATCCTAGTCCCCCTCATGATCCTAATCCCCCTCATGATTCTAACATGTTAGTGCAAGATGTTCATGAACCCTCGACATGCATAATGGGTTCTTCCACTTTGGTGCAATCCGATCCACTTCAAGATCTCATTATTTCTCTCCTATCATACCCACCTCATAATGGACTCGCGTCTTCTTCCCAAAGAAAAGAGTATCCTACAAGTAAAAATATTCATAAAGGCAAAGGAGTAGATCTCTATAAGCAAAAATCCCTTCATGTTAAAGAAAATATTAAGGGTCATGGCCTCAGTGAAATTCCTCAAGATGTGAGTACCCCTACTAAATCCAACATCCCTTCAAAATCCAAACATACACCTTCCCCATCATACTTTCCATCCATCTTAGGTCCTTATATCCCTTTGTCCTCTATGCAAGGTCAACAAAGGCACACATCCTTGAGTAAATTTCATCAATCCAAAAGAAGTCCATTTCATTCCTATCCATCCATGCATTCCTTTCCCCCTCCAAGCAATTTGGATGCCAAGTATAAAAGTCGTAAGTCTAGAAATCCACATGTATTCAAGGATCAACATGTCAAAGCAAAGAAAAATATGATCCAAAAAGAAAAGGAAAAATCTAAAAGGTCACAAAGGCCCATTGCTAAAAAACAAAAGTCAAAATCTATATGGGTTCCTAAATCCCTTGTGCAAGCAATGCACTCCAAGGAACCACAAAAGCATGACAAATCAAAAACCATGTGGATCCCTAAGCGGCTTCTTGAAGCACAAAAGCCTAAAGAAACATCAAAATTGGGATCTAAAATTACTATTCCTCCATCCAGACCTTCCAAGTCTATTCCTTCATCACCTTCATCATCCATTTTGGGCTCTTATGTCCCAAAATCCCAAGCTATTTCTCCATCCAAATCTCACAATCTGAGATCCATTTTTCCTCCATCAATCCACCAGTCAAGGTGTGTGCCAATGTTGATCTTGCCAAAATTTCCGTCCACTAATGCCCAATTCTTCCAATACCCTATCCATTATCCAGTGCATATTTTTCATCCTTCAATCCCTCTGATCCCATCCTTTACATAAATCCTTGTCTTAATTTCATCTCTTTTCCATGTCCTTATTCTACCAACGTCTTTGAGCATACTTTTAAAGGTCATGGTCCATTTTTTTTTTCAAGGCTACTATCCAAACAAAAAGATGTTTGAGTCCTTCTTCCATCTCCTATCATGTGTCCATCTTCTATTGAAAAAGTCAAAATACAAAAAAAAAAATCAAAAGCTCAAAAATACAAAAAAATAAAAAAAGTGAAAAAAAAAAGTAAAGCAAAAATAATTTGTCCACTGGTGAAAACCTGGCATACAGGTGCCTTGGGAAAGTACCATGATGAAAACCTGGCAAACAGGCATCATGCATAATCTATGAACTTCTTGCACACCACACTTGGGGGCAGGTTTCCTCCTTCATATCCTATTGCCCTTCATTATCCTATCATACCATGTCATTACTCTTCATATCCTATCATCCCTCATGTCCAATTTACCTTTCCACCTTTGATCTTGACAAGGCTGAGGAACTTCATGAGCATCACACATTTTGTTTGCATCTTTTATTCCATCATAGCTTTTGGTCATTTATCCATTTGCTTATTATAACTTTTCATCCATATTCCCTGTCTTATTGCAACTTTCTGCCACTATCTCGTATCCTATCCCGACCTTCAGTCCATGTCCCTTATCCATTCTTGGTCTTGCTTATCCTATTCATATCTTATCACTATCTATACACTCTTTTTCATGCCTTGATCTTGATCTGACATAAGGACACAAAATTTAAACATGGTTTCAAAAACCTCTTGACATGTCCCTCATGCCATGTCACTACTTTACATTGTCATATCTAGTCTCTTGTCCCATCACGCAATAGACCTTGAAAATTGCATCCACATTGTCTCCATGATAAAAGGCCTATATCTTCCCTCTATCCACCATCATTTCAGAAAGCCTATTTATTCACCTATCATATTCCTTGCCTTGCTAGACACTGGAGGCAAAATCCCTAAAAAATCAAATAATGTCCTAAAATAATCCAAAAAAATCAAATAATGTCCTGAAATAATCCAAAAAAACTGAAAAATGTCCTGAAATAATCCAAAAAAATTGAAAAATGTCTTGAAATAATCCAAAAAAAATTGAAAAATGTCTTGAAATAAATCCAAAAAAAAAATTGAAAAATGTCCTAAACAAAATCCCCAAAAAGTCAAATAAAGTCCTGCAAAAAAATGAACACAAAAAAATTGTACACACTCGAAAAGTTAAAGAAAAAAAAATATATCCTCTTGGTGCATAAGACAGATCATTGAGTATACATCCAACGACATGCAATCACACACTGTGCTTTAATGAAATCACACATTCACAGATGAACTTTTTCAATCAAACCAGACATTCAAACTGATCACAATTGTCATATCAATTAGTCAACATCAATATCACTCATCCTTGGCACACTATCATGGGTCTTATACAGGGTGTGGTATACTCAAAACCAGACTATGTCCTATCTTAGATGGGGAACTGCATTCCCTGAAACTAGACAACATGAACGTCCTATCAACACTTTCAACTTTTGACAATGAAGATCAAGATGTTTGTTTGACTTGTTGGAATTAGCGAGTCTTATCATTTATTGATTTATCTTTGATCATGTTCCTATGTTGCTCGATGATGTCACTGAGTGATTTAGAGTGACCGGGATGGTTCATGGTCCCTTTCCTTTTTTTTTGTTGTGATTGTTGTTTGTGGAATGTTTGTTACAACCTGGGGCAACTATATCATTGGGTGTCTATGATAAGTACGTTCGCTTTTTGAACACCGCACATACCTCGACCCTTGATGTATGCACCCTAGGATGCTTCACTCATTCCTTGTGTGTGATGTGTTTGTCTTTTGCAAAAAGGGTTGTGTTTCAGCTTTGGCCTTCAATGCCATGATGCTACGCATCCATTTTGCTACATTAAATAAAGGTTCTCACCTACAAAGTGCATTACTGAAAGCAAGTTTTTCTTTGTCTCTAACTGTCCTCTGTCTCATTTCTTCTTACTAACATTTCTTTTGTCAGTTTGAGTATTCAGTTCGGTCTAGTGCTCTAACCTCCAAAACACGTAAGCTACATCCTGCATTCATCGGTTAGTACATTACATCAAGCATCACATCAAGCATTTTTATCCATTTTCATATTATAAATGCATCAAAAACACATCAAAATTTATCCATACATATTCCATAATAAATAGTGCATATGCCATCCATACATGGAAAATAACATAAGTCATAACACATTGCATCCCATCATATTGATGCATATCATATGATATATCAAAATAATATCGGAGTACATAATTGGACTGTCTATCCTAAGTATGGCCTACCAGCTGACTACATAATGTCAAACTACATCTGTCTTTGTCATACAGAGCATGTGCCTCGGTCACTGGGTGCTCCCTCTATCCTCCTCATCCCTGACATGTCTCAAGGATGATGTCCCTCCTACCCCAGATCTCGGCTATGGTGGTATCATAGGTCCACTCACCCCCATGCTGCTCACTGACCTCCGAGAGCATGCCCTACTCTCTATCCTTGATCATGCCTGATATGAATCTGCTCTCTACTCTAGTGGAACTACACTCTCGTATAGTGTCCTCCAATGGCGTATCTCCTCTTTTGTCTCTACCAACATCTGTGCCATCTCCCGTGCACTGCCATCCCTAATTGACCCAATATACTCAGTGACTCTCTGTTCTTCTCCCTATGCCTAAGCTATTGCTGTATCTTGAGCCGCTATAAGTCTGGCTATCTCTGCTCTGAACTAGTCTTGCTCTATCCTCAAGATGGCATTCTATCTCTCTAATGTTGCAATGTGATCATGCTGACTCGCTATGGTAGCCCTACACATCTCCATCTCCTCTAGGCTAGCTATCTCTGGCTCTATAGGTATATCCTACAATGACTCCTGCTCAGCTGAATCTTGCTCATAATCTTCATCCTCATCATCTCTATCCTCATCATCCCCCTCATCCTCATCACCGCCCTCATCCTCCTCATCCTCATCATCACCCTCCTTCTCTTCTATGAGTGGGAAGTTCTCCTGTCTCCTCGGTACCGAAATATTAGGATCTATCGATGGCACTGGCCGTCATCATGCAAACCATCTCTCATACTCCTCTATCATCCCGACATCCACCACATTTGATCTCCAATCCCACTATCTTTGTTGTAGCTGTGTGAAGTTGGCATATGCTATGTGTGGCTGAATCATCCTTACCCACTAACTCATCTCTCTATGAGATTGGGCAAAGTGTCCAGTCCTTCTAGGTACATCCTTCCTCTCTCCAAACTGTCGTCTGACTCTCTCTGGCAGGTACATCTCAATCACTCTTTGGTGATTCACTAGTTGCCCAATCAAGTACCTCTCCTATCTGCAATACAATAGCTGATCACTATCATCTGACCATCCAGGGCAATCAAGATATGGCCTCCATGTGAACTCTCTCAATCTGTCTAGCTCATGTCACCAATACAATATGTATCCAAACGGACCCTATCTCAGTGCTCCCCCATAATAGTACACATATGGTCGGTGTGGTACTACCTATCTCTCTGCAATCGATAGACATATGGCTATGTGCTCAAATGCCCATACCACAGCTCAAAGTTTGCACTCCCTGATATGCTATCTGATGCAACTAAAAATATAGCATAGCAAGTGCACATGGTCCCCATGCATACACTGTACCCTCTATCACCATCTTCTCTAGCACTCTTCCCCATCCAATAGAGAATCCATGTCCTCATCTATCTCCTACTAATAGACATGCTATCACCACTGCTATCACCACATATCATCGATCATACTCAGATGCCATGGTCTCCCAACCAATCTCCCTCTCTACAATGTCCAGATCATCTGCGTTGCACTCAAATAATCTGCACAAAGCATCTCTCCCTATCATTGGGTCATACTCTATCATCTCTCCATGAATCAGAATGCGGAGGATACGCCATACATCCTCTAGTGTCACAGTTGCCTCTCCAGTCGCCAGATGGAACGAGGAGGTCTCCGAATGCCATTGCTTTGCCAATGGAGTAAGCAATCCTGTGTTTGACCTAATCTTGGGCATGAATGTGATATAGTATATTCCAAGTCTTGCTAGTGTATCTCTATCCATGCTCCTGAGTCTATGTCGTAACATGATGCAGTCTGGTCAATTCTCCCGCATGATCAGTGGATACTATCGACTCTGCATCACAATTGGGGCACATTTTGTCAATTTTAGGGTTTGCTCCTATGGGTTAAATTTCCTTGTTTCATGTCTAAATCAGGGTGTTTCTAATCTATTTTGACCTATCCTACCCTTATCCCCCCTTTTCAGATCATTTGCATGCTATTTTTGACCAAAATTGAGTTCCCAGGGCACAATTATGCCCGTGTTCTATATCCTGCGCCTGTGTTGCATTGAACTATGCCTGTGTACCCTACACAAGCACATAATACCCTACAAAAGCACAAGATGCACTCACACAAGTGCAGAAGTCAGTTTCTGCATTCCCTATGGGCCCCGCAATGTCTTGCAAGCACTCAAAATTCATCAAATTGACAATATGGGTTTTTGAGATACATACCGCTGCTCCCGCAATGTCCGGTCATCTGTAGGTGCGTACATGTTCTCTAAGGTGATCTACCATTGGAATGTTCACCATCTCTCTGCACGTGTCCGTTTCCAGAGAAACAAATCCTCTTCTTTGGGCTAGTGCAAATGATCAATTTTCACTCTCTTTGTCTCATTTATAAATCTTTGTCAGTGCATAGATGGACATGCACTCTCTCCATCTCATATCGGTCGTAGTCTTTTGCACCTTCAATTGCTTGTCATTCGTATATCCGATCTAAAATTTTCAGTCTGTTTGCTCCTATCATGTTCTATCATTCTTATCAATCAATTGGCCTCTTTTCTGGATGTTTCCAGCCAATTCCTTGAGGGGGCATGCATATGTCATTATCAGTGTCTAGGGAATTTTCATTATTGTTCTTTGAAACAACACTTAATATCGCATTGCCTCAAAGAGGGGCAAAATGTAGACGTCTAAAAATGGTCAATGCTTGCGGAATCATACTTTAACATTTGCGCATTGCCTTATTTTAGGGTTTTTGTGTCGCATTAACATTTCTCCTATGTCATGCACTTGGTCTTTATCATTTGCGAGCATCGAGTCCTTCTTTTGCATTCTTCAGTTGTCTCACTTTCGAATTTGGTTTTGTCGATAACAATCTTCAGTCATGATTTTGGTCAATCTTATCCTATCGCATCAATGTACGTGCTCATTTGTCATCATTTTGGACATCATCAATCCTAATTAGGGTTTTGTCCTCTTATCAATCTTGTCATTTTACAATTGATTTGTCATTGATCATTGTCATTTTCAATCTCATCATTTTGTGATTGGTTTGTCATCAATCATTGTCATTTTCAATCTTGTCATTTTGCGATCAATTTGTCATCGATCGTCGTCCTTCTCAATCGTGTCAATTTGGATCAATTTGTCATTGTTCCTCATCAATTGGTGCATTTGTCAATCAAATCACTTATCAGCACTAGTCTTTTATAAATTCAAAATCATGATCGAATTGACATCAAATCAATCTTACATCAAGACCTAATTGTCATCCTTGCATTTCTAATTCATCTTCTAGGGTTTCATGATTTATTCATTTAACCTTGTTTGTCATTTTATCTCCATTTTCTCTACATTAATTGGTGAACCCAATGTGAACTAACCCCCTAATCATTCTTTTGAGTGCTTTTGAGATGATTTGCAAGTGAAAAACCCAAGAAACAGGGTAATGCAGGCCTTTCTGGGCACTTCTGTGCCTGTGTAGGAGCAATCTGCGCCTGTGTCAAGCATTTTTCGCTTGTGTCAAAGACTTTTGTGCTTGTGTCAAAGGGATCTACACTTGTGTTGCATCATTCTACGCCTGTGTTGTTGCATTCTGCGCCTATGTCAAGAATTTTGCGCCTGTGTAAGGCCAGAAACAAAGGTAAAAAAGCAGTGTTTTTACTTGCAAATTGATTTGTTTTGCATTATGTTTCTTCTTTTTGGTTTTATGGTACTAATTCTTTGTGCAGCACCTTGGCATTACACATGGCAAAGACAAAGATGAAACTACTAACAAATTTTATGCAGATTCGATAGTCAAAGATCACACATATCAAACTTCTAACTTGGTGATTTTGCAGGTTGCCTTATACTCCAACTAAACTTTGTGTTTGTAATTCATAATTAGGCACCTAGTATGATTGCTAAATAGGATGGAATGAACATGTGTTTGCTTTGATTGTCGAATTTGACATTGGAGTAGGAGAGTATGCTCTCATCCTTCTTAGGGTGATCAGAAATCCAGATCTTCGATACCATTCTCATGGCTCAGATTGTTTGTTACCTTTAGAGGGCCTGCCTTCTCAACCATTTGCTTTCTTTTGTAAGCAAGTGATAATCGTGAGAAGGGAATGACCCAAAGTGAGTATAGCTAGAATACCTTGGCATTCTAACTCACTATAAATAAATACCTGATGGGCAAAAGCTTTGAAGGAAGGGTTACATGGGAATTGTAGTTACTTGGGAAGTGATGACCCTTGAACTCTTTCTCATATCAACATCTAAGTAGGGCCTCACGGTCTAAATCATGCTTGTGTGACTACATTTGCTTGGTATCTTGGTGGGCTTAATGTCTCAATAATGGTTGCGTGACACCAAGGAGTAATGCTTAATAGAAATCCTTACTAAACACCTTGTATTTAGAGGCCAAAAATCCTTCTAGTTGCTTGAGAAGGACAAGTTTGGATACTTGGAAGAGATACTAAGTTCGCCATGGGGAGATTTCCATGGGGATTGATGCTTGGCTGCCCTGAGAAGTGAGTGCCATGGAGGGGAGCCCGTGGGGTCAAGCATCTATGTATTCTCCTTGAATCTCATAACAAGTCTACCTCTCAAGTACCTACTGCCCTTGCCATCCATAAGAAATGTTTGAATGAGCATGATTGTCTTGAGTCTAAGTTACAACATCTTGTCTTCTTTTCTTGTCAAAAGTTGAGTTGTGTCTCATTTCAAAAACAAGACAAATTGATTAAAAACAAGGTTAAACACAAGAGTATTTCATTCAACAAAGTTCAAAACACCTTCAAACATGGTTGTCAAACATTTTTCAAAATCTTGTCTAAACATTCATGTCACTTAGATTTAGGTTCATCCTAGGTTTGCATTTTCCAAATTCATTGTCAATTACAAAGGTTAGGTTTCACCTAGGTCATACTCCTTTGCATATCAATAAGGGTCATCCATTTGCATGTGTCCTCTTGAATTAGAGTAATACCATTTCATAATTCAACCTTAGGTTTTCTCTTAGATTGACATTGTCATACATTTGCATTTGCATCTTTATCCTCATAACATTAGGTCACATTTGCGTACCCTAGGTCTCTTCATCAAGCTTAGGTCATTATCATATCATATTAGGGTCATTTGCATAGTAATTTTCCCTTTGCATATAGTGTCAAAACTAGGTTTTGTCATACTTGAGTAATGCAAATCTTTGATAAACCCTAAAGTTATTGTTAGGAAATCTAGACCTTATCAAACTTTTGTATTTTGTCATCAATATCATTTTCGTCAAACCTAGCTTAGTATCCAAGCATATAGGTGAGAGATTGTCAATTTGTCCTATTGTCACTTGGTCCTTTTGTCCTTTGAGGTCTAGACATCATTTCAATTTCCTAAGGGTCTCATTTTTAGAATTGCATTCATGAGTTTGTCAAAATCTTGAAAAAAACAACAAAAACATTAAGGTGCATTGTCATCCTTTTTAGGTTGCATTTGTCAACCCCATTAGTTGCATTGCATAGTGACATGTTTGTTGAAATGAGGTCTCAACCTTCTTACAAAGCCATGTCATCACAATTGAGCAATCAATCATGTCAATCCAATCTCTACATGTCTCAGAACTTGGATCAAACTTATCATGATGATGTAAATGTCCAAATACAAAAACTAGAGGAGAAACTAGCTCAAGAAAATGAGATTTTGGAACAAAGAGTGAAAAACATTGAGAAGAATAGATCACAAATGTCCAAAATATTTAAAAACACTTCCAGGTCAAAATCCAAAGATTGAGTCAATTGATGTAAGATCTCTTCTTGAACGATTAGACATACCAGCTCTCCTCTCCCAAATAGAGATGATGAAACAATTTCAAGAAAGGAGACAACATCAATTTCAACATTATGTGCCTCCACAACAAGAACAAGAAGGTGTTTACTATCAATCAGATTTTCAACCAAAATAACCAATGGTTCAACCAATTGTTCAACATATACAACCAATACAACCAATGGTCCAATTTCAACAATATGTCCAACCAACTATACAAAGTCCACAACTAGTTCAACCAATGGTGGAATATCAACAATTTCAATCAACATATCAATGTCAACAACCATGACCACACATTCAAAAACAAAGGTTGCAACACACACCAAGCCAAATTTTGAACATGTCAAACCAATTAGATCAACATCTAGTTTGAAATCAAAACATGACATCAAACCAAGACCAACTCCTTGCCAAACAAGTTCAAATTCCAGATGCAATCATGTCAAAACCTTGAAAGAAAGGTGGCTTTATTGCAATGATCCTAAGCAAATTACCAAGTGAGTTCTTTGAGGAAGATCAAACTAATACAATTATGTCTAGCAATGCCTCATCCCCCCACAAACAAATTCACTCTCCAGTGGCATCTATCCCTACACCTTTAGAAGTTTCACAAGAACCTTCCATATTGTCCTCATCAAACAATACACCCAAGGATGAAATTATCCAAGGGCTATCCATAATTGATTGCCAAGATAATCCAATTCATGATGCACATCCTCGTGATGTTTCAGAAATACAAGACCCAATGCCACCATGCACTTTATTGTCATTACCTATTTTAGAGGACCCCATTCGAAGTCCCTCTTCCTCATGTTCAAGCATTGATTCCTTGCCAGAGTCCATCACAAATGTTCAAAGTGCATTTCCCTCATGCCAAACCATTGATCCCTTGTTAGAATCCCCCATGCATATCCAAAGTCCAACCTCATGTCAAGAGGATAATTTAGAGCATAAAGAAACGCGTGTTAAAACAGATGAAGATCGAGATCCCGAAACCTTATCATCCCATCCAATTGTTGACCAAGATCCCATTTCCCCAGACACTCGCAATGATTCACTTATTCCTGTCAATTCTATCCAAGAACACAATGTCCTTTCAAATCCCATTAGCATTCCACTCCCTGAGCAAGATCAACATATCCTAGTCCATCCAATCCCAAACGATCCCATTCCATTTCATGAAAAAATTGTCCTTTCAAATACCATTGGCATTCCAGATATCCCTTCCATCCTTTCCGATGATCCCATTAAAAGTCAAGAGCAAAGCACCTTTAAAGAGGATTCCAATGATCTCCCTCCTTGTCAAGATCAAATTATTCCTTTAAATCCTCCACAAGATCCTTTTGTTCCTCCATCTCCTTTTCCTAATGCTCCATATACACTCCAAGATCACATTTCTTTTGATGATCCCATTATTTCTCCCATTCCATCTCTTGAAGAGCCTGTCATTGAACCATGTCCACTACACAATCCTAGTCCCCCTCATGATCCTAATCCCCCCCATGATTCTAACGTGTCAGTGCAAGATGTTCATGAACCCTCGACATGCATAATGGGTCCTTCCACTTTGGTGCAATCCGATCCACTTCAAGATCTCATTATTTCTCTCATATCATATCCACCTCATAATGAACTTGTGTCTTATTCCCAAAGAAAAGAGTATCCTACAAGTCAAGATATTCATAAAGGACAAGGGGTAGACCTTCACAAGAAAGAACTCCTCAATATGAAAGAAGATCTTAATGGTCATGTCTAGACAGCTCACTCTCAAGATGTTGGTATCCCTCCATCAAGAGTAAAACATACACCTTCCCCATCACACCTTCCCTCCATCTTAGGTCCTTATATCCCTTCATCCTCTATGCAAGGTCAACGAAGGCACACATCCTTGAGTAGATTTCATCCATCCAAAAGAACTCCATTTCATTCATATCCATCCATGCATTCCTTTCCCTCTCCAAGCAATTTGGATGCCAAGTATAAAAGTCATAAGTCTAGCAATCCACATGTATTCAAGGATCAACATGTCCAATATAATTGACATGTCAAAACAAAGAACAATATGATCTATAAAGAAAAAGAAATATCCAAAAGGTCACAAAGGCCCATTGCTCAAAAACAAAAGTTAAAATCTATATGGGTTCCTAAATCCCTTGTGCAAGAAATGCACTCCAAGGAACCACAAAAGCATAAAAAATCAAAAACCATGTGGATCCCTAAGCGGCTCCTTGAAGCACAAAGGCCTAAAGAAACATCCAACTTGGCATCCAAAGTTGTTATTCCTCCATCCAACCCTCTCAAATTTTTTCCTCCATCACCTTCTTCATCCATTTTGGGCCCTTATGTCCTAATATCCCAAGCTATTCCCTCATCAAAATCTCCATATCCAAAACCCACTCTTCCTCCATCAGTCCATCACCCATCAAGGTGTGTGCCAATGTCGATCTTGCCTTCATTTCCATCCACTGAAGCCCAATTCTTCCAATACCCTACCTATTATGTGATGCATATTTTCCATCCTTCCATCCCTTTGATCCAATCCTTTGCATAAATCCTTGCCTTAGTTTCATCTCATTTTCCATGTCCTTATCCTACCAACATCTTTGAGCATACTTTTAAAGGTCATGGTCCATTTTTTTCAAGGCTACTATCCAAACAAATAGACGCTTGAGTCCTTCTTCCATCCCCTATCATGTGTCCATCTTCTATTGAAAAAGTCAAAATACAAAAAAGAAGTCATAAAAAGACAAAAGAAAAAAAGTAAAGTAGAAATAATTCATCCACTGGTGAAAACCTGGCAAACAGGCGCCTTGGGCAAGTACCATGATGAAAACCTGGCAAACAGGCGTCATGCGTAATCTATGAACTTCTTGCATACCATACTTGGGGGCAGGTTTCCTCCTTCATATCCTATTGCCCTTCATTATCCTATCATATCATGTCATACTCCTCCATTATCCTACTGTCCCTCATGTCCAATTCCTCTTTCCACCATTGATCTTGACAAGGCTAAGGATCTTCATGAGCATCACGCATCTTGTTTGCAGCTTTTAGTCCATCATAGCTTTTGGCCATTTATCCATTTGCTTATTATAACTTTTCATCCATATTCCCTGTCTTATTGCAACTTTCTGCCACTATCCCCTATCCTATCCCGACCTTCAGTCCTTGTCCCTTATCCATTCTTGGTCTTGCTTATCCTATTCATATCTTATCACTATCCATACACTCTTTTTCATTCCTTGATCTTGATCTGACATAAGGACACAAAATTTAAACATGGTTTCAAAAACCTCTTGACATGTCCCTCATGCCATGTCACTGCTTTACATTGTCATATCCAGTCTCTTGTCCCATCACGCAATAGACCTTGAAAATTGCATCTGCATTGTCTCCATGATAAAAGGCCTTTGTCTTCCCTCTATCCACCATCATTTCAGAAAGCCTATTTATTCACCTGTCATATTCCTTGCCTTGCTAGACACTAGAGGCAAAATACCTAAAAAATCAAATAATGTCCTGAAATAATCCAAAAAAACTGAAAAATGTCCTAAAATAATCCAAAAAAATTGTAAAATGTCTTGAAATAATCCAAAAAAAATTGAAAAATGTCCTGAAATAAATCCAAAAAAAAAATTGAAAAATGTCTTGAACAAAATCCCTAAAAAGTCAAATAAAGTCCTGCAAAAAAATGAACACAAAAAAATTGTACACACTCGAAAAGCAAAACAAAAAAAAATATATCCTCTTGGTGCATAAGACAAATCATTGAGTATACATCCAATGACATGCAATCACACACTGTGCTTTAATGAAATCATGCATTCACAGATGAACTTTTTCAATCAAACCAGACATTCAAACTGATCACAATTGTGATATCAATCAATCAACATCAATATCACTCATCCTTGGCACACTATCATGGGTCTTATATAGGGTGTGGTATACTCAAAACCAGACTATGTCCTTTCTTAGATGGGGTACTGCATTCCCTGAAACCAGACAACATGAACGTCCTATCAACACTTTCAACTTTTGACAATGAAGATCAAGATGTTTGTTTGACTTGTTGGAATTAGCGAGTCTTATCATTTATTGATTTATGTTCGATCATGTTCCTGTGTTGCTCAATGATGTCATTGAGTGATTTAGAGTGACCAGGATGGTTCATGGTCCCTTTCCTTTTTTTTTGTTGTGATTGCTATTTGTGGAATGTTTGTTACAACCTGGGGCAACTATATCATTGGGTGTCTGTGATAAGTACGTTCACTTTGTGAACGCCACACATACCTCGACCCTTGATGTATGCACCCTAGGATTCTTCACTCATTCCTTGTGTGTGATGTGTCTGTCTTTTGAAAAAAGGGTTGCGTTTCAGCTTTGGCCTTTAATGCCATGTTGCTATGGGTTCGTTTTGCTACATTAAATAAAGGTTCTCACCTACAAAGTGCATTACTGAAAGCAAGTTTTTCTTTGTCTCTAACTGTCCTCTGTCTCATTTCTTCTTACTAACATTTCTTTCGTCAGTTCGGATAGTCAGTTTGGTCTAGTGCTCCGATTTCCCCAAACACATATGTTGCATATTGCATTCATTGGTTAGTACATTTGCATTATATCAAATATCACATCGAGCATCTTATGAAGCATTTTATCCATTTCATATTATAAATGCATCAAAAACACATAAAAATACATTCATACATGGTGCATAAGTCATCCATACATGGAAAGTACACATAAGTCATAACACATTGCATCCCATCATATCAATGCATGTCATATCATATATCAAAATAATATCGGAGTACAAAATTGGATTGTCTGTCCTAAGTATGGCTCGCAGGCTGATTATATAATATCACACTACCTATGCCTCTATCACTAGGTGCTCCCTCTATCCTCCTCATCCCTACCATGTCTCAAGGATGATGTCCCTCCTATCCTAGGTCCTGGCTGTGGTGGTCTCATAGGTCCACTCATCCCCATGCTGCTCACTGACCTCCGAGAGTGTGCCCTGCTCTTTGTCCATGATCGTGCCCGATATGATGATGCTCTCTACTCTGGTGGAACTGCACTCTCATATAGTGTCCTCCAATGGCATATCTCCTCTCCGGTCTCTACCAACATCTGTGCCATCTCTCGTGCACTAGCATCCCTAATCGACCCAATATACTCAGTGACTCACTGTTCTTCTCACTATGCCTAAGCTATTGTTGTATCTTGAGCCACTGTAAGTCTGGCTATCTCCACTCCAAATTGATCTTGCTCTATCCTCAAGATGGCATTTTGTCTCTCTAATGTCGCAATATGATCATGCTAACTCGCTATGGTAGCCCTGCACATCTCCATCTCCTCTATCCTAGTTGTGTGTATATCCTACAATGACTCTTGCTCAGCTGAATCTAGCTCATAATTGTCATCCCCCTCATCATCTCTATCCTCATCATCCCACTCATTCTCATCCCCTTCCTCATCCTCATCTCTATCCTCATCATCTCCCTCCTCCTCTCCCGTGAGTGGGAAGTCCTCCTATCTCCTCGGTACTGGAAAATCAAGATCTATCAATGGCACTAGCCATTGTCGTGCAAACCATAGCTCATACTCCTCTATCATCCCAACGTCCACCACATCAGATCTCTAATCCCACTATCTCCGTTGTAGCTGTGTGATGTCGGCATATGCTATGTGTGGCTGAATCATTCTCCCCCACTGACTCGTCTCTTTGTGAGATCGGGCAAAGTGTGCAGTCCCTCTAGGTACATCCTGCCTCTCTCCAAATTGTCGTCTGACTCTCTCTGGAAGGTACATCTCAATCACTCTCTGGCAATTCACTAGTTGCCCAATTAGGTACCTCTCCTATCTGCAATACGATAGCTCATCACTATCATCTAACCATCCAGGGAAATCAAGATATGGCCTCCATGTGAACTCTCTCAATCTATCTAGCTCATGTCGCCAATACAATATGTATCCAAAATGACCCTGTCTCAATGCTCCCCCATAACAGTACACATATGGTCGGTGTGGTACTACTTGTCTCTCTACAATCAGTCAACATATGGCTATGTTCTCAAATGCCCATACCTGTAATAGTGTGACTCCACATCTCAAGGTCTGCACCCCTTGATATGCTATCTGATGCAACTGAAAATATAGCATAGCAAGTACACATGGTCCCCATGCATACACCGTACCCTCTATCGCCATCCGCTCTAGCACTCTTCCCCATCCAGTAGGGAATCCATGTCCTCGTCTGTCCCCTGCTAATAGACATGCTATCACCACTGCTATGACCACATATCGTCGATCATACTCTGATGCCATGGTCTCCCAGCCAATCTCCCTCTCTACGATGTCCAGATCATCTGCGTTGCACTCAAATAATCTACACAAAGCATCTGTCCCTATCACTAGGTCATACTATATCATCTCTCCATGAATTGGAATGCGGAGGATACGCCATACATCCTCTAGTGTCACAGTCACCTCTCCAGTGGCCAGATGGAATGAGGAGGTCTCTGAATGCCATCGCTCTACCAATGCGGTAAGTAATCCTGTGTTTTCTCTAATCTCGAGCATAAATGTGATATAGTATATTCCAATTCCTGCTAGTGTATCTCTATCTGTGCTCCTAAGTCTATGTCATAACATGAAGCAGTCTGGTCAGTTCTCCCACGTAATCAGTGGATACTGTCGACTCTGCATCATAATCAGGGCACATTTTGTCAATTTTAGGGTTTTCTCCTACGGGCTGCATTTCCTTGTTTCATGTCTAAATCAGGGTGTTTCTAATCTATTTTGACCTATCCTACCCTTATCCCCCCTTTTAGGATCATTTACATGTTGTTTTTGACCAAAATTGAGTTCCTAGGGCACAACTGCACCTGTGTTTTGTATCCTACGCTTTTGATTGGTTTGTCATCAATCATTGTCATTTTCAATCTTGTCATTTTGCGATCAATTTGTCATCGATCGTCATCTTTCTCAATCATGTCAATTTGGATCAATTTGTCATTGTTCCTCATCAATTGGCACATTTGTCAATCAAATCACTTATCAACACTGGTCTTTTATCAATTCAAAATCATGATCGAATCGACATCAAATCAATCTTACATCAAGACCTAATTGTCATCCTTGCATTTCTAATTCATCTTCTAGGGTTTCATGATTTATTCATTTAACCTTGTTTGTCATTTTCTCTCCATTTTCTCTCTAGGATAAATAATTTATTTATCTATCCTAAGTCTTCTTGTCACAATTAAATGTTTATTTAATTGGCTAATTAATTCCTCCTATTTTTGTAAATTAATTAATGAATGAGAAATTATTAATTAATTTACCTAATTTTCATCAATTTCCTAATTTCCAAGTCATCATTTCTAACCTAATTTTCTAATTTCTCCTAAATTCCTAAATGTCTATTTCTATTTCAAATTCTTGTCATAAATCCTTGCATAGCAATTTGTCATAAATTGTCATAAATCCCTGCATAGTAATTTGTCATACACATGTCATAATTTTTCTATTCTTGATTTGAATTTTCATTTGAATCACTTTCATGCTAATCTTGTCTTTTCTCCAATTTATCTATAAATTGGATGAATTTCTTCAATCAAGGCCCCTGATCCCTAGTCGAATCAATCACACTTCAAGTATTCTTGCGCTACTATCTTGTCTACTTGCTTTCACATCATGCTTATGCACTAGTAGGTGAGATCCACAAACAAAGCTATTTGAAGGAGAAAGAAGGACAATGGAGCCACATGAAGGAGACATTCAAGTTTGCAATGGTTTGTGTTTGAATTGATGTCTTGTTTTCATGTCTTCATTGAGTGTAATTAGGATTGTTATCATTGCAATTTAGTTTTCATGATTGAACTAGGCTAATATTGATTTGCTTTGATGATTTCTAGATTTCTATCTTACAGTTCTAATTCTTCTTCCATTTCTTTTATCCAATGTTTATCTTGACATGCTTCAACAATTGATGTTGGTTCAACTTGAGAAATTAAACATACCTCTTCATTTTCCAATCTTTCTCTAGTCATAACGCCTTGATTTTTATTTCCAATTATCTGATTTTCTGAATGATTCAATCCTACATACCTAGCTTTATTCTGATTTCCACTTACAAGTTGTTGTTGTTCAGTCACAATTGAGTTCTTTGATGATGTCGGTGTGACTAGTTCTTCATTTTGTTCTGGTGCAATTTGTGTCGGATCATTCATAATCATTTCTACTGCCAGTTCAAAACCTATAGATCTTTATTCTCCTCTAAAATGTTCATCTATCTCCACATTAGTACTCTTAATGATTTTCTACAATCTTTTATTATAACATCTATATGCCTTGCTTCTAGTTGAATAACCAAGAAATATTCCTTCATCACTTCTAGGATCAAATTTGCCAATAGACTCATCGCTCCTAATATAGCATTTGTTTCCAAATATTTGGAAATATTTAAGAGTAGGAGTATGACCAAACCACAGTTCATAAGGGCTCTTACCAATTTCACCTTTGATGTGAACTCTGTTGAAAGTATAAATTGTTGTATTTACTGGTTCTCTCTAGTACATATGAGGTAGATTTGTTTCCATCATCATGGTTCTTGATGCATCTAGTGTAGTTTTGTTCTTCCTTTCCACAACTCCATTTTGCTGAGGTGTCTGGGGTGTTGATAGTTGTCTTTTCATTCCATTCTCTTCACAGAATGCATTGAATTACCTAGATGTAAATTCTCCTCCTTGATTAGATCTCAAACATTTGATTTTCTTGGTGGTTTCATTCTCTACCATTTCCTTGTATATCTTGAATCTTCCAAAAGCTTTTTATTTCTCCCTGAGAAAAGTAACCCAACACATTCTAGAATAATCATCAATTATTAGCATAAAGGTTCTATCACCTTGAAGACTCCTTGTTCTTGCTGGACCACATAAATCAGTATGATTTAAATCAATAATATGATTGGATTTCTCAGAAATGCTCTTAAATGTTGTTCTAATTTGCTTTTCGATTTGACATTCCTTACATACCGGATTATGAGGTTTCACAATTATTGGTAAATCCCTTACTACCTTGGTTGAATTGATCTTTACAATGTAATCAAAATTCACATGACACGGTCTTTTATGCCATAACCAACTTTCATCAATCTGAGCAATCAAACATGTCTTATCATTGGTATTCAAATGAAATATATTACCTTTAGTCTGATTACCAGTTGCAATCTCCAATCCAGTTCTGTTCATGATTTCGCATTTTACATTCTTGAATGGTAATTGAAATCCTTTTTCCACTAACTAACCAACACTCAAAAGATTATTCTTTAAACCTTCAACATAATAAACATTGTCAATATTGTTCTTACCATCCAAAGATATAGTGCCTCTTCCTTTGATTAAACAAGCTTTGTCATCTCCGAATCTTACTATACCTCCATGAATTTCCTGTAATGATAAGAATTTGTTTTTATCACCATTCATATGATGCGAGCATCCACTATCAATGATACAGTCATCCTTTTCTTCAAATTTTGTTGCTAATACCTGCTATACCAATTTGATAATAGGTGTTGGTTGATCTTCTTTTAATGCAATAAATGACCATCCACTATCTATTGGATCATCATCAGAGTCATCTATAAACCTTCATCTACATAGTAACATGACTTATCTCTATTTTTCTTAAATCTGTATCTCTGATATTCAATGTTAGGTTTAGATGTTCTCTTAGATTCATCTCTTAGTCTTGCATGTCTATCAAGACACCTAGACACCATATGACCAACTTTATTGCAATTAAAACATTTGAAAGGTGTTTTACCTTTATACTCACTTACTGTTGGACCTTTAGGCATCTTCCTTGCAAATAGAGCTTCAAATTCTTCAAGTTCTTCATTTTCTCTCTTGATATCTTTGAGTTCTTCTGCATAAAGTGCTTTCCAATCAGATTTGTCAGATGATAATGATGATGTTTTAGAGGCTATATCAGTTTTGACTGTAGCAACAGGACCAAATTGTTCAAGTTCAAATGCTGAATGTTTTCCAACTAGAGTATCTCTAGATACTGATGTATTAGGCATTGTTCTCAACTCATTAATAGCTGTCACTTTCATTTTTTAAGCCGGTGGAAAAGCTCTTAAATCTTTAGAAACAATTTCATCTTTACTTAAAGATCCTCCACAATATTGTATTCCTAAAACAATTTCATTAACTCTTTCCATAAATGCAAAAATTCTTTCATCCTCTTCCATTTTAAAATGTTCACACCTGACCCAGTAACATTCCAGTTTTGCAATTTTATTAGTGGTATCTCCTTCATTCAATGTTTCTAGTTTATCCCAAATAGATTTTGTAGTAGATCTATTTGATAATCTCATGATTTGTTGATCTGATAATGTGCTCATAAGTCCTTCTTTTTCTTTGCCATCATTCTCCAAGTCTTTAGCCAAGGTCAATGGATAAGGGTTATTTAGAGTAGGAGCAATATATCCATTCTTTGTAACATCCCATATATCTCTTCCAATGTAGTTCAGATGTGTTTCCATTCTGATCTTCCATATACCATAGTTAGTTCCATCAAGTTTAAGACTGTCCTTCCTGAAAATATTTGCTGCCATACGATCTCCTCAAGCTGTTAGGCTTCTACAAAAGAGGACTAGCTCTAATACCAATTGTTAAGAACCAAGAAGGACAACTAAGAGGGGGGGGTGAATTAGTTATTAATAAATTATAACCCAAAAAAATTTATTCCAACTTAAAACTCAATTCTAGCAAAACAGAATAACAGTCATATTAATACCGGTATAACTTAATGCATGAAACAGAAACAAAAACAATAGCCACAACACATGACATAAAGATTTTGACGCGGAAAGCTTTTAAGGCAAAAAACCACTATGGGAAACCTTACCCACAATCAGATGATACTATTGTAGATAGTAAGTGAATACAATAAAAGGTCTACACATGTAGAAAGACCAACCACCTAGAGCTCACTGCTTGATCAAAAAATAGGAGTCACACTAACTACAATTGGATGGTTAAATCCAATAACAATGTACTACTTCAATATAGCATCTACAATGTTGGATTTAGTACCAGTTTAAGCTCTGACCATGAGTGCCAAACACCTTCATAATCTTTCCTTTAACCTTCAGATAATATCTACGTGATTCACACAAGGCTCTGCTTATTTTTTCTCTTCACAATGATCTTCTATATTCACACACACTCATAATGATCTTCAATAAGATCTTATAATTATTAATACAAAACCCTAAGACCTTATGATTAGGTTGGCTCACTAAAGATATTACATTTAAATCAATTAAAAAATAAGTCTTGATGTGATACAATATGTCGGCCTCAATACATTTACACATTATCCGATCAATAAACCATTTCCAAAACGTGCCATGCTGATCTGGAACATGATATCTTGTACTGGTCCATAACCTAGACCTATCTATCGGTTAAGGCAAATATGTGACCCCGATTAGTCCAATAAAAAAACACCAAATGTAAACATCCAATCCATGTCTTTGACATAACCAAATGACATCTATATGATAACAAGTCATCATCAACTTCCTGAGCTATCGGTGAAACATATACCGATGACTGTGCATAAGCCAATATCCATGTCAGAACTACAATGTGTCGGTTCAACAACAAACTAATATAACCAGAGTGCCAAATCAACAATGTAGACCTACAGAAAGATAAGTGTTGACATCAATGACAAAACCAATGCAACATATGACAAAGTCAACCATAATACCAACAATCTCCCCCTTTGGCATTGATGGAAACACTAGATGGAAAAACATCGAAGTGCCAAAAATAGAATGCCAAAAACCAACAATCTCCCAAAATAGATATACAAAGTTTTGTATTGAAAACATAAACCAAAATACATCTCTCCCCAATCTTTAATGTACAATGTATTTTCCAGAGACATCTCCCCCCATTTGACATCAAATGCCAAAGTAGTCAAAAATCAAAACATAACATACAACTAACTACTCCCCCTGAGCAGTAGCTCTCCATCATCAAAGCCGGAAAAAGATTTTTCTATTAGACCCTACCAGTTTGATGTGAATCTTCATCATTCAAGTCTTTGTCGATGCGGAAATTACCCCAAGCTACTCTCTGAGATATTCAAATGTTTCCTTAGGAAAAACTTTGTAAAGATATCTTCAATTTTCTCTTTAGTATTCACACAAACCAATCTCACTTCATTTGCTTCAACATTTTCTTTTATAAAAGTATACTTAATAGAAACATGCTTTGTTTAAGAGTGAAATACCAGATTCTTTGATATATCTATTGCTGCTGAATTATCACAATGAATAATTATCGATTCTTTTCTTTTTACCTTGATATCCTTCAACATTTGTTTGATCCATAATACCTGAGTGTGATTAGTTGCTGTTGTAACATGTTCTGCTTCTATTTTAGATAATGATGTACAAGTCTGCTTCTTGCTGATCCATGAAATTAACTTTCTGCCAAGAAAGAATGCTCTACTAGTGGTACTCTTTCTATCATCCACATCTCCTGCCCAATTTGCATCTGTATATGCACATAACTCAAAATTATCATTCTTAGGATACCATAAACCAAGATTTTTTGTGCCTTGTAGGTACCGAAAAATCCATTTTACTACATTTTCATGATTTTGTTTAGGATTTCTTTGAAATCTTGAAACAATACACACTACATTCATTATAACAAGTTTGGTTTGTGTCAAATATAGTAACCCTCCAATCATAGATTTGTACCCTGTTGGATTTATAGGAGCTAAATCATCCTTTAATGTCAATTTATCTATTGTAATCATAGGAGTGCTTACCGGTTTGGAGTTTTCCATTCCAAATTTCTTCAAAAGTTTCTTCAAGTATTTTGTTCGACATATGAATATACCATTATCTATTTGAGAAATTTGCAAACCTAGAAATTTTTTTATGTCTCCAATCATAGACATTTCAAATTCTTTTTGCATCTTGTTAGTAAAGTCTTTGCATAGCTCTTATTCTCCTCCAAAAATGATATCATCCACAAATACTTCAATAACCAAAATTTCATCATCGGTGATTTTGTAATACAAATTACTGTCAACATTACCTTTTGTGTATGCAAGCTTTAAAAGATATTTATCTAGTCTAGCATACCAAGCTTCGAGAGCTTGCTTCAATCCATATAAAGTTTTCTTTAAACTACAAACCATATCCTTATTATCTCTTAATCCATCATGTTTATCAATGTGAATTTCTTCTTCAAGATCTCCATTCAAAAAATGCACATTTTACATCCATCTGATAAACTTTATAGTTCTTTTGAGCTGCAAATGCAAGAAATAGTCTTACTGCTTCAATTCTGGCTACCAGTGCAAAGGTTTCATTATAATCAATTCCTTCTTTTTGAGAATAACTTTTACAAACTAATCTTACTTTGTTTCTGATTACTTCACCATCTTCATTAAATTTATTTCTAAATATCGATTTAGTTCCAATTACATTTTTGTCTTTACGTCGGGGAACTAATATCCAAGTATTATTCTTTTCAATATGTTCTAATTATTCTTCCATTGCTTTTATCCAGTGTTTATCTTGACATGCTTCAACAATTGATGCCGATTCAACTTGAGAAATTAAGCATACCTCTTCATTTGCCAATCTTCCTCTAGTCATAACACCTTGATTTTTATTTCCAATTATCTGATTTTCTGAATGATTCAATCTTACATACCTGGATTTATTTTGATATCCGCTTATAGGTTGTTCTTCTTCAGTTATAGTTGAGTTCTCTGATGATGCCAATGTGACTGGTTCTTCATTTTATTGCGATGCAATCTGTGTCAGTTCATTCATAATCATTTCTGCTGCTGGTTTAGAACCTATAGATCTTTATTCTCCTCTAAAATGTTTGTCTATCGTCACATTAGTACTCTCAATGATTTTCTGCAATCTTTTATTATAACATCTATATGCATTGCTTCTAGTTGAAAGCAGATTTGCCCATAGACTCATCTCTCTTAATATAGCATTTTCTTCCAAATATTCTGAAATATTTAAGAGTAGGAGTATGACCAAACCACAGTTAATAAGGGTTCTTACTGGTTTCACCTTTGATGTGAACTCAATTGAAAGTATAAACCATTGTATTTACTGCTTCTCTCTAGTACATATGAGGTAGATTTGCTTCAATCATCATGGTTCTTGCTGCATCTAGTGTAGTTTTGTTCTTCCTTTCCACAACTCCATTCTACTAAGGTGTTCGGGGTGCTGATAGTTGTCTTTTGATTCCATTCTCTTCACAAAATGCATTGAATTCCCTAGATCTAAATTCTCCTCCTTGATCAGATCTCAAACATTTGATTTTCTTGGTAGTTTCACTCTCTACCATTTCCTTGTATATCTTGAATCTTCCAAAAGCTTCTGATTTCTCCCTGAGAAAAGAAACCCAACACATTCTAGAATAATCGTTAATTATTAGCATAAAGGTTCTATCACCTTGAAGACTCCTTGTTCTTGCTGGACCACATAAATTAGTGTGAATTAAATCGAGAATATTATTGGATTTCTCATAAATGCTCTTAAATGTTGTTCTAACTTGCTTTCCCATTTGACATTCCTTACATATTGGATTATGAGGTTTCACAATCTTAGGTAAATCACTTACTGCCTTGGTTGAATTGATCTTTACAATGCAATCAAAATTCACATGACATGGTCTTTTATGCCATAACCAACTTTCATCAATCTGAGCAATAAAACATGTCTTATCACTGGTATTCAAATGAAATATATTACCTTTAGTCTGATTACCAATTGCAATCTCCAATCCAATTCTGTTCATGATTTTGCATTTTCGATTCTTGAATTGTAATTGAAATCCTGTTTCCACTAACTAACCAACACTCAAAAGATTATGCTTTAAACCTTCAACATAATAAGCATTGTCAGTATTGTGCTTACCATCCAAAGATATAGTGCCTCTTCCTTTGATTAAACAAGTTCTATCATCTCCAAATATTAATAGACATCCATGAATTTCGTGTAATGATAAGAATTTTCTTTTATCACCAGTCATATGATGCGAGCATCCACTATCAATGATACATTCATCCTTCTTCATTTTTTGCTGCTAATACCTACTATAGTAGTTTGACAATAGGTGTTGGTTGATCTTCTTTTAATGCAACAAATGCCCATCCACTATTTGCTGGATCATCATCAGAGTCATCTGTAACACCTTCATCTACATAGTAACATGACTTATCTCTGTTTTTCTTAAATCTGTATCTCTAATATTCAGGGTTAGGTTTATATGTTCTCTTAGCTTCATCTCTTAGTCTTACATGTCTATTGAGACACCTAGATGCCATATGACCAACTTTAATGCAATTAAAACATTTGAAAGGTGCTTTACCTTTATACTTACTTCCTGTTGGACCTTTAGGTATCTTTCTTGCAAATAGAGTTTCAAATTTTTCAAGTTCTTCATTTTCTCTCCTGATATCTTTGAGTTCTTCTACATAAAGTGCTTTCCAATAAGATTTGTCAAATGATGATGATGATGATGATGATGATTCTTTAAAGGCTGTATTAGTTTTGACTGTAGCAATAGGACCAAATTCTTCAAGTTCAAATGTTGAAAGTTTTCCAACTAGAGTATCTCTAGATACTGATGTATTAGGCTTTGTTCTCAACTCATTAAGAGCTGTCACTTTCATTTTTTAAGCCGGTGGCAAAGCTCTTAAAACTTTTGAAATAATTTCATCTTTACTTAAAGATCCTCCACAACATTGTATTCCTAAAACAATTTCATTCTCTTTCCATAAATGCAAAAATTCTTTCATCCTCTTCCATTTTTAAATTTTCACACCTGACCTAGTAACATTCCATTTTTGTAATTTTGATAGTGGTATCTCCTTCATTCAATGTTTCTAGTTTATCCCAAATAGATTTTGTAGTAGATTTGTCTGATAATTTCATGATTTGTTGATTTGATAATGCGCTCAGAAGTCCTTCTCTTTCTTTGCAATCATTCTCCAAGTCTTTAGCCAAGGTCAGTGGATACGGGTTATTCAGAGTAGGAGCAACATATCCATTCTTTGTAACATCCCATATATCTCTTGCAATGTAGTTCCGATGTGTTTCCATTCTGATCTTCCATATACCGTAGTTAGTTCCATAAAGTTTAAGACTGTCCTTCCTAAAAATATTTGCTGCCATAGGATCTCCTCAAGTTGTTAGGCTTCTGCAAAAAGAGAACTAGCTTTGATACCAATTGTTAGGAACCGACAAGGACAACTAAGAGGGGGGGTGAATCATTTATCAATAAATTATAACCCAAAACAAATTATTCCAACTTAAAACTCAGTGTTGGTAAAATGGATTAACAGTTATATTAATATCGGTATAACTTAATGCATGAAACAGAAAGCAAAACAACATCCACAACACATGAAACAAAGATTTTGACATGGAAACCCTGTAAGGGGAAAAACCAAGGTGGGAAACCTTCCCCACAATTATATGATACTACTACAGATAGTAAGTGAATATAATAAGGGGTCTTCACATGCAGAAAGGCCAACTGCCTAGAGCTCACTACTCAATCACAAAATAGGAGGCACACTGACTAAAATTGGATGGTTAAATCCAATAACAATGTACTACTTTAGTATAGCATCTACAATGTTGGATTCAGTACTAGTTTAAGATCTGACCATGAGTGTTGAACACCTTCATAACCATTCCTTCAAATTTAAGATAATATTTGTGTGATTCGCACAAGGATCTACTTATTTTTTCTCTTCACACTGATCTTCAATATTCGCACACACTCAGAATGATCTTCAGTGAGATCTTACAATTATTTATACAAAACCCTAAGACCTTATGATTAGGTCGGCTCACTAAAGATATTACATTTAAATCAATTACAAAATAAGTCTTGATGTGATACAATATGTTGGCCTTGATACATTTACACATTATCCAATCAATAAACCATTTCCAAAACATGTCGTGTTGATCTGAAACATGATATCTTGTACCGGTCCATAACCTAGACATATATATCGGTTAAGGCAAATATGTGAACCCGATTAGTCCAATAAGAAAAACACCAAATGTAAACATCCAATCCATGTCTTTGACATAACCAAATGATCTATAGTTGATAACAAGTCATCATCAACTTCTTGAGTTGTCAGTTAAACATATACCAATGATTGTGCATAAGCCAATATCCATGTCGAAACCACAATGTGCAGGTTTAACAACAAACCAATATAACCAGAGTACCAAATCAACATTGTAGATCTCCAAAAAGATAAGTGTTGACTTCAATGACAGAACCAATTCAATAGATGACGAAGTCATCCATAATACCAACACCTTCATCGATGATGAACACAATTCTTAAAATTTCTTTCTAGATCTCCTTAGATCTCTTCCAAGGTAATATGAAAAATTTAGCAATGACTTTGCCAACCCCTAAGGCTTATGCCTCAGTTACTGGTGGAATTTCCTAACGGTGGAGGAATAATATGTTCTACCAGTGGATTTACTGGTATAGATCCATCACCGGAATAATATGTTAATTTCATTGTATATCTCCACTTGGTTCTTCATATTTTCTAACCCATCACTTGGTGTGATCTTGTTGTATTTCATCTACCTTCTGCTTTCCTTTCTCATTATTTTTATCATTATTAATCGGTTGAGTATTGCTTCTGCAATACTTAGCAATATGACCTAGTTTTTTGCATGCATAACATGTAACATTGTTCTTCTGAATTACTTTGACATATTCAGTATCATTTCTTTACCTACAATGATTAGGAAAATATCCAAACTTTCCACATGCATGACATTTAACATTTATTTTCCAATCTTCTGATCTATGACCATATTTCTTGTAGTTTGTGCATTGATCGGGAACAAATTGTAGTTTTGATTTGCCTTATTTCTACATTGATTAGCCATATGCCCAAATTTATTGCAAATGAAACATCTACCATTGAATTTATAAGCATTAGGTTGCCTTACTAGTTTCCTCTATTCAGGTGAGTTCTGCCTACTGGTTGTCTAATCTTCATTTGCAGTACTAGAGCTTTCACCTCATACAAGTCCAAGTCCTCTCGAATCATCAATCTATCTTTGTCTTTTCAATAAGTCATCCAACTGTGTAGTACTGATCCTAAATTTTTCTTTATACTCACTTGCAGTAGTCAGATCATCTCTTAGAGTGGTTACTTGTGTTTCAAGTTCTTGTTCATTGTTTCGGGAGTGTGTCAAATCAGTTCTCAACAAATTATTCTCCTGAGTCAATCTACCACGTTCATCAAATTTGTTCTTCAGAGATATAACAAGATTATCTTCATTCTTCTTTCTATCCTCAACATCTTTTGATAACCTCATAGTCAAATCTTGCATTTCATTCTTCATGAGCATGGTTGCTTGACTTAGTTTCTGACATTGTTCCTTAAGAGCATTATTCTCCTCATCATCCAGTTGTTGCAAAAGTTCTTTTCTCTTGGCTTGAGTAGATGATAACCTTTCTTGCAAGATAAGAATGAATTCATTTGCAAAATTTAATTATTCTTGTGATTTCAAGTTCTTCATCCTTTCAGCATCATAATCCTCAAGAGCCATCTCAAGTTGCTTCTCCATAGCCATGTTCAAAGATTTTGGTTTCATGATCTTCCTCAATCTGTTAAACTTCTTCTGAGGTATCAAGCTCTTATACCAAATTTTAGGATCCAAGAACATTGAGAGGGGGGGTTGAGTCAGTGTTCTGTCAGAATGAATAGTTTTTAACTTTCTAGACCATGCATATATATACCGGTAAACAAATAAACATATAACAAGAAGAAAATAAACCATCCACATTAATAAACACCACAACAGACAAAATTTATACATGGAAAACCTCAATGAGGAAAAATGACAATAGGATTTGTGACTCACAATATTAGTTCATTGGCTATATGAAAAGACATTACATATAATAGGGGTCTGCACTTGCAGGAAGGCACACTACCTAGAGCATACTGCTCATCACTAAATATCCTCACTAACTACAAGCTTTCTACAAAAGTAAATTACTGAAAATGAACTCAAGAATGCATCTACTATGCCAAATAGAGTTCCGGTTCTAGTTCTGCTCTATACCGATTCATAAACTCTGAACTACTACAGGTATCTCTTCTTCTCCAAGAATGATTTTCAAGCTATCTACATATCTTTGCATGATATAGCATTTGCATACAAATTGATGTTCATACATATATTTTGCATCATACAATTTTGCTATATTCTCCTATATCCACACATTTTATCTATCACATCACTTGCTAAAATAACCTAGCTGACTGACCTATATACCTATTACAAACGGCATGCCTTATGTCGGCTTACAATATATTTACAAAAATGTCAGCCTTGACAATGTTAATTACAAAATGATTTAAGTAAATCCTCCTTGATGTCGATTTCCAAAAAAGTATTGATGTCGGTGTCAGTGTCGGTGTCAGTGTAGCCCTGAATGCTCCAAAGCCAGTATCTATTGGTATATGCTTCCTAGTGTCGGTTTATGACTCCAATGAGTGTCAACTGCCAACATATTCATGTCATTACATGCACCTACCAGTTGTCTTCTTAGATGCAATCTAGCTGCTATATCGATTACTCAAACAATACCGATTTAACCCTATGTTAAACCTTATCACTGGTTTAACCTTCACTCTCTCAGTCACTGTTATCCTTTGCTATTTTCACTTTGAATGATCTAACTCTCTCATATAGCACTCAATAACTTCGCAACAACTCTATCCTCTTTCATTCAGCAACACCCTTCAATTATTTTGGCTTCCTTATTTATAACCTAGTTTTCTTGCCAAAAACCAATTCAAAAACATTGGCGGTTAGGGTTTCCTCATCAGCATTGAGGAAAACCAAATCCAATCAGATCTTGTCTGATCTGATCACCTAGACCATTGTTTTCTGATCACTACCATTGTCGTGCAATTTTTATCATGCCTGCTATCTTTCCCAATCTGCTTTTTACCTCGTTGGCTGATTTCTTTGTCAATCACCAAGATTGGTCTTGCGGTTTCCTTAATCTTCCTTGATCTCCTCAATCACTCTAAGCTGGCTCTCTGTTTTTCTCTAGACCTCAAGCTGTAAACCTCTACAATGGCTCTGCAACACATCCCATGATTTACGAGATCTACCATTAATGTTGACCAACTCTGCAACTACCTCGTCAGTGCACATTCCATCTACCGCTACATGCAAGTCCACTAGCTTGACTCCACGTGGAATCCATGTTGACCAACTGCCAGCTTGGATTGGTGTGTCGGTTCAGATAGGATCACTGACCAAACACTCAACTGATTCTTCTTCTCTACTATTTTACTAACCCTACCAGTATCTTACACTTTACCGGTTAACTCCTCATGTGTGCTCTTTGCTGAGCTACCGGTGGAACTCCTTAACCAATCACCAAACATGTCTATCCAAAGTATATTCATCTTCATCAAATGGGAGTCTTCTGCATCTACACCTTTTCTATATTACCGGTGGACATACATATCAATAAATTCTCTTGATGATACTATATCATCAATCTTCACCAGACTCCATCTTCAATCCAACCATTTTTGTCTGAATGCATCTGCTCAACCTTGCCTTCTCCCTGATTAGCTTAAACCATATCTCAACCAGTTTGTCAAAGAGACAAACCCAACATACTTCAGCTGCACCGACATCACAACATGCCTTCTCTTTTGGTCCAGTGCATAACCCTGATTTCATGCACTTGAGGCATTCCTTTGTTTCACTGGTAGATCCATTGTGATCCTTCAAACACTTGCCTTTACCTTTACTTCCTTATCTCATAAAACTATAATGTACATTATACATAATAGGAGATAAGCTCAGCTTACCAGTGAACTGATACCTTGTCATCTGCATCCTGCAATTCACTCATGTAACTTTCATGTTTGTGTAGCACATCTTCAAACAGGCACATGTGATCAGGTGTGGATACATTCACTCTTAGTCATCTCTTCACATGGTGATTAGAGAAGTACAACCTCTCAACATACTAGTGACTTGTTGATCCCTCTCCTACAGTGTTGATGTGATTTAGGCAACATTTTGCCTCTTTGTCACAAACAACATCCAAGCATCCTACTCATTGTCACCACTTCACTTATTAGTTGATATTTTGTCCTTACTGGTGATACATTGTTCCAGTACCGGTAACCTTACCATTTCATCCACACAATTCAGACACTAACTTGTGTATCAGTGACACCAGTGGTCATTAATTTGAGTGGCATTCTCTTCTTTACCTTACGGTATTCTGCAACACAAGGTGATATCAAATATATCTAATTTTGTACTCCTTCATGACAGTGTTGCACATACATCTCTCATATCAGTAGTTATCCTATACCGGTTCACATCAATGATAGCAGTACCAACAATCAATCATAACGGTTGTATTCTTTTATACCAGTTGACATCAATGACAACACAATGCCAACAAGGAGAAACCGGTAAGACACCTTATGAATTATGGTTTGCTAATACACCTAAAATTAAGTATTTCAGAATTTTTCATAGTAAATGTTATATCAGGAGAGATGATACTATTGGAAAATTTGATCTTAGATGAGATGAAGGCATATTTCTTGGTTATTCTAATGAAAGCAAAGCATATAGATGTTATAACAAGAGATTGCAGAGAATTGTGGAGAGTGCTAATGTCAAAGTAGATGAGCTGAACAAAAGTCAAATCAGAGTTTATGAGAAGGAACCGGTAGTGGAAATGATTATATCTAAACTGGTAGCACCTTTACCAGAACAAAGAGTTGAACCAGTTACTCCAGCAACATTAGAGAATTCTACAGTAACTGAAGAATAGGGAAGAGAAACATAGGGTTAGAAGACTCCTGGGTATGTGAGATTTAATCATTCTGAAGATCAAATCATTGGGGATACGAGCAATGGAGTGATGAAAAGAAGAAGACTGGCAACTAATGAGGTATGTTTAATTTCATAAGTTAAACCGGTATCAGTAATTGAGGCATGTAAAGATGAACATTGGTTAAAAGATATGGAAGAATAATTAGATCAGATTGAGAAAAATAACACACAGACTCTTCCCCGGCCTAAAAATAAAAATGTTATTGGAACTAAATGGGTTTTTAGGAATAAATTGAATGAGGATGGTAAAGTTATAAGGAATAAGACTAGATTGGTTTGTAAAGGATATTTTCAAAAGGAAGGAATTCATTATGGAGAGACTTTTGCACTGGTAGCTAGGATTGAAGCTGTAAGATTATTTCTTGCCTATGATGCTTATAAAAACTACAAGGTTTATCAAATGGATGTTAAATGTGCATTTCTTAATGGGGATCTTGATGAGGAAGTTTGTATTGAGCAACCTGGTGGTTTTTCACTATCAGATGATATTGATATGGTTTGTAGGTTAAGGAAAGCTTTATATGGATTGAAACAAGCACTTAGAGCTTGGTATGCAAGGTTGGATAAATATCTTTTGAAGCTTGGTTTTACTATGGGTAGTGTTGACATTAATTTATATTATAAAATCACTGATGATGATATACTAATTGTTGAATTATTTGTTGATAATATTATTTTTGGAGGTGAAGATAAATTGTACATAATTTTCTAAGAACATGGAGAAAGAATTTGAGATGTCTATGATTGGTGAGATGAAATTTTTCTTAGGTTTACAGGTTACTTAGACTGAAAAAGTTATTTTTATCTGTCAAGCTAAATATGCTAAGGAATTGTTGAAGAAATTTGGTATGGGATATTCTAAAGTAGTAAGTACTCCTATGGTTACAAGTGAGAAATTGACAAGAAAAGATGTTTTTGCATTGGTAAATCCTACAAGATACAAATCTATGATTGGAGGTCTGCTTTATTTTGTTGGCATATGCACACTCCAATAAGAAATTGTAGGTGATTGAAGGTATTGGCATTGATGGAAACCTTGCAATCCTATGGCACCGACATCGATAGACTCTACACTGGCAGATAGTTTACCAACAACGGCAAAGATGATTACTGGCACCCCAGCTGATAGGATTTCTTTTTTTACATTTTGTATTTAATTTTAATATATTTTTGTAAGCTGACAAGGCAAATTGTAATAGGACTCATATATAAGTATGAGATCTTGTAAATCATTTAAGATGTGGACATGGTTAGATTATTGTAGAAGTAATATGCGAATATAAAGGCAAATTTTGGAGTAAGGTTTATAGTTATTGTATGAGCTAAAATTGGTACTGAACCTGGCATAGAAGATGTTGAACCAATGCAGTACATTATATTGGATTTGCATAATCCATTTTGTAAGTCAGTGAGACTTTCTTTTGTAATTAAGAAGTGAGCTTTAGGCAGTTATCCTTCCTGCATTTGCAGGCCTCTATTGTAAGTAATATTCATTTATTGGCCAGCGAGTGAATATTGTGGGTCACAAATCCCATCGATGTTTTTCCCACACCTGGTTTCCTCATTAAAATATTGTGTTATGGTGTGCTTTCTATGTTGTGCTTATTGTTCTTATTTACTACATTAATTCTAGTTTACCAGTACATTGTTTTGGAATGCAATTTGTTTAATAAGATCAGAAAATCTGTAAACCAGTTAGATATTGATTCACCCCGCCCCCCTCTTTGAGTCTTTGGGAATCCTAACAATTGGTATCAGAGCCTGGTCCTCTTTTTTCAAAAGCCTAACAACTTGAGGGAGATTCTAACACCGATACAGATGGATAATCTGAGAAACAATTGGAAATAGCTCTTGCAGATTATGATGCAGAAAAGTTGAAGAATATCAAACTTTAAGATGATCTGAAGGCTGCACAAGAAATAATTCAAGGACTTCAAGATAATTATACTATTGCCCGAAATAAAAGAAGAGAACTTCATGAGAAGATGCAGAAAGATGATGATGAAAAAGAAACTCTTAATGATCTTGTAAGTATGACGAAACAAGAGAACATGGCCTTGAGGAATGAGATGCAAGATATGACTATGAGATTTTGTAAAGACATTGAAGACAAAAAGAAGAATGAAGATGACTTAGCTAGGCAAATCAATGATGCTGCAAATGAAAATCTAAGACTCAGTCAAGAAAATGATATGTTGAAGATAGATCTAATTCATTTGGAACACAATAAAACTGAACTCATGAGACAGAAAGATTTCTTGGAAAATGAGTTGGCTATTACAAATCAACATAAGGAGAAATTCAAGAAAAGTTCAGAAGAACTTGATGATATGCTGAAAAATCAGAAACCTAATGGAGATACTAATGGTCTTGGCTTTGATGTTGGTGAAAGCTCCAGTACTGCAAACAATCATGATCACAGCAAACCGGTAAGACAACCGAATGCATACAAATTTAATGGGAAATGCTTTAACTATAACAAGTATGGTCATAGAGAAAATCAACATAGATCTAGAAACTATCAGAACACTAATGCACCCACCGGTCAATGTTCTAAATGCAACAAAATTGGTCACAATTTAAAAAATTGCAGAATGAATGTAAGATGCTCTGTTTGTGGAAGATTTGGACACTTATCTAATCAATGCAGAACACATACCAACATAGGATATGGAAAAGCTATTCAAAAAAATAATGTGACTTGTTATGCTTGTAACAAGATTGGACATATTGCAAAATTTTGTAGAAGTAAGGCATCACCGGCAAATAACAAAGAACCCAGCTTGAAAGGTAAAGAGAAAGTTGAAGTAAAGAAAGAATTTTCATAACAATGGATTAGAAAGAGAGATCAGAATGTTGATGAGGCTATTCCTTCACCGGTAGAATAGAGTATCACTCCACCAGCAGGAGATTCTTCATCTAACTAAAATTAAATCCCTTGGGGGTATAGCATCTAATTGAAAACATGCTAGTTTACCCTCGGTTAATGGTAAGAAGATAAAATGCTTCTTTACTGGTAGATGAGTTAAGCTTTCACTTAACCGACAGATATTTATTGTGGTAGTTGAAGGAAATGACTGTTAGGTCCCGGAGACAACTGAGACGGGGGGTGAATAAGTTGTCTAATAAATTCAAATCAAAAACAACTTAACCAACTTAATGCTTAATACTGGTAAACTAGTTAAGTATGTTGGTAGACAGTGTTAATAGCTATTTGCTATACCGGTAAAGATTAATGAATGAAATATAAACACAAAGTCAACCACAACACATAACACCAATTTTTGTACGTGGAAACCTTGTAAGGGGAAAAACCACAGTGGGAAACCTTACCCACAATCAGATGATACTACTGCAAATAGTAAGTGAACATAAATGGGGTCTGCACATGCAGAAAGGCCAACAACCTAGAGCTCACTACTCAATCACAAAAAGGGAGTCACACTAACTACAGTTGGATGGTTAAATCCAATAAGAATGTACTGCACAAAATAGCATCTTCATATGCTAGATTCAGTAATGGTGTAATGCTGATATGCTTTCACAAAAACCTAGCTTCACCTTCAAATGATATCTTCATGTATAGGTCTGCTTAATCGCACATATACCTTCACACAATTCTTTTTTGCATTCCACATTTGATCTTTACAAATAAGATCTTACATTTATACCATAACCTAAGACCAATTTTAGTAGGTCAGCTCTACAAGATATTACAATAAAAACATTTTAAAAACAATATAATATCCATCACAATAATCGATTAAACATGTCGGCTTAATTCATTTACAACAATAATTAGTCATCTCCATAGCGTGCCATGCTGATCTGGAAAAGATAAACCTGTCGGTGTAACCCTAGGTAACCCTGGACCTATTTGTCGGTAAAAGCAAATATGCAAATATGATTATACCAATGATTAATTCTTCAAAACAAAGTGTCCAAACTATGTCTTCAACATTACCAGGTGTCTTCCATATCATTCCAAGTGCCGATGACCATTATATCCTGTCGGTCAACCATATACTAGTAACTGTGCAATAGTTACTTGCTTGTTGGTGAATGCTGCTGGATCTCCAACATGCTAGTGTTTTAGTAGGTGTTGAAATTGTAGACATCTAAAAATGGTCAACGCTTGTGGAGTCATACTTTAACATTTGCGCATTGCCTTATTTTAGGGTTCTTGCATCGCATTAAGATTTCTTCTATGTTGCGCACTTGGTCTTTATCATTTGCGAGCATTGAGTCCTTCTTCTGCATTCCTCATTTTTCTTGCTTTTGAATTAGGTCTTGTCGATAGAAATCTTCAATTATGATTTTGGTCAATCTTGTCATTTTGCGATTGATTCATCATCGGTCCTTGTCCTTTTCAATCATGTCAATTTGGATCGATTAGTCATTGTTCCTCGTCAATTAGCGCCTATCAATTGGATCTCCTTGTCAATCTTGGTCAATTTGTCATTGATTTTTGTCACCCAATCTCAATCATTTATCAACATTGGTCCTTTGCCAATCAGAATCATGATTGAACCTACATTAATTTCTTGTTGTCTTGACCTAATTCCTTGTCCTCTTATTTCTAGGGTTTTATGATTTGTTCATTTTGTAGACACCTAAAAATGGTCAACACTTGCGGAATCATACTTTAACATTTGCGGATTGCCTCATTTTAGGTTTTTGCGTCGCATTAACATTTCTCCTATGATTCGCACTTGATCTTTATCATTTGCGAGCATCGAGTCATTCTTCTATATTCTTCAATCATCTCGTCCTCGAATTTGGTCTTGTCGACAACAATATCCAGTCATGATTTTGATCGATCTTATCTTGTTGCATCAATGTGCGTGCTAATTTGTTATCATTTTGGACATCGTCAATCCTAATTAGGGTTTTGTCCTCTTTTCAATCTTATCATCTGGCGATCGGTTTATCAATCTTGTCGTTTTACGATCGATTTGTCATCGATCGTTGTCATGTTCGATCTTGTCATCTTGCGATCAATTTGTTATCGATCGTGGTCATTATCAATCTTGTCATCTTGCAATCCATTCTGTCATCGATTCTTGTCCTTTTGTCGATTTTGTCATTTTTCAACCGATTTATTATCGATCATTGTCTGTCTCAATTATGTCAATTTGGATCAATTTGTCATTGTTCCTCGTCAATTGGCGCATTTATCAATCAAATCATTTTGTCACATTGGTCATTTATCAATTCAAAATCATGACATTAATTATCTTCAATCATGACCTAATTGTCATTTTTGCACTTCTAATTCACCTTCTAGGGTTTCATGATTTAATCATTTAACCTTGTGCGTCATTTCTTCCTCTAGGATTACTAAATTATTTATTAATCCTAAGTCTTCTCATTACAATTAAATCTTTATTTAGTTGGCTAATTATTCTTCCTCTTGTAAATTAATTAATAAATGACAAATTGTTAATTAATTTACCTAATTTCTTCTAATTCACTAAATTCTAATTTCCATCAATTTCTAATTCCTAATTTTCACTAATTTCTAATTTTCTAATTTTCTTAATTCCAAATTCAATTTCCACCTATTTCTCTCCTAAATTTATGGCAATGACATAGAAATTTGTCATAGAATTTGTCATAAATTGTCATAAATTCTTGATATAGAAATTTGTCATAGAATTTGTCATAAATTGTCATAAATTCTTGATATAGAAATTTGTCATAGAATTTGTCATAAAATGTCATAAAATGTCATAAATTCTTGACATAGAAATTTGTCATGAATTGTCATAAGCCTTGCATAGCAATTTGTCATAGATATGTCATAATTTTGTTATTCTTGATTTGAATTTCCATTCAAATCACTATCATGCTAATCTTGTCATTTCTCCAATTTCTCTATAAATTGGATGATTTTCTTCAATCAATGCCCTTAATCTTGGAATCCGAATTTTCATCAAACTATCGAACTTACGCTTCTAGTACTCTTGAGCTTTTCATCAATCTTGCTTTCAATTGTGTGTGCACTTGTAGGTGAGATCCACAAACCCATTGAAGAGGAAAGAACAACAATGGAGCCGCATGGAAGGAGTATTCAATTCTACATCTGGTTTGCATAATTTTCATTTTGAATGCTTTGTTTTCATACCTCTATTGAGTGTGCTTAGAATTAGGTTCATTTGCAATGAGTGTTCTTTTGATTGAGTTATCGTGTCTAGTGTTTTGATCTACTTACTTATCTTGTTGTGATGATTCCTAATTCCGATGCTACATTAATTGGTGAACCCGATGTGAATACTAACCTTCTAACCCTTTTACTATGTTTTGGAGTGCTTCTAAGTTGATTTGCAGGTCAAAAAACCCAAAAACAGGGCCGTGCAGTGCATTCTGGACACTTCTGTGCTTGTGTGAAGCATTCTGCGCCTGTGTTGAGACATCTTGCGCTTGTGTTGAGACATTCTGCGCTTGTGTTAAACATTCTGCGCTTGTGTCATGACTTCTGCGCCTGTATAAAGTCCAGATCAGAGGTGAAAAAATGCAGTTTTTGCTTTCTGTTTTCTATTGATCAGGATTAAATTGGGAAAATATTGAAATCTAATTTTTCCAAAATTTTATATGTCTTAGTAAATTGCAATTTTGAGGGTCTTCGGTGCATTTCTGGACAAATATGGTGGAAACATGATGAGATATCATTGATGTTTCTGAAATTTGGTTCTAGATTATTTGAATACCTTTCCAACGCATCAAACGGTTTGTAATTTGGAGCTAGGATGAGAAAGTTATGCCTTCTCAAAGTGCACTGAAATTGTAATCTGGTTTTCATAAATCAGATCATCTGTGCTTTGGATTTTGGTACTAATTATTGGTGCAGGATCTTGGTATACGCATGACAAAGACTACAAATCAAACTACTAACATGTGTTATGCAGAATCGATGGTCAAAGACATTAAATCAAACCTCTAACTTGTGTTTTGCAGGTTGCCTTGGAGAAACAACCAAATTGTGTGTTTGAGATTCTTAATTAGGCACTTAGTGATTTATAAATAGGTGGGAATGAACATTTTTTTGCTTTGATTGTTAAGTGTGACATTGGAGTAGGAGAGTATGCTCTCATCCTTCATAGGGTGATCAGAAATCCAGATCTTCGATACCATGCTTGTGTTGTTGATTGTGTGTCACATTTAGAGGGCCTGCCTTCCCGACCACTTTGCTTTTGCAAGCAAGTGATAATCGTGAGAAGGGAATGACCCAAAGTGAGTACGGCTAGAATTCCTTGGCATTCTAACTCACTATAAACAAATACCTGATGAGCGAAAGCTTTGAAGGAAGTGTTACGTGGGAATTGTAGTTACTTGGGAAGTGATGCCCCTTGAAACTCTTTCTCATATCAACATCTAAGTAGGGCCTTTTGGTCTAAATCATGCTTGCGCGACTACATTTGTTTGGTATCTTGATGGGCTTAATGTCTCAATCACGCTTGCGTGACATCAAGGAGTAATGCTTAACAGAAATCCTTACTAAACACCTTGTTATTAGAGGCCAAAAACCCTTCTAGTTGCTTGAGAAGGACAAATTCGGATACTTGGAAGAGATACTAAGTTCGCCATGGGGAGATTCCATGGGGATTGATGCTTGGCTGCCCTGAGAAGTGAGTGCCATGGAGGGGAGCCCGTGGGGTCAAGCATCTATGTATTCTCCTTGAATCCCATAATGAGTCTACCTCTCAAGTACCTAATGTCTTTGCCTACCCTAAGGAATGTGGAAATGAGCATGATTGTCTTGAGTCTAAGTTGTAACATCTTGTATTCTTTGATTGTCAAAAGTTGAATGTTATCCCATTTCAAAAGCAAAACACATTGATCAAACATAAGATTTAAACACAAGAGACATTCATCCAACAAAAGTTCAACAAGATTCAAAAACACATCTTCCAATATGATGATCAAACATTGTTCCAAATCTTGTCTTAACATTCATGTCACTTATATTTAGGTTCATCCTAGGTTGCATTTTGCAAAATTCATTGTCAAGTACCAAGGTTAGGTTTCACCTAGGTCATACTTCTTTTGCATACCAATAAGAGTCATCTATTTTGCATGTGTCCTCTTGCATTAAAGTCATACCATTGTCATACATTTGCATATCCCAAGTCTCTTCATTAAGCCTAAGTCATTGTCATATCATATTAAGATCATTTGCATATTAATTGTCCTTTTGCATATAGTGTCAAACCTAGGTCTTGTCATACTTGAGTAATCCAAATCTTTGATACAACCCTAAGTCATTGTTAAGAAGTCTAGACATTATCAAATCTTTTGTCCTTTTGTCATCAACATCATTTCATCAAACCTAGCTTAGTATCCAAGCATATAGGGGAGACATTGTCATTTTATCCTTTGTCAATTAAGTCCTTTTGTCCTCTGAGGTCTAGACATCATTCCAATTTCCCAAGGGTCCCTCTCTTAGTTTTGCATTCCAAAAGTTTGTCAAAATCTTGAAAAACAACCAAAAACATAGATTGCATGCTCGTCTATCTAGTTTGCATTTAGTTGCATATCATATATTGTCCTTGAAAAATTCCAAAAATATTGCATTTGCATAAGTGACATGTCTATTGAAACAAGGTTCCAAGCACCAATGATGCAACAAAGTTTGACATACCAACCGACAATGCAATCACAATTCTATCCAACCCAACAACAAGGCTATATTGATCAAACTCTTTATGACGAAACAAGTCTTCAAATACAAAAACTAGAGGAGAAACTAGCTCAAGAAAATGAGATATTGGAACAAAAAGTGAAAAACATGGCGAAGAATAGATCACAAATGTCCAAAGTGTTTCGAAAATTTCCAGGTCAAAATCCAAATATTGAGCCAATTGATGTAAGATCTCTTCTTGAACGATCAGACATACCAGCTCTCCTCTCGCAAATAGAGATGATGAAACAATTTCAAGAAAGGAGACAACATCAATTTCAACATTATGTGCCTCCACAACAAGAACAAGGTGTTTACTATCAATCAGATTTTCAACTATCACAACCAATGGTCCAACATATGCAACCAACACAACCAATGGTCCAATTTCAACAATATGTCCAACCAACTATACAATGTCAACAAATAGTCCAACCAATGGTGGAATATCAACAAGTTCAATCAACATATCAATGTCAACAACCGCCACCAAACATTTAAAAACAAAGGTTGCAACATGCACCAAGCCGAATTTTGAACATGTCAAACCAAAATGATCAAAATCTAGTTCAATATCAAAATGTGACATCAAACCAAAAACAAGTTCAAATTCAAGGTCCAATCATGTCAAAACCTCAAAAGAAAGGTGGCTTTATTGCAATGTTCTTAAGGAACCTACCAAGTGAGTCCTTTGAAGAAGATCAAAATAATACACTAATGTCTAGCAATGCCTCATCCCCCTACAAGCAAATTGACTCTCCAGTGGCATCTATCCCTACACCTTTAGAAGTTTCACAAGAACCTTCCATATTGTCCTCATCAAACAATACACCCAAGGATGCAATTATCCAAGAGCTATCCATAAGTGATTGCCAAGATAATCCAACTCATGATGCACATCTTTGTCATGTTTCAAAAATACAAGACCCAATGCCATCATGCACTTTATTGCCATTACCTATTTTAGAGGACCCCATTCCAAGTCCCTCTTCCTCATGTTCAAGCATTGATTCCTTGCTAGAATCCTTCACGAGCATTCAAAGTGCATTTCCTTCATGCCAAAGCATTGATTCCTTGTCAGAATCCCCCAGGCATATCCAAAGTCCAACCCCATGTCAAGAGGATAGTTTAGAGCATGAAGAAACGTGTCTTAAACAGATCAAGATCAAGATCCTGAAACCTTATCATCCCATCTAATTGTTGACCAAGATCCCATGTTCCCAGACACTCATGACGATTCCCCTATTCTTGTCCATCCTATCCAAAGTCCTATTGACACTCCATTCCCTGAGCAAGATCAAGATATCCCAATCCATCCAATCCCAAATGATCCCCTTCCATTTCATGAACACAATGTCCTTTCAAATCCCATTGACATTCCACTTTCTAAGAAATATCAAGATATCCCTTCCATCCTTTCCGATGATCTGATTAAAAGTCAAGAGCAAAGCACCTTTAAAGAGGATTCCAATGATCTTCCTCCTTGTCAAGATAAAATTATTCCTTCAGATCCTCCACAAGATCCACTTGTTCCTCCATTTCCTTGTCCTACTGCTCCATATACACTCCAAGATCTCATTTCTTGTGATGATCCCATTATTCCTCTCATTCCATCTCTTGAAGAGCCTGTCATTGAACCATGTCGACTACATGATCCTAACCCCCCTCATGATCCTGATCCCCCTCATGATTCTAATGTGTCAGTGCAAGATGTTCATGAACCCTCGACATGCATAATGGGTTCTTCCACTTTGGTGCAATCTGATCCACTTCAAGATCTCATTATTTCTCTCATATCATATCCACCTCATAATGGACTTGCGTCTTCTTCCCAAAGAAAAGAGTATCCTATTAGTCAAGATATTGATAAAGGCAAAGGGGTAGACCTTCACAAGAAAGAACCCCTACATGTGAAAGAGTATACTAATGGTCATGGCTACAAATCTCACACTCAAGGCATTGGTATCCCTTCAAAGTCAAAATCCAAATGTCCACCTTCTCCATCATCGCTTCCATCCATTCTAGGTCCCTATATCCCTCCATCTCCTATGCAACATCAGCAAAGGCACACATCTTGGAGAACCTTCCATCCATCCCACATGCCTCCATATCATTCCCATCCACACCAACATTCATTCCCTCTTCCAAGCAATTTGGATGCCAAGTATAAGCATCATAAGTCTAGCAATCCACTTGTATTCAAAGATCAACATGTCCAATCTAATCGACATGTCAAAACAAAGAACAATATGATCTATAAAGAAAAAGAAAAATACAAAAGGCCACAAAGGCCCACTGAGCAAAATAAAGCAAAGTCAAAATATATATGGGTTCCTAAATCCCTTGTGCAAGCAATGCACTCCAAGGAACCACAAAAGCATGAAAAATCAAAAACCATGTGGATCCCTAAGCGGCTCCTTGAAGCACAAAAGCCTAAAGAAACATCCAACTTGGCATCCAAAATTGCTATTCCTCCATCCAAACCTCTCAAATCTATTCCTCCATCACCTTCTTCATCCATTTTGGGCCCTTATGTCCCAAAATCCATAGCCTTTCCTTCCTCAAAATCTCAATATCCAAAATACATTTTTCCTCCATCAATCCATCACCCCTCAAGGTGTGTACCAATGTCAATCTTGCCTTCATTTCCATCCACTGAAGCCCAATTCTTCCAATACCCTACCTATTATCCAATGCATATTTTCCATCCTTCCATCCCTTTGATCCCATCCTTTGCATAAATCCTTGCCTTAGTTTCATTTCATTTTCCATGTCCTTATCCTACCAAAGTCTTTGAGCATACTTTTAAAGGTCATGGTCCATTTTTTTTCAAGGCTACTATCCAAAAAAAAAAAAGATGCTTGAGTCCTTCTTCCATCCCCTATCATGTGTCCATCTTCTCTTGAAAAAGTCAAAATACAAAAAAAAAGGTAAAAAAAAAGAAAAACAAAAAAAAAAAAAGTAAAAAAAAAAGACAAAAAGAAAAGAAAAAAAATAAAGAAAAATAATTCGTCCACTGGTGAAAACCTGGCAAACAGGCGCCTTGGGCAAGTACTGTGATGAAAGCCTGGCAAACAGGCATCATGTGTAATCTATGAACTTCTTGCACACCACACTTGGGGGTAGATTTCCTCCTTCATATCCTATTGCCCTTCATTACCCTATCGAACCCCTGTCATTACCCTTCATATCCTATTGTCTCTCCTGTCCATTTCCTCTTTCCACCTTTGATCTTGACAAGGCTGAGGATCATCATGAGCATCATGCATCTTGTTTGCAGCTTTCAGTCCATCATAGCTTTTGGTCATTTATCCATTTTCTTATTACAACCTTTCATTCATATTCCCCAGCTTATTGCAACTTTCTGCCACTATCCTGTATCCTACCCCGACCTTCAGTCCATGTCCCTTATCCATTCTTGGTCTTGCTTATCCTATCCATATCTTATCACTATCCATACACTCTGTTTCATCCTTTGATCTTGATCTGACATAAGGATGTGAAATGCAAAACATGTTTTTCAAAAACTTCTTGACATGTCCATCATGCCATGTTACTACTATACATTGTCATATCCAGTTTCTTGTCCCATCACGCCATAGCCCTTGAAAATTGCATCTGCGTTGTCTCCATAATAAAAGGCCTTTGTCTTCCTTCTATCCACCATCATTTCGGCAAGCCTATTTATTCACCTATCATATTTCTTGCCTTGCTAGACACTGGGGGCAAATAATTCAAAACATTTAAAAATGTCCTGAAAAAGAAATTCATAAAAATTGAAAAATGTCCTGAAATAATCCAAAAAAATCGAATAACGTCCTGAAAAAATTCTTAAAAATCGAATAATGTCCTGAAAAAAGTCATAAAAAAATTGAAAAATGTTCTGAAAAAATCTCATAAAAATCAAATAATGTCCTGAAAAAAGATCAAAAAAAAAAAAATCCCTAAAAAGTCAAATAAAGTCCTAAAAAAATTTCAAAAAAATTGTAAAACTCCAAAAAACAAAAACACACATTTTGCAATAACATTATCCCTTTTGTGCATAAGACGAACCACTGAGCATTCATCCCACGACCCTCGCAATCCATTTCACACTGTGCTTTAATGAAATCATGCTTTAACCAGATGAACTTTTTCAATCAAAACCAAACATTCAACCTGATCAAAATTGTCATATCACTCGAATATCAGTATCGAAATCATTTTTCCTTGTCTCTACTATCATGGGTCTTATACAGGGTGTGGTATACTCGAAACCAGACTGTGTCCTGTCTTAGACGGGGTATCACATTTCCTGAAACCAGACAGTATGATCGTCCTATCAGCACTTTCAACTTTTGACAATGAAGATCAAGATGTTTGTTTGATTTGCTTGAATTTGTGTATCTTATCTTTTTATTGATTTATCTTTGATTTATCTTTGATCATGTTCCTATGTTGCTCGATGATGTCACTGAGTGATTTAGAGTGACTGGGATGGCTCATGGTCTCTTTCTTTTTTGATTGTGATTGTCGTTTGTCTGTGATGTGTCTGTCTTTTGCAAAAAGGGTTGCATTTCAGCTCTGGCCTTCCATGCCATGATGCTACGCATCCATTTTGCTACATTAAATAAAGGTTCTCACCTACAAAGTGCATTACTGAAAGCAAGTTTTTCTTCGTCTCTAACTATCCTCTGTCTAATTTCTTCTTACTAACATTTCTTCCGTCAGTCTTGGCAGTCCGTTCGATCCTATCATCTCCTATCATTCTTATCGATCAATTGGCCTCTTTTCTGGATGTTTCTGGCCAATTCCTCAAGGGGGCATGCATATGTCATTATCATTGTCTGGGGCATTTTCATTATTGTTCTTTGAAACAATGCTTAAAATCGCATTGTCTCAAAGAGGGGCAAAATGTAGACACCTAAAAATGGTCAACGCTTGCGGAATCATACTTTAACATTTGCGCATTGCCTCATTTTAGGTTTTTGCGTCGCATTAACATTTCTCCTATGATTCGCACTTGATCTTTATCATTTGCGAGCATCGAGTCATTCTTCTATATTCTTCAATCATCTCGTCCTCGAATTTGGTCTTGTCGACAACAATATCCAGTCATGATTTTGATTGATCTTATCTTGTTGCATCAATGTGCGTGCTAATTTGTTATCATTTTGGACATCGTCAATCCTAATTAGGGTTTTGTCCTCTTTTCAATCTTATCATCTGGCGATCGGTTTATCAATCTTGTCATTTTACGATTGATTTGTCATCGATCGTTGTCATGTTTGATCTTGTCATCTTGCGATCAATTTGTTATTGATCGTGGTCATTATCAATCTTGTCATCTTGCAATCCATTCTGTCATCGATTCTTGTCCTTTTGTTGATTTTGTCATTTTTCAACCGATTTATTATCGATCATTGTCTGTCTCAATTATGTCAATTTGGATCAATTTGTCATTGTTCCTCGTCAATTGGCGCATTTATCAATCAAATCATTTTGTCGCATTGGTCATTTATCAATTCAAAATCATGACATTAATTATCTTCAATCATGACCTAATTGCCATTTTTGCACTTCTAATTCACCTTCTAGGGTTTCATGATTTAATCATTTAACCTTGTGTGTCATTTCTTCCTCTAGGATTACTAAATTATTTATTAATCCTAAGTCTTCTCATTACAATTAAATCTTTATTTAGTTGGCTAATTATTCTTCCTCTTGTAAATTAATTAATAAATGACAAATTGTTAATTAATTTACCTAATTTCTTCTAATTTACTAAATTCTAATTTCCATCAATTTCTAATTCCTAATTTTCACTAATTTCTAATTTTCTAATTTTCTTAATTCCAAATTCAATTTCCACCTATTTCTCTCCTAAATTTATGGCAATGACATAGAAATTTGTCATAGAATTTGTCATAAATTGTCATAAATTCTTGACATAGAAATTTGTCATAGAATTTGTCATAAAATGTCATAAAATGTCATAAATTCTTGACATAGAAATTTGTCATGAATTGTCATAAGCCTTGCATAGCAATTTGTCATAGATATGTCATAATTTTGCTATTCTTGATTTGAATTTCCATTCAAATCACTATCATGCTAATCTTGTCATTTCTCCAATTTCTCTATAAATTGGATGATTTTCTTCAATCAATGCCCTTAATCTTGGAATCAGAATTTTCATCAAACTACCGAACTTACGCTTCTAGTACTCTTGAGCTTTTCATCAATCTTGCTTTCAATTGTGTGTGCACTTGTAGGTGAGATCCACAAACCCATTGAAGAGGAAAGACCAACAATGGAGCTGCATGGAAGGAGTATTCAATTCTACATCTGGTTTGCATAATTTTCATTTTGAATGCTTTGTTTTCATACCTCTATTGAGTGTGCTTAGAATTAGGTTCATTTGCAATGAGTGTTCTTTTGATTGAGTTATCATGTCTAGTGTTTTGATCTACTTACTTATCTTGTTGTGATGATTCCTAATTCCGATGCTACACATTTAATCCTTTTTTTCTTCTTTGTGGGTTAAATAAATCTATTTATTTAGTCCTAGGCCTCTTTCATGAATTAATTAATGGATGAAAACCTATTAATTAATTCACCTAATTTCTATTTCATCTTTTTCCTCAATTTTCTTATTTACTAATTTCTCCTAAATCCTAATTTTCTATTTCTTCAATTTTTCTAATATTTCCCCTAATTTCATGGGAATGACATTTCAATCTTGTCATAATTAGTCAATCAATCAATTTTGCATAGCAATCTTGTCAATTTTTTCATGATTTGTCAATCAATCAATTTTGCATGTCAATCTTGTCATAATTTGTCATATTTGTCATTCTTGATTTGAAATTTCCTTTCAAATCTCTTCATGCTAATCTTGTCATCTCTCCAATTTGTCTATAAATTGGATGAATTTCTTCAATAAAAGGATCAATTAATCACATTATCGAACTAATCACATTTTCAGAGAATCAATCACGCTTCTAGTATCCTTACGCTGCCATTCCAACTTAACAATCTTGCTTTCATACTATGCCTTTGCATTTGTAGGTGAGATCCATAAACAAAGCAATTTGAAGGAGAAAGAAGGACAATGGAGAATTCTGGAGGAGATATTCATGTTTGTAATGGTTTGCATTTGATTTGAATGTCTTGTTTTTAGTATCTCTATTGAATGTTATTAGGATTTGTCATTGCAATCTGGTTTTTGTGATTGAGCTAGTCTAATGTTTATATTGCTTTGATGCATCCTCAATTTCCTAATCTACATTAATTGGTGAACTTGACATGAACTAACCCCCCCTAACCATGTTTTTGAGTGCTTTTGAGCTGATTTGCAAGTGAAAAATCAAGAAACAGGGCGACCCAGAGCTTTCTGGACACTTTTGCGCCTATGTCAAGGCATTCTACACCTATGTTGAGTCATTTTGCGCCTGTGTCAAGGCATTCTATGCTTGTGCTGATGAGATTCACACCTGTGTTGATGAGATTTGCACTTGTGTAAAAAATTAAAAAAAATAAAATAAAAAATAAAAAAAAATTCATTCTGTTTTCTGCATTTTGGTTTTTCTTTGGTACTAATTCTATGTGCAGCATCTTGGCGTTACATGTGACGAAGACTAAAAATACAACTACTAACAAATCTTATGCAGGACGCAGTCAAAGACTATCACTAAAACATCATGCTTGCATTTTTTTTAAAGTAGTTGCACATTTCATTTCTTAAAGGTTAATGAACACCATGCATGTTTTGTTTGTTTTCAATTTGATTGCATGTTTTAACCCTTATAATTGGGCCTGCCTCCCGATCTACCTGGCACTTTGCACAGGCATTGGTGAGAGGGAATGACCCAAAGTGGTGATGGGCTAAAACCAAGCTCTTCCAACCACTCTAAATAACTGTGGATGCAACGAAAGTTGTAGACAATGGGTGCTGGAATGGTATTGCGATGATTTATTCACTGGATCAATACCCACCCGAATGGATGCCCCTACTAGAATCTCTTGTTTAGAGGCCAAAATCCTTCTAGCTATTGGCTCAGGTGTTGTGATACGTGCATGCCGAAGACACCTCTCATGTACTCCTTAGTTAGAGATAGCAAGTTCTTGGGAAGTGATGCCCCTTGAACTCGAAGCTTGGTATGCCCAAGAAGTGAGTGCACTGTAAGGGGGAGCTAGTGCTACCAAGTGTCTAGCTATCCGGCTAAGTGTTGTATTTCGAGTAGAGGATTCAACAGATATTTCCCTTGCCAGTGATAGGATTTTTTGTGAATGAGCATGATTGTCTTGGGTCTAAGTCCAAACATCTTGTCTTTTGTGATTGTCAAAAGTTAAATAATACAATTGTCACAAAACATCATTTGTCAAACAAGTCCAAACATTGTCTAAACAAGGTTTTAAAAAGAGAACATTCATCCAACAAAGTTCAAAACATTTTCAAAAACATGGCTTTCAAACACATTGAAAAACTTTGTCTCAACATTCATGTCACTTTAGGCTAGGTTTTGCATAGTCCAACTTAGGTCCTAGGGCATATTGTCATTTCCCTTCATTTTTAGTCCTTTTTATTGCAAGCATCGTCATTTTGTACTTAGGTCCAAGATCATTTCCCTAATTTTGCATTTCATCATCATATCCAAGATAGATTTCCATTTAGGTTGCATAGGTTGCATTTTGCATATTCCAAGTCATTGGTCTTTGCATATCCTTATCATTATATTGTCATATCATATCCTTAGATAATTTTCATGTCATATCCTAAGTCATTGTCATAATCATTTCCTTCTTGCATTTAGTCTAAAAAATTGGGTTTGTCAAACTTAAAAAATCAAACACTTTGGATGATACCCTAAGTTGTTAGGAAGTCTTGATCTTGTCTAAATTTTTGTCTTTTCATTAATATCATTTTTGTCAAACCTAGCGTAGTATCCAATCATATAGGTGAGACATTGTCAATTTTTCCTATTTTCATTTGGTCCTTTGTCCTTTAAGGTCTTGGCTTCATTTCAACTTCCCAAGGTTGAGTCTTTAGGTTTTCATTCCAAAAGTTTGTCCAAATCTTGAAAAATAACAAAAACATAGGTTGCATTCTTGCCATAGATTGCATTTTCATTTATTTAGGTTGCATTTTAGTTGCATATCATACATCATCCTTTTAAAATCAAAAAATCCCCAAAAATATTGCATTTGCATAGTGACATGCTTGTTGAAACAAGGTCAAAATCTAAGAAGATGGGCGAACCAACATATCAACCCATTGACAACATATCAAACTCATAGTTGCAACGTAGTCAATCATTACAAATTGAAGGTTCGTCAAACACATCATTACCACCATATGGAATGGTTCAACTTGGACCACCTCCATTATATTAGCCAATGTTTATACCCATGAAATCGGGATATGGGAGTGTTCCACCAACACCAAGAGAAAATGCACCTTTCAACTGGAATCAACTGAACCTGTAGCATGAAATTCAAACATTACATGAGGAACAAACTCTTTCACAAGGATTTGGTTCAGATCAAGGCATTTAACAAGAAATAAATCCAAATGTTTTACTAGATTCTTCATCAGATTCTGATGCTTTCGATGATGTTGATATGTTCCTTAAAGATTCGAAGTTGACAAAAAAGATGGATAAATTTTTTAACAAGGTCTTTAAGATGTTCCCACAAAAATATCTTGACATGATGAGTAATGTGACCTCCTCAAGTGAGCAAATTAATGTGCAAAAACAACAAGGTCATGAACTGTTAAGTTTCTCTCCACATCCAAACGAAGAAAACGTGCAACAAGAAACTCAACACACCTTGATGAGTAAACGTGCTTCAAAAACGTTGATAGTGACTATCCACAAAAGTCACCATTTGAAACAATAAACAATCCATTATTTAATACAACACCTTTAACACAAGATCAAATGAAGGCCACACAAATATTGATAGTTGTCCCTCAACAAGAAATGATTCCTCGAATAATTACAAGTGGATCAAAATCTAAGATGCAAGAAAGCTTTACGACTGGAATGCCTGATCTCACCAATGTCCAAAACAACTCTACAATGCAACAAAGTTCCTATGCCCCATTAAGTTCAATATATTTGCCAAATACTCAAGTACCTATTATGCAAAATATTGTGACAGATCCTTCGATAATGGCAACACAAAGGGCCACAAATAGTGGTTTGCACCAACAACAAATGTTACAACAATTGAGTAATACACAAAAAGCACAATCGAATGCACAAACACGCAATGCACAACAACAACAATATCGCATTCAACAACAAGTTGCAACGTCTGCTGCATCATTACAAGTCAATTCAAACTTGCAACCACCACAATGGATTGGACAAACAACATAGCAAGTCAATGCAAGTGCCATACCCCATCTAAAGGAGAAACAAAAAAAACCTCCCAAACAAAGTTTTTTGCAAATGATGGGATTTACATCAGGACAACAACAATTGGCGCAAAGTCAGCAAATTCCAATTCATTAGCATCAACAACAACATGTGCCTCAATATGTGCCAAGACAAACAAGTTATCATACTTCACAACCACAATTGATGTCTGTGCAATATCAACAACACCCTCAATTGCAATATCAACCAAAGCTACCAATCATGATTCCACCACAAGAAGCACAAAAATAGGGTCAATGTCAAGGCATGGCACAACCACAGCAACAAGAGTTGTATCAAAAACTTTATACAAATCCCTTGTACTATTTGGAAATGCAAGATTTAATGCCATCAAATGCTTCTCTTTTAGAGAGTCCCATTCAAATTCCATCCCCTTCGTGCCAAAGCATTAATCCCTTGCCAAAATCCCCCATGCATATCCAAAGTCCAACCCCATGTCAAAAGGATAATTTAGAGTATGAAGAAACGTGTCTTAAGAAGATCAAGACCAAGATCTTCAAACCTTATCATCCCATCCAATTGTTGACCAGGACCCCATGTTCCCAGACACTCATGATGATTCCCCTATTCTTGTCCATCTGATCCAAAGTCCTATTGACACTCCATTCCCCGAGAAAGATCAAGATATCCCAGTCCCTCCAAGCCCAAATGACCCCCTTCCATTTCATGAAAAAAATGTCCTTTCAAATCCCATTGACATTCCACTTCCTAAGAAAGATCAAGATATCCCTTCCATCCTTTCCGATGATCCCATTAAAAGTCCAGAGCAAAGCAACTTTAAAGAGGATTCCAATGATCTTCCTCCTTGTCAAGATCAAATTATTCCTTTAAATCCTCCACAAGATCCTTTTGTTCCTCCATCTCCTTGTCTTAATGCTCCATATACACTCCAATATCGTATTTCTTTTGATGATCCCATTATTTCTCCCATTCCATCTCTTGAAGAGCCTGTCATTGAACCATGTCCACTACACAATCCTAGTCCCCCTCATGATCCTAATCTCTCTCATGATTCTAACATGGTGCAAGATTTTCTTGAACCCTCGACATGCATAATGGGTTCTTCCACTTTGGTGCAATCTGATCCACTTCAAGATCTCATTATTTCTCTCATATCATATCCACCTCATAATGGACTCGCGTCTTCTTCCCAAAGAAAAGAGTATCCTACAAGTCAAGATATTCATAAAGGCAAAAGAGTAGATCTCCATAAGAAAGAATCCCTTCATGTTAAATAAAATATTAAGGGTCATGGCCTCAGTGAAATTCCTCAAGACGTGGGTACCCCTACTAAATCCAACATCCCTTCAAAATCCAAACATATCCCTTCCCCATCATACTTTCTATCCATCTTAGGTCCTTATATCCCTTCATCCTCTATGCAAGATCAGAAAAGGCACACATCCTTGAGTAAATTCCATCCACCCAAAATAACTCCATTTCATTCATATCCATCCATGCATTCCTTTCCCCCTCCAAGCAATTTGAATGCCAAGTATAAAAGTCATAAGTCTAAAAAGCCACATGTATTCAAGGATCAACATGTCCAATCTAATCAACATGTCAAAGAAAAGAAAAATATGATCTATAAAGAAAAAAATATATCCAAAAGGCCACAAAGGCCCACTGAGCAAAATAAAGCAAAGTCAAAATATATATGGGTTCCTAAATCCCTTGTACAAGCAATGCACTCCAAGGAACCACAAAAGCATGAAAAATCAAAAACCATGTGGATCCCTATGCAACTCCTTGAAGCACAAAATCCTAAAGAAACATCCAACTTGGCATCCATAGTTGCTATTCCTCCATCCAATCCTCTCAAATTTGTTCCTCCATCACCTTCTTCATCCATTTTGGGGCCTTATGTCCCAAAATCTCAAGCTATTCCTCCATCCAAATCTCACAATCTGAGATCCATTTTTCCTCCATCAATCCACCACCTATCAAGGTATGTTCCAATGTTGATCTTGCCTTCATTTCCATCAACTCAAGCCCAATTCTTCCAATACCCTATTCATTATCCAATTCATATTTTCCATCCTTCGATCCCTTTGGTCCAATCCTTTGCATAAATCCTTGCCTTAGTTTCATCTCTTTTTCCATGTCCTTATCCTACTGATGTCTTTGAGCATACTTTTAAAGGTTATGGTCCATTTTTTTCAAGGCTACTATCCAAAAAAAAAAAAGATGCTTGAGTCCTTCTTCCATCCCCTATCATGTGTCCATCTTCTATTGAAAAAGTCAAAAAGTCAAAAAAAAAAAAAAAAAAAGAAAAAAACATAATGCAAAAAATAATTCGTCCACTGGTGAAAACCTGGCAAACAGGCACCTTGGGCAAGTACTGTGATGAAAACCTGGCAAACAAGTGTCATGTGTAATCTATGAACTTCTTGCACACCACACTTGGGGGCAGGTTTCCTCCTTCATATCCTATTACCCTTCATATCCTATTGTCCCTCATGCACATATCCCCTTTTCCACATTTGATCTTGACAAGGCTAAGGATCTTCATGAGCATCATGCATCTTGTTTGCATCTTTTAGTCCATCATAGATTTTGGTCTTTATCCATTTTCTTATTATTACCTTTCATCCATATTCCTTGGCTTATTGCAACTTTCTGCCACTATCCCTTAGCCTATCCCAACCTTTAGTCCATGTCCCTTATCCATTCTTGGTCTTGTTTAGCCTATCCATATCTTATCACTATCCATACACTCTTTTTCATTCCTTGATCTTGAGCTGACATAAGGACGCAAAATTTAAACATGGTTTCAAAAACCTCTTGGCATGTCCCTCATGCCATGTTCCTGCTTTACATTGTCATATCCAATCTCTTGGCCCATTGTCTCCATAATAAAAGGCCTTTGTCTTCCCTCTATCCACCAACATTTCAGAAAGCCTATTTATTCACCTGTCATATTCCTTGCCTTGCTAGACACTGGGGGCAAAATCATTAAAATTGAATAAAGTCCTGAAATAATCCAAAAAAAAATCAAATATGATCCTGAAAAAAAATCCAAACAAAAAATCAAATATGCTCCTAAAAAAATCCAAAAAAAATCAAATATGATCCTGAAAAAAATCCAAAAAAAAATCAAATAATGTCCTGAAATAATCCCTAAAAAGTCAAATAAAGTCTTGAAAAAACAAAACAAAAATATCCCCTTTGTGCATAGACAGATTGCCAAGCATACATCCAACGACACTCAATCACACATTGTGCTTTAACTGAAATCACGCGTTAACAGATGAACTTTTCAATCAAACCAGACATTCAAACTGATTAAACTTCTCATATCCATCAATCAACATCAATATCATTTGTCCTTGTCTTTACTATCATGGGTCTTATATAGGGTGTGGTATACTCGAAACCAGACTGTGTCCTGTCTTAGATGGGATACCGTATTCCCTAAAACCAGATAGCATGATCATTCTTGTTTTTCACTTTTGACAATGACAATCAGATTGTTTGTTTGACTTGGTCAAATTTGTAATTCTTATCATTTTACTGATTTATCTTTGGCTTCAATCATGTTCCTATGTTGTTTGATGATGTCACTGAGTGATTTAGAGTAACCGGGATGGTTCGTGGTCCCTTTTGTTTTATTTTTTGTTGTGTTTGCTATTTGTGGAATGTTTGTCACAAACTGGGGCAACTATATCATTGGGTGTCTGTGATAAGTACGTTCACTTTGTGAATGCTGCACATACCTCAACCCTTGATGTATGCACCCTAGGATGCTTCATTCATTCCTTGTGTGTGATGTGTCTGTCTTTTGCAAAAGGGGTTGTGTTCTAGCTCTGGCCTTCAATGCCATGATGCTCTACATCTGCTTTGCTACATTAAATAAAGGTCCTCACCTACTTATGTGCATTTGTGAAAGCAAGTTTTCCTTCATCTCTAACTGTCCTCTGTCTAATTTCTACTTATGAACATTTCTTCCGTCAGTCTTCGTAGTCCATTCGAACCTATCATCTTCTATCATTCTTATCGATCACTTGGCCTCTTTTCTAGATTTTTCCAGCCAATTCCTCGAGGGGGTATGCATATGTCATTATTATTGTCTGGGGCATTTTCATTATTGTTCTTTGAAACAATGCTTAAAATTGCATTGTCTCAAAGAGGGGCAAAATGTAGACATCTCAAAATGGTCAACGCTTGTGGAGTCATACTTTAACATTTGCACATTACCTTATTTTAGGGTTCTTGCGTCACATTAACATTTCTTCTATGTTGTGCGCTTGGTCTTTATCATTTGTGAGCATCAAGTCCTTCTTCTGCATTCCTCATTTTTCTCGTTTTTGAATTAGGTCTTGTCGATAGAAATCTTCAGTCATGATTTTGGTCGACCTTATCCTGTCGCATCATGGTGCGTGCTCATTTATCATCATTTTGGACATCTTCAATCCTAATCAATGATATAATTAGTGTTTTGTCCTCTTGTCAATCTTGTCATTTTGCGATCAATTCCTCATCGATCCTTGTCCTTTTCAATCATGTAAATTTGGATCGATTAGTCATTGTTCCTCATCAATTGGCGCCTATCAATTGGATTTCCTTGTCAATCTTGGTCAATTTGTCATTGATTTTTGTCAACCAATCTCAATCATTTATCAACAATGGTCCTTTGCCAATCAGAATCATGATCGAACCTACATTAATTTCTTGTTGTCTTGATCTAATTCCTTGTCCTCTTATTTCTAGGGTTTTATGATTTGTTCATTTAATCCTTTTCTTCTTCTTTGTGGGTTAAATAAATCTATTTATTTAGTCCTAGGTCTCTTTCATGAATTAATTAATGGATGAAAACCTATTAATTAATTCACCTAATTTCCATTTCACCTTTTTCCTCAATTTTCTTATTTACTAATTTCTCCTAAATCCTAATTTTCTATTTTCTTCAATTTTTCTAATATTTCCCCTAATTTCATGGGAATGACATTTCATCTTGTCATAATTTGTCATAATATGTCAATCAATCAATTTTGCATAGCAATCTTGTCAATTTTGTCATGATTTGTCAGTCAATCAATTTTGCATGTCAATCTTGTCATAATTTGTCATATTTGTCATTCTTGATTTGAAATTCCTTTCAAATCTCTTCATGCTAATCTTGTCATCTCTCCAATTTGTCTATAAATTGGATGAATTTCTTCAATCAAAGGATCAATTAATCACATTATCGAACTAATCAGATTTTCAGAGAATCAATCACGCTTTTAGTATCCTTATGCTGCCATTCCATCTTAACAATCTTTCTTTCATACTATGCCTTTGCATTTGTAGGTGAGATCCACAAACACACTAATTTGATGGAGAAAGAAGGACAATGGAGAATTATGGAGGAGATATTCGCATTTGTAATGGTTTGCATTTGATTTGAATGTCTTGTTTTCAATATCTCTATTGAATGTTATTAGGATTTGTCATTGTAATCTGGTTTTTGTGATTGAGCTAGGCTAATGTCTATATTGCTTTGATGCATCCTCAATTTCCTGATCTACAGACATCAATGACAAAACCATACCAAAATACCAACAATCTCCCCCTTTCGCATTGATGGCAACACAAGATGGAAAAACCATCAAAGTGCCAAAACAGAAATGCCAAATACCAACAACCAACAATCTCTCCCCCTGGGAGCAACATGTTTTATCCAACGTTTTTCAATACCAATCCATCCTTAAAAGGATAATGTTTTTTTCCATAGATATCTCTCCCCCTTTGACATCAAATGCCAAAGTTACAATAATAAAATCAAGTTCATATACAAAATACCAATCAATTCAATATACCAACTACTCCCCCTGAGAAATATCTTCCTCATCAAAGACCGGAGTAAAATATTTCTCTATAAATTCTATCAATTGATGATAATCATCAACTGTCTAAGTCTTTACCGGTGATGGTATGACTCTAAGATGATCGCTATATTCAAAAGTCTCCGTAGGCAAAGGTTTTGTGAAAATATTTGCAAGCTGTTCTTTAATATTCACATAAACCAGTTTTATCTCTTTTTCTTCAACTTTTTCCCTTAGAAAATTCAATTTGATAGAAACATGTTTTGTTTTAGAATGTAATACCAGATTCTTAGATATATCAATTGCTGCAGTGTTATCACAATATATCGTAATGGGTTCCTTCCATTTTACCTTTATGTCTTTCAACATTTGCTTAAGCCATAGTACCTATGTACAGTTAGTTGCTGCTGCAACATATTCTGATTCTGCTATTGATAAAGATGTACAACTCTATTTCTTACTCAACCAAGAAACTAATCTCTTTCAAAGAAAGAATGCTCCACCGATGGTTCTTTTTCTATCATCCATTTCTCCTACCCAATTTGCATTTGTGTATGCACATAGATCAAAATTTTTATCTCTAGGATACCATAATCCAAGATTTGCAGTGTCTTGTAAGTACTGGAAAATCCTTTTTATAGCTGATTCATGATTTTCTCTAGGATTACTTTGAAATCTAGAAATAATACATTCTACATTCATAATATCAGGTCTAGTTTGTGTCAAATACAGTAAACCTCCTATGATAGATTTGTATCTAGTTGGATTAATAGGTGTAGATTCATCCCTTTGAGATAATTTGTCATTTGTAGTCAAAGGTGTGCTTACCGGTTTGGAGTTCTCCATCCAAAATTTCTTTAGTAACTCTTTCAAGTACTTGGATTGACTAAAAATATACCTTTGTCAGTCTGTGAAATCTGCAATCCTAAAAAGAATTTTATTTCTCCAATCATAGATATTTCAAATTCTTGCTACATTTTAATAGAAAATTCCTTACATAATCCATCTTCTCCTCCAAAGATTATATCATCAACGAATACTTCTATAATCAAGATATCATCAGTAGTTATTTTGTAATATTATTTTTTGTCTACATTTCCTTTAGTAAAACCAATCTTTAAAAGATACTTATCCAACCTTGCATACCAAGCTCTTGGGGCTTGTTTCAGTCCATATAGAGCTTTTCTTAACCTGCAAACCATATCATTGTCATCTGTCAAAGAAAATCCATCAGGTTGTTCAATATAGACTTCCTCTTCAAGATCTCCATTCAAGGATGCACATTTAATATCCATTTGATAAACTTTGTAACTCTTGTGAGTTGCAAAAGCCAAGAATAATCTGACTGCCTCAATTCTAGCTATCGGTGCAAAGGTTTCATTGTAATCAACTCCATCTTTCTGAGAATATCCCTTACACACTAGTCTTTCTTTATTTCTGACAACCTTACCATCTTCATTAAGTTTGTTTCTAAATACCCATTTGGTTCCAATTACATTTTTATCTCTAGGTCGGGGAACTAATGTCCAAGTATTATTTTTCTCAATTTGTTCTAATTCTTCTTCCATAGCTTTGATCCAAAATTTATCTTCAGATGCCTCATTAACAGATGATGGTTCAATTTGAGAAATAAGACATGCCTCTTCATTTTCCAATCTTCCTCTTGTCATAACTCCTTTAAATTTCTTTCCAATTATCTGATCTTCAGAATGATTCAATCTTACATACCAGGTTGTCTTAGTTTGTTGTTGTTCTTCAATTACTATGGAATCCTCAGATGGTACCGGGGTAATTGGATCTTCATTCTGTACCAGTGGATTTAGTATAGGTTCATTTGTCACAATTTCTGTTGCCAGTTCAGAGTCTATATACCTTGAAGTTCCTCTGAATTGTTCATCAATTTTTACATTTGTACTCTCAACAATTTTCTGCAATCTCTTGTTAAAACATCTATATGCCTTGCTCTTAGATGAGTAACCAAGAAATATTCCTTCATCACTTCTAGGATCAAATTTGCCAATATACTCATCTCTTCTAATATAACATTTACTTCCAAAAATTCTGAAATACTTAAGAGTAGGAGTATTACCAAACCATAGTTCATGAGGGGTCTTACCGGTTTCACCTTTGATGTGAATTTTGTTGAATGTATAGACCATTGTGCTAACTACTTCTCTCCAATACACATGTGGTAAATTTGCTTCAGATAACATACTTCTTGCTGCATCCAAGATAGTTCTATTTTTCCTTTCCACAACTCCATTCTACTGTGGTGTCTGACATGCTAATAGCTATCTTCTAATTCCATTCACTTCATAGAATGTATTAAAGTCCTTAGATGTGAATTCTCCTCCTTGATCTGATCTTAAACAATTGATTTTTTTACCGGTTTCATTTTCAACCATTTCTTTGAATAGTTTGAACTTTCCAAGTGCTTTTGATTTTTCTCTGAGAAAAGTAACCCAACACATTCTAGAATAATCATCAATAATTAGCATGAAATATCTATCACCTTGTAAGCTTTTAGTTCTAGCTGGACCACATAAATCAGTGTGAATCAAATCAAGAGCATCATTGGATTTTTCTGGAATACTTTGAAAACTAGCTCTAACTTGTTTTCCAAATTGACATTCCTTACAAATTGTATTATGAGGTTTGATAATTTTAGGTAGATCTCTAACTGCCTTAGAAGTACTGATCTTTACCATGCAATCAAATTTTACATGACAGAGTCTCTTATGCCATAACCAACTTTCATCTATATGTGCAATCAAGCATGTCTTTTCACTGTTATTCAAATGAAAGATATTACCTCTAGTCTAATTACCGGTTGCAATTTCCAAACTAGTTCTATTCATGATTTTGCATTTTCCATTTTTAAATTGTAACTGAAAGCCTTTCTCAACTAATTGACCAAGACTCAAAAGATTATGCTTTAATCCTTCAACATAGTAAACATTTTCAATGTTATACTTACCATCAAGAGATATTGTACCCTTACCTTTGATTGAATAGGCTTTGTCATCTCCAAATCTTTCTAATCCTCCATTGTATTCTTGAAAGTTCAAGAATTTACCTTTGTCTCCTATCATATGAAGTGAGCATCCTGAGTCAATGATCCGTTCATCCTTTACTTCAACTTTAGCTGCTAGGGCTTGTTCTACCAGTTGAGCAGTAGGTGTCGGTTGATCTTCTGTTATAGCAACAAAAACCCATCCATTGCCTACTGGATCCTCATCAGAATCATTGGTCACACCTTCATCAACAATGTAACAAGATTTGTCTTTGTTCTTCTTAAATCTATATCTCTAATATTCAGGATTAGGCCTGTATGTTCTTCTAGCTTCTTCTCTTAGTCTAGCATGTCTATCAAGGTATCTCGAAGCCATATGACCAATCTTATTGCAGTTAAAACATTTAAAGGGTGCTTTACCTTCATACTTACTTCCAACTGGACCTTTAGGCAGTTTCCTTGCAAATAGTGCTTCAAGTTCTTAAAGTTCTTCATTTTCTTTCCTATTTTCTTCAAGTTCTCTTGCATAAAAGGCTTTCCAATCTGATTTATCAAATGATGAAGCAAATGATGTTGATGCTTTAAAGGCCAAATCTATCTTTATAGTAGTAACATGACCAAATTCCTCAATTTAAAAAGCTGAAAGTTTTCCAATCAATGTATCCCTAGTTACTGATGTATTAGGCATTGTTCTCAACTCATTTATAGTAGTAACCTTCATTTTATATGCCGGTGGCAATCCTCTTAAAAATTTTGAAACAATTTCATCCTCACTTAAGGTTCCTCCACAACATTTAATACCCAAAACAATTTCATTTACTCTTTCCATAAAAGCAGAAATCCTTTCATCTTTTCCATTTTCAGATGTTCATACCCGACTCGAAAGCTCTCAAGTTTTGCAATTTTGACTATGGAATCTCCTTCATTCAGTGTTTCCAAATGATCCCAAATAGCTTTAGTAGTAGACCTATCTAATAATCCCATGATTTGTTGATCTGATAATGCACTCAAAAGTGCTTCTCTTGCTTTGCAATCATTCTCCTCATCTTTAGCTAAGGTAGTTGGACTGGGCTAACCAGCTACAATAGTAGTATTACCTTTCTTTCTAACTTCCTAGATGTCTTTACCAATGCAATTCAAATGTGTCTCCATTCTGATATTCCATCAAGTTTAGGACAGTCCTTCCTGAAATAATTAGTAGACATTGGATCTCCTCAAGTTGTTAAACTTCTACGAAAAGAGGACTAAGCTCTGATACCAATTGTTAGGTCCCAGAGACAATTGAGAGGGGGGGGGGGGTGAATTAGTTGTCTAATAAATTCAAATAAAAAATAACTTAACCAACTTAATGCTTAATGCTGGCAAACCAGTAAGTATGCCGGTAGATAGTGTTAATAGTTATTTGCTATACCAGTAAAGATTAATGCATGAAATATAAACACAAAGTCATCCACAACACATAACACCAATATTTGTACATGGAAACCCTATAAGGGGAAAAACCACGATGGGAAACCTTACCCATAATCAGATGATATTATTGTAGATAGTAAGTGAACATAAATGGGGTCTGCACATGCAGAAAGGCCAACAGCCTAGAGCTCATTGCTCAATCACAAAAAGGGAGTCACACTGACTACAGTTGGATGGTTAAATCCAATAAGAATGTATTGCACAAAATAACATCTTCATATGTTGGATTCAGTACCGATGTAATGTTGATATGCTTTCACAAAAACCTAGCTTCACCTTCAAATGATATCTTCATGTATAGCTCTACTTAATCTCGCATATACCTTCACACAATTCTTTTTCACATTCCACATTCGATCTTTACAAATAAGATCTTACATTTATACCATAACCTAAGACCAATTTTAGTAGGTTGGCTCTACAAGATATTACAATAAAAACATTTTACAAACAATATAATATCTGATGCAATAACTGATTAAACATGTTGGCTTAATGCATTTACAACAATAATTAGTCATCTCCATAGCGTGCCATGTTGATCTGGAAAAGATAAACCTGCTAGTGTAACCCTAGGTAACCCTGGACCTATTTGCCAGTAAAAGAAAATATGCAAATATGAATATACCAATGATCAATTCTTCAAAACAAAGTGTCCACATGATGTCTTTGACATTACCAGGTGTCCTCCATATCATTCCAAGTGCCAGTGATCATTATATCCTACCAGTGAACCATATACCAGCAACTATGCAATAGTTACTTGCTTGCCGATGAATGCTGCTGGATCTCCAAAGTGCTAGTGTTTTAGTAGGTGTTGACATCAATGACAAAACCATACCAAAATACCAACAATGACATTATAAAGCAAGTGCTTTTCACTCTTTTTCACTCACCGAGCATTCAAACTTCTTTAGAGCACGAAAAACCCGAGCGAAGGCATCCACAACAAGAAGTGAAGCAAAATCTATCAAGCATTCAAACCTAAAGGTAGATTAAGGTATTTATACAATGGCTTCCTCCTCTGCACTTGAATTCATTACAAACCCTACTATAATTGAAGTGGTTAAATGCCCTAAGCCCGTATTTAAGATAATACCCAAAGTTACAAAGCAGGATGATACCCTAGGAGTATTTTGTAAAATTCCCAAAGGAGTTGCTCATGCTGAAGACCCTAGGATATACATACATTGTCATATTGAGGAACTTGATGCTGATGAGATTATGAACATGTATAGGACTGTAATTTGTGATGAAAATGGTAATGTGAAACTGGAACACAAGATAATTGAAACCCTAGGTTTTGTGGAAATACTTAGCATTCCTGATTTTCCCAAGTTATAAGGATTGTACTTAGCAGAGTTCATGGGGAGTTCTTTGGCTAGATTCCATCCATAAGATTACAAAAGAAGCAGTTAGGGTAGTGACTGGCTTACCTTCCACCGGTAGAAAACTAGAAAAAGGAAAGAAGGTCTCTAATGACACTGTGATGACCCTAATTGGTGAAACACATGATAGCAGATCCTTGAGAGTAAATGATGTAAAGGATATTAATGTAAGATTCATTAGCATGATTATAGGATACAAGACTACACATGCCAACAGATTAAACTTTGTTTCTAGTTTATGTATCAAGAGTGCTTATGACATGGTGAACAGTAATACAAAGATTGACATATGTGAATGGTTAAAAGATGAATTGATTGATAATCTGAAGAAAATCAAAGGAGAAAAGAAAGGTACTTTCAAATTTGGTAACTTACTTGTATGTCTATTGCTATACATCACTAAAGAAGTTCCCGGTATAGGTAGAAAAGAATTTGGTTTTGACATACCGGTAGGAAAACAAATTTTTGATATCTTTAGCAACATGGGAGATGACAAGGAAAAGAACATAATTGAACACTTTCAGGCACTAAAGGCTAGAATGAAGATTAGGGAAAGACTATCTCAATCCATAGTTGACAAATACCAAAAGGAAATATGCTTTGTTATAAAGAAGGATGAAATCTTGATGGAGGCAGTGGCTCCAAGAACAATTTGGGTAACTGAAATGGGTTATGAGGTAGATGAAGACATAATAGAAACATATGCTAAAGCTCTCCTTGAAGCCCCTAGAGAACCAACATAAGAAGTATTTGGAAATGCAGAAACTATTGAAAGCAAAGTTCAATCACAAAAATGAATAAAGAAAACATAACAAACAATTAGAAAAGCAACAAGACAGGCAAAAGAGATTAAGGAAAACATACTGAATATGACTTGTATCAAGGAGAGTGACTTAAAAGGATTAAAACTAGAAACACATCTTTCACCGGTTGGTACCTCCTATGAAAGTGAAATACCGAAAGAGTTTCAGAGAGTAGAAAGAAAAAGAAAACCTTCACCAGTACCCACTCCTACACCCAAGAGAACAAGAAGGAAACAACAGGCTGTAAGGCCTCCGACAAAGAAAATAACACCAAGGAAGAAGAAGGAAAAAAAAGTTATCCCTCCACTTGATAATCTTTTGAATGAAATAACTAAAGATGGAAACTTATCAAATGTTAGCAAGTTGTATAGTACTTTTACAAATGAGGAAAAGGAGTGTAGAAAATAGTGTTATTTTACACTTAGATATTTACAAGAAATTATTGATAGAAGTTGTAGATGATCTACCAAGTGACTTGTACAAAAGATTAGATGCAAAAAGGTTAGCAATTGTGGAACTAGACAAGAAGATAAAGGTAGAAAAATTACTTGTAGTTCACACAGTAAAATCAGCAAAAGAAATTAATGAACTAATAAGTGAGGCAAACTGGATAGTATTTTCCACTGGTCACCAGCATGTAGCTTTAATGGCTAGCAGAGTAAATGAGATCACTAAAGAAACACTAGACAAATGGGATATTTTCTTTGTGGAGAAGGAAAAGCAAGAAGAACTTAAAAGGCACAAAGCTTTCAGAGTTTATCAAAAGGAAAAAGATAAAGGTAAAGGCAAGGTAGGTGGTCCTTTGAGCATAAAAGTAACAGATAACTTTCCCCCACCTCCTTTTGATACTCCACTAGTTGGAACTATTGATACACCACCGGTAATAGATAATATTGTGAGCATGGAGACAACACATGAAGACATAAATCCTGATTCAGAAGTGTTATATACTATGAACATTGATACACAAGAGGTTAACATTATGGTTGATAAGGAAACCACTGGGAAGAAAGATGTGGCAATTGAGCCACCGCCTAAGGATATTGTTGTAAAAAAACATATTGAGGATATAGTTGGAAATTTTGAGATTGGAACTGAAACACACACTGAACAATCAACTGATCCCCTGGATACTGGAAAGACAAATACCACTGATGTACACACTGAAAAACATACTGAGTTAGAGAAATTGACTAATAACATAGAGAAATCTATTGAGATACTCGCAGTAGACAGTTCAGAGGTACATACATAGAAACTGGTAGAAAATACTGAGACTTATTAGAGAAATCAGTAGAAGAAAGCATAGAGAAACATACTAAGGTACCTTCTAAGAAACATGAAGAGAAATAGGTTGAGATAGAGATAGTGCCATTGACAACAACTAAGAAAACCAAACCTTTTCTAGTTGAGATGTAGACATAGGCTGACCTACCAGAGGTCAACTCAAGCAAAGAGGTTACTCACACTGGTGAATTGCAGATTGCTAAGGTAGTTGGATAATCTTCTAGTTCTTCCATGAGAAAATTTAGACTGACAAATGTAACAGAGGTATTATTGGATTCCATCAAGAAAATCACATATTGCAATGCACTTGCATATATGGCTATTGATGATACAATTCCTTTATTGAAATTGATTGCACCCAAGTGCAATGTGGAAAATAAAGATCCTTTGAGTCAACTAGACACATTGTCTAAATATATCACTGACAATATTTTGACAATTGATCAGATTATTGAGGAGACTTTCAATGAGAAAATGATTAAGGAAAAAGAAAAATTCTTTGATGAGACAATAAAGAAGTGCACGAAACACATTGACACCCTCCTACTAGCACTAAAAAAAATATGAATGGAATTTAAGGAGTTGTACAGAGACACATGTAAGACAAATATTTTGATAGCAGATATAGACAAGGAGATCAACACGGTACAACCAAAAATAAATGATATAGCTGAAAATCACATCGGTTCATCAGAACCCATATTGGTAATAGAGAAGGAGATAGCAAGTTTTGAGGAAAAAACTTGAAAAATTGGAAAAGAAAAAGGAAAGAATACAATACAAGGCTAAGGAACTAAAATATAGACTTGGTCCAAAACTTGACATCCTCATCTCTTTAAGAAAAGAGATTTCAGAGGCACTTGTTCTAGGACTTAAGAAACCGAAAGAGAAAATGCACATACTCACCAGTACCATCCAAAGGACAAAGGCAACATTAAAAGATAGTGAAAGGTTCACTAACAACTTAAACTTTGTACTGGTAGACATATTTCAGATTGTAACCCATCGGTTATAGGGATCCAACTGAGAACTACGCTCAATTGACATTTTTGACAACCTTTGTCATTGATGTCAAAGGGGGAGTAGTGGAGATGAGAAAAATAATGGGCAGAAAAGATCATCTGCTCATGGGGAGTACACAGTTCTGGAACACACTATTTTTTGGTAAAATTTTTGGACAACACATTTCGGATACATTTTTGGATTTTTCTCATGAGTGTTGCCATCAATGCCAAAGGGGGAGATTGTTGGCATATGCACACTCCAATGAGAAATTGTAGGTGATTGAAGGTATTGTCATTGATGGCAACCTTGCAATCCTATGGTACTGATACCGACAGACTCTACACCAATAGATAGTTTACCGGCAGTGGAAAAGATGATTACCGACACCCCAGCTGACAGGATTTTGTTTATTACATTTTGTATTTAATTGTAATATCTTTTTGTAAGCCGACAAGGAAAATTGTAATAGGACTCATATATAAGTATGAGATCTTGTAGATCATTTAAGATGCGGACATGGTTAGATTATTGTAGAAGTAATATGCGAATATAAAGGCAGATTTTGGAGTAAGGTTTATAGTTATTGTATGAGCTTAAACCAGTACTGAACCTGGCATAGCAGATGTTGAACTGAAGTAGTACATTATATTGGATTTGCATAATCCATTTTGTAAGTCAGTAAGACTTTCTTTTGTAATTAATCAGTGAGCTTTAGGCAGTTGGCCTTCCTACATGTGCAGGCCCTTATTGTAAGTAATATTCATTTATTGGCTAATGAGTGAATATTGTGGGTCACAAATCCCACCAAGGTTTTTCCCACACGGGGTTTCCTCGTTAAAATATTGTGTTATGGTGTGCTTTCTATGTTGTGCTTATTGTTCTTATTTCCTGCATTAATTTTGGTTTACCGGTACACTATTTTGGGATGCAATTTGTTTAATAAGATCAGAAAATATGTAAACCAGTTAGATACTTATTCACCCCCCCTCTCAGTATCTTTGGGAATCCTAACATATTTGAATCAGACTAGGCTTGACATTATGAATATTGTTTGTATTGTTTCAAGATTTCAGAGTGATCCTAGAGAAAATCATGAGATGGGATGAAAAGGATTTTTAGATACTTGCAAGGTACATCTGAATATGTCTTATGGTACCCTAAGGATGATAACTTCACTTTATGTTCATATACAATTGTTGATTGGGCTAGAGATGTTGATGACCTAAAAAGTACTTCCTGTGGAGATTTCTTTCTTGGAAAGAAGTTGGTTTCATGGATCAGCAAGAAACAAAGATGTACTTCTCTAGCTATTGTTGAAGTTGAGTATGTTGCTGCTGCTACTAACTGTACACAAGTTTTATGGATGAAGCAAATGTTGAAGGATATAAAGGAGGATTGTGATGCACAGGTAGTTATTCACTGTGATAACTCTACTGCTATTGATATATCAAAGAATCTGGTATTTCATACTAGGATAAAACACATATCTATCAAGTATAACTTTTTGAAGGAGAAGGTGGAAGCAAATGAAGTTAGACTAGTTTATGTGAACACTAAGCAGCAAATTGCAGATATTTTCACTAAACCTTTATCCAAGGAATCATTTGAGTACCTGAGAGACAAATTAGGGGTTTTTGCCCCTCTTGTAGAGACTTGATTGATGTGGTTTGGCATCAGTCCGACATACATTATCTGAGATACTATTCATTCCAACACTGTTGTGGGATTCTACTGTTGGCATTATAACACACAAAGAGAGATTGTTGGCATTTCAATAAGGATATTGAGAAGGGTGTTAATGATTATGGATATAACTAATTAAGGATTTTTACTGTCTTAATATTATTATTTTGTCATTGATGTCAAGAAATTGATTTTCTAATTCAGTATGATGTTGCCATATCTTGAGAAGTATGATTTGATGAGTATAAAGATGTTGGTAAAAGACATAGAAAGAATATGATGAATAAGGGGAGAAATAAGTTATTCAATGGGCAACTACTACCGAGTTAGACAATGATGAGATCATGATCTTTAGATTGTTTTGACATCATACATGTGTTATTGATTGTAAGGTTAATACTATACTATGTTATCGAGCAAAGAACCTAGTCGGTAAAACCCTAAGGAACCTAGTCGGTAAACCCTAAGGTTATCGCTATCGGTTAATGAAGGCGGTATGTCTATCGAGTGAAGTTTAGTATTTACCGAGTTGCAACCGAGTAATAACAAAATGTATTGAATGAATAAAAGCATCATTTAATGAAGGAAGCTGATGAGCTGGCTATGATTAAATGATTGGTATGCTTTGAATGAAGTTTGTTAAAGAATCTATGGCAAAGGAAAATTGACAGGAAGATCTACAGCTCAGATTGAACCGCAATACCCTAGCACAAGTTCCAAGAAATGTATGCAAGTTCCAAGGTAGGGTAAAACATTTTTAGATCGAAGGATACATTGAACTTGGTCAAAGTTTGAAGATCTGATGGCTATGATTGATCATGGGAAATGTTATCAAGGAGATTAAGCGGTTGGCGAATTGTTTATAAATAAGGAATTGTTGATAAAAAATGCATACGGGCAAGTGTATGGACAGGGATGCTACATAGTGATTGCCGAGCACAGAAGCTTGAAGACCTATTTGAATAATATATTATAGAGCCCAACAAATGGACAAGATAAGTCCTATATTGTATTGAGAAAATAAGAATCTTCTTTAGCATTTTAGATGTGAAGTTGTAGATAGATTTTTATTACTGTTATTTTGTAAAGTGACAGAAAATCTCTTAACCGAGTGGACTTAACAGTCTTATTTGTAAAACCCTCTAGCAGGGTGACTTTCTGATTGAGTGTTTGAAATACTTTAACAAGGTCACTTCTAACATGGTGAAGACCCTAACAGATCTGAGGGAAATCCCTTAACCGGGTCACATCTAGCAATGTGTTTGTAATCTTTAACAAGATTTACTTTTAACCAAGCATACTCTAGAAAAGTATATTTCTTAGTGGGTCCGAAATCCCACAGTGGTTTTTCCCTATTTGGGTTTCCACGTTAAATCTAGTGTTGTGAGTGTTATGATGTTTATATGCTTTTGAGTTTGCATGTTTAACAGTTTTGGTTATATTACTGAAGTATAGGTTACTGAGGTTGAATCTGTTGTTTTTATGGAAGATTAAGTTTGTATTATTTACCCCCCCGCCTCTCATCTTATTAGTTTGGCATCTATACTTAACATTAAGTATCATAACTATCAATTGGTATCAGAGCTTTGGACTCCAGAAGAAAAAGTTTAAAGGTACTTGAGACAAAGATCCAAAGATGTATAAGAGGGATGCACCAAAGCTGAACAAGTCAAGTTTCTCTACATGGCAGAAAAGGATGAAGCTGCACCTATCAGATGTTGGAGAATATGTTGTATATTATCTAGAGAATGATTTCATCACACCGAGCACCTATCCATTGACAATGGAAGAAATAAAGGCAAAGAAAGAACATATTCAAGCAATGATTGAAATAACATCTGCATTAACCGATTCAGAGTTTAATGATCTAGAAGGCTGCAATGATGCAAAGGCAATGTGGGACAAGCTCATATCTGTGTATGGTGGAGATGAACATGTTCAAAGAGAAAAAGTGGATAGTGTAAGTGGACAACTTGAATCTATGAGGATGAATTAAGGTGAGAACATAACCCAATATAGTACAAGACTAAAGGAGATTGTCAATCAAATCAAAGGAGTAGGTGGAACCATTGAAGAAAAGGATATAACAAGTAAGTTGTTAAGAACCCTTCTACTGGCTTATGCAATCTGAGTCTCTGCAATCAATGAATTGAGGTTTGTACCCAATATGCCAGTTTCTTTAGATGCTACTATTGGTAAGCTACATGCATTTGAGTTAGGTAACTTTGATAATAGTGGGTCATTGGTAAATAAAGTTGAATCTACATTTAGTTCTTTTCATATTGGTGAATCTGATGATTACAATGATAGAATGAGTAAGTACACTAAAGGGGATCACAATGGAGCAAGTGAAAGATTTCGCAAGAACATGGAGGAAATACACAAACTGTATGAGGAAATAAAAAAGCAAGAAGAGTTTGAAGCACTTTTAGCCAGAAGGTTATCGAGAGGCAAAGGTAAGTATAAAGGAAAACTACCTTTGAAATGTTTCAATTATGATAAGATAGGACATATGGCTTCTAACTATCCTGACAAAGATTCTAATGAAAAGAGAGATTACCGAGATGATAGATAGAAAGATAATCATTACAGAGGACACCGAGACTTTAGAAGAAGAGATAGAAAGTCATGCTTAATAGTCAATGAGGAATCCAATGATGATAATAAAATGAAACTGATACAGAGGAAGTAGTTTATGTGGCTATCAAAGATGGATCAGATGAAGAAAGGTATGAAGAAAAAGCCCTAAAATCTCACATAAATACTAATGATTCTTGGATCATAGATAGTGGATGTTCACATCACATGACAGGTGATAAACACAAGTTTGTTATGCTAGAAGACTATGATGGAGGCTATGTAAGATTTGGTAATGATGCACCATGTTCGATAAAAGGTAAAGGATCCATAACACTTCTTGACAATGCAAGATGAAATGATGTTTATTGGGTTGAAGGTTTGAAATATAATTTGTTGAGTGTAGTACAACTAAACAATACAGGATACCGAATAGAATTTCAAAAAGGAATTGTCAAAGTTCATGAAAAGCATGGAAAGTTAGCTACTATCGGGACACAAACAAAAGGTAACACATTTCACCTTGACTCAACTTGAAATAAATGTTTGTATGCAAAGATAGATGATACCTAGTTATAGCATAAAAGTTTTTGTCATGTAAATTTTGATAATCTGATCAAAATAAGTAAGAAGCACCCCTGAGAATGCTATGTGTCGAGGATGCTAGATGGGTAAAATGACAAGATCAAGCTTTACAAGTAAGTCTTACACTTCCAAGGAAATTTTAGATCTTGTGCACACTGATCTTTGTGGTCCTATGAAAGTTCAAAGTTATTATGGTGATAAATATTTCATATTATTTGTGGATGATTACTCAAGGATGATGTCAGTTATGTTTTTAAAAGAAAAATTAGAAGATTTTCAAATGTTTAAATGGTACAAGGCAAGAGTTGAAAATGAAATAGGAAGACAACTGAAATGTCTTAGATTAGATAAAGGAGAAGAATTCACATCTGATGAGTTCAACTTATTCTACAATGATCATGGTATAAAAAGACAAGTCTCTGCACCGAGAACTCCACAACAAAATGGAATTGCTAAGAGAAGAAATAGATCTATTGTGGATTGTGCCAGAACCCTGATGATTGAAAAGAAAGTGCCACAAACATTTTGGAGAGAAGCAATAAGCACAACAGATTGAAAAGAAACCTAATGTAAGTTATTTTAAAATCTTTGGAAGTAGATGCTATGTACACAAAGATGATAGAAATGGCAAGTTTGATCAGAAATGTGAAGAAGGAACATTTCTTGGTTATTCTTCTAGAAGTAAAGAATTTAAATGTCTGATCAAATCATCTAACAAAATAGTAGAAAGTGCAAATGTGAAAATTGATGAATTTGCCAAAAGGAATGATGAAGGAAATTCCAAGGAACCAGAAGATTATGATGAATTTGTCTATGTTCAACCGACAAGTCTTATAGAGAAAACTGCAGAAGGAAATGAAGAGAATATCCAGTTAACAAGTGATGGAGAAGATCATACAGAGCCTACTGAGCCTATATTAGCCAAGTATGTCAGAAGAAATCATGCATCAAGTCAGATTATAGGAGATAAGGATGATCTAGTGATGATAAGGAACAAACTGAGACAGAACACATGTTTGATATCTGAAGTTGAACCGAGAATAGTGAAAGAGGCATTTAATAGTGAAGATTGGATAAATGCTATGACAAAAGAGATTGATCAAATCAAGAAGAATGACACATGGACACTAGTCCCAAGACTGAAGGACAAAATTATAATCAGTACAAAGTGGATTTTTAGAAACAAGCTGAATGAAAAAGGTGAGGTCATTCGAAATAAAGCAAGACTAGTTTGCAAAGGTTATGCCCAAGAAGAAGGAATTGATTATGGTGAAACTTTTGCACCTGTGGCTAGACTTGAAGGAGTAAGAACATTGTTGGCATATGCTGCTTTCAAAAATTTCAAGGTATATCAAATGGATGTCAAATCTGCATTTCTGAATGGTATATTAGAAGAAGAAGTTTTTATTGAACAACCTAAAGGATTTGTTGAAGACAAGAATAAAGATCAGGTATGTAAATTGAAAAAAGCCTTATATGGTCTGAAACAAGCACCTAGAGCATGGTATGAAAGACTGCACAATTATCTAATCAAGATTGGTTTTATAAGAACAAGTGAAAACAACAATATGTACATGAAGAATGATGAAAATGGAATACTGATCTCAGCCATATTTGTTGTTGATATTATCTTTTGTGGAAATGACTCTTTATGCAAGAACTTTGGAAATGAAATGAGCAAAGAATTTGAGATGTCATTAATCGGCGAGATAAAGTATTTTATAGGTTTACAAATACTGCAAATGAAAGATGAGATTTTCATTACTCAATCCAACTACATAAGGGAAATCTTGAAGAAATTTGGAATGGAGGATTCAAAACCAGTAAGTACTCCTATGACTACCAACTGTAAACTATCAAAGAATGATGAATCTGCATCTGTTGATGAGAAACTTTACCGATCCATGATTGGAAACTTGCAATATGTTGTTCATAGTAGGCCAGACAGCACATGCAGTAGGTATAGTTGCAAGATTCTCTGTAGATCCTAAGGAAACACACATGACAGCAATCAAGAGAATTTTTAGATACTTGAAAGGCACTGAGGATTATGGCTTAGTATATCAGAAAGGAAATGACTTTGATTTAAAAGTTTATGTTGATGTTGATTGGGTAGGCAACATTGATGATAGGAAAAGCACAAGTGGAGGAGCTTTCTTTTTAGGAGAAAGACTAGTGAGTTGGATTAGCAAGAAACAAGGATGTGTTTCACAGTCAACAACAGAAGCTGAATACGTTGCTGCAGCATTGAATTGTACCAACATAGCATGGATCAAACAACTGTTGGAAGGTATAAATGAGAAAGTTACCGAGCCAGTAACTATATTCTGTGACAATACTAGTGCCATTAACATTTCAAAGAATCCTATTATGCACTCTAAGACAAAGCACATCTCTATCAAATATCATTATCTTAGAGAAGAAGCTCAAGAGAAGAAAGTGGTGTTGGAGTATATTAGCACAAAGGAACAAATAACAGATATCTTGACCAAGCCACTACCAAGGGTCACTTTTGAGTATCTCAAAAGTAAGTTAGAGGTCCTACCCCTATCTTCTACTCACTGACCAAGTTTAGTGAAAGCATCAATTTGATGACTCTACAAAATATCTTTTAGGAGTTGATGCTGATTTACACACTTTAGGATGTTTTCTAAAGGTGTGCAGGAAACAATACATGGAACAAGAATTGAAGACATAAATGCTCTGACCGAGACTAAATTGACACACAATAGTAGAAAATCACTTCATATAGGAAGAAATTATGTCTTAGTTCTTTACTTTTTGGCATTGTTGTCAAAGGGGGAGAAGACTGAAGAAGAGGAGAAGACTAATGTATGGGGGAGAATTCTGATGATAGGGGGAGAGCATTTCATCATTTCAGAATCTCATAGCAATCTAAATCAATTAGGTCAAATCAATTGGTTTTGCCATCAATGCCAAAGGGGGAAGATTGTTGGCATTTCAATAAGGATATTGAGAAGGTTGTTAATGATTATGGATATAACTGATTAAGGATGTTTACTATCTTAATATTATTATTTTGTCATTGATGTCAAGAAATTGATTTTCTAATTTAGTATGATGTTGCCATATCTTGAGAAGTATGATTTGATGAGTATAAAGATGTCAGTAAAAGACACAGAAAGAATATGAAGATTAAGGGGAGAAATAAGTCATTCAATGGGCAACTATTACCGAGTTAGACAATGATAAGATCATGATGTTTAGATTGTTTTGACATCATACATATGTTATTGATTGTAAGGTTAATACTATACTATGTTACTGAGCAAAGAACCTAGTCGGTAAAACCCTAAGGAACCTAGTCGGTAAACCCTAAGCTTATCGCTATCGGTTAATAAAGGTGGTATGTCTACCGAGTGAAGTTTAGTATTTACTAAGTTGCAACTGAGTAATAAAAGAATGCATTGAATGAATAAAAGCATTATTTAATGAAGGAAGCTGATGAGCTGGCTATGATTAAATGATTGGTATGTCGTGAATGAAGTTTGTTAAAGAATCTATGGCAAAGGAAAATCGACAGGAAGATCTACAGCTCAGATTGAACCGCAATACCCTAGCACATGTTCCAAGAAATGTATGCAAGTTCCAAGGTGGGGTAAAATGTTTTCAGATCGAAGGATACATTGAACCTAGTCAAAGTTTGAAGATCTGATGGCTATGATTGATCATGGGAAATGTGATCAAGGAGATTAAGCGGTTGGCGAATTGTTTATAAATAAGGAACTGTTGATAAACAATGCATGCAGGCAATTGTATGCACAGGGATGCTACATAGTGATTACCGAGCATAGAAGCTTGAAGACCTATTTGAATAATAGAGTATAGAGCCCAGCAGATGGACAAGATAAGTCCAATATTGTATTGAGCAAATAAGAATCTGCTTTAGCATTTTAGATGTGAAGTTGTAGATAGATTTTTATTACCGTTATTTTGTAAAGTGACAGAGAATCTCTTAACCGAGTGGACTTAACAATATTATTTGTAAAAACCTCTAGCAAGGTGACATTTTGATTGAGTGTTTGAAATCCTCTAACAAGGTCACTTCTAACAAGGTGAAGATCCTAACAGATCTGAGGGAAATCCCTTAACTGGGTCACATCTAGCAATGTGTTTGTAATCTTTAACAGGATTTTGTTTTAACCGAGCATAGTCTAGAAGAGTATATTTCTTAGTGGGTCTGAAATCCCACAGTGGTTTTTCCCTATTTGGGTTTCCACGTTAAATTTGGTGTTATGAGTGTTATGATGTTTATATGCTTTTGAGTTTGCATGTTTAATAGTTTTGGTTGTATTACTGAAGTATAGGTTACCGAGGTTGAATCTGTTGTTTTTATGGAAGATTAAGTTTGTATGATTCACCCCCCCCCTCTCTTCTTATCAGTTTGGCATCTGTACTTAACATTAAGTATCAGAACTATCAGCTACTACTCAGGGGGAGTAGTCAGCTTTGAGATTCAGAGGCTTTTTTTTTTTTGCTCTGATATTTCTGTCAGATTTTTGGCATTGATGTCAAAGGGGGTGAGATAGTGATGTGAAAAATATAAAGAAAGTGAAAAAGAAAAAGAAAGGGGTGTAGTGCCCCTACCCTAGCTAGCTTTGTAAAACTGGTTTGACTTTGGTTGACTTTTTATGTGGCATTCTTGAATGGTTGATTTAGCATGATGTAATGTTGTAGTCAGATATTATGATTATTGTGCATACCTATTAATGTGCTTTGGCATCGATTCTTATGTAAGTTTAATTGTTTCCCTGGTTCTTATTATTGATCTCGAGCTAACACTTTCATTATATATATATATATATATATATATATATATATATATATATATATATATATATATATATATATTATATATATATATATATATATATTTATATATATATTTATATATATATATGCTTGTGTTACTCTTGGTTGCAGGAGATTGCAAGTACATTACCACCGTGGTGCGAGGTTCATCTTCACCTGGATTTGCAGGGTTGAGTATACCTCTTTCGCCCTTAGAATTTGGGTTAGGTGGTCGCAAAACCCTCATTTTACCCTAGTCATGCTCAAGTGAGTGTCACCTATGGACCATCAGTTTCACTTTTCGTTTGGGTTTGCGGGTCGTGTATTTGGTTGGCTTTCTTGGTTTGTGTGCCTTGCGTGTGGTAAAAATTCAGTATTTTGTCTTAAGTATTTAATTTGATTTAATGTGTTCATTTATGCATTAGTAATTGAGGAATTAAAATAAATAGGTTTCTTTTATGTGATTAATCATTAATTAAAAAGATCGCTCTATATATGTTGTAGCAAGTTTAATTCAATGGTTAATTTAAAATCATGAATTTATTTAGTTTATGCATTTTGAAAAGGGAATATTTAAAGTTATTCGAAATAGAAATAATTTAATCCCTTTTTTCTTTTTGAAATAGAAAGGTTAATTTTCATTATTTAAGAAAATCAATTTTTATTAGAAAAGCAAGTTTAATTTATATATATATTTGAAATAGTGGGAAAGATTGATTTTGGAAATTTAATTTAATTAAAATATTTTACCCTCATCTATATTGCGAAATATACATGTTAGCTTTGTTAATATTGAGAAAATTAAAATTAAATGAGAGAGAAGCATTTTAATTTTAATTAGAAAAGCAAGTTAGATTATTTGAATAGTTGAAAAGAATGATTTTTTTTTCATTTTTTATTTAAAAAGTGTTTAAATTCGAAATTAGGAGATTAGGTACAATTTTATTCCATTTAACCTAGGTTGGAAAATATTTTTAGGGTTGTTGATTTTTGTTTGGGGAAAAATATTTTTGGATGGAGAAAATTGGGGATTTTGGGAAGGAAGGAGTTCAACAGCTGTAGCTTGGGCTCTTCTTCAAAAATCTTGCCAGGAATGCTAAAAGAGGTAGGATTCTTGTTTACCTTTTTATTTTGTTGTTAAATCAAAAATTGTGTTTGGTTGTTCTTCATGAAATGTTGGTTTAAAAATCCATGAATGTTCTCAGATTTGAGTTTAAAAATTGGTTTGCATTGTTTTGTATTGTGGAAAGATTGTTAAATTAGTTGGAGTTCATGCTTGTAGATTAAGTAGATTCTCTAATTCTACCCTAAGAGGGGGTTATGCTGGCGAAATTTCACCAGAATGGGTTGCTTGGGAATGAAAATGTTGTTTAAGAATGGCTGAATCCATTCTATTTTTGTCTTAGAAAATTTTTGAGTCTATTTTTTTATTTGGGGGTTTTAGTTATTATTATTTTATTTTTTGGGGGGTTATTGATTTGATTTAAAATCAAATGAAAAAAAAGAAAATGAAAATTTGTTTAGGGCTAGGGTTTGCTAGGCGGAGGAGCCAAGGCTCGACTCACGCCGCCTCCCTTCCCCTCCTCCCCGCAAGTTCCGCAGTGACCTGCGTTTGGAGCCGCAAAGACCTACATCTGCGGCGGCCGCAGGGACTTGCGACCACAACGGCCGTAGGAGCCCCTGCGAGTGGTGGTCGCGGGGGAGGCTATGGGGCTTCCCACCTCTCTTGTGATGGGAGGTGGGCCCTGCAGTGGTCCCCCCAAATTTTTTTATTTTTTTAAAACAAAAAAAATAATTAAAAAAAATAAAACCTATGACTTCTAAAACATATTTTTAATAGTTTTTATTTATTTTCTTTTATTATTAATTATTATTAATATATAGTTTATTAATGAGGATTAATAAATATGTATTAAATAATAACTAATTTGAAAGTGGTGTACAATTAAATTATTTTTAATATATATATTTTATTAATGGGGATTAATATAAATATATATTAATTGATTTTTAATTTGGAATTGTGTATTAGTAAATTATTAATGGTTATATGTTATTATCCAGGGGTTAATAAATATATACTAGTTAATAATTATTTTGGGTAATTGAAAAATAGGAAATTATATCATTAGGGTTTTTTGAAAACTTAAATAATATACTATTGGAAATATTAGGAATTAAATAAAGTATCGTTAGGAAAATTTGGCAAGTAAATGAAATTTTCATTTAGTAGAATAAATTGTTAATTTATATTCTTCTCTGAATTGGGAAATAGGCAAGATTGTACTAGTGCAATTGTGGTATTGAATTTACCTTGTAATGGTGTTTGTTTTCTGTTATTGTATTTTGAAAACTTAGATCATTTAGAAAACTTGATCGACATTTAGTGTTTAAATCAATATGGGAGAAGATTGCCTCTACCGATTAATGCCTCAAGTTTAATTTCTATACTCGCTTTTGCTTAAGTAACGACAAGACTTGATATGTTTGTTTGGAACCTGTGGTTTGGTTGATTTGGGGTACCTGTTTATATCAACAATCTCTAGTGTTGGCATATGCACACTCCAATGAGACATTGTATGTGATTGAAGGTTTTGTCATTGATGGCAACCTTGCAATCCTATGGCACCAACAAAGGCATTATACCAGCATCAGCAGATCACACTCTACACCAGCACTCAGGACACCGACACTGGCACTAGAACAGAAGAAAGGAAGTATACCGGCACAGAGGCTGATAGGATTTTTGTCATTTTATATTTTGTTTATTATTTTAAAAACTTTTTAATCCGACTTGGAAAATTATAAAATGACTCTTATATATAAAAGAGATCATTGTAGACATTTGATATGGAAGATGTAAGAAGTAAGGAAAAATATTAGGCAGACCTATTATGCAAAATATAGGTTAAAGGGGTATATGTAAAGAATAGAGCAAGAATTGGTACTGAATCTGGCATTGAAGATGCTATTGTAAAGCAGTACAAGATATTGGATTTGTATAATCCTCATTGTAAGTTAGTGAGACTTCCCATTGAGCAGTGAGCTCTAAGTAGTTGGCCTTCCTGCATGTGCAGGCCCCTATTGTAAGTAATATTCTCTTATTGGCCAGTGAGTGAATATTGTGGGTCACAAATCCCACTGAGGTTTTTCCCACACCGGGTTTCCTCATAAAAACCTTGTGTTATGGTGTGCTTTTCATGTGGATGTTCTTAATTCTGTTTATTGCATTATTTCTTGCATACCGGTACACTATTATATTATGTTCTGCATGTTTTAAGTTAAGAAATTCTATATACCAGTCAAATACTGATTCACCCCACCTCTCAGTATCTATGGGATTCCTAACATCTAGTTTGGTTGTTTCCTTGTGATGATGTTATTATTGGTCTTGTCCTTTAATGTAGGAGTAATGTGTCGATTTGTGGTTGGCCATAGTTGGTTAGGTCTTTAGGTAGACTACCGTTAGGCAATGGACCTTTGTATTTTCTTTTAATATGTTCAGCTCGATCCGTTTCTATGTAGGGATCATCTATGTACTTATTGACCGATGTGGTCATTTGTCTAGTGGTTGTGTTCGCCTTGATGGCAGGATTGTAAATGATGTGAACCTTATGTACCCTTAACTTAACTAAATGATCAGAGGGGTCTTGTTGTTGAGCAGGCCTAGAGATGTAGCCCTTTAGGGGTGAACTCCAATATCAATTTTGTGTTATGTGATGCTTTTGTCCTTATGTTTCTTGTTTAGTGATAGTATGTATGGATGGCATTTTGATAGAATGTATAAGTGGATTAGATGAGATTTATCGTAAGAAATGTATGCAGTTGTCTCTTAAACACAATAAATTGGATCTTGAAGGAATATATTCTGTTAATGCTAATGAAAATAAGTATGCATGAAAAGACCTCACTAGTTATGATGAAATTATAGTGCGTTTTGGAACAAGATGTATGGCATGTGTTTAATGTATATTTTAACTATAATGGATGAACTCATTTGGTTATTTTCAATTTAACCTTAATAAATGAACTTCATCTTATTAGCTATATTTTAACTATAATGGATGGACTCATTTGGTTATTTTCATTTTAACCTTAATAAATGAACTTCATCTTATTAGCTTTATTTTAAACTATATCGGATGAACTCATTTGGTTATTTACATTTTAACCTTAATAAATGAACTTCATCTTATTAGCTATATTTTAAACTATATTGGATGAACTCATTTGGTTATTTACATTTTAACCTTAATAAATAAACTTCATCTTATTAGCTATATTTTAAACTATATCAGATGAACTCATTTGGTTATTTACATTTTAACCTTAATAAATGAACTTCATCTTATTAGCCATATTCTAACTATCACGGATGAACTCATTTGGTTATTTTCATTTTAACCTTAATAAATGAACTTCATCTTATTAGATATATTTTAAACTATATCAGATGAACTCATTTGGTTATTTACATTTTAACCTTAATAAATGAACTTCATCTTATTACCTATATTTTAAACTATATCGGATGAACTCATTTGGTTATTTACATTTTAACCTTAATAAATGAACTTCATCTTATTAGCCATATTTTAACTATAACGGATGAACTCATTTGGTTATTTACATTTTAACTTTATTAAATGAACTTCATCTTATTAGCTATATTTTAACTATATCGGATGAACTCATTTGGTTATTTACATTTTAACCTTAATAAATGAACATCATTTTATTAGCTTTATTTTAACTAAATTCGATGAACTCGTCAAGATATCCATATTTTAACCTTAATGGATGAATTCATATGTTATCTATGTTTTAACTTTAATGGATAAATATCCTCGTGATACTCATCTTCAACCATAATAGATGAACGCGTCCTATTATCTATAATTTTAATTTACTGAGAAAATTATATCTAGGTTTTAAGTAATAACATTTAATTAAGTTAACCTACTTAATTGGATCAAATGATGTGTGTTGAGTTAGGTGATAAGTCACGTAATCATGTCGGGAAACTTCTTAGGTTTGTTTAGTCTTCTGTTGTGTTATCGAAGCTTTAGATAACTCAATGTATCTTAATGTTGTGCCTTATTTAAAAAATATATATATATTTGCACTCCATTTGTGTGTTGTGGCTTTATCCCTTCAAGGTTTCCTGCCGGGGCATTACATTTCATATGAGAGCCCATGTTGCAACACTAGGATCTTTGGTTTCACTTGTGGCCTTAGTTGGTGTGAGGTGTATTGACCTTATGTTGTATGATTGTCCTCCTTGTTGTGTGAGTGTGATTGAGCATACCTTAACTGGTGTGTAATGTGTGTGTTCACACCTTGTTTCCACCTTCTTGATGTGGGTGCTTTGGAACAATTATATGTTCTTTGTCTTCTTATTGAGGTCTTGGTCTATGATTTCTCTTACTCTAAAAGAGACTCGTATGTACCTTCCTTTTTGATTCCTTGTACTCGTTTGACTAATCCATTTGGGTTGGTTAGTGTTGTCTTGAATCTAAAAGTACGAAATGTGCTTGTTTATGGTTGTGATCTAGCTTAGTGTTGTTTGCTCGAAGGACTAGTGTGGTAGATATTGGATGCATATTATGTAGTAAATTGAATGATTATGACCCTTCCTCCTCTCTCTCCCTACAAATTTAAAATGTTTTTGATATGTGTAATTTTCTCTTATTTGAGTTTTATGTTGCGAGAGAAGGTTGCAAATTCTTGAGTCCTTGTGTGAGCCTTATAACGCTTATGTGTTTTTAGATTATAAAAGGGCTTTGGATGAACGTTCATATTGGTTATTGAGAAAAAAAATTGTATGTTTACATTAAATAATTCTCCATGGGTTTCGTAGGAGTAACATAATTAAATTCTATCTTAAGTAATGTGCATTAATATGCAAATTGTTATGTAAAATTACCTTGTTTGTAAAAGAAGTATCAAAAGGGAACATGTTATAGTAGCTTCGAGAGTGTATTAATGTGTTCCATGAAGATTGTTTTATGTGCTTCTTTAAACCAGTTTGATTGAGGACCTATTTTAGCAATGCTCCATTGAACTTGTCTTTGGATATATGTAATTGCCTTATTGTGTTTAAAAAGTGCGAATGAAAGACTTGTTTGATGTGTATGCATTAATGTGTATTATTTAGTTGATAGTTCCTCCTTTACCTTCTTATCACAGTTTGATTTTCAATGGTAGGTTGTAGAGTATGATATGTTTTTGTATTGTATTAAAGTAGTGAGTGTTCTCAAAAGGTCTTGCATTATTGATATGATTACATGTTTTGATCCCCGTTGTTTGGATAACTAGAACATTCTGTTGCAACCATAATAATTGGAAATGTCATGTTAGGTTGTTTGGAATCCTCCTAAAATGGTAGCAAGATGTAAACCATGCATATAAAATGATAGACTTATAGTGAGAAATTTTAGCTTGTAGTGTGATCTTGTTGATGTTGTGTCTTTGTAGGAAATAGTTTGATTATCAAACTCTCTTTCCCTTATCTTTGCCTAAATCATAAGATTTTTACAAATGCTACTAAGGATGCATTGATTTAAAAGGAATTTTTATAACTCATATGAAATTGTATGTTTTCTTTTGGCTTCTAATTGAAAGATGAAATTTTTTCGCTTTGGAAAAGAAAGTTGCATAGTTAGTAATGTGAATATAAATGCTTAGTGGAATTAGAGAAGGATATAGGAATGACGATATTTCCTTATGTAATTTTGAAATGTTAATAATTTCAGTACTTGTATCTAGAGTAAACCTTATTTAGTGATTCATGTGGAAAGCATAATTAAAACCTTCCTTGAGTAGATGATAGTGTACTGAAAAGTATTCCCCGTAAATGTGACTAAACTAGTAATGGTGTTATTCCTTGTGTATTGTAAGAAACCCGTGCTTGCTATGTGTGCCCATGGGATGGTGAAGTAATCAACCATGGAGGATATGTTTACTTATGAGTATGGGAAACCATACTGTTTATGTGATGTTTCTTATTTGTTTCCTTACTGAGTACCAACCCACGGGTTGTTGATAAGTCAATATGTGAAGGGGTAGTATTAGAAGTCACCATTCCTTGTATGGTATGGAATTGCATATGAGTAATGTCGACACGAAGCGACTTTAGCTTCTCTATTTCGAAGAAAAATATAGTTATGTAATGAAACTGTATTATAGGTGTACTCAATACTTTCCCTTGTGATGAACTGATTTATAAGGTTCATGTGTTCCAACCTATTCCTATCCTTTATTTGAGCATACTGATGTCAGTTCTTGAGTAGAATGATGTTCTTATTGGAGGATATTTTGCCTTTCTCAATGATAGGTATGTTATTTTTCACATGATGCTGCCAATTGACTAGCATTGGTAGACTTGTGGGTAGACCTTATCCATGTATACCTCTGGCTTACGACGAGTATCTTGAGAGGTACATCTCTATGTGGGGTGTGACCTGCGTGTGCCCTTTTCCACGAGGTACACTACCATGCGAGATACGTCCATTGCGTGCCTTTTTTTCTTGGAGTATTACCATGCCGTGTTGAGACACAATGCAGGATGTAGTAGACATTGCCATGCGGCCTACTGACAAGTTTAGGGTAGAGGCATGCCACGTGACGACGTGATGCAGGGTGATGTCGAGGTGCACACTGCCATGCCAAGCAGATGTGTGACTAGGCCACACCACATGATGAGCTACTGTGATAACTAGACAATTGTTCCTTCCTTCCTCGTTGGTGGCTAGATGCTAGTCACATAGTGGTGTTATGTGCACTTATGATATTTTTTAATTTTTATTTATTTATTTCCTTGTGGGCCAGAAGTTTATTTTATTTTGACCTTGAAGGTTTAGCCACAATCTTGCGATCTTTTGCTTACTTGATTTGATGTTGCAATTCTGGAATTATTTTCTTGCCTTACTGTTGGAATTGATGATTATTATCTTTATTCTTCTGTACTTTGGTGGCTAAACTGGTTTATCCTTGTTGTTTTCATATGCTGGTGTTGTGTTGAAATGTGAATTCCTCTCCAAGAACATAGTAGACGGTCTTGGTTGAGTGTATACAAGGAAGTAGACGTAGGGAACCTTGAGGATGGGGGTATGTGAGGCAGTGAGATAGCTAGGATCCACTACCTACCTATGAGTGGTGACTATCTCTTGGAGGCTAAACACCTTACGCAATAAGGGATGTTCACGAGGGTCTTGCATGGAAGGTAGCACCACTATGGTGTGCCCTAGCACCATCAAGCCCTTGAGTGAGATGTTGGATATTTATGATCATGTTATTTGTTCTGAGATCAGGCATAGAGATGATGATTGTGCATGTTATCTTTGACCGAGCATTAGACATGCTCACATGTGGCCTTTTGTGTTGTGCATTCTAGTTATGTGGATGGTTAATATGTGAAATCATGGATCAAATGGTGTTAACTTGTCACTATGTTATGGGACATAGTCATTGGAAAGGTTCTTTTATGCCTGGAAAGTGTAAACAATTGAGTTATTAACGTTGCTCTTATTTATTGAAAGTTAACTTGGTTGTAGAAATTGATATTTGAAGCTAGTTCTATGCGATAAAGTTTTGTAAAAAGATGTATTGGTAAAAGAAATTGATCATGATGGCATATTTTCTTGTCATGTTTGATAGATGACTATGGTAATTGTTGCGTATCTCTTTCAATGCTTTAATTTGGTGTAATGAAAGGAAGAAAATTTTGTATCTCTACTATGATTATTGATAAATCCCCAGAATGTTATAAGAAATGTAGGGATTTAGATGTATCTTGTCAATGGATAATGACATTCGTAGAGGATTCAACAATAATATTTCAGTTGTTTGTGAAAAGATTCATATGTGCAAATTGATAATTGTTAATTCAGTTTTAGGGCTAATACATGTTGCATGAGTTCTGCTTAGCCTTATGACTTCTGGGAGTAAGTCATATCCTTGGGGGGGAGAATGTAGTGACCCTACCCTAGCCAGCTTTGTAAAACTGGTTTGACCTTGGTTGACTTTTTATGTGGCATTCTTGAATGGTTGATTTACCGTGATGTAATGTTGTAGTCAGATATTATGATTATTGTGCGTACCTGTCAATGTGCTTTCGCATCGATTCTTATGTATGTTTAATTGTTTCCCTGGTTCTTGTTATTGATCTCGAGCTAACACCTTCATTAAATATATATAGATTGCAGGTACAGTACCGCCATGGTGCGAGGTTCATCTTCATCTGGATTCGCAGGGTTGAGTATACCTCTTTTGCCCTTAGAATTTGGGTTAGGTGGTCGCAAAACCCTCATTTTACCCTAGTCATGCTCAAGTGAGCATCACCTATGGACCGTCAGTTTCCCTTTTCGTTTGGGTTTGTGGGTCATGTATTTGGTTGGCTTTCTTGGTTTGTGTGCCTTGTGTGTGGTAAACATTGAGTATTTTGACCTAAGTATTTAATTTGATTTAATATGTTCATTTACGCATTAGTAATTGAGGAATTAAAATAAATAGGTTTCTTTTATGTGATTAATCATTAATTAAAAAGATCACTCTATATATGTTGTAGAAAGTTTAATTCAATGGTTAATTTAAAATCATTAATTTATTTAGTTTATGCATTTTGAAAAGGGAAGATTTAAAGTTATTCAAAATAGAAATAATTTAATCTCTTTTTTCTTTTTGAAATAGAAAGGTTAATTTTAATTATTTAAGAAAATCAATTTTTATTAGAAAAGCAAGTTTAATTTATATATATATTTGATATAGTGTGATTTTGGGAATTTAATTTAATTAGTATATTTTACCCTCATCAATATTGTGAAATATAAATGTTAGCTTTGTTAATATTGAAAAAATTAAAATTAAATGAGAGAGAAGCATTTTAATTTTAATTAGAAAAGCAAGTTAGATTATTTGAATAGTTGAAAAGAATGATTTTTTTTCATTTTTTATTTAAAAAGTGTTTAAATTCGAAATTAGGAGATTAGGTCAAATTTTATTTCATTTAACCTAGGTTGGAAAATATTTTTAGGGTTGTTTATTTTTTGGGGGGGAAAAATATTTTTGGATGGAGAAAATTGGGGATTTGGGGAAGGAAGGATTTCTACAGCTGCAGGTTGGGCTCTTCTTCAAAAATCTTGCCAAGAATGCTAAAAGAGGTAGGATTCTTGTTTACCTTTTTATTTCGTTGTTAAATCAAAAATTGTGTTTGGTTGTTCTTCATGAAATGATGGTTTAAAAATCCATGAATGTTCTCAGATTTGAGTTTAAAAATTGGTTTGCATTGTTTTGTATTGTGGAAAGATTGTTAAATTAGTTGGAGTTCATGCTTGTAGATTAAGTAGATTCTCTAATTCTACTCTGAGAGGGGGTTATGGTTGCGAAATTTTGCCGGAATGGGTTGCTTGGGAATGAAAATGTTGTTTAAGAATGGTTGAATCCATTCTCTGTTTGTCTCAGAAAATTTCTAAGTCTATTTTTTTATTTGGAGGTTTTAGTTATTATTATTTTATTTTGTGGGGGGTTATTGATTTGATTTAAAATCAAATGAAAAAAAATAAAATGGAAATTTGTTTGGAGCTAGTGTTTGGCGGACAAAGGAGTCGAGGCTTGACTCACACTGCCTCACTTCCCCTCCTCCCCACGGGTTTCGCAGTGATCTGCGTCTGCGGCCATAGCCGCAGGGACCTGCATCCGTGTCCGCGTCCACAGGGACCTGTAACCACAACGACCACATGAGCCCCTATAAATGGTGGTCGCGGGGGAGGTTGCAGGGCTTCCCACCTCTCCCATGATGGGAGGTGGGCCCCACAGTGGCCCCCCAAGGTTTTTTTTGAGTTTTTTTTAAAAACAAAAAAAATAATAAAATAAAAGAAAACCTATGACTTCTAAAACTTATTTTTAATAGTTTTTATTTATTTTCTTTTATTATTAATTATTATTAATATATAATTTATTAATGAGGATTAATAAATATGTATTAAATAATAATTAATTTGAAAGTGGTGTACAATTAAATTATTTTTAATATATATATTTTATTAATGGGGATTAATATAAATATATATTAATTGATTTTTAATTTGGAATTGTGTATTAGTAAATTATTAATGGTTATATGCTATTATCCTAGGGTTAATAAATATGTACTAGTTAATAATTATTTTGGGTAATTGGAAAATAGGAATATTATATCATTGGATTTTTTTGGAAACTTAAATAATATACTATTGGAAATATTAGGAATTAAATAAAGTATCATTAGGAAAATTTGGCAAGTAAATGAAATTTTCATTTAGTAGAATAAATTCTTAATTTATATTTTTCTCTGAATTGGGAAATAGGCAAGATTGTACTAGTGCAATTGTGTTATTGAATTTACCTTGTAATGGTGTTTGTTTTTTTGTTATTGTATTTTGAGAACTTAGATCATTTAGAAAACTTGATTGATATTTAGTGTTTAAATCAATATGGGAAAAGATTGCCTCTACAGGTTAATGCCACAAGTCTAATTTCTATACTCGATTTTGCTTGAGTAACAACAAGATTTGATATGTTTGTTTGGACCCTATCATTTGGTTGATTTGGGGTACCCGTTTATATGAACGGTCTCTAGTTCAGCTGTTGCCTTGTGATGATGTTATTATTGGTCTTGTCCTTTCATGCGGGAGTAGTGTGTCGATTTGTGGTTGACCATAGTTGGTCAGGTCTTTAGTTAGACTATCGTCAGGCAATCGACCTTTGTATTTGCTTTTAATATGTTCAGCTCGATCTATTTCTATGTAAGGATCATCTATGTATTTATTGACCGATGTGGTCATTTGTATATTGGTTGTCTTCGCCTTGATGGCAGGATTATAAATGATGTGAACCTTATATACCCTTAACTTAATTAAATGATCAGAGGGGTCTTGTAGTTGACCAGGCCTGGAGATGTAGCCCTTTAGGGGTGAACTCCAATATCAATTTGGTGTTATGTGATGCTTTTGTCCTTATGTTTCTTGTTTAGTGATAATATGTATGGATGACATTTTGATATAATGTATAAGTGGATTAGATGAGATTTATCATAAGGCATGTATGCAGTCGTCTCTTAAATGCAATAAATTGGATCTTGAAGGAATGTATTATGTTAATGCTAATGAAAATAAGTATGCATGAAAAGACCTCATTAGTTATGATGAAATTATAGTGCATTTTGGAACAAGATGTATGGCATGTGTTTAATGTATATTTTAACTATAATGGATGAACTCATTTGGTTATTTTCATTTTAACCTTAATAAATGAACTTCATCTTATTAGCTATATTTTAACTATAATGGATGAACTCATTTGGATATTTTCATTTTAACCTTAATAAATAAACTTCATCTTATTAGCTATATTTTAAACTATATCGGATGAACTCATTTGGTTATTTATATTTTAATCTTAATAAATTAACTTCATCTTATTAGCCATATTTTAACTATAATGGATGAACTCACTTGGTTATTTTCATTTTAACTTTAATAAATGAACTTCACCTTATAAGCTATATTTTAAATATATCAGATGAACTCATTTGGTTATTTACATTTTAACCTTAATAAATGAACTTCATATTATTAGCTATATTTTAAACTATATCTGATGAACTTATTTGGTTATTTACATTTTAACCTTAATAAATGAACTTCATCTTATTAACTATATTTAAACTATAACGGATGAACTCATTTGGTTATTTACATTTTAACTTTAATAAATGAACTTCATCTTATTAGCTATATTTTAACTATATCGGATGAACTCATTTGGTTATTTACATTTTAACCTTAATAAATGAACATCATTTTATTAGCTATATTTTAACTAAATTAGATGAACTCATCAAGATATCAATATTTTAACCTTAATCGATGAATTCATATGTTATCTATGTTTTAACTTTAATGGATAAATATCCTCATGATAGACTCATCTTCAACTATAATGGATGAACGTGTCCTATTATCTATAATTTTAATTTATTGAGCAAATTATGTCCTGGTTTTAAGTAGCAACATGTAATTAATTTAACCTGCTTAATTGGATCAAATGACGAGTGTTGAGTTAGGTGATAAGTCACATAATCACATCATGAAACTCCTTAGGTTTTTTTAGTCTTCCACTGTGTTATCGAAGCTTTAGATAACTCAATGTATCTTAATGTTGTGTCTTATTTAAAGAAAATATATATATTTTCACTCCAGTTGTGTGTTGTGGCTTTATCCCTTCAAGGTTTCCTGGCGGGGCATTATAAGGGGGAGTGATATTGATGTGAAAATGATATTGTTCAAAGGGGGAGATATATTGATATTCAGAGCTATATGCAGGTGATTGTTGGTTGTCTTCCATAGGGGGAGACTTGTTTTACATTTCTTGGTACTTAGATGTTATTCACATCTAGTGTTGCCATCAATGCCAAAGGGGGAGATTGTTGGCCATTTGGTGGAATTGGTTATGTGTTGCATTGATGTTTTGTCCTTGATGTCAACACTAGCTATTTGGATACTTTATCGACACACTTCTGGTCCTGATAGGCTGAGTGGTTTCAAGTTAACTTGGATCCAGTATGATCTGGTAGGCTCTGGTATAATCTAGTGATGGAACTGGCTTGTTCATGATACTTATACTCATATTTGGTCAATTGGTTTTGGTCTGGTGATTGGATGCTATCCTGCTTGCTTATAAGATTGGTTTCTGGTTCCGGCGAGGGTTTCACCAGCAGAGCTTTTATGGAGATCTTTGATGAATTGCATAAGTGGTGTTGGTGCAGCGTCTGATGGATTTTCAGGATGTTGCTGGTGATCATGTTCAAGACTTGGCTATTGGAGATCATTACTGAAGCATGTTGACCTATACTTGGTCTCGGTTGATCTAGGTTATGGACCGAGATTAATGTAACATGTGGATAGGACGTATTTATGTATTTTCGGGATATCTTATGTGTTGATATTATTTGTTTGGTCTAAGGCCGACATGGTTTGTAATTATGTAATTGGTTTATTGTCTGGTGGCCGACTTGATTGTTTATGGTTGATGGTTTGTATAAATAGATGTAAGATCATATTGTAGATCATCATGGATAATATAAGAGGTTGTGGTGAAGAAATATAATGTGTGAGTAATGTAATATCATTCAGGCAGAGGAGTTGGTCGATCATTGGAAATAAAATTGGGTTTATGTAAGAGGATTTAGTCCTCCAGTATTGAGCTTAACTAGAATTGTACTCTGGCATAGGAGATGCTATCTTTTGCAGTTCGACACTTCTCTGGATTGTAGTCTAGATTTATATGTAGTCAGTGAGGCTCCTTTTGTGATAAGAAGTGTGCTCTAGGATGTTGGCCTTCCTACAAGTGCAAGCCCCTTCATTGTAATTCACACACTTACTGTAGAAGTATTATCTGACTGTGGGTAGGCTTCCTACCCTGGTTTTTCCCTTTACCGGGTTTTCCACGTACAAATCTTGGTGTTATGTGGATGGCTTTTATTTTGTGATTATTATTTATGCTTAGTTGGATTAACTGCTATTCCAGTATTATTCTTTTGGGTTTCGGTATTAAAGTTTTAATTGTTGAATGTTTCTGGAATCTGTGATAACTAATTCACCCCCCCCCCTTTAGTTGTCTTCCAGTTATTTGAACTATCTAACACTTTTTATGGTTAGATTGTACTCAGTATATTATGATTGTTTCTATATCATTTGTGAGCCTTCATGATGTGGTATTATGTTATTTAGATGTATATTTTACCCTAAGGCCTAAGAACATAATTAGGGAGAGTGGGCCTCCATGAGTCTGCCGAGGTCTTGAGGAATGGATTCCTAGGATTCCTTGCATTGTGGAGCTGGGGTCTAGACCATTTGGATAGCTCATTGGAGATTATCATTAATGATCAAGTGATAACATAATAAATTAATCATAGATGGGTTGAGTAGATGTATCTCATCTTAATAATATAACAAAGATGTGTGTGTATTCCCATCTCATGATTGGATTTTTAGTGTAGTCATGTGAGGTGGAAGGTCTGGTAACCGGATAAATTGAACTCCCTTGATTTCCTCAAAGGTTAAGATGGTTCCACATGTGTATCATGGATGTCGAGACTGAGTTCTAGGATATCCTTTGATAGCATATCATGACACTCTTCCCTACATGTGAGTCCTAGTTCCCTAAGTGTTAATTTGATTTGATTTTTCCTCTAGAGGGTTTATTGTTGTTTAGCCATGTATTGTGTTTGATCCTTGATTCTTGATGTTGTCATGTGGTTGTCATGTTGAGTTCCTTGGTTGTTAGCTGTCAACCTAGGTCTTGAGCGTGAGTTGGAACCCCATGTTATCTCCTAGCATGGGTGGTGGTTCCTATTTGGATCCACACGGTCGAGTGGTTGAATTCCTTCTTCCATTGGGATGCTCTTCATTGGTTTCTTACATATGTAGATTGGATTCTTGGATTCATTATTATGTTGATATTCTTTTGGAGCTGATTTCTATGTATTGGAAAGGAAACATTGCATCATGATGATTTGTTTGTGTAAAAGAGAATATGTACCTTTGTATTATGTATCTTCATGTATTTGTAAGTGAAATTGATGCAAGAGCATCCCCGATTCTTGGCAATCTTGTGTCAACCAAAAATATTTCCTTTCTATTTTACTTTCTATTTTGTAGTTTTAGCATTTCATTCTGCATTTTCTGGCATTGGTTCACTGGATCTTGAGGAGTTGGATTTTGCTTGAGGACCTGATCATCTTCCTTATTCCTAAACCATGGAGTATTTGGAATTTTCCGACAAGATATCGATTCTAGTTTCTGAGACATTTTTCTTGTATCGGTTGCCTAGACCTATTTGCATTAGTAATCTACCAAATCCCTTTCGTAGCTTGTGGATCCCTAAGAATTGATTTCTATGTTCCTTGGCATGTGGCTGACCTTCCCTTTAATATACACTTCATCCTTTGGATTTTTCATAGGAATTTCTTTGGTGGAGACCAACCTTGTTTATTTTACATGTTAGGTCTTGTTCTTTGGCATTTGATCCCTTTTTGGGCTGACCAGATCCTCTTGGATCAAATAAATCATTTTAATTGAGCATTAGAATGAAATAAAAAAAATATAGAACATAGAAGCTAGATCAAGAGTTTTGAGGTCCTGGTCATGACCTGTTCTGTAATTGAGCATGTTTGTAGCAAGCTAGTGAGCCTAATATTGTATCCCAAATGTTACTGGTTGCTTGTAATCAGTTTTCATGATTTTATTCATTCAGTTATGCATTGCCTCCAACATATCCTTGTGTTTCCATTGTGTTTACTCTTGCTGACTAGTCCAAATTGATTTCTTTGAGGTCCCTCCTAACTGGTGGCTGCACCAAGTGGTATCAGAGAAAGATTTCATTCTGGAGATTGTATTGTCCTGAGAATTTTGTTGTAGTGTGGTGGACTATAGATCTAACCTGCAATTGTAGAGGACTGGTGTGAAAATGACACAAAGAGGAAATAAGAATGGTGGAGCATGTGGGAATGTAGACCTTGTTGTGCTGAAAATATTGTGAAGAATTACAACCCAGTTGGGAGCCATTGAAACATCCCGAAGAAGAGGCCAACATTTGAATATATGAGTGAAGATGAAGGAGAAGAAGCCCTGACAGAAAAAGTAAACCCACTGGTGATTGTTCTGGATGAAGAAAGGTTCTCAAGGGTTTTAAGTAGGGAGAATACTAAACCACATTTTATCCCACCAGAATATGATGGAAAGTTGGATTTAGATGATGATGGATTGTATCTCAAAGATGGAGAAATATTTTTATTTTGAGAACACTGTAGAGGAAAGGAAGGTGAAGTATGCATGTACTCGATTGAAAGTTCATGCATCTCTTTGGTGGGATCATTTGCAAATTGATAGATAGAGAAGAGGTAAAGAGAAGATCAAAACATGGGATTAGATGGTTATTAAGTTAATATTAAAATTTATGCCTACTGATTATCAAGTGAATCTATTCCAAAAGTTGCAGAATTTGAAGTAGAAGGAATCTAGTGTGAAGGAGTGCACCGAAGAATTTTACAAGTTGAATATTAGATCCGGACATGTTGATGATGAGGTTGAATAAGTTGCAAGATATTTGAATGGATTGTCAATGTCTATACAAGATTAACTTAATTTGATCAAATTGTAGAGTGTTGATGAATATTACCAGTATGCCCTGAAAGTAGAAGAGAAGATGAACAAAAGACATGAGCAGAGATAGAGAGGTCAAGGTGGAAGGTTTTTCAGAGGAATATTTCAAGGAGGAAGAGGAACCTATATAGATGAGAACAAGGACAAGGAAGTAAGAAAAGAAGATAATTCATACTGGAAGGATGATAGAAGTTTCTATCGGAGAAGAGACCCTAGTGGTTACCAGAATGAGAATTTTGGAAAAGATGACAGAAGACAAGACAAGAGAGTGTTCAGAGGAACCTTTTTTAAGTGTGGAGGAGAAGGACATCATGCTTTCAAGTGTAAGAAGGTAAATAATACTAAGAGAACAACAGTGGTGGTAGAAAGCCCCACCAGATCAACTAATAAACTAGAAAATGGAGAATTGTTGATGATGAGGAGAGCTTTATGTCATACTAGAGAACATGAGGACCCCTTGTAGAAGAGAAATTTGTTCAAGACTAGATGTAAGGTATCTGGTAAGTGTTGTAAATTTTTTATTGATAGTGGTAGTTCAGATAATATTGTTTCTGAAGAGATGGTGAATAAGTTGAAGTTGGAAAGATTGAAACACCCTAAGCCTTATCAGATAGCATAGATTTAGGATGACCACAAGCTGTTAGTAAGTTAGCAATGTTTGGTGAAATTGAAAATTGGGAATTATCATGATGAAGTCTTGTGTGATATAATGTCTATGGATATTTGTCACCTTTTGCTAGGTAGACCTTGGCAGTTTGATAGATAGACACTACATGATGGGAGAAAGAATACATACACTATTGTGGCTAATGGGATGAAACAAACCTTGTTGCCCTTGGAGGAGCCTTTGAAGAGTGAAGTCTATATGAATGCTAGAATCAATTTGGTGGATGGACGGAAATTCCTGAATGGAATTGTTAGAAAGTTCAAATAACCGAAAGTCAACCGAGAGAGGGGGTGAATTAGTTGTCACCAGATTATCAGAAACTTAATAATTTTAAACTTTAATGCCGGAACCCAAATGATCAATACCAAAATGCATAAACCAATTACTGAAATAGCAAATAAACTAATTAAGCATAAACAATAATCAGAGAATAAATACCATCCACATGACACCAAGATTTATATGTGGAAAACCTGATAAAGGGAAAAACCACAATGGGAAGCCTACCCATAGTTAGATAATACTTCTGCAATATGTATGTGAATTAGAATTAAGGGGCTTGCACTTGCAAGAAGGCCAACAGCCTAGAGCACGCTGCTCATCACAAAAGGAGTCTCACTAACTACATAGAAATCTATACTACAATCTAGAAGAATGAATGAATTGCAAAGATAGCATCTCCTATGCCTGAATATAGTTTCGGTTAAGCTCAATACCAAAGGACTAAATCCTTTTAAATAAACCCAACTTGATCACCAATGATTGGCCAAATCCTCTGCCTGAATTATTATTACATTATTCGCTCACAACTCCTTACCTATATGATCTATAATGAGATCTTACATCATATATATACAAACCCTGGACCACAAACAATAAGGTTGGCCACCAGACAATAAAACAATTACATAATTACAAAACATGTCAACCTAAGACCAAACAAATAATATCCAACCCATAAGACAACTTGGAAACACATCGAGAAGTCCAATCCACACGTTACATTAAGTTAGTCCTTAACCTAGACAAACCAGGACCCAATTTAGATCCATACACGCTAAAGAAATGATCCCAATCAACCAAGTCTTAAACATGATCACCATCAGCATACCAAATCTCCACCAGAAGTTGCACGAACATGACTTATGCATAACATCAAAGATCTTCATCAAAGCTCTATCGGTGAAACCCTTGCCAGAACAACACATCAAGCTTACTATAAAACATGATAGCATCCAATCACCAGATACAAACCAACTGACTTAACATGAATTTGAGTAGCATGAATAATCCAATTCCATAACCCAAACATATCAGAGCATACTGGATCATGTCAGATCTAAACCAACCAGAAACCAAACAACCTACCAGGACTAGAAGGGTGTCAGTAAAGCATCCAAAACTGCTAGTGTTGACATCAGTGATAAAATGTCAATGCAACACATAATCAATTCCTCCAAATCACCAGCAATCTCCCCCTTTGTCATTGATGACAACACTAGATGTGAAAAACATCTGAGTGCCAAGAAATGACAAACAAGTCTTCCCCAATGGAAAACAACCAGCAATCTCCCACACAAAGATATAGCAATGAGGTTATGAAACAAAGACCAAACTCCCCCTACAAATGATATATGTGTAAATCTTTATTTTTCACATATATCTCTCCCCCTTTGACATCAATGCCATAAATCTGACAAAAAATATCAAAGCAAAAATAAAAACTACTAAATCACAAGGCTAACTACTCCCCCTAAACAATAGCATCCCTACATCAATACCAAAATGAATAATATCTCTGATAAAGCATATTGGCCTAATGCCAAAAGACATCAATCAGTTCTCTACAGGAGGGGCATAAACCCCTAACCTATCTTTGAGGTACTCAAATGATTCTTTAGGCAAAGGTTTAGTGAAAATATCTGCAATCTGCTCTTTAGTGTTCACATAAACCAGTCTAACTTTATTTTTTTCCACCTTCTCCTTCAAAAAGTTATACTTGATAGATATGTGCATTGTCTTAGAGTGAAATATTGGATTGTTTGATATGTCAATAGAAGCAAAGTTATCACAGTGAATAAATACCAGTCCAATGCAATGTACTTTAATATCCTTCAACATTTGCTTCATCCATAGAACTTGTGTATAGTTAGTAGCAACAACAACATACTCAGCTTCAGCACTAGATAAAGAAGTACATGATTGTTTCTTGTTGATCCATAAAACCAACTTCTTTCTAAGAAAGAAATCTCCATCAGAAGTACTTTCCTGGTCATCAACATCTCTTACCCAATCTACATCTATATATGCACATAAAGTAAAGTCATCATCCTTAGGGTACCACAAACCATATTCAAACGTACCTTGCAAGTATCTAAAAATTCTTTTCAGCACACTATCATGATTTTCTCTAGGATCACTCTAATATCTTGATGCAATACAAAAAATATTCATTATGTCATGCCTAGTCCGAGTCAAATATAGCAGACCTCCAATCATAAACTTGTATCTTGTAGGATTTACTGGTGTAGATACATCTTTCCTTGATAATTTCTCACTTGTAACCATAGGAGTACTTGCCAGCTTAGAATCTATCATACCAAATTTATTCAACAATTCCCTAGCATACTTAGTTTGATAGATGAAAATACCTTTATCAGTCTGAGTAATTTGCAAACCTACAAAAAAATTCATTTCCCCAATCATAGACATTTCAAATGCTTTCTCCATATTTATAGAAAATTCCATGCACAATGTATCCTCACCTCCAAAAATAGTGTCATCAACAAATACTTCAATAATCAGTATAGCATCATCATTGAATTTATAATATAGATTACTGTCAGCATTACCTTTAGTGAATATAAGCTTCAAAAGATATTGATCTAACCTTGCATACCAGGCTCTAGGTGCCTGTTTCAATCCATATAAATCTTTTCTTAGCCTACAAAGCATGTTTTTATCATTTGAAACTAAAAAACCATTAGCTTACTCAATATAAACTTCCTTATCAAGATGCCCATTCAAAAATGCACACTTAACCTCCATTTGATAAACCTTGTAGTTCTAATGTGCAGCATAGGCAAGAAATAATCTTACAGCTTCAATCCTAGATATAGGTGTAAATTTTTCACCATAATCAATTCCTTCATTCTGAGAATTGTTAGTTAAATGAGAGGGAGAGGGGGTGAATCAGGTAAACTCACAATTCAATGTTCTAATCAAATTCAACCTCGGTAGAACCTACTTGATATGCAACTATGACTGTAAATCATTCAAACTCATTAACTAATTAACTTGAAACATCAAAACACATTTAACACTAGATTTAGAGTGGAAACCCTAATAGGGAAAAACCACTATGGGATTTTAAGCCCACAAAGAAAATATACTCTTCTAGAGTGTGCTCAGTTAAAAGCCAATCATGTTAAAGATTACATAAACACATTGCTAGATGTGACCCGGTCAAGCGATTTCCCTTAGATCTATCAGAATCTTGCACTTTGTTAGAAGTGACCTTGTCAAAGGATTTCAAACACTCAATTAGAATGTTACCTTTCTAGAGGATTTACAAATAAGACTATTAGGTCCACTCGGTTAAGAGATTTCATGTCACTTACAAAAATAAATAATAGTAATAAAATATATCTGCAACTTCACATCTAAAATGTTATAGCAGACTCTATGTGCTCAAAATAATCTTGTCATACGACTTCTCCCCCTCCTTTCTGGGCTTCTCACTCTGTTCTTCAATCTTCTCTACTCGATAATCACCTCTGCACCATCACTGCTCTTTTATTTTCTCACATACTTTGTTCATCAACTTTTCTTTATTTATAAGCAATATCTAACCACTTAATCTCCTTAATCACAATTCCCATGATTAATCTTAGTCATCAGATCTTCAAACTTGACTAGGTTCATTGAATCCTTCGAACTGAAAAATGTTTTATCTTTCCTTGAAACTTGTATTCCTTCCTTGGTACTTGTGCTCGGTTATGACCGTTGAATCTGTGTTGTAAATCTAACTCTTGAATTTTCATTGCTGTTGATCCTTAACAAACTTCTTGCATGACATTCCAATCTTCTATAAATCTCCAGCTCATTGGCATCCTTCATTTAATAATGTATTTATTCATCCAATGCATTCTATTACTACTCGATTGATACTCGGTTAATTCTGAACTTTACTCGGTAGAAATTTTGTATTTGTCTTGGTTACTGTCTCAATAGCTTTGCTTGCTGATGACACTCGGTGACTTCTTTCTTTTTTAACAGACACTGATAACCTTGGAGTATACCGACTGGCTCCTTGCTCGGTAAAATAGAATAGTTTCAAACCTTTACTCATTCTATTGCATGAAATATTTTCTCCTTCTTATTCAGTCTTCGAATACACATATATAGGATATCAAAACAATCAAAATATCATAATATCATCACTGTCTAACTCAGTAATAGTTGCCCATTGAATAACTTATTACTCCCCTTCATTTTCACATTCTTTCTATGTCACTTACCGACATCTTTATACTCATCAAAACATACTCTTTCAGATATGGCAACATCATACTGAATCAGAAAATCAATTTCTTAACATCAATGACAAAATAATATTATTAAGACAGTAATCATCCTTTATCAATTATACCATCAATCTTCAACAACCTTCTCAATATCATCATACCAACAAACTTATTGTAATTCCAACAAGAATATCCTTTACAAACAAATCTAGCTTTATTCCTTACAACTTGTCCATCTTCATTCAATTTATTCCTAAAAACCCATTTAGTTCCAATAACATTCTTATTTTTATGCCGGGAAACTAAAGTCCATGTGTTATTCTTCTCTATCTAATCTAATTCTTCTTCCACATCTTTCATCCAACATTAATCTTTACATGCTTCAATTATTGATACCGGTTGAACTTGAGAAATTAAACATACCTCATTAGTTGCCAGTATTCTTCTTGTCATCACTCCATTGTTCTTATCCCCAATGATCTACTCTTTTGAATGATTCAATCTCACATACGTAGGAGTCTTTTAACTCTATGTTCCTCTTCTCAGTTCTTCAATTACTATTGAATTTTTTGATACTACTGGAGTAATTGGTTCAATATTTTTTTCCAATAAAGGTGTTACTAATTCAATTATGGTCATTTCCACTGCGTGTTCTCTCTCATAAACTCTGATTTGAGTTCTATTCAGCTCATCCACCTTACATTAGCACTCTCCACAATTCTCTGCAATCTCTTGTTATAACATTTACATTCTTTTCTTTCATTAGAATAACCAAGAAACATTCCCTCATCACATCTAGTATCAAACTTGCCAATGATATCATCTCTCCTGATATAACATTTACTACCAAATATTCTAAAATACTTAACTGTAGGTGTATTGGAAAACCATAATTCATAAGGTGTCTTACTAATTTCTCCTTTGATATGTACTCTGTTGAATGTATAGACAATTGTTCTCACTACTTCTCTCCAGTAGATATGAGGTAGACTAGCTTCCATCATCATTGTTCTAGTAGCATCCAAGATAGTTATGTTCTTCCTTTGCACAAACACATTTTGTTGAGGTGTTCAGGGAGCAAAAAATTCTCCTTATGCCATGCTTCTCACAAAAGTTATTAAACTCACCGGATGTAAATTGTCCACCATGATCTGAGCTTAAACATTTAATCTTCAATCCTGTCTCTGTGTCAACTTTAGCTTTAAAGATTTTAAACCTTTCAAAAGCCTCATATTTCTCCCTTAGAAAAGAAACCCACTTCATTCTAGATTAATCATCAATGATTAGCATGAAATATCTATCACCTTGAAAACTTTTAACTCTAGCAGGGCCACACAAATCAGTATGAATAAGATCAACAACATCATTAGATTTATCTTGCATACTCTTAAAAGACATTTTGATCTATTTTCCCATTTGACATTCTTTACATACCAGATTATAGGGCTTCACAATCTTAGGTATATCTCTAACTACCTTAGTTGAAGTGATCTTTACATTGTAATCAAAATTCACATGACATAGCCTTTTATGCCATAGGGAACTCTTATTAATTTGTGCAATCAAATATGTCTTCTCAGCGGAACTCAAATAAAATATATTACCTTTTGTCTGTGTATCAGTTGCAATCTCCAAACCAGATCTTTTAATGATTTTGCATTTTCCATCCTTGAACTGTAATTGAAATCCCTTATCCACCAATTGTCCTACACTCAAAAGATTATGCCTTAAACCTTCAACATAATAAACATTATCAGTATTGTGCTTACCATCCAATGATATAGTTCCTTTTCCTTTGATCATACATGCCTTGTCATCTCCAAATCTAACCATGTTGCCATAAAATTATTGCAAAGATAGAAACTTCCTTTTATCTCAAGTTATATGATGTGAACATCCACTATCAATTACCCATTCATCCTTATCTTCAATTTTAGCAGCAAGTGCCTTTTATTCAAGTACATTCTCTTCCAGTGTCAGAACATCTTTCTTGATAGCCAGGAACACCCATTCCTTTCCATTGTTGGAACCACTAGCAGAGTCAAGTTTCAGTTTAGCATCATAATCAGTCACACCTTCCTCATCTGCTATGTAGCATGATTTATCTTTGTTTTTCCTATACTTATACTTGTTCTGATATCCAAGGTTAGGCTTAAAAGATCTTCTAGATCTCTCTTCAAACCTTGAATTACTTTCAGGACATCTAGATGCAAAAATGACCTATCTTATTACATGTAAAACATTTAAAAGGTAATTTTCCTTCATACTTAATTCCTACTGGTCCTTTAGGTACTCTTCTAGCAAATAGGGCTTCAAGCTACTCAAATTCTTCATCTTCTCTCTTCATATCATCCAATTCCTTTCCATATAAATATTTTCAATCTTGTTTGCTGGTTGATGATGTAGATGGATGAAAAGAAGGTTCAGACTTCACAACCCTAGAGGGTCCAAATTCATCAAGCTCAAAAGAAGATAATTTACCAACCAAGGTATATCTATTGACAGAAGTATTAGCCATTGTTCTCAATTCATTAATTGTAGTAGCCTTCATCTTGTAAGCAAGTGGTAAAGCTCTCAGAACCTTAGAAACTATTTCATCTTCACTAAGAGTTCCACCACAACATTGAATTCCCATAACAATATCATTTACCCTTTCCATGAATGCAAAAATCCTTTCATCTTCTTCCATCTTCAAGTTTTCATATCTCACTCGGTAACCATCAAGTTTAGCAATCTTCATAGTAGGTTCACCTTCATTGAGAGTCTCCAACTTATCCCATATAGCCTTTGCAGATTATTTGTCAGTTAATCCCATTATTTGTTGATCAGAAAGTGCACACAAGAGGGCTTCTCTTGATCTACAATCATTCTCAAGATCCTTATCTAAGTTTGTTAGAGGAGGATTTCCAGATGCTGGATTATGAGGTGTAATACCATTCTCTATGATCTCCCAAATCTCCTTGCCAATAAATCTTAGATGAGTCTCCATTCGAATCTTCCATACTCTATAATTTGTTCCATCAAGCCTAGGAATATCTCTCTAAAAGATAATAGCAGATGAATTAGATGAACTTGAATTGTTAGTCACCATAGAATCTTCCTCAAGCAGTTAAGATCCTATACAGAGGACTAAAACTTTGATACCAGTTGTTAGATAGCTCAAATAACCAAAAGTCAACTGTGAGGGGGGGTGTGAATCAGTTGTCACCAGATTACTGGAACCTTAAGAAATTTAAACTTTAATACCAGAACCCAAAAGATCAATATCGGAATGCATAAACCAATTACCAAAATCGTAGATAAACCAAATAAGAATAAACAATTATCAGAGAATAAATACCATCCATATGACACCAAGATTTATACATGGAAACCCCAGTAAAGGGAAAAACCATGGTGGGAAGCCTACCCACAGTCAGATAATACTTCTGTAGTAAGTATGTGAATTACAATTGAGGGGCCTACACTTGTAGCAAGGCCAACAACCTAGAATACACTGCTCATCACAAAAGGAGTCTCAATGACTACATATAAATCTAGACCACAATCTAGAAGAATGAATGAACTACAAAGATAGCATCTCCTATACCTGCATACAGTTCTAGTTAAGCTCAATACTGGAAGGCTAAATCCTCTTACATAAACCCAACTCAATCACCAATGATTAAACAAATCCTCTGCCTGAATAATTATTACATTATTCACTCACAACTCCTTACCTATATGATCTATAATGAGATCTTACAACATATATACAAACCCTCAACCAAAAACAATAAGGTCAAGCACCAAACAATAATACAATTACATAATTACAAAACATGTCAGATTGAGACCAAACAAATAATATCCAACCCATAAGACATCCCAAAAATGCATCGAGAAGTCCAATCCACACATTACATTAAGCCGGTCCATAGCCTAGATAAACCAGGACCCAATTTAGGTCTATACACGCTAAAGAAATTATCTGAATAAACCAAGTCTCGAACATGATCATCATCAGCATCTTGAATCTCCACCAAAAGCTGCACTGACACCACTTATGCATAATATCTAAGATCTTCATCAAAACTCTGCCAGTGAAACCCTCGCCTAAACAACAAACCAAGCTTACTAAATATTAGGATAGCATCTGATCACCAAATCAAAACCAACTGACTGAACATGAATCTAAGTAGCATGAATAAGCCAATTCGATAACTTAAATATACTAGAGCATACCAGATCATACCATATCTAAACCAACCAGAAACCAAACAACCTACCGGGAGCAGAAGGGTGTCGGTAAAGCATCCAAAATAGCTAGTGTTGACATCAATGACAAAACATCAATGCAAAACATAATCAATTCCTCCAAATGGCCAATAGGAATGGGACATGATAATTTGTGTTTTTCCTTAGTTCCTAAGAAGATTGAGAGTCTAGAGTATGAAGAAGAAGAACTGGAAGAGATAGAGTAGTTACTGTTAGAGTATAAAGACATCATTTCAGATAATGTGCTTGATGGATTACCACCTATGAGAAATATTAGGCATTGCATGGACCTAGTTCCTGGAGCTAATTATTTGCCTAATAAAGATGCACACAAGATGACACCAACAAAGAATGAAATTTTTTTTTTACAATGAGCGGAGAGGAGCGTCAAGCAAAACGGCGAGCAAGAAATTCAAATTTCAAACATGGGGATGGCGGAACTCATGGGTATGGCGGTCTTTCTGTGGGTGGAGTTGGTAATCATGCAGGTCCCCAGGCTTCTGAGGGTACTAAGGGGGACAAGGCAATAGTCAAATCGGTGGAAGATAAAGGTTCCAAAAATTGGGAACCAGATGATAGAGGTAAATAAAAGAAATGGTCAGCTATTTTTGGAGTCAGGCCTTTGGTGCAATCTGGACTTCCAGAAGTTAAAAATCTTTATGATCCAGTGACAGGGGTTCTTGCTATATCTGTAATGGATAAGCTAGTTTATTTCACTATGTCTGGCTTAGCTATGACCTTGGTTGGATGATTTGTTGGGTTTAGACCTAACATCGATGTCGTTAGGAACTTTATAAGGAGAAAATGGGATCTCAAAGGTCAAGTGGATGTGGTGGCTTTGCCTAGGGGTTTTTTTCCTTTGCTTTTAACAATGAAGAAGATATGAATAAAGTGCTTTGTGAAGGATCATTGATGTTTGGCATGTCAACCTTGGCTTTACAGAAATGGGCTCCTAACCTCCCTTTGGATGATTCCTTTTTTGTGTCAGCACCTATGTGGACGCATCTTCCTGGCCTTCCATTGGAGTTCTGGAATGAGGAGGTCTTTAAAGGGATTGTAGGATCATTTGGTGAACTTCTATTGATCGACCCGATGACTATAGCTAAATCTAGGTTGGTTTTTGCTCGTATTTGTGTTAATGTTAATCAAATGATGGATATGCCTCAAAATATTGATATTTTGTCCAAATTGAGGAAATGGACCCAAGTGATTGAATATGAATCTCTCTCATTTGTTTATTTTCATTGTAAAAAGTTTGGTCATTAGGCGAAATCTTGTCCGCTCAAGAAGGGTAAGAATGGTAAAAATGATACCAACTTGAAGTAGAAATGGCAAACAAAAGGGAAGAATGATGATCCACCCTCAGAAGTTGTCCCTGAGAAGGAAGTGACCAAGATGGAAAATGAGGAAAAGAAGGGTGTGAATAATAACAATGAAAAATCAGTTTGTGCCTATTCTAACAGTCAAAAAGAAAGTAACAAGGAGGAAGAGTATGGGAATGAAGAAAAGGTTCAAAAATCTGAATCAGAGGATTTGAAGGTTGGTCCTATCATCCAGGGTAAAGTTGATGATTTTTCCTATGATGATGCTTCAGCTTCATCTAATAATAAGGAAAATGAGGAAGACTTTAATGAAGTGCAGGACTGTAATATTTTGGATATTGTACCTTTGTTGTTACTAACCAATGGAAGTCCTAAGTAGAGTCGAAATATTATCCTGAACTCCCAATAAAAAATCCCCTTCTAAAAGTTTGAAAAGGGTGGCTCTTGAGGGAAATCTTAGGACTTTTGGTATTAAAGAAGGCAAGTCAATTAATGCAGGACCCAACAAAGGTATTTCAACTAGAAGTAAGAATAAGAAGGTGGCAGATGTTGGAAGTCATAGCAAAAAGCAGGGGAGGCCCTCTCTAAAGAATTAGAGGGAACATGAAAGTTAGAAGAACCGAGTTGATGGAACACAAAGCTCCATTGAGTCAGCCTTATCCCCGGTTAAAGTATGAAGATAATTTCATGGAATATTAGAGGGTTGAACACCCCCCATAAGCAGTATGTGTTGCATAATATTGTATGAGATCATAAACCAGATGTAGTCCTTATTCAAGAAACTAAGATGTGTAAGGATAAAGTGGAAAGGATTAGAATTTTTAAAAGTAATTGGGTAATTGGAACAAGTTCAGAGGGCACCTTTGGAGGTACAACTATATTTTGGAATTAGAACACTATTAAAGGTAAGGAAATTGCTTTAGGGGTTAATAAAACCTCACTTTTTCTTGAGCATATTAAGGATAACTTTGTATGGGTTACCACTAATATCTATGCGCCTAATTCTAAAGTTGGAAGAATTAAATTTTGGAGGAGCCTAGCTGAAGATAGACAAAGTTTTGCTAATAAAAGATGGATGATTATGGGAGATTTCAATACCGCTTTAAAAGAGGATGAAAAGATGGGAGGCCTTCCTTTGCAGTTGGAGGGAAGACAAGACCTAATGGATTTTATTAATGATCAAGCTTTGATGGATGTGGATCTCCAAGGGATTAATTACACCTGGACCAATAGAAGAACTAGTTCTGATCTTATTCAAGTCAAGTTGGATAGATCCCTCATTTCTCTCAATTTTCTTTCTAAGTATAATTGTTCTTTGGCATCTACTTTAAGATTGGTTATGATCATTTTCAGATTTCTTTCACTACCAATTTAGCTTCTACAAAGAAAAATTTTCCTTTTAGATTTGAAAAAGCTTGGTTGTCCCACTTGTCTTTGGAATTTTGTGTTGCTGAATGGTGGAATTCAGAGGTTGAGGAAATTGCCTTATTCAGAGTGACCAAAAAGCTTAATATCATCAAAGCCAAAATTAAAATCTGGAACAAAGAAATTTTTGGAGATATCTTTAAAATGAAAGCTCATATTAAGACAGATATTAAAGAAGTTCAAGATAAAATTCAAGAGGAAGGGCTTTCTAAGGATTTGAGGAGTGAAAATGGGTTGTTGTCCAAATACCATGAAATTATCTCTAATGAAGAAACTTTTTGGAGACAAAGATCAAGAGCATTGTGTTTGAAGGAAGGTGATAGAAACACCCAATTTTTTCACATGACTTCTCTTAAGCATAGGGCGGCCAATAGGATTTCTTGTTTATCCTGCAATAGGGGGATTTTGTCGGATGAAAATGAAATAAGAAAGGAAGCTAAGGATTTCCTTAGTAATCTTTTGGGAGGTGAGGACGTTCTAGATATCAGAAATCAAGACCTTCTAGCTCAAGCTATCCCTTCAATTTTAAATGAGGATGATAATAAAAATGTTTCTCGGACCCCTTCAAATCAAGAAATCAAAAAGGCTATATTTTCCTTTCTTGGAGATAAGTCTCTTGGTCTGGATGGAATCCCTATGTTCTTCTTCCAAAAAAATTGACATATAGTGGAGATTGATATTTGTAATGGATTTAAAGAATTCTTTGGTTCAAGGTGGCTTCTAAAAGAACTTAATGCTACCTTTATCGTTCTTATTCCTAAGATCTCTGGAGATGACTCTCTCAATAAGTGCAGACCTATTAGTCTTTGTAATTATGTTTACAAGATTATATCTAAGGTTCTTACTTCTGGAATGCTGGATATTCTCCCCCATATTATTTTGGCTTAGCAGAATGGTTTTGTCCCTAGCAGACATATTCTGGATTCTATCATTTTTGTTCATGAGAATATTCATTCTTTAACTGCTGCTAAAAAACAAGGCTTTTTTCTTAAGTTGGACATGTCCAAGGCCTATGACAGAGTGAATTGGCAATTCCTTTTTAGAATTATGAAAGCTTTTGGGTTTGGGGAAAAGGTGATTCGGCTTTGTTCTCAGTTGACTAGCACTTCAACCTATGCTATTATTATTAATGGATCCACTTCCAGTTTCTTCAAAATTTCTAGAGGCCTAAGATAGGGGGATCCCCTCTCTCCTATCTTGTTTACTATTCTGGCTAAAAGTTTGGGTAGATTTATTATGAGAAGTGTGGAAGAAGGGAAACTCAAAGGCCTTAAACCTTCTTCGTCCAACTTAACCTGTACCCATGAATAGTTTGTTGATGATTCTATCACTATGGGAGAAGCTACCATAACAGAAATGAGAAACATGAAGAGTGTTATGGATTCCTATGAAGCTGCTTCTGGTCAAAAAATAAATTGGGATAAGAGTTTTTTGTTCTTCATCAATACCCCTATGGATAGACAAAGAAGGATCGAAAGAATCCTTGGATGTAAAATTGTTGAGTTCCCATCTACTTATTTGGGTCTCCCTTTGTGCTTAAAGCCTTCAGAGAATTTATGGATGAAGTTGGCTGATAGGTTCAATTCCAAACTGGCTGGATGGAAAGGAGCCCTCCTTAGCCAAGCGGGTAAGGTGACGTTGCTAAAAGCTACCCTTCAAAATTTGCCTATCTATGCCCTTATTCTGTTCAAAATCCCCAAGAAGTTTGCTGAGGCCATTGAAAGAATTCAAAAAAAATTCTTATGGTCGGGAGTGGAAGATAAAAATAGAATCCCCCTTATTGCATGGAATAATATTTGTACTCCTAAAGCTTTTGAGGTTTGGGATTAAGGAAATTATAACTATGAATAATGCCTTGTTAGATAAACAAATTTGGAGAATGAAAGGGGAGGAAAGGGAATGGAATTCAATTTTTTAAAAGAAATACCTTTAAATGCAACCATCTGAGGAAGAATTTATGGAAAATTCTTTTTTTGTGGAAGGCTCTGCAATTTGGAATGCAGTTCAAATGGCTAAAGCTTCAGCTACAGCTAGAAGAAAGTGGAAATCGGGCACTAGTACATTTGGGCCTAATTTTTGACAGACAATTGTTGGTAGTCCGACGACACCACGTTGGACTTTCGACAAATTAAACCGTCAAAAACTCGTCGTCGATCTTTCTAATGATGCCATTGGCATCGGAATTCTGATAATGTTATGAACTCTTCTGATGGTGGCTATATTTGCTCCCCCAGCCAAAAATTTACACAGATTACTGTCAGAATTCTGATAGATGCTATGTTTTCTCCTTGATGACTGTCCAACAAGGAAGTGACGTCAGACATACAACATTCTTGTCGGATGTTTCTTTAGTTGTCATCAAAATTCTGACGGTATTAGATGCTATGGGTTAGACAGCTTTGTTGTCGGTGCAGGAAAGCATTGAGCGAATTCTACTTTTAAAAATTGAATAAAACATTTTTTATTTATTTGATTCAGTGTTATTTGCAAAAAAAGATTATCAATGATGTTTCCTTTCTCCAAGAATTTTCTAGGATCTTTCCATCAAATAATATGTAACATCCAATGACTAAATCTTTTCTTTACAAACGCTTATTTTATTTAATTATCATTTGAGTATGAATGATAAATTATATATGTGCAAAAGCAGAAGATACAAGATGAAGACTCATGTGCAAGTAAGTTTCATAAAAGAAAGAAAGCAATCACTATCTTGAATGACATGGAAACAAGCTCATCAACTGCCTAGAAGAGAGCAATTGGAGAAAAGCAGAGGAAAGTGTTAAAGGGTGATAAATACATAGAGAGTATTCAATACAAACAAACAATGTCTGGAGTGTGTGATGTGACGTCTCTAATTTATGTCCGGAGGGACTAACTAGTTTTGGAGTTCTTGGGAAACCTATTGGGCCACGCTTGGAGGAAATCAATGTGTTCATGCAAGGACCACCTTTTTTCTATTATGAGAATGATAGTTTTGCACCGAAGGATATTTGGAAGGCAATATCCAAAAATTTCTATAGTGTGGAACCAGAGTTGGCGGACTCAAAGTACTTTTTAGCTTCCAGAAGACCAAGATGTTATGTACACAATCTCCAAATAGAAGGGCAATTTCAAGCATTACCTCTCCCCCCATGACTATTCAGGAAGCACTTCCTCAGACAAAGGACTATTGGCCTCCATGGGATCAAAGAAAAAAATTGAAGCATAGACTCTAGATGATGTGGTGGTGTCCTTCATGAAGAACTCTACACTATAATTGAAAATTCACAAGGGAAACTACAAGATAGTGGATAGAAATACAATCTTGAAAAGTGGGAAGAATGGATCTTGGTTTGGGTGGGGCCAGGTCAGGTGGTTCCTCTAGAGGTTGATGAGATAGAAATCATATTAGGATTTGAAAAAGATCACACTCATGGGACTTCATGTGCGACTGATCGATTGTGCTATTTGGGTAATGCATTCCAAATAGATACAGTTGCATACCATTTATCTGTATGCATGAGTATCTATTTGGAATGCATTACCCAGACAACGCAATCGATCAGTCGCACACAAAGTTCCACGAGTGTGATCTTTTTCAAATCCTAATATTATTTCTATCTCATCAACCTCTAGATGAGCCACCTGACCTAGCCCCACCCAAACCAAGATCCATTCTTCCCACTTTTCAAGAATGTATTTCTATTCACCATCTTGCAGTTTTCCTCATGAATTTTCAATTATAGTGCAGAGTTCTTCACGAAGGACAACACCACATCGTCTAGAGTCTATGCTTCAAATTTTGTATTTGATCCCATGGAGGCCAATAGTCCTTTGTCTGAGGAAGTTCTTCCCAAATAGTCATGGGGGGGAGAGGTAATGCTTGAAATCTCCCTTCTATTGGGAGAATGTGTACATAACCTCTTGGTCTTCTGGAAGCTGAAAAGTACTTTGAGTCTGCCAACTCTGGTTCCGCACTATAGAAATTTTTGGATATTGCCTTCCAAATATCCTTCAGTGCAAAAGCATCATTCTTATAATAGAAAAAAGGTGGTCCTTGCATGAACACATTGATTTCCTCCAAGCGTGGCCCAATAGGTTTCGTAGGAACTCCGAAACCAGTTAGTCCCTCTGGACATAAATTAGAGATGTCACATCACACACAATAGACATTGTTTATTTGTATTGCATACTCTCTATGTATTTATCACCATTTAACAGTTTCCTCTACTTTTCTCCAATTGCTCTCTTCTATGCAGTTGATGATCTTGTTTCCCTGTCATTCAAGATAATGCTTGCTTTCTTTCTTTTACAAAATTTACTTTCGCATGAGTCTTCATCTTGTATCTTCTGCTTCCACACATATATAAATTATAATTCACACTCAGATGATAATTAAATAAAATAAGCATTTTTAAAGAAAATATTTAGTCATTGGATGTTACATATCATCTGATGGAAAGATCCTAGATCCAATTCTTGGAGAAAGGAAACATCATTGATAAATTTTTTTCAAATAACACTGAATCAAATAAATGGAAAATGTTTCATGTAATTTTTAAAATTAGAACTCATGCAATGCTTTCATGCACTGACAGCAAAGTCGTCTGACCCACATCATTATCCATAATAGAACAAATCACTATAATAGGCTATTATAAAGAATCTATACAAAAATATGAAAGAACATTAAATTACCATTACAAACCCATAAACCATTAAATAGTGAAAATAGATATAAATTTGTAAATGTCTCTCTACAAACACCACAACCATAACCAAAACAAAAAAAATTCTTACCCACAAAAACTAAGTAGCTGGTGAGTTACAAGTCTACAATATCTCTTAGATGACTGAACCATTTCTTAATTTTGTTCTTCTCATTGATCAATGGATTTAGTTGCATGTACAAGTTTTCTATTTGAGGCCTTTTGTTTCCTTCTGCATCATTCTTCATGTCTATAGTATTGGATAGTTGTACAATTTGTGATGCTATAATATCTATGTGACCCTTAATATCCTTAGTATATTTAGACCATTGCCTTTAAAACATGTATGCCGCCATAACATCCTTTACACTTTTCTAAAAAGAAAATTATTCTTTCTTGTAGCTGGATATGTGTTGTTGCACATCTAATCACCAAAAATTCTAGTCTTTTCTCTTCCACCTTCTTCTCTACATCCTTCAAAACTTTTGCTTCCAATTTGAAAGAATGTTCCTTAAATACATTAAGCATCAATTGTTTTTTCTCTACACTTGACAAAGACTCATCCAAAAATACTTCTATAAGTCCTTCATGAAGGACTTTCTCTACATCATTAATAAGTTATGATCTCTATATTTGAGACTTAATAAAATTCTTGTGAGTAAAATGGTGAAGTTTATGACCCAAATAAATCATATGCAAGGGAGACAATCACTTAAGGTCCATCTTATCTTGAGACATTGATGCTGACTTTAGCATGTCACATCCTAAATTTACAAGACTAGGATGCCTTAGGTTCCCTAGTACTTGTGATTGGGACCCAAAATATGACCCCTGATTTCTTGCCTCGTGTGAGAAAAAATTCAAACACTTTATGTATGATTAGGTATAAAAGGAATCCTACCCTATCATTTGAAGGGGTCTACCTACAATTCAATTGATCTCTTCATTATAAAATCAATCCAATTCAAGTGAACAAGCAATCAAGCATTCATCAAGCATTGAAGGAGAATTCAAGTTAAAGCACAAAATTCATGATCAACAGTCTGCATGGCATCCTAAAACCTTGTGTGAGGATTCAAGAAAGATTAATCAAGGTATCATGTTCAATTTTAAGCATTTTTAGATTAGATCTAAAGGGATCATTTTAAGGAGGGAGGAAGAGATCTTTTCCTAAAGATGTCTACCTCCTAAAATAGAGGAGATATTTAATAAAGATATCATCTTTTAAATTAAGAAATGGGCAGGAGATTAAGAATACAAACCTTCCATATTGCACACTTCAAGGTATATTCAAACCTATTTGACCTAGGAAAGCCCCCATCAACAAACCTATTTTCGTCATTTTGTGTGTAGGAAATTGATTCAGGAGTTATGTGTGAAGAATTTGGCAAAGTAAATGATGACAATCAAACTCAAATTTTGATGGCATGAAAAGAAGAAGAGTAGGCCAGTTCCATACACCTTCCTTTACTATTTTAAAAATATCATCGACCAAAATATTGTGCAGTAGTAGTATGGAGTGTATTTCATCTATTTTATGCCCAAAGATTTCATCATACCACTTTCTTTTCAAAGGCGACTGATCGATTGCGTTGTTTGGGTAATGCATTCCAAATAGATACAATTGCATACCATTTATCTGTCTTGAAAGACTTTTATCCTAATGGCATTAAATTAAAGTTCTTTCTCTATTTTCTAGTGATCTCTAGAGAAGAGGTTGGTTTGCATCAACTTGGAATACATTTAAATTGTGTTGTATTGGTGGAAATATGTATCCTAGGTCAAAGAAATGCAACCTCTGCTCCACCAATACTAGATAGAAGAGAAAGTACTTTAATTTAATGCCATCAAGATAAAATGCTTTCAAGACATATTAGGTTTAAAAGGAAGCCTACCCTATCATTTGAAGAGGTCTACCTACAATTAAAGTGATCTCTTAATTATAAAATCAATTCAATTCCAAGTTAACAAGTAATCAAGCAGTCATCAAGCATTGAAGGAGAATTCAAGTTAAAGCATACCATTCTGCATGACATCCTAAAAACTTGTGTGAGGATTCAAGAAAGATTCATCAAGGTATCATGATCAATTTTAAGGATTTTTAGATTAGATCTATCATTTCCCTCAAAAGGAAAACATTATACTTCAAGGTTAATTCACAACCTGAGGTTTGACCTAGGAAAGGCCCCATCAACAAACCTATTTTTTCATCATTTTGTGTGTAGGAAATTGATTCAGGAGTTACATGTGAAGAATTTGGCAAAGTAAATGATGACAATCAAACTCAAATTTTGATGGCATGAAAAGCATAAGAGTAGGCCATTTTACACCTCCTAGTCCCAAGAATTTTTGACAACCTTTTGATAGTAGATTCTGTGGACCATCCTAATCCAAAAAGAATTCATTTTGTCTACATCTGATAGGTGGAGGATCTGGTCAATCCACACCTCCTAGTCCCAACAATTCTACTTGAACACTTTGTCATGGGAGAAGAGATATGACTTCTAAGTCTACTAAGGAGATGCTTACTATTAGTCATATGATAAGAGAAAAGAGAAGAAATGCGAATACTACTAGCTAACAAGTTGTGTAATGTTGGGTGATTCATGTTACATCATGAATTTAATTGGCTAGAAAGTTTTGTTATGCTAGGTGATCCATGATAGAGAAGATTAACAAATAAAACCATTTGTTCGCAAGGAAATCCAAAAACTCTACTACAAAATGGTTGTTGTAGTGACATAAAACACAAACAATAATAATAACCAACACTTGCAAAGGTGTAAACAACAACAATGGTCACACTAGCATTAATCCATGCTATTCCAAGTAATGAATCTCAAAAAAATAATAACCATGCCCTAGGGGGTGCTATGTACCACAACACTTCTAGTTTGAGGATATAACATAAATGAATTAACATGAGAAAAAAGGAGAGCTCATATGCCTCCCCTTAAGATGTCAACATACCTCTAGGTTGATATCTTAAGGTAGATAGAGATCAAGGTTGATAAGCGCCTTCAACACCAAGAAGATACCCTTAATAAACATACATGCATTCCAAGCTAGGAAGAAAGATCCTTGTACATGCCTCATTTCTATAAGAAAGGAAGAGATAGTTGTAAAAGAGATATTATGGAAACATTAAACATAATTTAAATGAAGGAAACCAAAAGAATGCAGAGAGATAAAAAAACTCTATAGAGCAATTATTTTGCATACCTCAAATACAAAATTGTAGGGTGGAACAATAAAAAATGGCAAATCAAGGAAAGAATGAAAGATCCACACCAAATTCTTATACAATGCAGTCCAGTTGAAGGATTTTGATTCAGCACAAGATAGTGAAGGGGTAATTATGATGATTTATTTGAAGGTTCATAATTTAAAGGTAGTCACTAACATATATAGAGTGAATAAATTGAAGAGCCCGATGAATTGCCAGTGTAGCATGAGGATGTATGATGTTAACAATAGCAAAATGATATTATGATGGTGGTGAAACTACAAAAAAATTTGATCATATTTTTATTGAGCATGAAAGAAACCACCTTGAGCTTATAAATGATAGGCATCATGTTGTAGAGTATCAACCCTTGTTGAACAAGGGTGTCACATTTTTGAGGTTCAATCAGTTCAAAGAGACATTTTGTGTCTATGAAGTGGTTTCAATTAGCCATTTTGTGTATAAGTAGAGAGGAGAGGTCAATGTATTTGTTTATTTGCCTACAAAACAATGAAAGATGTCCTAATCAAGGAACACACACGTCCAAGCAAGGAGAGAATTCAAATTCAGGACAATTCTATGCAAGAAGGATATCAAGTTATAAAAGATAAAAATCAACAAAGTGTTAGTACTTATTATAAGTTGCCATTAGTTTTATATCCAAAGTCATTCTATATACTCTAGTCGGTTACTACTACCAAAACATTCAGTCAGTATGTACAGAGCAGTCAGTTATAGAAGAAAGTAGTCATAGAGCCTAGTATACACCGAGCTATCTACCGAGTAACACTGTATGTCTACCAAGCAGCAATAATGATACACCAAGTTGATATACACTAAGTGAAACATTTTACCAGATTCATTGAACCTAGACACTTGTGTGGAAACATGTTACAAGATCGAGGAACATGGAACTGTTATCACATTGGAAATTGCACTTAAGTATTGTGTATGATTTTGAGGTCATCTAGCCAATGAAATATTTTGTATGGTTATTCATTCAATAAATCATGTTTGTAAGATCGAAGCAATGAACCAGATCACCGACATAAGAGATCTATTTATACAACATAGATTGAGATCAGATAGAGAAATATAGAGGTGTATGAAGCAAGACGTGTGTGATACATAAGAAAGCACTGAGTGTTATGACTGTCAGAGACACAGAGGTCACCAAGAAGGATTTTAGAGAACAGTCAAAGAATAGAGTAAACAGAACGGTTTATCAAGTTACTTTATGGGTTATCGAGGTATGCTATAAGCAAGGTAATCTCATTTTGAGCACATAGAATCTACTATAACATTCTAGATGTAAAGTTGCAAATATTTGTAAAGATTTTATTGTAATATTTTGAAGTTGTAAGAGAAACCTTTAACAGGGTAAAAGACTCTAACAAAGTCTATAAATTGTAAAGCCTTTAACTAGGTGCAACATTTAGAATAAGTGTTGTAAAATCCTTTAGCAAGGTAGATCTAATGATCTTGATACTCCTAATAGGGTAAGCTATCAGAAATAGCTAAACATGTAGCTCTAACTGAGCACTCTTTATTATTGTAGTAGTGAAGCTGTGGGTGCCATCCCCACCACATTTTTTCTCTCTAACCAAGAGTTTCTATGTAACCAAAATATATGTGTTATGAAGTGAATCATGTATGATTGTTATCTATTTGTTTTATCTTTATGTTATGTTACAATAGTTTGTGGTTTATGCATAACAGTAAAGATATTATTGAAGAAAAGTTTTGAAGTACTGATTCACCCTCCCCTCTCAGTACATTAGCTTTCCATATTGGGCCTAACAATTGGTATCAGAGCTTGAATCTTGGAAAAGGGTTTAACAACCTAAAGAAAAATATCTTATCAATGGAAGGCTATAAACAATCTCGGAGAATTGTGTATTTTCAAGAAGAGTTGGATCATGCTAATCAAGTGATTGCAGACATGCAAAGACAAATGCAAAAATCATTGAAAGTTAGAAGAAGATTATCTGATGATTTATAGGACTCTCAAGAGCTAGTGGAACAAATTGAAACATCATCTGAGAACAGTATATCTGAAGAGACTGAAGAGATGATTGGAGAACTAAAAGAAAAGAAAAAAGCACTGACTGATCAACTAAAAGCAATGAAAAGAGGACATGAACATTTCAGCACACAGATGACTGAAATTCTTGATGCATTGAGGACAACTGAGGATAAAGTAATAGATCTAGAAAGAGAAAAACAATAGCTTGAAGCATTAGTATCTGAAAAGAATGATGAAATCACTTGGATGATTGGAATACAAAGTAATCTATTAGTTCAATTGGATTATGCACATCATGAAACAAATCTGAAGGATAATGAGAATCAAGCATTGAAATTTGAAATATCAAGGTTGAACGATGAACTTGAAATAGAGAAGAAATCCAAAGAAACACTGAAGAAGAGTTATGAAGCATCAAAGATATTGGATGAGCAACTGAATACAAGAAGACCCAACAAAGAAGTAGGACTCGGTCACAAAGGAAAAGACTCTACCGAGAAGGGAATCCACACTACCAAGAGAGGAAAATCATCAAAGCAAGCTAGAAACAAGAAGAACATCAAAGGAAAGAAGCCTATTTGCAACTACTGTGGAAAACAAGGACATACTACTAATATGTGCCAAATTAGAAAAGGTAAGCAACTGAATGTCACTAAGTCTAATGATTATTGTAACAACCACAATAAGTATGGTCACACATCTAACCAATGTAGGATAAAGTCTGTTAGCAATTATCAGAAGGCAAAATTCAAAGGGTTTTGTAAAAACTACAATAGATATGGACATAGTACCGAGAAGTGTTGGTTTAAGCAAAAGAACTATATGTGGTTTGCACACCGAGCAAATACTAGAGGCTACTGAACTCACACAGATCCTTACCGACAATATTCTCCAATACCATGGGATTACAATACAAGGATATGGTGTGAATGTTGTGGAATATATGGACATATAAGTGCCAATTGCTTTATAAGGTTTGGAATGAACAACCAAAGATCATGGAGAAATCCTGGTATGACATGTTTTCATTGTCACAAAGTTGGACACTTGGCTAGAGATTGCAGAGATCAACCGAGAGGAGTCACTGAGGAAATAAAAGATAAATTACAGATGATTTGGAGAAAGAAGGAAATTGTGTCAAATGAAGAAAGCACCTTACCTACCGAGTTAGGTGCACCTATTCCAAATTAATCGGTAAAGGTATGAAGGGACTGCATTCTTTCAAAGGTTAAATCTTAACAATTCCTATTCTATCATGTACTTAATTCAAAAAATCTGCATAGCTAAAGATGCATTAGGAAATTTGAAATTTTATCAAGTCTTTTTGAGCACTAGTCAAGTCGGTAAATTCAGGAAGCCTATCTAGTTGGTAAACACAGGAAGTCTGGCTACTTGATAAAAGCATAAAAAGGAAAGGTAAATTGGTTTAAGGGAACTGAGTGCATTTAATGTCTTTTGACCTAACTGCACAAAGCCTGATAAGGTATATTGTGTACTTAAAAGCTTTTATGCGGTCATTTCACACTTACCAAGTTTTCAAGAAAGTAGAGAAAAGCGATTCAAAGGTGATCAAACCACCTCCCGAGCGAATTTCAAGGTATTTACACATCGATCTCAAGCATTTCTTAGAGCTAGCTACCTAGAAATATCAGTTGTGATTATCTACTTTATATTTGTTTGCCGTTTGAAAGACTTCAAACCCTAAGAATCTTTTGTTAAGAGATTATCCAAAATTTGCAATGGCATCTAAGACCCAGAAGCCCATTGTTGTTGAGAACATTGAAAATCCCTCATTGAAATATTCTCTAACTCCCAAAGTAGCTTCTGAACCGGATGATAAAACTGCATTTTCACTCATTTCAGATAGGGTTTTACTAGTTGAGGATGTCAGATTCTTCACTAAGTGTCATGTTGAGGAACTAGGTCATGTTGAAATCAAGGACACATATGATGAATTGTGTACCGATGGGAAATTGGATAGCAAATATGAACACATCAAAATCAAGGGATTGACCGAAGCCCTAACCTATCCTCGTGTATTCAAACCCCAGTGGGTCAAGTTTGTTCTGAGTAGAGTTCATGATGACTTCATGTGGTTAGAAGAGCAACCATTTAAAATTACCAAGGAAATCATTCATTTGATCACCAGTTACCCTATCTTTGATCATGCCCGAGCTCAGAAAATGATATCTCAAAAGGAATTGATCACTCTAACAGGAGTTGAATATGATTGCAGAGGACTGAAATTGAACAATGTAACAGATGCAGAGCTGAAGTTTTCCATTAGAGTAATAGGTTATTGTTTCTTCCAATCAGCAAGGGAAAATAGTGTACCCTATGTAGCAGTCGATTTAGCCAATAAAATTGTGAAGAAAGGAATGAAAATTGATCTTTGTGAAGTATTGTTGAAAAACCTTTTTGAGAACCTAAACACCATAAGGAAGCTGAAGAAGAACAACTCAGCTAATACACTGAACTTTGGATCACTTATGGTATGCATGTTTTTCTATTTTGAGAAATACTTTCCATCAGTCGGTAATGTAGTTTGGGAGCTACACCGACCAATCACCCATCAAATCAATGACTTCATCAAGAAGCTAGGTGATAATTTTAATGATATTATAGATGATTATTTCAGTAAGTTTCAAGAAAAGATGCATAACAGGTACTGCATCCCACCCCAGTTAGTAGAGAAATACAAGGATGGCATATGTTTTGAAGTAGGCACTGATTACTGCTATGTTAATGCTATGGAACTGAGAACTCAATCTTTGCCACCTATGGGTTATGAGATTGATTTTGACATCACACAATAGTAGATAGATGTTTTCCTTACATTAACAAGGCATGCTACCGAGCTGAGATACGAAACATATGAAGAAGTAAAGGAAAAAGTTAAGATGAGTATTGTAGTACCCAAGGCTACAAGGAAGGAAACAAAGATGATCAAGGCATTAACAGAGAAATTTGGAGAAGGTTCTTCCTCCACACCTATCAAGGGTGCTATAGTCATCACTAAGGAGGAATCTGAAGCTCAAGAGGCAACTATTACATTGAGCACCGAATTGCCTAAAGGGAAAGTTTTGAAAAGAAAGAAATAGGATACATCAAAGGTATCACTAACTCCTTCAGTCAAGTGCCCAAACACAAGATCATCTGCAGTATCACCGAGTAAGAAACCAAAGAATGTTGCTGCACCCAAGGTAACAACAACTTACAAGAAATCTACTTGGAGACTCATTTTGACTAAAGAGTCCAGTGACACCGAATCTGAAGATGCAAGCAAATTTTAGATTGTTAAGAGTAAAAAGGTAAATGTACATAGTGTTGACAATTTTTGTACTAATCTGAAGCAATATGGTGGATTCAGAGCATTTAGATATGTTAAGTATGAATCCAGATCTGATGATGAAAAGTGACAAATAGAAGAAGTTGTCATTTGCACACTACTGAAATTCCAATTGGTCCCATTGGAAGTATCTAAATCTCTTCCAAATGAATTATATTTGCATATTGACAACAGGTGGAAGTATGCCATGGACTTAGAGAAACAGATGAGAAAAAGTGTTAGGAATCCCACAGATACTGAGAGGGGGGGGTGGATCAGTATCTAACCAGTAATTAGAATTTATTAACTTAAAACATGCACAACATATTATAACAGTGTACTGGTGTGCAAGAAATAATGTAATAAACAAAATTAAGAACATCCACATGAAAAGCACACCATAACACAAGGATTTAACAAGGAAACCTGGTGTGGGAAAAACCTCGGTGGGATTTGTGACCCATAATATTCACTCATTGGACAATAAGATAATATTACTTACAATAGGTGCATGCACATGTAAGAAGGCCAACTACCTAGAGCTCACTGCTCAATGGAAAGTCTCATTGACTTACAATGTGGATTATACAAATCCAATATCTTGTACTGCTTTACAATAGCATCTATAATGCCTAATCCAGTACTGGTTGCTACTCTGCTTCTTACATAAACCCTGCAACCTATATTTTGCATAATAGGTCTGCCTTAATAATTCGTATACATTACTTTATTCACTTCTTTCCATACTTTTTAAAATGTCTACAATGATCTCTTTTATATATAAGAGTCATTTTACAACATGCCAAGTCAGCTTACAAAGTTATTACAATAATAAACAAAATATAGTATTACAAAATCCTGTCGGCCTCTATGTCAGTATACTTCCTTTCTTTGTGTCCATGTCAGTGTCATAAGTGCTAGTGTGGAGTGTGATCTGCTGATGTCGGTGCACTAACTTATCGGTGTAATGCCTTGCTAGTATAATGCTTTGCTGAAGCCATAGGATTGCAAGGTTGCCATCAATGACAAAATCTTCAATCACCTACAATGTCTCATTGGAGTGTACATATGCCAACAATCTCCCCCTTTGGCATTGATGGCAACACTCATGAGAAATTTCAAAAGTCTATCAAAAAATTATCCAAAAATTTTACCAAAAATGTGTGTGCTCCCCCTGAGTATATGATTCCTGTGATGTTGAATTTTCTCATCCCACTACTCCCCCTTTGGCATCACTGACAAAGGTTGTCAAGATGTCAGTGGAGTTTGTAGTTTCAACCTTGTAACTGGGTAGTTACAATTTGAAATAGATCCGCCAAAATCAAGTTTATACTCTTCATAAACTTTTTACTATCTCTTATTGTTGTCTATGTTCTCTTAACTGTACCAATGAGATGCTGCAAATGGTCTGTCGGTGTTTTTTGTTCTTGTATTAGTGCCTCAGATACTTCCTTCCATAGTGATTCTAGATAGTCCAATCTTGGACTCAGTTTTAATCTTAGATGTTTTTCCTTATACACTATTCTCTCTTTTTCTCTTTCTAATTTAAGTAATTCTTCTTCAAAATTTGTTATCTTCTCCTCAAAAACTGATAGTGTATTAGGTGAGTTAACAAAATTATCTGCAAGTTTATTGATTTCATCTTGTACCTTGCTCATCTTTTTATCTATATCTATAGTCAAAAAGTTTGTCTTACAGGTGTCTTTGTACAGAGTCTTGTACTCTTTCAATAAATTACACAATTCTGATAGAAGTGTGTCAAAATATCTGTTACACTTCTTTATTTGCTCATCAAAGAATTTCTTCTTTTCAATTTCTACTTTATCCTTCAATGTCTCTTCCTTTATTTTCTCAATGTTTTCTATGATATATTTACACAAGGTATCAAGTTGTCCTAAAGAATATTTATTGTCTATATTACAGTTAGGAGCAATTACCTTCAAAATTGGTATGGTATCATCTATTTCCTTATAAGCTTGTGAGCTGCAATCAGTTATCTTTTTAATTGAATCTAATAGTACCTTAGTCACATTAGTTGATTTGTAGCTTGATGATGAACCTAGATTCTGAGTACCACTAGTGGAAGTAACCAAGCTTGTATTGACCTCTAGTAGGTCTGTTTATGTCTGCGTTTCCTTAAGCAATGGTTTTTCTACTTCTCCAGTTGCCGGTGGCACTGTTTCCTTCTGTTCCTATTCCTATTGTTGTTCCTATTCAGGAGCCTTTTGCTTTGTTTGTTTCTCTATTTGTTACATTGTCTCAGTCTGAGTCTAAGTGTCTACCTTTTTCTCTTTGTCCTCTACTAGTTTCTCTTGTGTGTTATCAGTTTGCTCTGCTACCGGAGGCTCACTAGCCATGTCAGTCTTATCAGCTGTATCTTTGTCTACCACAATGTTGATCTTTTGAGTATCAACATCCACAGTACATAACACTTCAAGATTAGGATTACCATCCTCTACATCCGTACTCTCGATTGTCGGTTGATCTTCTGTAGCTGTTGTTTTTACCGGTGGAGTAATCAAAGGAGGTGGGGGTGAGTTGTCTTTAACCTTGATACTAGGTAGTCCACCAACTTTACCTTTACCCTTGTCTCTTTCTTTCTGATATACCTTTATAGGTTTGGGATTCCTATATTCTTCCTATTTTTCTTTTTCAACTAGGAATATATCCCATCCATTTCTATCTCCTCAGTCACCTCATTAACTCTTCCAACCATTAAGGCAATGTGTTAGTGTGCAGTAGAAAATACTGACTGGTTGGATTGAGAAATTAAGTCATCAATTTCTTCAGGTGAATTTACCGGATATACAACAAGTAGCTTCTCTATCTTAATTTTCTTGTTTAGTTCTATTACTGCTTGTCTTCTTGCTTCCAGTCTCTTAAATAGTTCATCTGGAATTTCAATTACTACTTCCATCAAAAATTTCTTATACATATCCATATGTAATATAACATTGTTTTCTACTTGTTCTTTTTCATCTATTGTCAGAGTGTCATATATTTTCTCTATATTCTTCAATTTGCCTTCCTCTGTAATTTAATTCAATAGTATTTCAAGAGGGGCCAAGTCCTTGTTTGACCTCTTCTTCTTTTTTGGTGTCAGTTTCTTCTTCTTTGGTGTAGCCTTTCTTACTGGAGAACTCATTGCTTGTTGTTTTTGTCTTGTCCTCCTAGGTGAGGGTGTGGTTGTCAGTGAGGGATCTCTTTTCCTTACAACTCTTTTGAAAGTTGTAGGCATGTCACTCTTAGAAGAAGTACCTACCGGTGATAGGTGAGTTTCAGGTTGTGGAGCTGCTAACTCATCCTCTGTTATATCGGTTTGTTTTAACACATCTTCTTTAATGGCCTTTGCCTGTCTGGAACCTTTTCTTACAACTGCTTGAACCTTTTTCACCCTTTTCTTGGATTGTATTTTGCTTTCAATAGTTTCTACACTACCAAATACTTCTTCCTTAGGTTCTTTAGGGGCTTCCAGAAGTGCTCTAGCATATGTTTCAATTATATGATCATCTGTTTCATAGCCCATTTCTGTTACCCAAATTGTCCTAGGGATGACTGCTTCCATCCATATCTCATCCTTCTTGATTACGAAGCATATTTCATCCTTATATTTGTCAAAAATCTTTTGTGATAATCGGATTCTTTTCTTTATTTTGACCTTTAGTGCTTGAAAGAAATCATGGATATTGTTTTCCTTGTTTTCTCCCATATTATTGAATAGTTCTATTAACTGTTTGCCTACCGGTATATCATATCCAAGTTCTTTGTAGCCTATATCAGGAACCTATTTGGTTATATGTAGCATCAGACATACTAGCAAATTTCCAAACCTAAAAGTTCCTTTCTTGTCTTTCTTAATCTTGCCTAAGTTGTCAATTAATTTGTCCTTCAACCACTCACATACATCAATCTTTGCATTATCTGTGACCATATCATAAGCACTCTTAATGCATAAACTTGAAACTGAATTAAGTCTATTTGCATGAGTAGCTTTATACCCTAATATCATGCTGATAAATCTCACATTAATGTTTGTTACATCATTTACTCTTAAGGACCTTTTATCGGATGTGGCACCAGTTAACTGAGTAACTAGGTTATTGGAAACCTTCTTAGTTTTGTCTGGCCTTTTACCGGTGGTCGATAACCTTGTGACAACTTTCACAGCTTCCTTAGTGATTTTGTGGATTGCATCTAACCAGAAAAATTCACCATGTACCTTGTTTAAGACTATCCTAATCACATCCTTGGGAAATTCAGGAATGCTAAGGATCTCTGTAAATCCTAGGGTTTCAATGATCTTATGTTCATCTTTTACATTGCCGGTTTCATCACATATCATAGTTTTAAACATGGTTTTAATCTCTTCATCTCCTAGTTCCTCAATGTTACAATGAATGTAAATTTTGGGGTCTTCAGCATAGACAACTCCCTTAGGAATTTGAGAAAAAGAACCTAAGGTATCATCTTTCTTTGCTACCTTGGGAACTAATTGAAATACAGGCCTAGGTATTTTTATGACTTCTACAACAATAGGGTTTGCTATATATTCCATTGCAGAGGTGGATGCCATGATAAAATACCTTTTACTACCTTTAGGATGGATGATTGCTTGGAGAGTTCTCGCCTCTTAGCTTGGAATGTCTTAGCTCAGAATCTTCGCCCTCTTCATCAGTTTGAAATCTCAGTGAAATGAAATGGAGCCAAAACCTTGAATTTATAGTGTATTTTCATCATCTACCACATTAAATGCATGCCGATTAAGTATTCACTTAACATTGTCTATCGGTAATAAGTAATTTCCAACTTCTTATCTCTAACCGAGGGGATAATAACACATGTGTCATTAGATTGCCAAACCCTCAAGGAAACTTTCTTCAATTAGATGAAGAACTTCCTGTCGGTGGAGCACTACTCTATCCTATTGGTGAAGCATCACTCTATCCTGTCGGTGAAGCATTGACTGGTTCTACTAGTGGAGGAGTATTCCCAATGTTTATATCAGCTTTTCTAATCCATTGTGTCGTGCCCAAACTTTAGGGCACAAAAACGGAACAACAAATTTTTTTTTGACGTCATGAACTCACTATAACTCCTAATACATAACAACTGTATCTAAAGTTTTGTCTTATCCAGGATGTAAATAAACTTACTTACTAAGGTTAAGTTAAATAACCAACTCGAGCGAGTGACTTGATTTGGTGAAGATTAATTTGCATTGCCGATTAGTTAGCTAGCTCAATTACCTAAGACAAGTTGTCGCTAATTAAACCAAGGGATAATTGGCTATCTTAACGTATTAAATCATTCCAGGTCATATAATGATGTTGCTAATGATTATTTGGTGCTTATATAAAATTTATTATACGCATCCACCCGATGAGGGTTTCAATTTACTACAATGTCATTTGCCCACTAAAACCGACAATAAGCTAAGGCCAAATTCTGATCTTCCCTAAACCCCTTGAATTTGTCAATTAATTTTCAATCCGACCAAAAATCGATCTCAAGGGCTTAAGGTTCCTAAATAAATTTTCCTAACGTCCATTGATATGGGGGGGGGGTAAGTCCATTGATTAATTAATTATATTGCTGGGTTAAACGTATAGTTTATCCAACTATAGTAACCCTTTATTATTAACCCCCTTGAATTAAATAAAATTAAATTTCTAAAGAATGAGGACATATAATAATTCAAATATTAAATTAACCCCGATTATCAAAAGTCTAAAATCCCATAAGAATCCAATTATTAAATTTGTCCCCAAATATATATACATTAAAATCAGGGTTCAAAATTCCATAATATTTCAATTATAAACTTAACCCCAAATTACATACTAAAATCTAACTTTAAATTTCCAATTTAAATTCCCCTTTTTTTTATATATATATATATATATATATATCACATTATAAATTCTTAAATTCTAACCCTCATTATAAATTAAAAATCAATTTTAGTGTTTCAAATCTAAATCTCCTATATATATATATATATATATATATATATATATATATATATCTAATTACCTAAAATGCTAACCCTAACCCGAAATTGGGTTAGGGTTGCTCTTTTTTTTTTTTTTTTATTTTACCTCTTACCTTATTTCCTCTTTACCATTTTATACCCTAACCCGAATGGGTTAGGGTTTTATATTACCCCTTTTTCTTTGTTTGCTTTCTTTCTTTTTTTTTGAGTTGTAACTGCAGGTACGGAGGCGGAGGGTTTCATGCGGGGAGAGCGGAGGTTTTCGCAGGGGTTCGGGCGCCGCTGTGCATACGCACAGTGGCGGCAGCGCCGCCCACTGTGTGTACACACAGTGGCAGACGGCATAGCCGCCGCCCACTGTGTATACACACAGTGGCGGGCGCCGTTCACTGTGCGTAGCACAGTGGCGGCCGCGACCGCCCACTGTGTTACACACAGTGCGGTGCCCTTCGGCGCCGCCCACTGTGTGTAGCACAGTGGTTCGGCCGTGGCCGTCCACTGTGTTGCACACAGTGGCCCGCGAGACTTGCTTCCCCTTTTTTTTGTAACATTTTTAATAAGTTTCGTGGGTTGATAAAAATGGTATAAGATGTAGTTTTTTTTTTGAATTTCCAATGTATATTATGTATATTATATATATATATATATATATATATAATATGCATAGTATCGTTTATGAATATGTAGATATTTTCTTCTACAGGCATCCACAGAGCATGACTTTAGATTGCAGAATATATATATATATATATATATATATATATATATATATATATATATATATATATATATATATATATATATATATATATATATATATATATATATATATATATATGAATATGATTAAAGGGTTTATTCTGCATTATATTTTATATGTTTGAAACAGAGGTGCACAAGTTCAAAATGCATCCTTTATTTTGTTGTTACAGGGGTATGCACATTACAGGAAGCTTATATGTATATATATACTTCATATCTATATAGGTATATATTTTCAATATATATACTTATATACATATAGAGATATATATGACTAAGTGTTGAAGTAATAGGGTTAAAACCCTTATATTGATCTGAGGTTTTTAACCATCTACATTCCGTTTTAAGTCTTCTAACAGCATTTAGAATAGATCTATTTATTTCTTTCTTTTATTTAAACTTGCTACAGAAATAAAATAGTTCTGGTTTTCTTTTAACAGTCATAAAATAACAAAATCTAAACTATGCAAGTGAATAGTGAGAAATAAAAAAAACAATACTAGTTCACTCTTTTTTTTTAAAAACAGTCATAAAATTACAGAATTTACACTATGCAAGTAAATAATAACCCTACTGCATTTCTTTTTCTTTTCCTTACTAATGCAGTAAATAAACTAATGAATAGTAAATAAGGAATCCTAATGCATTTTTCTGTTGCTTTTCTTTAATATTGCAGTAACTAAACATGTTACAGACCAAATTTAAATGTAGTCTTCTACAACACAATAGGCATTCAAATATAATAAAAATTTACATTACTTTCCAGAATGATAGGTTACAATAGCCCAAATATGAAAATGGGTAGAATTTCTAAACAGTCATCTTTCTCTAATCTTTACACAGAAAATAAAAATTACATTTATTCAAATAGAAACAGAATCATTTTAAGTCCTATATTTACATCTACACTTTCTCTTCTTTTTTTTCTCTTTTTTTTTGCATTAAAATAAAAATAAGAATCCTGAATAGAAGTCTGCAACACATCAATCTGCAACTCCTAATCTTTTTCCCAAGCCACCTGCAAGTAAATTTTAGGACTGTGACCATGGGATGCTCACCTCCCAGCCTAGGCTTACCAGAAGCCACCCCCGAGCTAGGAGAATCAAGGCATAGACGGGTTACAACCAAGCAATACAACATAACAATAGGGAAAACACACAACACATACACTTTCCCATCCCAAGCTACACTATCACCACATTTGTGGAGATAAATCTATGGGTGGAAGTGGACCAAGTACCGTTGGGGAGACTGCAGCCAAAAAGAATATCACAAGCCACCTCATGGCAACACAAATACTCAATCAGAATTCATCCCAACCACCTTATGCCCCCCCAAAGGCTCAAAGCCATTTCTCTCCCCTTATGACCCCCAAATGCATACACAAGGCTATGCAGCAAGGGTCACAAAGGACACCCTTGAGATCACTCTCCTTAAGGAGAGCCTCTCACCCAAGGCTGTCATGCTTCTTCCACCCCAAGATCATCCTACTCTCCCAAGAGTAGGAGATCTTGGACACTCCCAAAACAAAAACACAAAACAGAAAAACATAGAATAAAACTACACATTATTTCCTTCTACAACATTATACATACACACTTCCTTTACAAGCAAATCTTTCCTTCAACAAAACAACATAGCTAACATAAACAACATAAACAAGAGGAGATAACAACCAACCTTATTCTGCCAATAGGTATTCTAAACTTGGTTGAAGATGAGCTGCCCAATCCACACAACTTTCTGCAAAACTTGGCCACCCAATTCCTCTAAATTTTCTAAAACTGGTTTTTTTTTTCCTTTCAAATTTTTCCAAAAATCTCCAAAAGTGGAGAGTGGGTGATTAGCTCACTAAGCTTCCATTCTTAGCCTAAGAAGGCCTCTCTCACTCCTTCCAACCTCTTGGATAGAGTGAGTGATCTCCCATTGGGTTGGTCTTCCCTAGGTCTTACACACTCCCTAACCTAGGTGCCTAGAGAAGGGAAATGGAATGGGGAAGAGGGATTACTATCTCCAAGAAGGTTCTCCTTCCAAGGATGGCACTCCTATAGATGGAATTCGTCCATCTTGGGAAAACCACTTTTTTGGGTGGTTAAACAAGTCCTAAGGGAAAGACACATGGCCAATTTTGGCCTTCACCCATAGGTACCCCATGAGGCCCAATAGAAAAGCTCTAAAATTGACTCTAGGAGTTGATTTGACCTTCAGAAAGTCCACCTGAAGTTAACCTACGGGTCAACTCTGAGTTGACCTTCCTTGTGGCTCTCTAACCTAGATTTCTTGGTTCCTTCAAGGATAATTAAGGGGGTATATCTATTAACAAAAATAAAACTTTCAAAAAGGTGACATGACAATTGCCAACACAACATACTACATAGGTGTCAAGTGACACTACAAAAAAATTCCACATCACAATAACCACATGGCAATTGTCCCTTAAACAATTTAATCAATCCAATAAATACAAATTACACTCATGCAACATTTTACATTTACGAATAAAATACAGTACATACGGGGTGTTGTCTCTCCAAATAGACAACCCCTGGTTTTACTAACGCACATTGGCCTAGGCTTGATTCTCCCTAATATTTCCATGGTCACATGGATATTTTCCTGCACATCTCAATTTAAACATTAGTACTTCCCAAATAGCCCCATATAATATATAAAATCACATAATCAGAATACAATACATTCATTCTACAAAGACTTGACATTATGAAATATAATTTGTCACAATTCAAAGCAATTTCCTCATAATCCTCAAAATTTGATCCATCTACAAGATATGCAAACATTTTCCTAACATTATATCAAATCTTGAAATTCAGATAATAATCTGCATCATCACAATATTACCCTAATCTAGCATCATATAATACTTTATAATCCACAAGGCATAGAAATGAAGCATCCACATATATCAATGTTACCAAAATCGCGGGACCATGAAAAGTTCTATATCCATAGTGTGTCAAAACTAGCATCCAAAATAGTTCCAAAATAAAAATAACTGAAAAGATAGGATGGGTCGGGGTAGGGCCTCACACCCTCCCCCTCTAGGCATGAACGTCCTCCTGGAGTTCATCAAAAAGATGAGGGTACTGTGATCTCATACGTGCTGCATCCTCCCATGAAGCTGTAACCTCATCATAGCAATCCCACTGGACCCTAACCTGGTCCAGCTCTCGACCTCGAAGGGCCAACGTCCGGCGAGCCAAAATGTGAATGGGCTCCAAGGCTAACTGCCCGTCCGACTCCACCTGCAAGGCATCCCAATCTAAAATATGAGACTCATCATAGATATATTTTCTCAAAACTGATACATGAAACACATCGTGGATGCGTGACAGGCTAGGTGGCAAAGCTAGGCGATAAGCAACTGGTCCTATCCTCTCAAGGATCTCAAAGGGTCCAACAAAGCGAGGTGCGAGCTTAGAACCCTTTCCATAGCGGATTGGACTCTTATGCGGTCGCACTCTCAGGAAAACTCTGTCCCCAACCATGTAACTCCGGTCTATCCTCTTTGCATCTGCATATTTCTTCTACCTATCCTGTGCCTCTCTAAGGCGCTGTCTAATCAAAATTACCTGCTGCTCCATATCCCGGACCAACTCAGGGCCTATGGCCACTCTGTCCTCAATACGATCCCAACTCAAAGGTGTCCTGCATGGTCTGCCATACAAAGCCTGAAAGGGTGGCATCCCCAAAGAAGTGTGATGCCCATTATTATAGGCAAATTCTACTAAATGCAGGTACTCCTCCCATCGGGTCTGATGATCCATGACGTACATGCGGAGCATATCCTCTAACACCTGGTTAACCCGCTCTGTCTGGCCATCTGTCTCTGGATGATAGGCTGTGCTAAAGTTGAGCTTGGTGCCCAACGCTACCTGTAATGCCTTCCAAAAGGAAGATGTAAAGAGAGAATCCCTATCAGAGATAATCTTGCGTGGGACACCATGAAGCCTAACAATGTCTCGTAAGAACACCTGTGCCACTGCTGGAGCTGTGAAGGTAGTCCGAACTGGTGAGAAGTGGGCTACTTTGGTCAATTTGTCAACTGTCACCAAGATAGCATCATGGCGACGCGATGACATAGGAAGACCAATAATGAAGTCCATGGATATAGTATCCCACTTCCACTCTGGTATAGCATGGGTCTGGAGTAACCCTCCTGGATGGCGGTGCTCTGCCTTGACTCTCTGACACTCAAGGCATCGGGCTACTAACTCGGCGATAAGCTGCCGCATTCCTGGCCAATGATATAACTGCCTCAAGTCAGCATGCATCTTCTTAACCCCGGGATGTGTTGCATAAGGAGCTCTATGAGCCTCCATGATAATGAAATCTCGCAAACCCCTAGGAGAGGGTACATAAATGCGCCCTCTATGGCGTAATAAACCATCGGACTCCAAAGAGTAGTCCACAAACTTCCCCTCCAGGGTCTCCTGATTACGGATCCTCTGACAAACCTCTAGATACCAATCATCCTCTGGCAATCGCTGCAAAATACGGTCCCTCAAATCAGTGCTCATGGATATGGTGTAAACCTCATGTCGTCTCCTACTTAGGGCATCTGCGACCACATTTTCCTTTCCTTTGATGTAATGAACATCAAAATCATACTCACAAAGGAACTCCATCCATCTCCTCTGACGTGCATTAAGGTTAGGCTGGGTGAAGATATACTGCAAACTCTGATGGTCCGAATGAAGCTCGAAGTGATGACCTAAAAGGAAGTGTCTCCACCTCACAAGTGCATGTACAACTGCCGCAAGCTCTAGGTCATGCGTAGGGTAGTTAAGCTCGTGAGTCTTAAGTTTCCTAGACTCGTATGCTATAACCCTACCCTCCTGCATAAGAACTGCTCCCAATCCATCTAAGGAAGCATCCGTGCATACCATGAAGTCGGCCGTGGGGTTTGGCACAATAAGAATAGGTGCACTAGTAAGTGCCCTTTTTAGATCCTGAAAAGCCCTCTCACACTTCTCTGTCCACTCGAATTTCTTTCCTTTTTGTTGGAGGGATGTGATGGGGTGTGCAACTCTGGAAAATCCCTCCACAAAACGTCTATAGTATCCTGCTAAACCCATGAAGCTCCTGACTTCTGTCACACTGGTAGGTGCCGGCCAATCCATGATGGCTCTAATCTTTGATGGGTCAACTGAGATCCCATCACCGGATATAACATGCCCTAGGTACTTGACCTCTGATCTAAAGAAAGCACACTTCGACAAACTGCCGAACAACTGGTTATCCCTCAAACACTGCAAAACCTGTCTCAAATGCTCCTCATGCTCCTGCTCATTTCGGGAATAGATCAATATGTCGTCGAGGAACACTATCACAAATCGGTCGAGGAAGGTGCGGAATACCCCATTCATGAGACTCATGAATACAGCTGGAGCATTCGTAAGACCGAATGGGACCACAGTGAACTCATAGTGGCCATATCTGGTGCGAAACGCGGTCTTGTGGATATCACTTTCCACAATTCTCAACTGATGATACCCTGACTTCAGGTCTATTTTGGAAAACACTTTGGCACCCTGAAGCTGATCAAACAAATCATCGATCCTCGGTAAAGGATAGCGGTTCTTGATGGTTACTTTATTCAGTTGCCTGTAATCCATGCATAACCGAAGGGATCCATCTTTCTTCTTCATGAAGATGACTGGTGCGCCCCAAGGAGAGATGCTAGGACGGATGTGACCCTTCTCTAAGAGTTCCTCTAGCTGCATCTTGAGCTCATTAAGCTCATGAGTGGTCATCCTATAAGGTGCCCTCGAAACTGGCTCGGCTCCTGGTACCAAATCTATGTGGAAGTCAATCTCCCTGCTGGGCGGCATACCAGGTAGCTCATCAGGAAACACATCTGCAAATTCCTCAAGGATGGGGTGATCATCTATGGACGGCTCCTTCTCATTTTCTTCCTCTCGGTCACTGATTGTGATAGCAAACAACTAGCATCCCTTCCGCATGCTCCGCTTAAGCTGCATAGCGGATATCATACGAAGAGACACGGGTCTCTGAATCCCAGTGATCACTATGGGAGCACCATGATCATCCTCACACTCAACCTTTTTCAAGCGACAATCCATCTTGGCTCTGTGGGCGTAAAGCCAATCCATGCCAAGTACGATGCCATAAGATCCGAGTGGTGTAACTCTAAGGTCTACTAAGGTGGTGGTATTACCAATCTGGAGCGGACATCCCCTAACCTCTGAATCCACTGACACTCTAGCCCCTGAAGCTAACTCCACTTCCCAGCTGACACTTTGCCTTACTGCCACTAGCCCGCAACGCTCCACAACCAATGGTGATATAAAGGAGTCGGTCGCTCCTGAGTCAAATAATATAGAAATACTACTACCTCTGACCTTACCTGCAGCCTCGATGACTGTGGCCTGGTGCTCTGCCTGGCGGTTATCAACCGCTGCGAAGACTCTATGGGACTTGCCCATGTCCCCAACTGTAGGCTCTGATGTTGCCATCCTCTGATTCCCTGTCATCTGTCCCTGTGGGCACTCTCTCGCCATGTGCCCCATGGCTCCACACGTGAAGCAAGCACCGCGTGCCTGAAACTGTGCGCCCTGAGGCCTAGTAAAAGGATGCCCACCTGTCCGGCTAGAACCACTGTACCCACCCCTGGAGGACTGCTGAGCCCGTGCCGGGGGTGTGTATGTACCTTGTACTCTCTGGTCACGCCTAGGACCCTGTGACTGCCACTGTTTGGGCCTGGAGCCCTGCTGTCCCTGAGGTGGCCTCTGTCTCTGATTCTGTTGTGACTGCTGTGGAGGAGGGGGTTTATGGGACCCCGAAACATTTCTGTGGTTGCCTTTCCAATGGGGTTTCTGAAACCCGAAAGGCTGGGGAGCTGGGTTTCGGTTCTGGAACCGATCCCTCGTGTCCTGTGGCCTGATCTGAATCTCCTCGGCTATAAGGGCCTTCTCTACGGCAACCCGAAGGCTCCCTGGAGCGGCCATCCTCACTGGTCCTGCTATCCCAGCATTAAGTCCCCTAACAAATCGGTTGACGAGCAGCTTCTCATCCTTCAGGTAATCTACATAAGGTAGGAGCTCAATAAACTTACTCTCGTACTGGGTCACTGTGAGACCCTTCTGCTGGAGGTCATGGAACTCATCGATCCTACGCTGCCGGAAGTGCTCTGACAAGTACCTCTCTCTGAACCTCTCTGTGAAGATTTCCCATGTGATGGTATCTGCAGTGAGTCCGCACTTGAATTCCTCTTGCTTCCACCATGTGGAGGCTGTCGATCTCAGAAGGTGGACTGCAACGCGTGCCTTCAGATTGCTTTCATAAGATCGCAATGCGAAGCACCGATCTAGGCTTAAAAGCCATGCCTCAGCCTCTACTCCGTCAGTAGTGCCTCCAAAAGATGGCGGCTGGAGGCGTAAAACCTCTCTAATCAGGTCTCCTGGTTCCTGACGTGCTCTCTCAAAGTATACAGGTGCTGCTACTGGAGGGGGTTCAGGCAGGTGAACGGACTCTGGCTCATGCTCTGCCTCACCCTCTACAGAATTAGGAGGTGGACTCCTACTCCGTTCCCTATCCACTGATCTATGACTCCCTGAGTTCTGATTATCTGCATGACGGTCCACTGCTGGAAGCCTATCCTGCACGATCCCGATCAAGTTCTAAAGAGCTAGCAAGATGTCTCGGTTAGGGTCAACCGGTGGTTCGGGAGGTGCTTCCGGGTTCCCTTCTGGAACCGGTTCCTCCCTAGCAACATCCTCGCGTGCCATACGTGTACGCCTAGGACCCCTTCCGCGCTTGCGAGCTTGTCGCGTAGTCGGAGGCATCCTATGAGGAAACAAAAATAAAATAAATAAACAATTAATTTAAACAATTCAATTTTCATATATTTATATTTTTATTTTCCGTTTAAGAAAATATTTGATTAATTTAGATAATTAAAGCGAAACGTAATGGAAAAAAGGTTCCTAGTGTTGGAAACCTTGCTCTGATACCAAGATGTCGTGCCCAAACTTTAGGGCACAAAAACGGAACAACAAATTTTTTTTTGACGTCATGAACTCGCTATAACTCCTAATACATAACAACTGTATCTAAAGTTTTGTCTTATCCAGGATGTAAATAAACTTACTTACTAAGGTTAAGTTAAATAACCAACTCGAGCGAGTGACTTGATTTGGTGAAGATTAATTTGCATTGCCGATTAGTTAGCTAGCTCAATTACCTAAGACAAGTTGTCGCTAATTAAACCAAGGGATAATTGGCTATCTTAACGTATTAAATCATTCCAGGTCATATAATGATGTTGCTAATGATTATTTGGTGCTTATATAAAATTTATTATACGCATCCACCCGATGAGGGTTTCAATTTACTACAATGTCATTTGCCCACTAAAACCGACAATAAGCTAAGGCCAAATTCTGATCTTCCCTAAACCCCTTGAATTTGTCAATTAATTTTCAATCCGACCAAAAATCGATCTCAAGGGCTTAAGGTTCCTAAATAAATTTTCCTAACGTCCATTGATATGGGGGGGGGGTAAGTCCATTGATTAATTAATTATATTGCTGGGTTAAACGTATAGTTTATCCAACTATAGTAACCCTTTATTATTAACCCCCTTGAATTAAATAAAATTAAATTTCTAAAGAATGAGGACATATAATAATTCAAATATTAAATTAACCCCGATTATCAAAAGTCTAAAATCCCATAAGAATCCAATTATTAAATTTGTCCCCAAATATATATACATTAAAATCAGGGTTCAAAATTCCATAATATTTCAATTATAAACTTAACCCCAAATTACATACTAAAATCTAACTTTAAATTTCCAATTTAAATTCCCCTTTTATATATATATATATATATATATATATATCACATTATAAATTCTTAAATTCTAACCCTCATTATAAATTAAAAATCAATTTTAGTGTTTCAAATCTAAATCTCCTATATATATATATATATATATATATATATATATATCTAATTACCTAAAATGCTAACCCTAACCCGAAATTGGGTTAGGGTTGCTCTTTTTTTTTTTTTTTTATTTTACCTCTTACCTTATTTCCTCTTTACCATTTTATACCCTAACCCGAATGGGTTAGGGTTTTATATTACCCCTTTTTCTTTGTTTGCTTTCTTTCTTTTTTTTTGAGTTGTAACTGCAGGTACGGAGGCGGAGGGTTTTCATGCGGGGAGAGCGGAGGTTTTCGCAGGGGTTCGGGCGCCGCTGTGCATACGCACAGTGGCGGTAGCGCCGCCCACTGTGTGTACACACAGTGGCGGACGGCATAGCCGCCGCCCACTGTGTATACACACAGTGGCGGGCGCCGTTCACTGTGCGTAGCACAGTGGCGGCCGCGACCGCCCATTGTGTTACACACAGTGCGGTGCCCTTCGGCGCCGCCCACTGTGTGTAGCACAGTGGTTCGGCCGTGGCCGTCCACTGTGTTGCACACAGTGGCCCGCGAGACTTGCTTCCCCTTTTTTTTGTAACATTTTTAATAAGTTTCGTGGGTTGATAAAAATGGTATAAGATGTAGTTTTTTTTTTGAATTTCCAATGTATATTATGTATATTATATATATATATATATATATATATATAATATGCATAGTATCGTTTATGAATATGTAGATATTTTCTTCTACAGGCATCCACAGAGCATGACTTTAGATTGCAGAATATATATATATATATATATATATATATATATATATATATATATATATATATATATATATATATATATATATATATATATATATATATATGAATATGATTAAAGGGTTTATTCTGCATTATATTTTATATGTTTGAAACAGAGGTGCACAAGTTCAAAATGCATCCTTTATTTTGTTGTTACAGGGGTATGCACATTACAGGAAGCTTATATGTATATATATACTTCATATCTATATAGGTATATATTTTCAATATATATACTTATATACATATAGAGATATATATGACTAAGTGTTGAAGTAATAGGGTTAAAACCCTTATATTGATCTGAGGTTTTTAACCATCTACATTCCGTTTTAAGTCTTCTAACAGCATTTAGAATAGATCTATTTATTTCTTTCTTTTATTTAAACTTGCTACAGAAATAAAATAGTTCTGGTTTTCTTTTAACAGTCATAAAATAACAAAATCTAAACTATGCAAGTGAATAGTGAGAAATAAAAAAAACAATACTAGTTCACTCTTTTTTTTTAAAAACAGTCATAAAATTACAGAATTTACACTATGCAAGTAAATAATAACCCTACTGCATTTCTTTTTCTTTTCCTTACTAATGCAGTAAATAAACTAATGAATAGTAAATAAGGAATCCTAATGCATTTTTCTGTTGCTTTTCTTTAATATTGCAGTAACTAAACATGTTACAGACCAAATTTAAATGTAGTCTTCTACAACACAATAGGCATTCAAATATAATAAAAATTTACATTACTTTCCAGAATGATAGGTTACAATAGCCCAAATATGAAAATGGGTAGAATTTCTAAACAGTCATCTTTCTCTAATCTTTACACAGAAAATAAAAATTACATTTATTCAAATAGAAATAGAATCATTTTAAGTCCTATATTTACATCTGCACTTTCTCTTCTTTTTTTTCTCTTTTTTTTTGCATTAAAATAAAAATAAGAATCCTGAATAGAAGTCTGCAACACATCAATCTGCAACTCCTAATCTTTTTCCCAAGCCACCTGCAAGTAAATTTTAGGACTGTGACCATGGGATGCTCACCTCCCAGCCTAGGCTTACCAGAAGCCACCCCCGAGCTAGGAGAATCAAGGCATAGACGGGTTACAACCAAGCAATACAACATAACAATAGGGAAAACACACAACACATACACTTTCCCATCCCAAGCTACACTATCACCACATTTGTGGAGATAAATCTATGGGTGGAAGTGGACCAAGTACCGTTGGGGAGACTGCAGCCAAAAAGAATATCACAAGCCACCTCATGGCAACACAAATACTCAATCAGAATTCATCCCAACCACCTTATGCCCCCCCAAAGGCTCAAAGCCATTTCTCTCCCCTTATGACCCCCAAATGCATACACAAGGCTATGCAGCAAGGGTCACAAAGGACACCCTTGAGATCACTCTCCTTAAGGAGAGCCTCTCACCCAAGGCTGTCATGCTTCTTCCACCCCAAGATCATCCTACTCTCCCAAGAGTAGGAGATCTTGGACACTCCCAAAACAAAAACACAAAACAGAAAAACATAGAATAAAACTACACATTATTTCCTTCTACAACATTATACATACACACTTCCTTTACAAGCAAATCTTTCCTTCAACAAAACAACATAGCTAACATAAACAACATAAACAAGAGGAGATAACAACCAACCTTATTCTGCCAATAGGTATTCTAAACTTGGTTGAAGATGAGCTGCCCAATCCACACAACTTTCTGCAAAACTTGGCCACCCAATTCCTCTAAATTTTCTAAAACTGGTTTTTTTTTTCCTTTCAAATTTTTCCAAAAATCTCCAAAAGTGGAGAGTGGGTGATTAGCTCACTAAGCTTCCATTCTTAGCCTAAGAAGGCCTCTCTCACTCCTTCCAACCTCTTGGATAGAGTGAGTGATCTCCCATTGGGTTGGTCTTCCCTAGGTCTTACACACTCCCTAACCTAGGTGCCTAGAGAAGGGAAATGGAATGGGGAAGAGGGATTACTATCTCCAAGAAGGTTCTCCTTCCAAGGATGGCACTCCTATAGATGGAATTCGTCCATCTTGGGAAAACCACTTTTTTGGGTGGTTAAACAAGTCCTAAGGGAAAGACACATGGCCAATTTTGGCCTTCACCCATAGGTACCCCATGAGGCCCAATAGAAAAGCTCTAAAATTGACTCTAGGAGTTGATTTGACCTTCAGAAAGTCCACCTGAAGTTAACCTACGGGTCAACTCTGAGTTGACCTTCCTTGTGGCTCTCTAACCTAGATTTCTTGGTTCCTTCAAGGATAATTAAGGGGGTATATCTATTAACAAAAATAAAACTTTCAAAAAGGTGACATGACAATTGCCAACACAACATACTACATAGGTGTCAAGTGACACTACAAAAAAATTCCACATCACAATAACCACATGGCAATTGTCCCTTAAACAATTTAATCAATCCAATAAATACAAATTACACTCATGCAACATTTTACATTTACGAATAAAATACAGTACATACGGGGTGTTGTCTCTCCAAATAGACAACCCCTGGTTTTACTAACGCACATTGGCCTAGGCTTGATTCTCCCTAATATTTCCATGGTCACATGGATATTTTCCTGCACATCTCAATTTAAACATTAGTACTTCCCAAATAGCCCCATATAATATATAAAATCACATAATCAGAATACAATACATTCATTCTACAAAGACTTGACATTATGAAATATAATTTGTCACAATTCAAAGCAATTTCCTCATAATCCTCAAAATTTGATCCATCTACAAGATATGCAAACATTTTCCTAACATTATATCAAATCTTGAAATTCAGATAATAATCTGCATCATCACAATATTACCCTAATCTAGCATCATATAATACTTTATAATCCACAAGGCATAGAAATGAAGCATCCACATATATCAATGTTACCAAAATCGCGGGACCATGAAAAGTTCTATATCCATAGTGTGTCAAAACTAGCATCCAAAATAGTTCCAAAATAAAAATAACTGAAAAGATAGGATGGGTCGGGGTAGGGCCTCACACATTGTTTTGAGAATTCTTGCTTAACCTCTTCAACTTTTTCTTTACCCTTCAAGCTAGAAATTTTGTTGTCTACTAGTGATCCTTTACTTCAAAAAAATTTTGCAATATGCCCAATCTTGTTACATGCATAACAAGTCACCTTATTCTTCTGAATAGCTTTCCCATAACCTATGCCAGTTTGTGTTTTGCATTGGTTAGATAAATGTCTAAATATTCCACAAACATAACATCTCACATTCATTCTGCAATTTTCAGAGTTGTGACCAACTTTGTTGCATTTTGAACATTGATCAGTGGGTGTGTTGATATTCTGATAATTTCTAGATCTACATTCATTTTCTTATTACAATTAAAGCACTTTCCATTGAATTTATAAGCATTAGGTTGTCTTACCGGTTTGGTGTGATCCTTAGTATTTGTAGTACCGGAGCTTTCACCAACTTCAAAGCCAATTCTAGAAGTGTCACCTTTAGGTTTTTGATTCTTCAGTAAGGTGCCAAGTTCCTCTGAGCTTTTCTTAAATTTTTCTTTATGTTGATTTACAGTTTCTAGTTCTCTTTCTAGGACCTCTTTCTGTCTCATCAGTTCATTGGAGTCATTTTGAGTGTGCATCAAATCTGTCTTCAACATGTCATTGTCATAGCTAAGTCTTGTGTTTTCATTTTCTACATCACTTAGTCTTCTGGTCAATTCTTCTTCATTCTTCTTCCTATCCTCAGTCTCTTTACAAAATCTCATAGTCATATCCTGCATCTCATTCTTTATTGTCATGTTCTCTTGTTTCAGCTTGCTTATCTGATCATTTAGTGATTCCTTTTCATCATTCTCATTTTGCAACTTTTCACAAAGTTCTCTTCTCTTATTTCTTACAATAGTAAGATTCTCTTGAAGTGCCAAAATGATATCCTGAGCTGCCCTTAAATCATCTTCTAGTTTGATATTTTTCAATTTCTCTACATCATAGTCTGAAAGAGCTCCTTCAAGTTGCTTCATCAGATTTTCCATCTTTACCGATGTCAAGATCTTCCTCAAGCTGTTAGGCTTCTAAAAATAGAGGACCAAGCTCTGATACCAATTGTTAGGAATCCCACAAATGCTAAGAGGGGGTGGTGAATCAGTATCTAACCGGTAATTAGAATTTCTTAACTTAAAACATGCACAACATATTATAACAGTGTATCGGTATGCAATAAATAATGTAATAAACAAAATTAAGAACATCCACATGAAAGGCACACCATAACACAAGGATTTAATGAGGAAACCCGTTGTGGGAAAAACCTCAATGGGATTTGTGACCCACAATATTCACTCACTCGCCAATAAGAGAATATTACTTACAATAGGGGTCTGCACATGTAAGAAGGCCAACTGCCTAGAGCTCACTGCTCAATGGAAAGTCTCACTGACTTACAATGTGGATTATACAAATCCAATATCTTGTACTACTTTACAATAGCATCTATAATGCCTAATCTAGTACTGGTTGCTACTCTGCTTCTTACATAAACCCTTCAACCTATATTTCGTATAATAGGTCTACCTTAATAATTCACGTACATTACTTTATTCACTTCTTTCCATACTTTTTAAAATGTCTACAATGATCTCTTTTATATATGAGTCATTTTACAATATGCCAAGTCGGCTTCCAAAGTTTTTACAATAATAAACAAAATATAGTATTACAAAATCTTGTCGACCTCTGTGCCAGTATACTTCCTTTCTTTATGCTGGTGCCGGTGTCCTGAGTGCCGGTGTGGAGTGTGATTTGCTGATGCCGGTGCACTAACTTGTCGGTGTAATGCCTTGCTGGTATAATGCTTTGTCGAAGCCATAGGATTGCAAGGTTGCCATCAATGACAAAACCTTCAATCACCTACAATGTCTCATTGGAGTGTGCATATGCCAATAGAAAGAAGTCTGGTACATCTTTTTTCAGACATGTCAGTAGATGAGATCACTAAACATCTGAAAAACTGCCACATAAAATTCCTAGTCAAGCAAAGATCCTTGAAATTGATGAATGGCCTTTACTTGGATGTAGAGAATGAGACGAAAGAAAAATGGCAAGAAATATTTTGAATCAAGAATGCTAGTGAGCAAGCTGAAATTAAAACAGTTGATATCACCGAGCAAGACCCTGCTGACACTATACAAGTTGATGAGGATATCATGGACACCGAGGCACCTGAACAAGAAATGATAGAAGGGAATGCATATGCCAAACTGGTATCTAGTGAGTCAGTTTTGGACCAAGTTCAGCCCTATCCTCTGGTCACTCAACCTACTTCAACCGAGGCCCCTCAAGATATTGAACAAGGGACAGAAGGTCACAAGTCTACAGAAGGAGAAACTGCTTCTCAGGCCACTGAAGAATGGTCTTCTCAAGCTCCTTCTAGCACTGAAAATGTTGCATCTGAGACCCCAAGCACAGAAGCACCGAAAGACACCACAAAGGCTACATCAGAGGTTCAAGAAATTGACAAAAGTGTTGCCTCTACCGAGCAACCTACTGAGGGTCACCAAGCCTCACAAGCCATTGTTTTAGTTCAACCGGTGAAAGGTAAAGAAAAGAAGATGAAAAAGCATAGTTTCAAATTAGATTTATCAAAACCAATAGTGTTGCCAAATGTTGACATATCCAAATTAAAAGGGAAAAAACTAATTGAATTCGGTGAACTATGCAAAGCCAAAGCTGAACAAGAGAAACAAATGGCTATTCAAAAGAAGAACAAAGTACTTCAGAAGGTGAAAGCACTATTATCAGATATGCTACCTGAAGCTACAGTGACAAAAGATCCAGCCATCCACATTCAACTAGATGAACTCCTAACTAAAATAGAGACATATGGAGTAGACACATCCAAATATTTGAGCAAGTTAAAGGACAAAGAGCTCACTGCTAAAATTATTGAAGAGGTATAGAAGGTTATTTCTATTGGCAAAGTAAAACCCTTCAAATTTATTGTTGAGTTGTCCCCTCAACTCAAGCACATTCTTTATTTATTTCAAAAACTCTGTACATTTTATTTATTCATTAAAGATATCAAAAATAAAATTGAAGTGATTGAGAAAGAGATCACCGATCTCTCAAATAAGTTGACCACTGAGCCAAATTCTATTCAGGATTTTTATACAGAGTTACAAAAGCTCATGGCTCAACAATTGGAACTCAGGAATGAAGAGCACAAGATAAGGATGGACATAATGACTCTTTAGACATTATTCATTCCTCATCTTTCATCCGTCCAAGAGCAGATCAACAAGGCTACCTCCCTATCCACTCAACAAGAGGGAAGCACCTTAGATGGACTAATTTCACTATTAGCTGACATTACAGCTCAGAATTCACTTATGGACAGTGTCAAGGATGCCCTCTCTGCTGCCCTTACCGATGCAAAGACAAAGTATAAATCCATTTTTGACCAGTTGCCACCACCAAATGGTAACTAAGTTTTGATGTTAGTCAAAAAGGGGGAGTGAGTATAGCATCAAAGTATCAAAGATGAAGTGTTGTATATAGGGGGAGTATACCAAGCAAAACAACGTATTCATATGCACAGTTAATTTGACATGAAGAGCAGTGAACTGACCAATGAACCAAGCAATTAATACAAAACATTGATCACCGAGCATGCAAAATCAGAGTTTTGTATAGTATATTGATAAGGGGAGTATATCTGAAACATACCATTTTGTTGACTAATGTATATACTGTCTATTTAGTCAAATTTTGTAAGTATATAGATTTTTTAGTTATGACTTTGAAAGTAGTTTTGTCAAACATCCAAACTAATATCAAAAGGGGAGATTGTTACTACTTATTATAAGTTGCCATTAGTTTTATAGCCAAAGTCATTCTATATACTCTAGTCAGTTACTACTACCGAAACATTCAGTCGGTATCCACAAAGCAATTGATTATAGAAGAAAGTAGTCATAGAGCCTACTATACACCAAGTTGTCTACCGAGTAACACTGTATGTCTACCAAGCAGCAATAATGATACACCGAGTGAAACATTTTACCAGATTCATTGAACCTAGACACTTGTGTGGAAACATGCTACAAGATCGAGGAACATAGAACCGTTATCACATTGGAAATTGCACTTAAGGATTGTGTATGATTTTGAGGTCACCTGACCAATGAAATATTTTGTATGCTTATTCATTTGATAAATCATGTTTGTAAGATTGAAACAATGAACCAGATCACTGACATAGGAGATCTATTTATACAACACGAATTGAGATCAGATAGAGAAATATAGAGGTGTATGAAGCAAGACATGTGTGATACATAAGAAAGTACTAAGTGTTATCACTATCAAAGACACAGAGGTCACTGAGAAGGATTTCAGAGAATAGTCAAAGAACAGAGTAAACAGAAGGGTTTACCAAGTTACTTTATGGGTTACTGAGGTATGCTATAAGCAAGGTAATCTCATTTTGAGCACATAGAATCTGCTATAACATTCCAGATGTAAATTTGCAGATATTTGTAAATATTTTATTGTAATATTTTGAAGTTGTAAGAGAAACATTTAACAGGGTAAAAGACTAACAAAGTTTATAAATTGTAAAGCCTTTAACTAGGTGCAACATTTAGAATAAGTGTTGTAAAATCCTTTAGCAAGGTAGATCTAATGATCTTGATACTCCTAACAGGGCAAGCTATCAGAAATAACTAAACATGTAGCTCTAACCGAGCACTCTTTATTATTGTAGTAGTGAAGTTGTGGGTGCCATCCCCACCATAGTTTTTCTCTCTAACCAATAGTTTCCGCGTAACCAAAATATATGTGTTATGGAGTGAATCATGTATTATTGTTATCTATTTGTTTTAGCTTTATGTTATGTTACAATAGTTTGTGGTTTATGCATAACAGTAAAGATATTATTGAAGAAAAGTTTTGAAGTACTGATTCACCCCTCCCCTCTCAATACATTAGCTTTCCATATTGGTCCTAACACAAAGATAAAGTGGATCCTTAAATAAGAGGAACAGTTGATGATTGTTATTCTTGCTCCACAATGTAGAGACAAGAACAACTAGGCTATTACGTTGCCTCCCAAGTATGATTTCACATGAAATCATAGTACCATGAAAGACAATGAGCCCCTAATAGGTAATTAAGCTACCAATGTCATATAGCAAGATAAAAACATAATAGGTTATAAATGTCATTTAGAAGGGATATGATGAGTGTATAACTCATTTTCACTTATTATTTAAATGTTACTAGAACTACAATAAGTTGTTGAATTTTAATCTCCAAATCATTACATTCATTAGTGGAATAGTTGATGATGCTTTCCTAATTTTGTTTATGGTTTTTTCTTCAATTTTTCAAGGGGAGAGTAATAAAGTTGGCTTTAATAAACTCATACAAAATTATCTCTTGTTGTGATTAAAAGTTGTTCGAAAAGTCATAGATATATTAGACAATGGGGGAGGGGATGTCAACAAAGGAGGAGGATAGAAACCTAAATCTTCTTTAGAAAAATGTAATGTATATTTCTCGTGAACCTCCACACTTCATTGCACACATCCTAAATCATGTCCATTGCATCCATGTGTACAATTAAATGTGGTATTTAAATTCATATTTTCAAAGTTTAAAGATCCTCAACCATCATCAAGACATGTGTTGGAAGAAGAGGTTGGAATAGATTTAGATTAAGCTTGAATAATTGACACATACAACTCCCTTGAGACTTCATTTTTGGATAGAGGGACCTTATATAAAATTAAGGAAGGCATGAGAGTGATATATGTATTAGTGTAATTATTATACTTTTTTAATATTTATCCTTAGTATAATATTGGAAATGGCATCTTATACTAATTAGGGAGTCATAATTAGGATATTATTTTTCCCATTTTTAGTTGTTGATCTCATTATTTAAGACACAAATGATTTTCATCATTTCTTTTCTTTTTGTGGAATATATATCTAATGTAATTATTTATATTTTTAATAAGAAAATAAATTTATTGTAGTAATCATGTGGTTTTTTAATTTTATCTCTTGTCTAAGAGAAAGTATTGAAGATCATAACTCTAACATGGCTTTATTCTGGATGAGTAACAAAATTCCTCTATTATTTATCCTATGATAGATGTTCATACCTTGTTCAAAAAACTTCCAATTTCTGTGAGGTAGTCTGTCAAATAGTCGGCATGCCATTTCAAAGCTTTGATTTTTGCATAGGCTAGGAGATGTTGATATAGCTTTACACCTACCCCCATGCCAACGGAGAATCAGAAACATCACTATCTCAACATTAAGGGAGATTTTTAGATGTTGTAGTTGTGAATGCCCCTGATAGATATGTCTACAAAATGTGGGAGTATAAAACAAAACATATGAGCTCTTTTTTGACAAAAAAAAAATTCCCAAAAAGGATGTCAATTCATATGATATATTTTTGCATGTTATCCCTTTTCCATCAGGCCTTCAATCTATGGAAAACTCCATATCCAATTCTCAAGCAGGGGAAGAAGAGCTTTTCTTTGCTCGAGATCATCATTCATTTCTAGCAGGACTCAAGCATTGATTTCAAATAGATATGATCTCTATTCAGCAGATTCTCTAGTTGTAGATCTAGATGCAGAGTCAGTTTGATATCTACTAGATGCGGATTGAGCATATCCATATCCAATGGCGGAGGGACAAGAAGATATGCCAGAAGAAGATCAAGTTGGATATTAAAATGTTCTTGATCCATTTATCCACCTAGTAGAACCATTAGCATCCGAACGGTTGATTGGATTACTATAGCTGGGTAGCAAACCGCCTTTGCTTATGACTAAACTCCACTAATTGGATCTGCTTCAACCCACCTCTAACCGTTGCGTGTCTCTAGCCCCATCCCTCTCTCCCCTGCAGGTCCGCTTCGAGGCCCGGATGACCCAAAAAAAGCCGGTCGGCCGTGGCATTATGCAGACACAACCTCTCCTCTATTGGTGGGGTTTGACAGAGGTGGAACTGCAAAGAGCCAATCTAGGTCATAGTTCATGCTTAGAACCATGGGCAGGAGTACGCTGCTGGGGTAGCAACATGATAATGGGAAGAGGCCGTGAAAATGATTTGAAATGTCTTGGTCTTTTTTCTTCTTTTTTAATGTAATACCCATTGTCGTCAAAATTTCAATGAATGCGGGCACTTTTTGTAAAAAAACACAAACGTCATTGCCAATTCCTTCTTTGCCAAAAACATATATTGAAGTATTGTCAGAATTCTGATGAATGCGGGCAATTTTTCAATTAAAAATCAAATTTGGTCACAATATACCTTCTCCATCAGAAACCTTTGTCTGAATTTTAGGCCAAATGTATTAGTGGGGGAATGGGAGAATTATTAGATTTTGGGAAGACAGATGGCTAACAGATAAACCGCTAGAGGAATTCCCCATTCTTAAGGAATGGAAAGACTAGTTCAAAAGCAGGTATGGAGTCTTTGTTAGAGAGTACTGGAGAAATGGGAAGTAGATTGAGTTCAGCCAGCTTTGTTCTGGATTAAAATTTTTTGAGATCTTGTTTTCTTCCAAAATCTTTATGGACAATTATGAGGATTGTTTGATTTGGAGGGAAACTTCTAATGGGAAATATTTTGTGTCTTCAGCAGTGTCTATCCACAACAAAGTTCCAGAAGAGATCCCTTTGTGGGCTAAAGTGTGGATAAAGAAGTTGACACCCAAAATTAATATCTTCTTTTGGATTTTTATCCAAAATAAGGTGCTAACGCTTGATAATCCATAAGTGTGGATTTTTTTTTCCTGATAGGTGTTCTCTTTGCTGCAAGGAGGAGGAGTCTATTTGTCATATCCTCTACCAGTACAATTTCAGTCAAGAAATTTGGAATATTATTTTTAGTAGGTAGAAGTTGAGTTGGGTTTTCTCGAACTCTCTTGAAGAGTTTTGGCAGCAATGGTATTGCCCTAGTTCCAATTATAAGAATGTTGAGCTTTGGAAACTAACTCTCCCTATTGTCATATGGAACATCTAGAAGGAGTGCAACAACAAGATTTTTAGGGATAAAAGTGTGAACCTTGAAGTGGTGGTGGATAAAATCTATAGAGGGATCTTTGAATGTTTATATGAAATTGATAATGGTTTAGCTGCTAAAGAAGACTTTAATGAAAGTTGGAACCTCTCCAATAATAGAAACAGTAAGGATAAGGGTAGGGATGGTCTTTTCTAGTGCTTTCCTTCTTAGGGATGGATTAAGGCCAACTTTAATGGGGCTTCTAAGGGAAATCCTGTGAAAGTTGGTTATGGGGGAATAGTGAGGAATTTTACTAGAAGTTGCTTTGTGGCTGTTGCTGGCCCTTTGGGTAATCAAACTAGTTATTATGTTGAAGCCTCGGTGGCTCTGAATACTTTGATTATAGTGAAAAATCTCAATCATGATAATCTATGGTTGGAGGGAGACTCACTTAACATTATTAAATGCCTTAAGGGAGAAATTGAGCCTTCGTGGACTATAGAAAATATTATTTTTAAAGCTAGAGAAATTATTTCAAGCTTTAAATCAATTATTATTGAACAATGTTTCAGAGAAAAAAATATCATAGCGGACAACCTTGTGAACCTTGGTGTAATTTCCGAAGCTCAAAGTATATGGAATGGGGAAGTTAACATTGATTTTAATATTAAAGAACTCATTAGAAAGGACAAATTTATGGGAAAAGAAGGATCGCACATTAATCATGGAAATATTAATGATTAATCTTCAAATTTATAGGAAGGTGATGATGGCACATTAGAAGGGCAGAGTCCTAAACAAGAATATTAATTTTCCACATGCTTTGTGGGTATGCATTTTCAAAAATTTGAGTGTCATTTGGAAGAAAGCTCTGAAGTTACAGAAGTAGAGAAATTATAAAACAAACTCTAAAATGGGGGGGATCTAAGAAGAGAGGAACTTGATAATATTTCTAGATCGCGGGAGATGCCTAAGGTATGGACAAAGATGGAGAAGGGATTCGTGATGCATTTCATGGAAAAATTTGTTGACTATGATAAAGGCAGAGTAAATCTAGTGATCACCAAAGTTACTAAAAATTGGATAAATGGCTCCTTCAAAATTCATGGTGTTAAGTTTAAGCTGGATGCAGACCTCATTTTGATGGTCATAGGTATGCCCCATTCCGGTCTTAGCTTCTTTAGGGACCTAAAAGTATCTAATAATGTAGTAAAGCTTTTTCCGCATAAAGAGAAGGAGAGAAAAAGATTAGGAAAAGCTACGGGGGGGTATCATGATGCTACTAATACAAGAAAATCTGGGGTTGTGTGCTTAATGCAATTTTGGAATATATTACTATGGAGGGTCATTTCACCAGGGTCCACACATACCATTTTGTGCTTTTAAATCACTTTAGACATGAGAAGAGGATTTCTCTTCCCTATTACCTTTTTAGGTCTTTGTCGCGGTCTATGAATAAGCATAGCAAGAATCCTTCTTCACATGTGCTTCATTACAGCCTTATTTTGCTCATTTATGAGCATTGAAAGATTCTAGCTATCCAGGAAAACAAGAGGTTGTTGGTGTCACTCGAAAATGGAAAGAGGAAGATTGAGGAAGGTGGCCCAGCAAGGATGAGTTGATATAGAGCAAAAAGGGTAAAAAAGCTACTATGGAGAAAATTTAAGAGGACATGGGTAAACAAAAGGATATAGAGGTGGATTCTGAGGACATGGGAAAAGATGGAAGCGAGATGGAGACCGATGAGTCTGACAGAGAGGAAAGCTGGAAAGAAGAAGAAGTGAGGGAAGAGGAAGGAGGAGCTGAGGATTTTTCTGATCAGATTAGCCCTACCCACAGCGTGAGTATGGGTAATGTTAACAGTCAGCCAATGGAGGAGAGGGACAATCAAATTAAAAAGGAGGAAAGGGAAATGTAAACTAAGTAGGAGAAAGATAATGAGGAAATGAGCAGGGAATAGGATAAAGTTGGAGATGGGATTATTCTAGATAAACTCAAAAATTAGTCTCAAGCTCGAATGGGTTTTGATAGGTGGGTATATGAAAGAATCAAGAATCTAGAAAAAATTGATAAGCAGTAGGAAGAGTAGGTAAAGAAAGATGAAAGTAACTAGGAGCAGTGGAAAAAGGGTATGGAGGAAAACATGGAGAAGCTAGAAGCTTAGATTAGTAAACTTGAGGAAGGAAAAATAGCTATGAAAAACTTTTTGGTTATGATTCCGGATATCCTCACCTCTGTGACTAGGAATATAGAGGAAATTGCCAAGTTCCTTGATGACTCCAATACTTCCAAACCTATTGTGGACCTAGATATTGATGAGGATGCTATTGAGGCAGGGATAGTGGAAAGTGCTCCTGGTGGTGCGGCAAAAAGGACTAGGGTGAGTATGAAAAAAGTTGCTTTGGCCTCTTCCAAGGAAATTCCTATGGTTAGGGATAATATAAAAGATTTGCAAGGGATTAGCGGAAATTTGGCTAATGCCCTTAAAAACATTAAGTACTTTGTGTTTTATCTTTTTTCTGTTATGGCTGGATGTTGTTGGTTTTGTTGGGCTTTTATGCTGGATTTTGCCCAGAACTGTGCTAGTTTTTTTGCAGAATGTCATTTCTTGTTTCTTAATGCTATTATCTTTTAAGGATCTTTTGTAAAGGGTTTTAGGATCCCTTCAAAACCTATTTTTCTTATAATAAAAATAGAGAATGAAGAGTTGAATAGACAAGTGCAATAATTGTTGAAGAAAGGTTTGATTAGAGAAAGTTTGAGTCCTTGTGTAGTACTAGCAGTATTAGCACCCAAGAAAAATAGAGAATAGAGGATGTGTACTGATTCTAGAGAAATAAAAAAGATCACAGTGAAATATCGATTTCCTTTGCCTAGGATGGATAAAAAATGGACTTTTTGAGTGGAGCCAAATACTTAACAAATATAGACTGGAAGAGGATATCATTAGATCAGGATCAAACAAGGAGATGAGTGGAAGACAATGTTCAAGACAAATGAAGGACTGTATGAATGATGGGTGATGCCTTTTAGGTTAAATAATGCACTGAGTACTTTCATGAGGCTGATGAATGAGGTATTGAATAAATTCTTGGGTAAGTTTGTTGTTTTATATTTGGATGACATTCTAATTTTTAGTAAGACAAAAGAGGAGCATTCGTCGCTTTTAAGACAAGTTTTTCAGAGGTTGAGAGTGTAGGTCTCGGAGACAACTTAGAGGGGGGGTGTGAATCAGTTGTCTAATAAATTCAAACCAGAATCTTATTGACCAACTTATTGCTTAATACCGGTAAGACAGTTAATTGTGTGGGTAAACAATGTTAACAGGAAATGCTGTACCGGTAAGAATTAATGCATGAAACATAAGCATAAAGTCAAAAACAACACATGACACAAATATTTGTACATGGAAACCCTGTAAGGGGAAAAACCACTATGGGAAACCTTACCCACAATCAGATGATACTACTGCAGATAGTAAGTGTACAGAGAGGGGTCTGCACATGTAGAAAGGCCAACAACCTAGAGCTCACTGCTCAAACACAAATGGGAGTCACACTAACTATAGTTGGATGGTTAAATCCAATGAGAATGTACTGCACAAAATAGCATCTTCATATGCTGGATTCAGTACCGGTGTGATGCTGATATGCTTTTCCAAAAACCTAACTTCACTTTCAAATGATGTCTTTGCGTATATCTCTGCTTGATCTCGCATATACCCTTCCTTAAATCTTTTTCGCATTCCACACTTGATCTTACAAATAAGATCTTACATTTATACCATACCCTAAGACCAATTTTAGTAGGTCGGCTCTACAAGATATTACAATAAAACATTTTACAAATAATACAATATCCGATGCAATAACCGATTGAACATGTTGGCTTAATGCATTTACAACAATAATAAATCATCTCCATAGCGTGCCATGCTGATCTGGAAAAGATAAACCTGCCGATGTAACCCTAGATAGCCTGGACCTATTTGCCGATAAAAGCAAATATGCAAATAAGAATATACCAATGATATTACTTTAAGGAAAAGTGTCCACATGATGTCTTTGACATTACCAGGTGTCTTCCATGTCATTGCATGTACCGGTGAACATTATATCCTACTGGTTAACTATATACCGGTGATTGTTTGAGAATTTTATTGATTGCCGATGAATGTTGTTGGATCTCCAAAGTAGGTGTGTTAGTAGGTGTTGACATCAATGACAAAACCATACCAAAATACCAAAAATCTCCCCCTTTGGAATTGATGGCAACACAAGATGGAAAAACCATCAAAGTGCCAAAATAGAAATGCCAAGTACAAAAACCAATTCTCCCCCTTGGAGTAATATGTGTTTATACAAATATTTATTTACAATACCAATCTCTCCTCAAAAAGATAATGCATTTTTCATATATTTTTCTTTAATTTTTTTCCATATATCTCTCCCCCTTTGACATCAAATGCCAAAGTCACAAAAAGGTCAAGTTAATACAAAATACTAACCAATTCAATATACCAACTACTCCCCCTGAGAAGTAGCTTCCTCATCAAATACCAGAATAAAAGATTTGTCCATTTAATTTTGCCGGTTGATGACAATCATCAACTATCTGCAAGTTGTTCTTTAGTATTCACATAAACCAGTTTTATTTCCTTTTCTTCAACTTTTTCCCTTAGAAAATTTAGTTTGATAGAAACATGTTTTGTTTTAGAATGTAATACTGGATTCTTAGATATATCAATTGCTACAGTGTTATCACAATATATAGTAATAGGTTCCTTGCATTTTACCTTTATGTCTTTCAACATTTGCTTAAGCCAAAGTACCTGTGTATAGTTTGTTGCTGCTGCAACATATTCTGATTCTGCTATTGATAAAGATGTACAACTCTGTTTCTTACTTAACCAAGAAACTAATCTCTTTCCAAGAAAGAATGCTCCTCTAGTGGTGCTTTTTCTATCATCCACATCTCCTACCCAATTTGCATCTGTGTATGCATATAGATCAAAATTTTCATCTTTAGGATACCATAATCCAAGATTTACTATGCCTTGTAAGTACCGGAAAATACTTTTTACTGCTGATTCATGATTTTCTTTGGGATTACTCTGAAATCTAGAAACTATACATACTGCATTCATAATATCAGGTCTGGTTAGTGTCAAATATAGTAAACCTCCTATCATAGATTTGTATCTAGTTGGATTAATAGGTATAGATTCATCCCTTTGAGATAATTTGTCATTTGTAGTCATAGGTGTGCTTACCAGTTTAGAGTTCTCCATCCCAAATTTCTTGAGTAGTTCTTTCAAGTACTTAGATTGACTAAAAAATATGCCTTTATCAGTCTGTAAAATCTGCAATCCTAAAAAGAATTTTATTTCTCCAATCATAGACATTTCAAATTCATGCTGCATTTTAAGAGAAAATTCTTTGCATAATCCATCTTCTCCTCCAAAGATTATATCATCAACAAATACTTCCATAATCAAAATGTCATCATTAGTTACTTTGTAATATAAATTGCTATCTACATTTCCTTTAGTAAAACCAATTTTTAATAGATACTTATCCAATCTTGCATACCAGGCTCTTGGAGCTTGTTTTAGTCCATACAGAGCTTTTCTTAATCTGCAAACCATATCATTGTTATCTATCAAAGAAAATCCATCAAGTTGTTCAATATAAACTTCTTCTTCAAGATCTCCATTCAAAAATGCACATTTAATATCCATTTGATAAACTTTGTAATCCTTGTGAGCTGCAAAGGCTAAGAATAATCTAACTGCTTCAATTCTGGCTACCGGTGCAAAGGTTTCATTATAATCAACTCTTTCTTTCTGAGAATATCCCTTACACACTAGTCTTGCTTTAATCCTGACAACCTTACCATCTTCATTGAGTTTGTTTCTAAATACCCATTTGGTTCCAATTACATTTTTATTTTCAGGCTGGGGAACTAATGTCCAAGTATTATTTTTCTCAATTTGTCCTAATTCTTCTTCCATAGCTTTAATCCAAAATTTATCTTCACATGCCTCATTGATAGATAATGGTTCAATTTGAGAAATAAGACATACCTCTTCATTTGCCAATCTTCCTCTTGTCATGACTCCTTTAAATTTGCTTCCAATTATCTAATCTTCAGAATGATTCAGTCTTACATACCGGGGTGTCTTAGTCTATTGTTGTTCTTCAATTACTGTGGTATCCTCTGATGATACCGGAGTAACTGGGTCATCATTCTATACTAGTGTATTTACTGTTGGTTCATTTGTCATAATTTCTGTTACCGATTCAGACTCTATATACATTGAAGTTCCTCTGAATTGTTCATCAATCTTTACATTTGTACTCTCAACAATTTTCTGTAATCTTTTATTAAAACATCTATAAGCTTTACTCTTAGATGAATAACCAAGAAATATTCCTTCATCACTTCTAGGATCAAACTTGCCAATATACTCATCTCTTCTAATATAACATTTACTTCCAAAAATTCTGAAATACTTAAGAGTAGGAGTGTTACCAAACCATAGTTCATGAGGGGTCTTACCGGTTTCACCTTTGATGCGAACTTTGTTGAATGTATAGACAGCAATGCTTATTGCCTCTCTCCAGTACACATGTGGTAGATTTGCTTCTGATAACATACTTCTTGCTGCATCCAAAATAGTTTTGTTTTTCCTTTCAACAACTCCATTCTGTTGTGGTGTCCGAGGTGCTAATAACTATCTTTTGATTCCATTCACTTCGTAGAATGTATTAAAATCTCTAGATGTGAATTCTCCTCCTTGATCTGATCTTAAACATTTAATTTTCTTACCGTTTTCATTTTCAACCATTGCTTTGAATAGTTTGAACTTCCCAAATGCTTCTGACTTTTCTCTGAGAAAAGTAACCCAACACATTCTAGAATAATCATCAATAATTAGCATGAAATATCTATCACCTTGTAAGCTTTTAGTTCTAGCTGGACCACATAAATTAGTGTGAATTAAATCAAGAGCATTATTGGATTTTTCTGGAATACTTTTGAAACTAGCTCTAACCTGTTTTCCAAATTGACATTCCTTGCAAATTGTATTCTGAGGTTTCACAATTTTAGGTAGATCTCTAACTGCCTTAGAAGTACTGATTTTTACCATGCAATCAAAATTTACATGACATAGTCTTTTATGCCATAGCCAACTTTCATCTATATGAACAATTAAGCATTCCTTTTCACTATTATTCAAATGAAAGATATTACCTCTAGTCTGATTACCAGTTGCAATTTCCAAACTAGTTCTATTTATGATTTTGCATTTTCCATTTTTAAATTGTAACTGAAAACCTTTCTCAACTAATTGACCAACACTTAAAAGATTATGTTTTAATCCTTCAACATAGTAAACATTGTCAGTGTTATGTTTACCATGAAGAGATATTGAACCCTTAACTTTGATTGAACAGGCTTTGTCATCTCTGAATCTTACTAAACCTCCATTGTATTCTTGAAAGTTCAAGAATTTGCCTTTGTCTCCAGTCATGTGATGAGAGCATCCTGAGTCAATAATCCATTCATCCTTTGATTCAACTTTAGCTGCTAGGGCTTGTTCTATCGGTGGAGCAATAAGTACCGGTTGATCTTCTGTTATAGCAACAAAGACCCATCCATTGTCTACTGGATCCTCATCAGAATCATCAGTCACACCTTCATCAGCAATGTAACAGGATTTATCTTTGTTTCTCTTAAATCTGTATTTCTGATATTCAGGATTAGATTTGTATGTCCTTCTAGCTTCTTCTCTTAGTCTAGCATGTCTATCAGGGCATCTTGAAGCCATATGACCAATCTTATTGCAATTGAAACATTTAAAGGGTGCTTTACCTTCATACTTACTTCCAATTGGACCTTTTGGCATCTTTCTTGCAAATAGTGCTTCAAGTTCTTCAAGCTCTTCATTCTCCTTCCCGGTTTCTTCAAGTTCTCTTGCATAAAAGGCTCTCTAGTTTGATTTGTCAAAAGATGGAGCAGATGATGTTGATGCTTTGAAGGCCAAATCAGTTTTTATAGCGACAGGACCAAATTCCTCTATTTCAAAAGCTGAAAGTTTTCCAATCAATGTATCCCTAGTTATTGATGTATTAAGCATTGTTCTCAGCTCATTAATAGCAGTAACCTTCATTTCATATGCCGGTGGCAAACCTCTTAAGATTTTTGAAACAATCTCATCTTCACTCAAGGTTCCTCCACAACATTTGATACCTAAAACAATTTCATTTACTCTTTCCATAAAGGTAGAAATTCTTTCATCTTCTTCCATTTTCAGATGTTCATACCTGACTCAGAAGCTTTCAAGTTTTGCAATTTTGACTGTGGAATCCCCTTCATTCAGTGTTTCCAAATGATCCCAAATAGCTTTTGTAGTAGATCTATCTGATAATCCCATGATTTGTTGATCTGATAATGCACTCAAAAGTGCTTCTCTTGCTTTGCAATCATTTTCTTCATCTTTACCTAAAGTAATAGGAGTAGGCTGACCAGCTACAACAATAGTATAACCATTCTTAGTAACTTCCCAGATGTCTTTACCAATGCAATTCAGATGTGTCTCCATTCTGATTTTCCATATTCCATAGTTGGTTCCATCAAGTTTAGGACTATCCTTCTTGAAATAATTAGTAGACATTGGATCTCCTCAAGTTGTTAAACTTATGCAAAAAGAGGACTAGGCTCTGATACCAATTGTAGGTCCCGGGGACAACTGAGAGAGGGGGGGGGGTGAATCAGTTGTCTAATAAATTTAAACCAAAATCTTAGTGACCAACTTATTGCTTAATACCGATAAGACAGTTAATTGTGTCGGTAAACAATGTTAACAGGAAATGTTGTACCGGTAAGAATTAATGCATGAAACATAAGCATAAAGTCAACCACAACACATGACACAAATATTTGTATGTGGAAACCCTATAAGGGGAAAAACCATGGTGGGAAACCATACCCACAATCAGATGATACTACTGTAGATAGTAAGTGTACAGAGAGGGGTCTGCACATGCAGAAAGGCCAACAGCCTAGAGCTCACTGCTCAAACACAAATGGGAGTCACACTGACTACAATTGGATGGTTAAATCCAATGAGAATGTACTGCACAAATTAGCATCTTCATATGCTAGATTCTGTACCGGTGTAATGCTGATATGCTTTTCCAAAAACCTAACTTCACTTTCAAATGATGTCTTCGTGTATATCTCTGCTTGATCTCACATATACCCTTCCTTAAATCTTTTTCACATTCCACACTTGATCTTACAAATAAGATCTTACATTTATACCATACCCTAAGACCAATTTTAGTAGGTTGGCTCTACAAGATATTACAATAAAACATTTTACAAATAATACAATATTTGATGCAATAACCGATTGAACATGTTGGCTTAATGCATTTACAACAATAATAAATCATCTCCATAGCGTGCCATGCTGATCTGGAAAAGATAAACCTGCCAGTGTAACCCTAGATAACCTGGACCTATTTGCCAGTAAAAGGAAATATGCAAATAAGAATATACCAATGATATTACTTTAAGGAAAAGTGTCCACATGATGTCTTTGACATTACCAAGTGTCTTCCATGTCATTGCATGTACCAGTGAACATTATATCCTGTTGGTTAACTATATACTGGTGATTGTTTGAGCATTTTACTGATTGTCGGTGAATGTTGCTGGATCTCCAAAGTAGGTGTGTTAGCAGGTGTTGACATAAATGACAAAACCATACCAAAATACCAATAGAGAAGAAAAGTTGCTGAATAATCTTAAGTGTAATTACATGAAGGAATAGTTAGTCTATTTGGGATTTTTGATATCTGGGAAAGTAAAAGAAATTATTGAATGGCCTACACCAGAAATAATTGGTGAGGTAATATTATTTCATGGATTGGCTAGTTTCTACCAGAAGTTTATCAGAAATTTCAGTTTAGTTTGTAACCCTATGACTGAGACAATGAGGGGAGATATGAAGGAGTTTAAGTGGACCACTGGAGAAAACAAAAGTTTTGAATTGTCAAAGTAGAAAGTGACTGAGAAGCCTATGTTAGCTTTACCAGATTTCAACAATGTATTTCAAGTAGATTTTGATGCAAGTGGAATTGTAATTGGAAATGTATTGACTTAGAAAGGGAGAGTAGTAGCTTATTTCAGTGAGAAGTTGAATGATTCCCAAAGGAGATATTCAATGTATGATGAATAATTTAATTTCATAGTTCAAGCTTTGAAGAAGTGGAGACATTACCTATTGCCTAAGGAGTTTGTGTTGTATACCGATCATCAAGCCTTGCAGTATTTGAACAGCTAGAGTAAGTTGAATCAGACACATATGAGATGGGTAAAATTTTTGTAGAGTTACAAATTTGTGTTGAACCATAGAAGTAAAAAATATAACAAAGTGATTGATGCATTGAGTAGAAGGAATTTGTTGATAAAGATGAGAGTGAGAGTATTAGGATTTGAGCAGTTGAAGACCTTGTATGATGGTGACTTGGATTTTGCAAAATCTTGGAGAGCATGTAGAGAACTAGTTATGGTAGATATAAGCAAGTGGTTGGATTACTTCATTTAGGATGGGATGTTATTTAGAGAAGTTTAGTTGTGCATAGCTAAGAGTTCTATGAGGGAGAATCTAATAAAGGAGAAACATAGTGGAGGATTAGTCAGACACTTTGATGTTGATAAAACAATTGCATTGGTGAGTGAGCTTTACTTTTGGCCTCATATTCGTAAGGATGTTAGCAAATATGTGCAAAGTTGTAGAGTTTGTCAAGTTGCAAAAGTTAGTAGTCAGAATGTGGGATTGTATAAGCCTTTAACAGTATTGGAGAGACCTTGAGAGGATATAAGCATGGATTTCATACTGGGATTGCCTAAAATATAGAGAGGGAATGATTCTATATTTTTGGTAGTGGATAGATTCTCAAAGATGGCTCATTTCATACATTGTAAGAAAACATCAGATGAAGTGTATATAGCTGACCTATTTTTCAAAGAAGTAGTGAGATTGCATGGATTGCCTAAGAGCATAGTTTCATATAGAGATACCAAGTTTATTGGTTATTTTTGGAGAACACTTTGGAACAAGACAAAGATAGATTTGAAGTTCAATTCTACATCTCACCCATAGACTATTGGATAGATAGAAGTAGTTAATCAAAGATTGAAATATTTGTTAAGATGCTTAGGTGGAGACAAAACTAGAAGTTGGGAATTGATTCTTGCACAAGAAGAGTTTGCCTACAATAATTTAGTAAACAGGAGTATTGGAAGGACACCTTTTGAGATTGTTATTGGAGCACACCCTAGAGGTATATCAGAATTAATAGATATCAACAGTGAAGACTAGATAAGTTCAGAAGCAGAAGAATTTGTAGATCATGGAAAGGACTTACATATTAAAGTTAAGTAGCATTTGGAGGACATGAACAACAAGTATAAGGAGAAAGCAGATGAGAAGAGGACACATAAGGAATTTGAAGTTGGCAATGAAGTGATGGTGTATCTGAGAAAAGAAAGATTCCCAATTGGAAGTTATAACAAGTTGTACATGAGGAAGTTTGGACCTTGCAAGATTTTGAGAAAGTTTAGTTCCAGAAATGCATATGAAGTGGAGTTGCCAGATAGTCTGAGTATTTCAACTGTATTTAAGATTGCAGATCTACATAAGTATCATGAACCAGAATTTAGTGAGGATAATATTGTAGACTTGGACAAATAGTTGCCCCAGAAGGAATCGAATCAAATTGAAGACATTTTGGATAGTAGGATTGGGAGTAGCACCTGGAGTAGTCAATATAAGGAGTATATTGTGAAGTCAAAAGTTAGGCCACTTGAAGATTCATCTTGGATTTCTTAGGCAGAGGTAGACCACCTTGGTTTTCCTTTGACCCCAGCAAAGTGAGAGACTCACTTTTCAACATCCTCAGATGTCTGATGCAGGAGCATCCTTGGTTCTTGGCAATCTTGTATCAACCAAAAATATTTCTTTTCTGTTTTGCATTCTATTTTGTAGTTTCAACATTTCATTCTACATTTTCTAGCATTGGCTCACTGGATCTTGAGGATTTGCATTTTGCTTAAGGACTTGATCATCTTCCTTATTCCTAAACCACAGAGCATTTTGATCATTTTCTGGCAAGTTATCGATCCCTATTTACGTAACAGTTTTCTGGTACTAGTTGCCTAGACCTATTTGCATTAGTAATCTACCAAATCCTTTCCATAGCTTGTGGAGCCCTGAGAATTGATTCCAATGTTCCTTAGCATGTGGCCGACCTTTCCTTTGATCGACACTTCATCTTTTAGATTGTCTAGAGGAATTTCTTTGGCGAAGGTTGACCTTGTTGTTTTTACACATTAGGTCTTGTTCTTCGGCATTTGATCCCTTTTCAGGTCGACCAGATCCCCTTGGATTGTATAAATCATTGTAATTGAGCATTAGAATGAGATCCAAGAAAATATAGAATATAGAAGCTAGATCAAGAGTTTTCAGGTCTTGGTCACGACCTGTTCTGTAACTAAGCATGTTTGTAGCAGGGCAGTGAGCCTAATCTTGTATCCCAGATGTTATCGGTTTCTTGTAATCAGTTTCCATGATTGATGTAGGAGCATCCCTAGTTCATAGCAATCTTGCATCAACCAAAAACATTTTCTTTCTATTTTGCTTTATGTTTACAGTTTCATCTTTTCTTTCTATGTGTCTTGGTTTTGGCTCACCGGATCCTATGGAGTTGGATTCTACTTGAAGACTTGATCATCTTTCTTAGTTCTAGACTGCATCGCATTTGGATCATTTTCTGACAAGATATCACTATCAGATTTCTTGATAGTTTCTTGTTATCGGTTGACAGTTCTTGTTACCGATTGCCTCGACTTATTTTTGGTGATCTACCAGAACCCCTTTCCGAAGCTTGCGAAGCCTTGGGCATTGATTCCAATGTTCCTTGGCATGTGGCTGACCTTTTCCCATGATCTACATTTTCATCTTTTGATTTTCCTAAGGAATCTCTTGGCGGAGGCCAACCTTATTTTTTGCACGGTAGGTCTTATTCTTTAGGTTTGATCCCTTTTAGGCTGATTGGATCCTTTGCATCGATATATATAATTGTAATTGTGCATTAGAATGCAATCAATCAAAGAATGAAGTAGCTAGACTGTACATAGAAGATAGATCTTAAGATTTAAGGTCCTGATTGTGACCTATTTTGTATGTTCTACTAGGCCTATGAGCTGATATGCTGTAACCTAGTTGTTACCGATTGGATGTAATCATATTTCATGAAATAAAATAATCTATTCTACATTTCCTCCATCATATCTTTGTGTTTCAGTTGTGTTTACTCTTGCTAACCAGTCTGAATTGATCTCTTTGAGGTCCCTCCTCACTAGTGACTTCTTCAAGTGGTATCAGAGTGAAGTTTCATTCCAAAGGTTGTGTGTCCTAAATTTTTTGTTGTAGGGTGGTGGATTGCGGATCTGACCTACAGCTGCAGAGGAATAGTGTGAACAGTGCTGCAAGGAGGAGCTAGGAATGGTAGAGCACATGAGAATGTAGACCCTGTTATGATGGAGATGTTGCAAGGTATAGCAGCCTAGTAGGAAGTCATAGAGATAGCCCAGAGAAGAGGCTGAAATATTAAAGACGTGAGTGAAGATGAAGGAGAAGAAGCTCTGACAAAACAAGCAAACCTACCAGTGGTTGATCCGAATGAGAAAAGGTTTTTGAGGGTTTTGAGTAGGGAGAATACTAAATATCATTTTACCCCACCAGAATATGATGGAAAGTTAGATTCAGATGAACTGAAAGATTGGATCTTGGAGATGGAGAAGTATTTCGATTTTGGAAACATTGCAGAAGAGATGAAGGTGATATGTGCCTATACCCAGTTAAAAGCTCATGCATCTCTTTGGTAGTAGCATTTGTAACTTGATAGACAAAGAAGAGGTAAAGAGAATATTAAGACTTGGGATCAGATGATTGCTAAGTTAAAATCAAAGTTTATGCCAGCTGATTATCAAGTGACTCTGTTTTGGAAGTTGTAGAATTTGAGATAGAAGGAATCTAGTGTGAAGGAGTACACTGAAGTATTTTACATGTTGAGTATCAGATCCAGACATGTTGATGATGAAGTTGAACAAGTTGCAAGATATTTGAATGGATTGTGGATGTATATACAAGATGAACTCAGTTTGATGAAATTGGAGAGTGTTGAAGAGGCTTACTAGTATTCCCTAAAGGAAGAAGAGAAGTTAAACAAAAGACTTGAGTAGAGGCAAAGAGGCAGAGGTGGAAGGTTTACTAGAGGAAGATTTCATGGAGGAATAGGATACACCAGAGGTAGAGGAACTAGTACAAATCAAAACAAGGACAAGGAAGTGAACAAAGAAGGTAGTTCATACCAGAAGGCTGATAGAAATTTCTATCAGAGGAGAGAACGTGATGGTTACCGAAATGAGAATTTTGGAAGACAAGAAAAGAGATATTTTAGAGGAACCTACTTTAAGTGTGGAGGAGAAGGAGATCATGCATTCCAGTGTAAGAAGATGGCGAATACCAGAAGAGAAGTAGCGGTGGAAGAAAACCTCACCAAATCAGACAATAAGGTGAAATATGGAGAACTGTTGATGATGAGGAGAGCTTTGTGTCATACTAGAGGAGATCAAGAGCCCTTGTGGAGGAAGAATTTGTTCAAGACTAGATGTAAGGTATTCGGTAAGTGTTGTAAAGTTGTTATTGATAGTGGTAGTTTAGATAATCTTGTTTCAAAAGAAATGGTGAATAGGTTGAAATTGGAGAGATTGAAACACCCTAAGCCTTATCAGATAGAATGGATTCAAGATGAACATAAGTTGTTAGGAAGTGAAAAATATTTGGTGAAATTGAAAATTAGGAATTATCATGATGAAGTCTTTGAGTGCTTTTGAGCTGATTTGTAGGTGAAAACCCAAGAAACAAGGCAACTCAAGGCTTTTTGGACACTTCTGCGCCTATGCAGGAGGGATCTGCACCTATGTTAAGGATATGTACACCTATGTCAAAGAGATCTGCACCTATGTCAAGGTATTTTGTGCCTGTGTCAAGGCATTCTGCGCCTGTATGAGGCCGGAAACAGAGGTGAAACCAATGTTTTTACTTGCAAATTATTTTGTCTTCATTTTGTTCTTATATTCTGGTTTTTCTTTGGTACTGATTCTCTGTGCAGCACCTTGGCTTTACATGTGATGAAGACTGAAAATGAAACTACTAGGAAATCTTATGCAGGACGCAGTCAAAGACTTTTATTAAAAACATGTTGCATGTGATTTTCAAAGTAGTTGCACATTTTATTTCTTAAAGGTTAATGAACACCATGCATGCTTTGTTTGCTTTTAGTTTGATTGCATGTTTTAACCCTTAGAATTGGGCCTGCCTCTTGATTTTCCTGGCACTTCACACAGGCATTGGTGAGAGGGAACGACCCTAAGTGGTGATGGGCTAAAACCAAGCTCTTTCGAACCACTCTAAACAACTGTGGATGCAACAAAAGTTGTAGACAATGGGTGTTGGAATGGTATTGCGACGATTTATTCGTCGGATCAATACCCACCCAAACGGATGCCCTTACTAGAATCTCTTATTTTTAGAGGCCAAAATCCTTCTATCTATTGGCTCAGGCATTGTGATACGTGCATGCTGATGACACCTCTCATGTACTCCTTAGTTAGAGATAGCAAGTTCTTGGGAAGTGATGCCCCTTGAACTCAAAGCTTGGTATGCCTGAGAAGTGAGTGCACTATAAGGGCGAGCCAGTGCTACCAAGTGTCTAGCTATCCGGCTAAGTGTTGTATTTTGAGTAGAGGATTCAATAGATATGGTCCTTGCCAGCCACAGGATTTGTTGTAAATGTGCTTGATTGTCTTGAGTCAAAGTCAAACAAACATTTTGTCTTGTGTGATTGTCAAAGGTTAAATCAAAAACAAACTTTCAAAAGTGTTCATAATCAACTTGGATTTTCAAAATCAACAACCTTCAACTCAAAAACAAAATCCAAACAAAGGTCCAAATTTGTCCAAGTATTCATCCAACATTTGAACATGGCTTGTCAAAACATTGAAAGTCTTTGTTTCAAAATTCATGTCACTTTAGGCTAGGTTTTGCATAGTCCAACTTAGGTCCTAGGGCATATTGTCATATCCCTTCATTTTAGTCCTTTTCATTGCAAGCATCCTCATTTTTCACTTAGGTTCCACATCATTTCCCTAAGTTTGCATTTCATTGTCTTATCCAAGATAGATTTCCATTTAGGTTGAATAGGTTGCATTTTGCATATTCCAAGTCATTGGTCTTTGCATATCCTTATCATTGTATTGACATATCATATCCTTAGATCATTTTCATGTCATATCCTAAGTCATTGTCATAATCATTGCCTTCTTGCATTTAGTCTCAAAAATTGGGTTTGTCAAACTTGGAAAATCAAAACTTTGGATAATACCCTAAGTTGTTGTTAGGGAGTCTTGACCTTGTCTAAAATTTGTCCTCTCATTAATATCATTTTTGTCAAACCTAGCTTAGTATCCAAGCATATAGGTGAGACATTTTCAATTTGTCCTATTGTCATTTGGTCCTTTGTCCTTTAAGGTCTTGACTTCATTTCAACTTCCCAAGGTTGATTCTTTAGGTTTGCATTCCAAAAAGTTTGTCCAAATCTTGAAAAACAACAAAAAACATAGGTTGCATTCTTGCCATAGATTGCATTTTCATTTATTTAGGTTGCATTTAGTTGCATATCATACATCATCCTTTTAAAAAATCCCAAAAATTATTGCGCTTGCATAGTGACATGCCTGTTGAAACAAGGTCAAAATCTAAGAAGATGGGCGAACCAACATATCAACCCCTTGACAACATATCAAACTCATAGTTGCAACCTAGTCAATCATTACAAATTGAAGGTTCATCAAACACATCATTACCACCATATGGAATGGTTCAAATTGGACCACCTCCATGGGAAAACACACCTTTTGACTGGAATCAACCAAACTTGCAACATGAAATTCAAACATTACATGAGGAACAAACTCTTCCACAAGGATTTGGTTTAGATCAAGGTATTCAACAAGAAATAAATCCAAATGTTTTACCATATTCTTCATCAGATTCTGATGCTTTTGATGATGTTGATATGTTCCTTAAAGATTCGAAGTTGACAAAAAAGATGGATAAATTCTTGAACAAGGTCTTTAAGATGTTCCCACAAAAATATCTTGACATGATGAGTAATGTAACCTCCTCAAGTGAGCAAATTAATGTGCAAAAACAACAAGGCAGTGAGCTGTTAAGTTTCTCTCCACATCCAAATGAAGAAAATGTGCAACAAGAAACTCAACACACCTTGATGAGTAAGCATGCTTCACAAACTTTGACAGTGACTATTCCACAAAAGTCATCATTTGAAACAATAAACAATCCATTGTTTAATGCAACACCTTTAACACCAAATCAAATGATGGCCACACAAATGTTGATGACAGGTGTCCCTCAACAAGAAGTGATTCCTCGAATACCTAAAAGTGGATCCAAATATAAGATGCAAGAAATCTTTATGACTGGAATCTTTGATCTTACAAATGTTCAAATTGCATTTCCTTCATACCAAAACATTGATTCCTTGTCAGAATCCCCCATGCATATCCAAAGTCCAACCCCGTGTCAAGAGGATAATTTAGAGCATGAAGAAATGTGTCTTGAAATAGATCAAGATCAAGATCTTGAAACCTTATCATCCGATCCAATTGTTGAACAAGATCCCATTTCCCCAGACACTCGCAATGATTCACTTATTTCTGTCAATTCTATCCAAGGACATAATGTCCTTTCAAATCCCATTGACATTCCACTTCCTAAGATAGATCAAGATATTCCTTCCATCCTTTCCGATGATCCCATTAAAAGTCAAGAGCAAAGCACCTTTAAAGAGGATTCCAATGATCTTCCTCCTTGTCAAGATCAAATTATTCCTTTAAATCCTCCACAAGATCCTTTTGTTCCTCCATCTCCTTGTCGTAATGCTCCATATACACTCCAAGATTGAATTTCTTTTGATGATCCCATTATGTCTCCCATTCCATCTCTTGAAGAGCCTGTCATTGAACCATGTCCACTACACAATCCTAGTCCTCCTCATGATCCTAATCCCCCTCATGATTCTAACATGTCAGTGCAACATGTTCATGAACCCTCGACATGCATAATGGGTTCTTCCACTTTGGTGCAATCCAATCCACTTCAAGATCTCATTCTTTCTCTCATATCATATCCACCTCATAATGGACTCGTGTCTTCTTCCCAAAGAAAAGAGTATCCTACAAGTCAAGATATTCATAAAGGCAAAGGAGTAGATCTACATAAGAAAGAATCCCTTCATGTTAAAGACAATATTAAGGGTCATGGCCTCAGTGCAGTTCCTCAAGATGTGGATACCCCTACTAAATCCAACATCCCTTCAAAATCCAAACATACACCTTCCCCATCATACTTTCCATCCATCTTAGGTCCTTATATCCCTTCATCCTTTATGCAAGGTCAGCAAAGGCACATATCCTTGAGTAAATTTCATCAATCCAAAAGAAGTCCATTTCATTCATATCCATCCATGCATTCCTTTCCCCTCCAAGCAATTTGGATGCCAAGCATAAAAGTCATAAGTCTAAAAATCCACATGTATTCAAGGATCAACATGTCCAATATAATCAACATGTCAAAACAAAGAAAAATTTGATCTATAAAGAAAAGGAAAAATCCAAAAGGCCACAAAGGCCCACTAAGCAAAATAAAGCAAAGTCAAAATATATATGGGTTCCTAAATCCCTTGTGCAAGCAATGCACTCCAAGGAACCACAAAAGCATGAAAAATCAAAAACCATGTGGATCCCTAAGCGGCTTCTTGAAGCACAAAAGCCTAAAGAAACATCCAACTTGGCATCCAAATTTTCTATTCCTCCATCCAAACCTCTCGAATTTGTTCCTCCACCACCTTCTTCATCCATTTTGGGCCCTTATGTCCCAAAATCCATAGCCTTTCCTTCGTCAAAATCTCAATATCCAAAATACATTTTTCCTCCATCAGTCCATCACCCCTGAAGGTGTGTTCCAATTTTGATCTTGCCTTCATTTTTGTCCACTGAAGCCCAGCTCTTCCAATACCCTATTCATTATCCAATGCATATTTTTCATCCTTCGATCCCTTTGATCCAATCCTTTACATAAATCCTTTCCTTAATTTCATCTCTTTTTCCATGTCCTTATCCTACCAACGTCTTTGAGCATACTTTTAAAGGTCATGGTCCATTTTTTTTAAGACTACTATCCAAAAAAAAAAAGATGCTTGAGTCCTTCCATCCCCTATCATGTGTCCATCTTCTATTGAAAAAGTCAAAATACAAAAAAAAAAAAAAAAAAGAAAACAAAAAGAAAACAAAAGTAAAGAAAAAATAATTCGTCCACTGGTGAAGACTTGGCAAATAGGCACCTTGGGCAAGTACCATGATGAAAACCTGGCAAACAAGTGTCATGCATAATCTATGAACTTCTTGCACACCACATTTGGGGGCAGGTTTCCTCCTTCATATCCTATTACACTTCATTATCCTATCATGTCCTATTACCCTTCATATCCTATTGTCCCTCATGCACATATCCCCTTTTCCACATTTGATCTTGACAAGGCTAAGGATCGTCATGAGCATCATGCATCTTGTTTGCATCTTTTATTCCGTCATAGCTTTTGGTCTTTATCCAATTGCTTATTATAACTTTTCATCCATATTCCCTAGCTTATTGCAACTTTCTGCCACTATCCCTTAGCCTACCCCGACCTTTAGTCCATGTCCCTTATCCATTCTTGGTCTTGCTTATCCTATCCATATCTTATCACAATCCAAACACTCTTTTTCATTCCTTGATCTTGATCTGACATAAGGACACAAAATCTAAACATGGTTTCCAAAACCTCTTGACATGTCCCTCATGCCATGTCACTACTTTACATTGTCATCTCCAGTCTCTTGTCCCATCACGCAATAGCCCTTGAAAATTGCATCTGTATTGTCTCCATGATAAAAGGCCTTTGTCTTCCCTCCATCCACCAACATTTCAGCAAGCCTATTTATTCACCCATCATATTCCTTGCCTTGCTAGACATTGGGGGCAAAATCATTAAAAAATCCCTAAAAATCAAATAATGTCCTGATATAATCCAAAAAAATCAAATAATGTCTTGAAATAATCAAAAAAAAAAAAAATTTGAAAAATGTCCTAAAAAAAAATCCAAAAAAAATCAAATAAAGTCCTGAAATAATCCAAAAAAATCAAATAACGTCCTGAAATAATTAAAAAAAAAAAATCAAAAATGTTTTGAAAAAATTCCTAAAAAAAAAAAATCAAATAATGTCCTTAAAAAAATCCCTAAAAAATCAAATAATGTCCTGAAAAAAATCCCTAAAAAGTCAAATAAAGTCCTGAAAAATGAACAAAATTTCAAAACATCAAAATCCAAAAACAATTCCTTTGGCATTTTGCATTTTGTGAATAAATGGTCCCCTTTGTGCATTGACAGATCGCTGAGCATACATCCAATGACAAATTGATCAAACATTTGTGTAGACAACAAACAGATAACATGTTACAACATTGTGCTTTAATGAAATCACGCGTTAACAGATGAACTTTTCAATCAAACCAGACATTCAAATTGATCAAAATTGTCATATCAATCAATCAACATCAATATCATTTGTCCTTGTTATTATTATCATGGGTCTTATACATGGTGTGGTATACTCAAAACTAGACTGTGTCCAGTCTTAGACAAGGTACCGTATTCCTTGGAACCAGACAACATGATCATTCTTGTGTTCCCCTTTTGACAATGACGATCAGAATGTTTGTTTGACTTGGTCAAATTTGTGAGTCTTATCTTTTTACTGATTTATCTTTGGCTTCGATCATGTTCCTATGTTGCTTGAGGATGTCATTGAGTGATTTAGAGTGATCGGGATGGTTCATGGTCCCTTTTTTCTTTTCTTTGTTGTGTTTACTGTTTGTGGAATGTTTGTCACAAACTGGGGCAACTATATCATTAGGTGTCTGTGATAAGTATGTTCGCTTTGTGAACGCCGCACATACCTTGACCCTTGATGTATGCACCCTAGGATGATTCACTCATTCCTTGTGTGCGATGTGTCTGTCTTTTGCAAAAGGGGTTGCATTTTAGCTCTGGCCTTCAATGCCATGATGCTCTGCATCCACTTTGATACATTAAATAAAGGTTCTCACCTACTTCTGTGCATTGGTGAAAGCAAGTTTTTCTTCATCTCTAATTGTTCTCTATCTAATTTCTTCTTACTAACATTTCTTCCGTCAGTTTGGTCTAGTTCTACAATCTCCAAAAACATAAGCTGCATCCTGCATTCATTGGTTAGTGCGTTTGCATTATATCAAGCCCATATCAAGCATTTTATCCATTTCATATTATAAATGCATCAAAAACACATAAAAATATATTCATACATGTTCCACAATGGTACATAGATAGTGCATAAGACATCCATACATGGCATGTAAACATAAGCCATAGCACATTGCATCCTATCATATAGCTGCATATCATATCATATATCAAAACAAAATCGGAGTACAAAATTGGACTGTCTATCCTAAGTATGGCCCGTAGGCTGCGTACATAATGTCAAATGTTTGTCATAAGAAGCATGTGCCTCTATCACTGGGTTCTCCCTCTGTGCTCATCCCTGCCATGTCTCAAAGATGATGTCCCTCCTGTCCTGGGTCCTGGCTATGGTGGTCTCCTAGGTCAACTCACCCCCATGCTACTCACTAACCTTCGAGAGTGTGGCGTACTCTCTATCCTTGACCATGACTGATATGACGCTACTCTCTGCTCTAGTGGAACTACACTCTCATATAGTGTCCTCCAATGGTGTATCTCATCTCCGATCTCTACCAACATCTATGTCGTCTCACGTACACTAGCATCCCTAATAGACCCAATATACTCGGTCACTCTCTGCCCGGCTTGCTGTGCCTGGGCTATCACTATATCTCGAGCCTCTGTCAGTCTAGCTATCTTTGCTCTAAACTAATCTTGCTCTATCCTCAAGGTAGCATTATGTCTCTCTAATGTGGCAATGTAATCATGTTGAGTCGCTATGGTGGCCCTACATGTCTGCATCTCCTCTATGCTTGTTGTCTCCTGCCCTATGGGTACATCCTGTAGTGACTCCTGATCGGATGGATCTGGCTCATCCTCATCATCCCCTCCATCCTCATCATCACCTCCATCCTCATCATCCCCTTCGTCCTCATCCTCATCTTCATCCTCATCATCTCCCTTGTCCTCATCTCTATCCTCATCATCTCCCTCCTCCTCTCCAACGAGTGGGAAGTCCTCCTGTCTCCTAGGTACCAAAATATCAGGATCTGTCAATGGCACAGGCCATTGTCATGCAAACCATCGCTCATACTCCTCTGTCATCCTGACATCCACCACATCTGATCTCCAATCCCACTGTCTTTGCTGTAGCTATGTGAAGTTAGCATATGCTATGTGAAGTTTGATAGACATGCAATACATGATGGGAGGAAGAATACATACACTATTGTGGCCAATGGGATGAAGCAAACCTTATTACCTTTGGAGGAACCTTTGAAGAATGAAGTCTATATGAATGCTAGAATCTATTTAGTAGATGGAAGGAAATTCATGGATGGACCGAGACGTGAGAATGTGTGTTTTGCCTTAATTCCTAAAAAGGCTAAGAAGCCAAAACCGAAAGGAGAACAACTAGAAGAGATAAAATATTTGCTGACAGAATATGAAGACATCATTTTAGATAATGTACCTGATGGATTTCCACCTATGAGAAGCATTCGTCATTGCATGGACTTGGTTCTCAGAGCTAGTTTGCCTAACAAAGCTACACACTGGTTGACATTGACAAAGAATGAAAAACTGAATAGATAAGTGTAGGAGCTGTTGAAGAAAGTTTTGATTAGGGAGAGTCTGAGCCCTTGTGCAGTGTCTAGTGCCAATAGTATTAGCACCTAAGAAGAATAGAGAGTGGAGAATGTGTACTGATTCCACAACAATAAACAAGATCACAGTGAAATACTGGTTTCCTTTGCCTAGAAATGATGACATAATGGACTGTTTAAGTGTAGCAAAATACTTTACAAAGATAGATTTGAAGAGTGGATATCATCAGACCAGGATCAAAGAAGGAGATGAGTGGAAGATAGCATTTAAGACAAATGAAGGACTGTATGAATGGTTGGTGATGCCTTTTGGATTGACTAATGCATCGAGTACTTTCATGAGGCTAATAAATGAGGTATTGAAGAAATTCTTGGGTAAGTTTGTTATTGTTTATTTGGCTGATATTCTGATTTTAAGTAAGACAAAAGAGGAGAATTTGTTATAGTTATGACAAGTTTTGCAGACGTTGAGGGAAGAGAAATTATTGATCAACATTAAAAAGTGTACTTTCATGAACGATGAGTTAGTCTGTTTGGGATTTGTGATATTTGAGGATAGTTTGGAGATGGACCCTAAGAAAGTGAAAGCAATTATTGAATGGCCTACACAAGAAAGCATTGGAGAGGTAAGATCATTTCATGGATTGGCTAGTTTTTACCAAAAATTTATCAGAAATTTTAGTTCAATTTGTAATCCTATGACTGATACCATGAGAGGAGATTGGAAGGAATTCAAGTGGACCACTGGAGCAAACAGAAGTTTTGAACTATTGAAGTAGAAATTGACTGAGCAGCCTATGTTAGCTTTATCAAATTTAAACAAAGTATTTCAAGTCGATTGTGATGCAAGTGGAACAACAATAAGAGAAGTCTTGAGTTAGGAAGGGAGAACAGTAGCTATTTAAGTGAGAAATTGAATGATGCCCAGAGGAGATATTTAGTATATGATCAGGAGTTTTATGTCATAGTTCAAGCCTTGAAGAAGTGGAGACATTACTTTTTTCCCAAGGATTTTGTGCTATATACAAATCATCAAGCTTTGCAGTATTTTAACAGTTGGAGTAAGTTGAATCAGAGACATATGAGATGGGTAGAATAATTGTAGAGTTAAAACTTTGTGTTGAAGCATAGAAGTGGGAAATCTAACAAAGTTGTTGATGCATTGAGTAGGAGAAGGAACTTACTGACAGAGATGAGAGTGACAATATTAGAATTTGAAGATTTGAAGACCTTGTATGATGATAACCCAGATTTTGCAGAACCTTGGAAATCATGTAGAGAACCTGTTATGGTAGATAGAAGTGTTGGCATTGTGTTGTCATTGATGTCAACTGGTATAGAAGGAAAATTGGTATGGGAGTATTGCTGACATGTAGTCATTAATGTCAACTACTGTTGTAGGTCACCAGTAAAAAAGAGAATGTCATTTAGAGGAATGACCACTGGAGTCACCGGTACACAAGTTAGTGTTTGACTTGTGCAGATGAAATGGATAGGTTACTAGTACAGTCTATCACCATTGAGGAAAGGGTGTCAACTAGTAGAGAGTTGTGTTGATAGTGAGTAGTTGCCAATCGGCAAGCATATAACTAGTGTACAAGAAGGATGAACGAGGTGCTTGAAAAGTTGTTTGTGATGAAGAAGTGAAATGTTACCTAAATTACATCAACATAGGAGGGCTTGAGTAGTTGGTTGTGATGAAGAGGCAGAATGTTACTTAAATCACATCAACATAGGAGGAGAAGGATGTACAGGTCACCAGTATGTTGTGTGGATGCAAAACAATAAGACTCCCACTGGATAAAGATGCAGTCACTATGTGAAGAGATGAATGACAATGAATGTGCCCACAACAGATCACATGTTCCTATCTGAAGATATGCTGCACAAATAGGGAAGCCACATGAGTGCATTGCAAGATGCAGATGACAAGGACCCACTACCTCTTATAAGTGGATCTTATCTCCTATTATGCATAGAGTTTATCATACTTCTATGATATAAGGAAGAAGAGGTAAAGGCAAGTGTTTGAAGGCTCACACCTGATCTACAGGTGAATTACAAATATGCCTCAAAGTGAATGAAATCATACATATGCACTTGATTGACATAGAAGACATGTTGAGTTGTTAGGATAGATGAAATGTAATGGGTTTGTCACTTGGACAAACTAATTGAGATATGGTTTGGGCTGATGAGGAAGAAGGCAAGGATGAGCAGCTCTAGGCAGAGGACTGGCTGAATTGAAGATGGAGCCATTTGAAGGTTGATGACATGGTGTCATCAAGAGTGTCTACCAATATGTATGTCCATAGGTAATATGGACAAGGTACAAATGTAGATGACTCCCATCTGATGAGGATGTGCATAAGAAAGGTTAGAAATAGTGTTGACCAATTGAGTGTTCCACCAGAAGAGAAGCAGAGTGCAAGGATAATCATAAACCGATTAAGGTTTTAACTGATAGGGATAGTAACCCAGTAGAGGAACCCAGTAATGGAGTTGGTCGGTGATCCAATCCATACTGACATAGATGATCAAGAAAAGGTGGATGTGAACATAGTTTCCATGTGGAGATGAAGTGGAATGCATGCACAAGTCGATGTGTTGAGTCGGTGAAGTATCAGGTGGTGAGGTAGATGGTGAGAGGTTGACATTTAAGTCGATAGCATGTTTCATGGGTTGATGTGCATAAGAGTGTAGCTCAAAACTGATCTGATGATAAATATCTGATTGGATGACTTCATGATCAAGGTCGAGTGTCCAGGTATTGATGAGGGGAGGTGAAGCTATCTGCTTGATCTATTCATAGGTGAGTAACAAGTGCAAATCGAAGAAGGAGCCATGTTTACTAAACTTAGAAAAAATGTATTGGAAGCCACAAGATTAGTGGAGCTGATTGATCCATTGTATGAGGTCGATCTCTTGAAGGAGTTCTGATTGCATTTGGTTTATCTCAAGGTTGATGAGGAAATCCTAACTGCCTAAATTTTGAATTGGCTTTTGGCAGGAAAACTAGGTTATAAATATGCAAGCCAAAATTGTTGGCATTCTACACTCTTATAAGAATAGTTGATGTTGTCATTGATGGCAACCAACTGGCAACCAACTAATAGATACCAACATTGACAATAGACTTCTACATACACCAGTAGGCACTTCACCAGCATCGGCAATAATGCATACCGACACTCAGGTTGACATGGAATAAATTTTTGTTTATTGTTTTGTAATGTAATTATCTTTTGTAAAAGCCGACATGGTACATTGTAATAGACTCATATATGTATGAGATCTTATAGGTCATTTGTGTAAGTAGATGAATGAGAAGTATAAGGCAATTTTGTATAAGGTGCTATAGTTGACAGCGAAGGTTTTGGTTATTGGCTGAGCTTAAACCGATACTGAACCTAGCATGAGAGATATCATTTTGAAGCAGTACATTGTATTGGATTTGATAATCCATTTTATAGTCAGTGTGACTCTTTATTGAGTAGTGAGCTCTATGCAATTGGCCTCCCTGCATGTGTAGGCCCCTCATTGTAAGTAGTATTTATTCTTTGGCTAGTGAGTAAATATTGTGGGTCACAAATCCCACTGAGGTTTTTCCCACATCGGGTTTCCTCGTTAAATATCTTGTGCTATGGTGTGTTTCTATGTTGTCTCTATTTTTTTTGTTTATTGCATTAATTCTTATTTACCAGTACACTATTTTGAGATGCAAATTTATAAATAGTTTAATTATTCTGCTAACCAGTTAGACACTAATTCACCCCCCCCTCTCAGTGTCTTTGGGACTATCATTGAATCTAACAATTGGTATCAAATCTTGGTCCTCTATTTTCAAAATCCTAATATCTTGAGGAAGATTCTAACACTGGTATAGATGGAGAACTTAAGAAAATAGTTGGAAGGAGCCCTTGAAGATTATGATGTAGAAAAATTGAAGAATATCAAACTTGAAGATGATCTAAGGATTTCACAAGAATTCATTAAAGGACTTCAGGAGAACTTTGCTACAACACAAATAAAAGAAAAGAACTTCATGAGAAGATGCAAAATGAAGATGATGAAAAAGAAACTCTTAGAGACATTGCAAACAAGTTGAGACAAGAAAACAGTAATATGAAGAATGAAATGCAAGATATGACTATGAGATTATGTAAAGATATTGGAGATAGGAAGAAGATTAAAGAAGACTTGACTAGGAGACTTAATGATGCTGGAAATGAAAATTTGAAACTTAGTCATGAAAATCATATGTTAAAGAAAGACTTGATTCACATGCAACATGATAAAAATAAGCTTATGAGACAACTTGGAATTCTAGAAAATGAGTTGGCTACTGCAAATAAACACAAAGATAAATTCAATAAAATTTTAGAGGAAGCCTAATGGAGATACTAATGGACTTGGATTTGAAGTTGGAGAAAGTTCTGGTACCGCAAAAAATCAAGATCAAAACAAATTAGTAAGACTGTTGGTATTTTGGTATGGTTTTGTCATTGATGTCATCACCTATCAACACTTATCAACTCTGGCACTTTGAAGGATCAAAAATGTTCATGAGCAAACAAGTGGCTTATGCATAGTCACTGGTATCTGGTACACCAGTAGGATATAATGTTCATCAGTACTTGGAATGATATGGAAAACACCTGGTTATGTCAAAGACATCATTTGGACACTTCATCTTGGAGATTTGTTCATTGGCATATTCATATTTGCATATTTGTTGTTACCGGCAAATAGGTCCAAGATAAGCATTGGCAGGCTTATCTATTCCAAATCAGCACGACACACTTTGTAGATGATTTTGTTGTTATTGTAAATGCATTAAGCTGACATGTTGAATTGGATATTGCATTGGTTATTGATTTACTTTTAATTATTTTATTATAATATCTTTTAGAGTCGACCTACTAAAATTGGTCTTAGGTTATGGTATATATGTAAGATCTTATTTGTAAGATTGATATGCGATAAGGATAATGAATTGTAAGAAGGTATATGTGAGAATAAGCAGAGCTATACATGCAGACATCATTTGAAGGTGAAGAAAGGTATTTGTAAAGACAATCAGAACTACACCGGTACTGAATCTAACATATGAAGATGCTATTTTGAGTAGTACATTCTTATTGGATTTAACCATCCAATTGTATTCAGTGTGCCTCCTATTTGTGCTTGAGTAGTGAGCTCTAGGCGCTTGGCCTTTCTGCATGTGTAGACCCCATTTATATACACATACTATCTATAGTAGTATCATCTGATTGTGGGTAAGGTTTCCCACTGTGGTTTTTCCCCTTATAGGGTTTCCACGTACAAATATTGGTGTTATGTGTTGTGGATGTTATTGTCTTTCTGTTTCATGCATTAATCTTTACCGGTACTGTAATTAACTGATAAATTGTCTACTGGCATAAAGTTTGGTTTACCAGTATTAAGCACAACGGTTCATTAGGTTGTTTTTGGTTTGAATTTATTAGACAATTGATTCACCCCCCCTCTCAGTTGTCTCTAAGACCTATCAATTGGTATCAGAGCCTAGTCCTCTTTTTGCAGAAGTTTAATAGCTTGAGGAGATCCAATGTCTACTAACTATTTCAAGAAGGACAATCCTAAACTTGATGGAACCAACTATGGAATATGGAAGATCAGAATGGAGAAACATCTAAATTGCATTGTAAAGGACATCTAGGTTGTTACAAAGAATGATTATACTGCTCCTACTCAGAATCAGCCTAATGCACCTAACTTAGCTAAAGATGAGGAAAATGATTGCAAAGCAAGAGAAGCATTTTTGAGTGCATTAATAGATCAGAAAATCATGGGATTATCATATAGGTCTATTGCTAAAGCTATTTGGGATAATTTGGAAACATTGAATGAAGGAGATTCCACAGTCAAAATTGCAAAATTTGAAAGCTTCTGGGCTAGGTATGAAAAACTAAAAAATGGAAGAAGATGAAAGGATTTATGCTTTTATGGAAAGAGTAAATGAAATTGTTTTGGGTATTAAATGATGTGGAGGAACCTTAAGTGAAGATGAAATTGTTTTAAAAGTTTAAAGAGGATTTCCACTAGCATATAAAATGAAAGTTACTGCTATAAATGAGTTGAGAACAATCCCTAATACATCAGTAACTAGGGATACATTGATTGGAAAACTTTTACCTTTTAAAATTAAGGAATTTGGTCCTGTTGCTACTATAAAGATAGATTTATCTTTTAAGGCATCAACATCATCTGCACCATCCTTTGACAAATTTGATTGGAAAGCCTTTTATGCAAGAGAACTTGAGGAAAGCAGGAGAGAATATGAAGAACTTGAAGCACTATTTGCAAGAAAAATGCCTAAAGGTCTAGTTGGGAGTAAGAATGAAGGTAAAGGACCCTTTAAATGTTTTAACTATAATAAGATTGGTCATATGGCTTTGAGATGCCTTGATAGACATGTTAGACTAACAAAAGAAGCTAGAAGAACATACAAGCGTAACCCTGAATATCAGAGATATAGATTTAAGAAGAATAAAGATAAACCTTGTTATCTTGTTGATGAAGGAGTCACTGATGATTCTGATGAGGATCTGACAGACAATGGATGGGTTTTTGTTGCTATAACAGAAGATCAACTAGAACCTACTACTCAACCGATAGAACAGGCCTTGGCAGCTAAAATTGAAGTTAAGGATGAATGGATCATTGATTCAGGATGTTCACATCACATGGCTAATGATAAAAGTAAATTCTTGAACTTTCAAGAATATAATGGAGGCCTAGTAAGATTTGGAGATGACAAAGCTTGTTTGATCAAAGAAAAATGTACAATATCTCTTGATGGTAAGCATAATACTGACAATGTTTACTATGTAGAAGTTTTAAACCATAATCTTTTGAGTGTTGGTTAATTAGTTGAAAGAGGATTTTAGTTATAAATCAAGAATGGTAAATGCAAAGTTATAAACAAAATTGGTTTGGAAATTGCAACCGGTAATCAAACTAGAGGCAACATCTTTCATTTGAATAATAATGAAAAGACATGCTTGATTGCACACATTGATAAAAGTTGCCTATGGCATAAGAGACTCTGTCATGTAAATTTTGATTACATGGTAAAAATCAATACTACTAAGGCAGTTAGAGGTTTACCTAAGACTGTTAAACCTCACAATCCGGTATGTAAGGAATGTCAATTTGGAAAACAAGTTAGAGCATCTTTTAAAAGTATTCCAGAAAAATCCAATAATGCTCTTGACTTAATTCATACTAATTTATGTGGTCTATCTAGAACTAAAATTTTACAAGGTGATAGATATTTCATGCTAATCATTGATGACTATTCTAGAATGTGTTGGGTTACTTTTCTCATAGAAAAATCAGAAGCACTTGGGAAGTTCAAATTATTCAAAGACATGGTAGAGAATGAAACAGGTAAGGAAATCAAATGTCTAAGATCAAATCAAGGAGGTGAATTACATCTAAGGAATTTAATACTTTATGTGAAGTGAATGGAATTAGAAGACAGTTATCAGCACCCTAGACACCACAATAGAATGTGTTAGGTCCCAGAGACAACTGAGAGGGGGGGGTGAATCAATTGTCAAATAAATTTAAACCAAAAAAAATTTAACCAACTTAATGCTTAATACCAGTAAACTAGTTAAGTATGCCGGTAGATAGTTATAATAGTTAATTGCTATATCGGTAAGGATTAGTGCATGAAAGATAAACACAAAGTCATCCACAACACATAACACCAATATTTGTACATGGAAACCCTATAAGGGAAAAAACCACGGTGGGAAATCTTACCCACAATCAGATGATACTACTACAGATAGTAAGTGTACATAAATGGGGTCTGCATAGCCTAGAGCTCACTGCTCAATCACAAGATGGGAGTCACACTGACTACAGTTGGATGGTTAAATCCAATAAGAATGTACTGAACAAAATAACATCTTCATATGTTGGATTCAGTACCGGTGTAATGTTGATATGCTTCCACAAAAACCCTCCTTCAATCTTCAGATGGTGTCTACATGTATAGCTCTGCTTAATCTTGTATATACCTTCACACAATCCTTTTTCACATTCCACATTTGATCTTACAAATAAGATCTTACATTTATACCATAACCTAAGACCAATTTTAGTAGGTGGGCTCTACAAGATATTACAATAAAAACATTTTACAAACAATATAATATCTGATGCAATAACCAATTGAACATGTCAGCTTAATGCATTTACAACAATAATTAATCATCTCCATAGTGTGCCATGTTGATTTGGAAAAGATAAACCTATCGATGTAACCCTAGACCTATTTGCTGGTAACAACAAATATGCAACTATGAATATACCAATGAACAAAACTCCAGGACAAGATGTCCAGATGATTTCTTCGACATTACCAAGTGTTTTCCATGCCATTCCAAGTGTCGGTGATCATTATATCTTGCCAATGTATCAGATACCAGTAATTGTGCAATAGTTACTTGCTTGTCAGTGAATGCTACTGGATCTTCAAAGTGCTAGTGTTTTAGTAGGTGTTGACATTAATGACAAAACCATACCAAAATACCTTTAATAATTAAATGACTCAAGAATATACCTTTATCAGTCTATGAAATCTGCAATCCTAAAAAGAATTTTATTTCTCAAATCATAGACATTTCAAATTCTTGCTGCATTTTAATAGAAAATTCCTTACATAATCCATCTTCTCCTCCAAAGATTATATCATCAACAAATACTTCTATAATAAAGATGTCATCATTAGTTACTTTATAATATAATTTGTTGTCTATATTTCCTTTAGTAAAACCAATCTTTAAAAGATACTTATCCAATCTTGCATACCAAGCTCTTGGAGCTTGTTTTAGTCCATACAGAGCTTTTCTTAACCTGCAAACCATATCATTGTCATCTGTCAAATAAAATCAATCAGGTTGTTCAATGTATACTTCCTCTTCAAGATCTCCATTCAAAAATGCATATTTAATATCCATTTGATAAACTTTGTAGTTCTTGTGTGCTGCAAAAGCCAAAAATAGTTTGACTGCCTCAATTCTAGCTACCAGTGCAAAGGTTTCATTGTAATCAACTCCTTCTTTCTAAGAATATCCTTTACACACTAGTCTTTCTTTATTTTTGACAACCTTACCATCTTCATTAAGTTTTTTTCTAAATACCCATTTGGTTCCAATTACATTTTTATCTTTAGGCCAGGGAACTAATGTCCAACTGTTGTTTTTCTCAATTTGTTCTAATTCTTCTTCCATAGCTTAAATCTAAAATTTATCTTCACATGACTCATTAATAGATGATGGTTCAATTTGAGAAATAAGACATACCTCTTCATTTGCCAATCTTCCTCTTGTGATAACTCCTTTAAACTTGTTTCCAATTATCTGATCTTCAGAATGATTCAGTCTTACATACTGGGGTGTCTTAGTTTGCTGTTGTTCCTCAATTACTGTGGAATCCTCAGATGATATCGGGGTAACTAGATCTTCATTCTATACCAGTGGATTTAGAGTAGGTTCATTTGTCAAAATTTTTGTTGTCAGTTTAGAGTCTATATACCTTGAAGTTCCTCTAAATTGTCCATCAATCTTTACATTTGTACTCTCAACAATTTTTTGCAATCTCTTGTTAAAACATCTATATGCTTTTCTCTTAGATGGATAACCAAGAAATATTCCTTCATCACTTCTAGGATCAAATTTGCCAATATACTCATCTCTTCTGATATAACATTTACTTCCAAAAATTCTGAAATACTTAAGAGTAGGAGTATTACCAAACCATAATTCAATAGGGGTCTTACAAGTTTCACCTTTGATGTGGACTTTGTTAAATGTATAGATGCTATGCTAACTGCTTCTCTCCAATACACATGTGGTAGGTTTGCTTCTGATAACATACTTCTTGCTACATCCAAGATAGTTCTATTTTTCCTTTCAGCAACTCCATTCTATTGTGATGTCCGAGGTGCTGATAGCTATCTTTTGATTCCATTCACTTCACAGAATGTATTAAATTCCTTAGATGTAAATTCACCTCCTTGATCTGATCTTAAACATTTGATTTTCTTACCGGTTTCATTTTCAACCAATGCTTTGAATAGTTTGAACTTTCCAAGTGCTTTTGATTTTTCTCTGAGAAAAGTAACCCAACACATTCTAGAATAGTCATCAATGATTAGCATGAAATATCTATCACCTTGTAAGCTTTTAGTTCTAGCTAGACCACATAAATCAGCATGAATCAAATCAAGAGCATTATTTGATTTTTCTAGAATACTTTTGAAACTAGCTCTAACTTGCTTTCCATATTGACATTCCTTACATACTATATTCTGAGGTTTGAAAATTTTAGGTAAATCTCTAACTGCCTTAGTAGTACTGATCTTTACCATGCTATCAAAGTTTACATGACAGAGTCTCTTATGCCATAACCAACTTTCATCTATATGTGCAATTAAGCATGTCTTTTCATTGTTATTCAAATGAAAGATATTGCCTCTAGTCTGATTACCAATTGCAATTTCCAAACTAGTTATGTTCATGATTTTGCATTTTCCATTTTTAAATTGTAACTGAAATCCTTTCTCAACTAATTGACCAACACTCAAAAGATTATGCTTAAATCCTTCAACATAGTATACATTGTCAATGTTATGCTTACCATAAAGAGATATTGAACCCTTACCTTTGATTGAACAAGCTTTGTCATCTCCAAATCTCACTAATCCTCCATTGTATTCTTGAAAGTTCAAGAATTTACCTTTGTCTCCTATCATATGATGTGAGCATCCTGAATCAATGATCCATTGATCCTTTACTTCAACTTTAGCTGCCAGGGCCTCTACTACCAGTTGAGCAGTAGGTGTTGGTTGATCTTCTATTATAGCAAAAATAACCCATCCATTGTCTGTCGAATCCTCATCAGAATCATCAGTCACACCTTCATCAGCAATGTAACAAGATTTGTCTTTATTCTTCTTAAATCTGTATCTCTGATATTTAGGGTTAGGCTTGTATGTTCTTCTAGCTTCTTCTCTTAGTCTAGCATGTCTATGAGGGCATCTTGAAGCCATATGACCAATCTTCTTGTAGTTAAAATATTTAAAGGGTGCTTTACCTTCATACTTACTTCCAACTAGACCTTTAGGCATTTTCCTTGCAAATAGCGCTTCAAGTTCTTCAAATTCTTCATTTTCTTTCCTACTTTCTTCAAGTTCTCTTGCATAAAATGCTTTCCAATCAGATTTGTCAAATGATGGAGCAGATGATGTTGATGCTTTAAAGGCCAAATCTGTGTTTATAGTAGCAACAAGACCAAATTCTTCAATTTCAAAAGCTGAAAGTTTCCCAATCAATGTATCCCTAGTGACTGATGTATTAGGCATTGTTCTTAACTCATTTATAGAAGTGACTTTCATTTTATATGTCGGTGGAAATCCTCTTAAAACTTTTGAAACAATTTCATCCTCACTTAAGGTTCCTCCACAACATTTAATACCTAAAACAATTTCATTTACTCTTTCCATAAAATCAGAAATCCTTTCATCTTCTTCCATTTTCAGATGTTCATACCTAACTCAGAAGCTTTCAAGTTTTGCAATTTTGACTGTGGAATCTCCTTCATTCAGTGTTTCCAAATGATCCCAAATAGCTTTAGTAGTAGACCTATCTGATAGTCCCATGATTTGCTGATCTGATAATGCACTCAAAAGTGTTTCTCTTGCTTTACAATCGTTTTCCTCATCTTTTGTCAAGTTAGCTGGATTGGGCTGACCTGGTACAACAACAGTATAACCATTCTTTGTAACTTCCCAGATGCCTTTTCCAGTGCAATTTAGATGTGTCTCCATTCTGATCTTCCATATGCCATAGTTGGTTCCATCAAGTTTAGGACTATCCTTCCTGAAATAATTAGTAGACATTGGATCTCCTCAAGTTGTTAAACTTTTGCAAAAGAGGACTAAGCTCTAATACCAATTGTTAGGTCTTAGAGATAACTGAGAGGGGGGGCTGAATCAGTTGTCAAATAAATTTAAACCAAAAACAATTTAACCAACTTAATTCTTAATACCGGTAAACCGGTTAAGTATGCCAGTAGATAGTTATAATATTTAATTGCTATACCGGTAAGGATTAGTGCATGAAACATAAACACAAAGTCATCCACAACACATAACACCAATATTTGTATTTGGAAACCCTGTAAGGGGAAAAAACACGGTGGGAAACCTTACCCACAATTAGATGATACTACTGTAGATAGTAAGTGTACATAAATGGGGTCTGCACATGTAGAAAGGCTAACAACCTAGAGCTCACTTCTCAATCACAAAATGGGAGTCACACTGACTACAGTTGGATAGTTAAATCCAATAAGAATGTACTACACAAAATAGCATCTTCATATGCTGGATTTAGTACCGGTGTGATGCTGATATGCTTCCACAAAAACTTTCCTTCAATCTTTAGATGATATCTACGTGTATAGCTCTGCTTAATCTCGCATATACCTTCACACAATCATTTTTTCGCATTCCACATTTGATCTTACAAATAAGATCTGACATTTATACCATAACCTAAGACCAATTTTAGTAGGTCAGCTCTACAAGATATTACAATAAAAACATTTTACAAACAATATAATATCCGATGCAATAACCGATTGAACATGTTAGTTTAATGCATTTACAACAATAATTAATCATCTCTATAGCATGCCATGTTAATCTGGAAAAGATAAACCTGCTAGTGTAACCCTAGACCTATTTGCCGGTAACAGCAAATATGCAACTATGAATATACCAATGAACAAAACTCTAGGACAAGATGTCCAGATGATGTCTTCGATATTACCAAGTGTTTTCCATGCCATTCTAAGTGTCACTGATCATTATCTCTTGTCGGTGTATCAGTTACCAGTAACTGTGCAATAGTTACTTGCTTGCCGGTGAATGCTATTGGATCTCCAAAGTGCTAGTATTTTAGTAGGTGTTGACATCAATGACAAAACCATACCAAAATACCAATAGAATGGAGTTGTAGAAAGGAAAAACATAACTATCTTGGATGCAGCTAGAAGTATGTTATCTGATGCAAATCTACCACATGTATATTGGAGAGAGGCAGTAAACACAACAGTCTACACATTCAACAAATTTCACATCAAAAGAGAAACTAGTAAAACCCCTCATGAACTATGGTTTAGTATTACTCCTACTCTTAAATATTCTAGAATATTTGGAAGTAAATGCTATATTAGAAGAGATGAGTATATTGGCAAATTTGATCCTAGAAGTGATGAAGGAATATTTCTTGGTTATTCATCTAAGAGCAAGGCATATAGATGTTTTAACAAGAGATTGGAGAGAATTGTTGAGAATACAAATGTGAAGATTGATGAACAATTTAGAGGAACTTCAAGGTATATAGACTCTGAACTAGCAATAGAGAACAATAGCAAACAAAGACACCCCGGTATGTAAGACTGAATCACTTTAAAAATCAAATAATTGGGAACAAGTATCAAGGAGTTATGACAAGAGGAAGACTAGCAAATGAAGAGGTATGTCTTATTTCTTAAATTGAACAATCATCAATTAATCAGACATGTGAAGATAAACACCAGATTAAAGATATGGAAGAGGAACTAGAACAAATTGAGAAGAATAACACATGGGCATTAGTTCCCTGGCTTAAAGACAAAAATGTGATTGGAACTAAATGGGTATTTAGAAATAAACTTAATGAAGATGGTAAGGTAATCAGAAATAAAGCAAGACTAGTGTGTAAGGGTTATTCTTAGAAAGAAGGAATTGATTATAATGAAACATTTGCATCGGTAGCTAGAATTGAGGCAGTCAGATTATTCTTGGCTTTTGCAGCACACAAGAACTACAAAGTATATCAAATGGATATTAAATGTGAATTTTTGAATGGAGATCTTCAGAAAGAAGTTTACATTGAGCAACCTAATGGATTTTCTTTGACAGATAACAAAGATATGGTTTGCAGGTTAAGGAAAGCTTTGTATGGGTTGAAGCAAGCTCCAAGAGCTTGGTATGCTAGATTGGATAAGTATCTTTTGAAGATTGGATTTTCTAAAGGTAATGTTGATAGCAACTTATACTATAAAGTGACTAATGATGACATCTTTTTTATAGAAGTTTTTGTTGATGATATAATCTTTGGAGGAGAAGATGGATTATGTAAAGTCTTTTTCTATTGAAATGCAACAAGAATTTGAAATGTCTATGATTGGAGAAATAAAATTCTTTTTAGGATTGCAATTTTTATAGACTGATAAAGGTATATTCTTGAGTCAATCCAAATACTTGAAAGAGTTACTAAAGAAATTTGGGATTGAGAACTCTAAACTGGTAAGAACACCTATGACTACAAATGATAAATTATCACTAAGGGGTGAATCTACACCTGTTAATCCGACTAGGTACAAATCTATGATAGGAGGCCTACTATATTTAACACAAACAAGGCTTGATATTATAAATGCAGTATGTATTGTTTCAATATTTCAAAGTAATCCTAGAGAAAATCATGAATCAACAGTAAAAAGGATTTTCCGGTACTTACAAGGCACTACAAATCTTGGTTAATGGTATCCTAGAGATGAAAACTTTGAATTATGTACATACACATATGCAAATTGGGTAGGAGATGTGGATGATAGAAAAAGAACCATCAGTGGAGAATTTTTTCTTGGAAGTAGATTAATGTCTTGGTTGAGTAAGAAACAAAGTTGTACATCATTATCAAGAGCAGAATCAGAATATGTTGCAACAACAACTAACTGTACACAGGTATTATGGCTTAAGCAAATGTTGAAGGACATAAAGGTAAAATACAAGGAACCTATAATTATTTATTGTTATAATACTCCAACAATTGATATATCTAAGAATCCAGTATTACATTCTAAAACCAAACATGTTTCTATCAAACTAAATTTTCTGAAAGAGAATGTTGAAGAAAAAGAAGTAAAACTGGTTTATGTGAATACTAAAGAGCAGATTACAGATATTTTCACTAAACCTCTGCCTAAGGAGACCTTTGAATATCTTAGAGTCTAGCTTGGGGTCATACCCCCACCGGTAGAGACTTAGATAGTTGATGTTTGTCATCAACCAACAAAATTAACAGAGAAAATCTTTTACTCCGGCTTTGATGAGGAAGCTAATTCTCAAGGGGAGTAGTTGGGATATTGAATTGGTTGGTATTTTGTATTTGAACCTAGTTTTGTATTGTCTTTGGCATTTGATGTCAAAGGGGGAGAGATATCTATGGAAAAACACATTATCTTTTAGGGAGAGATTATTCATTTGGGAGAAAGATTGAAACTTTGTGATAATCGATTACTCTCTGTATTTGAGTTTTTGATTTCTGGTTATGATCTCTTTTGGGAGATTTTGGTTTTTGTTATTTGACATTTCTGTTTTGGTGCTTTGATGGTTTTTCCATCTTGTGTTTCCATCAATGCCAAAGGAGGAGATTGTTGGTATTTTGGTATGGTTTTGTCATTGATGTCAACACCTATCAACACTTATCAACTCTGGCACTTTGAAGGATCAACAATGTTAACCTGCAAGCAAGTGACTTATGCATAGTCACTGGTATCTGGTACACTGACAGGATATAATGTTCACCGACACTTGGAGTGATATGGAAAACACCTAGTTATGTCAAAGACATCAGTTGGACACTTTGCCTTGGAGATTTGTTCATTGGCATATTAGTATTTGCTTATATGCTATTACCGACAAATAGGTCCAGGATAAGCATCGACGGGCTTCTCTATTCCAGATCAGCACGACACACCCTGGAGATGATTTTATTGTTATTGTAAATGTATTAAGCCGACATGTTGAATCGGATATTGCATCAGATATTGATTTACTTGTAATTGTTTTATTGTAATATCTTTTAGAGCCGACCTACTAAAATTGGTCTTAGGTTATGGTATATATGTAAGATCTTATTTGTAAGAATGATATGCGATAAGGATAAGGAATCTTAAGAAGGTATATGTGAGAATAAACAAATCTATACATGGAGACATGATTTGAAGGTGAAGAAAAGTATTTGTAAAGACAATCAGAACTACACTGGTACTGAATCTAGCATATGAAGATGTTATTTTGAGCAGTACATTCTTATTGGATTTACCCATCCAATTGTAGTCAGTGTGACTCCTATTTGTGTTTGAGCAATGAGCTCTAGGTGCTTGGCCTTTCTACATGTGCAGACCCCATTTATATACACATACTATCTACAGTAGTATTTGTAGACATATAAAAATGACCATATTCCTAAATGAATATTTTATGTTCATTTCTCTGTTTAATTAAATCCAATTTAATTAAATTATCTGCATTCCTCTATTTAATTAAGTAAATTACTCAATTAAATTCACTATACCATTGAATAGGATAAATCCATTTTATTCAATTAAAACCCCTATCCACTTTTTAATTCAATTCAAATTTAATTAAAATAGTTATCCTAAATTAAATAAATCTAATTTATTTAATTGCAACCAAATTGAAATAAAGCAATTTATTTTTAAAATCCTATTTTCCCTCACCCACTTGCAAAATCCTACACCTCCCACTTGCATCCTAACCCTCTTCCTAATTTCTTCTAGAATCCATCTAATCCTAATTAATTAACCCAGAACCCATTCATTATCCCTTTTCCCTAAATTTGAGGAGGTCACTTCTCAAATTTGGAGTAAAGTCTTCAAAAGGCATTAAAGCCTTTATCCATTCAATAAGCTAACTTGTTGAATACCCCCAAATTTGGAAGGACTCTTACAAATTTGTCCCCAAAGTCTTCATAACCATTAATGGTTAACTCAAACCCTCTTACATGGTTAAAGAATTTCCATAAACTCAACCTCCATCTAACCCAAAGGTCTCATCAAGCATTTATTGCTTTGACCATGGTTATCCTTAAACCTTTGAACAAGAGTTTATCCTTTGGGTAAAAGCTTTATCCAATGGATAACCTTAACCTAACCTTAACCCTTAACCCCTAGGGTAACCATGAGGTCTTCTCAAGCATTTAATGCTTCTTAAACCTCCTCTCAACCATCCTTATGTTGACAATTGTCACCATTTCATTGGTACAAACTACAAACATGGATTGACAACTTTCAAACTCAACCCTTGATTAAACCTTTCAATCCTAGCCATCCATTGCCCTATTTTTGCTATAAATAGAGCTCTCATTCCTCCATTTTAAAATGGATCCAAGACTTTAGCATCTCACTTATACTCAAATCCATTCAAGCTTCTCTTTTAAATTAGGAATTAATCTAAATATGCTAATTTAGAGTATGTTCCTTATCATTTAGCTTAATCATGAACTAATATAGCATGCTAGGATAATTTTGTTTACTAACCTTGTCATCTTATAGTTAGTTTATTGCATTTGTAGCATCATGCATAGCTTAGGATGCATCTCATATTAAATCAACAAAAAACATCCCTCGTTCTTGCATTTGCCATCCCTAAACCATTTTTCTCAGTGATCTAAGAGCAAAAACATTGGTTTGAGGGACCGTGCAAGATAGAGAACCATGGAACCATCCTTAGGAAGCTGAGTTATACTTCATAACTCCAAAGCTTGCACCAAGAAGTCCTGTGGATGTGTGAGCAAGGCTCCATAGAGCTCTGTTTTCCACATTTCAAGTTCTATTGACCCGCTTTTCCCGCATACATTTCTGGCGCCCATCATGGGGCTTTACCCCATATATCTAATCGGTTTTGAAATATAACCACTTTTGCAGCTCTGCAGAAAATGAGAATCGGCATGTGGGAATCATTCCCTAGCGCATCTGGTCAATAGCCTAGCGCATCTAGTTCACTATTCAGTGCATGGGGTCTATCATCTACCACGTAAAGTCCGTTTATTAGTGCATAAGAATATTAAAATTTTCCTATAGGTCTCTACGTGGGAGAAAAACAGAGCAGTGCTTTTGGCACATAGAGTAGCACATCCTGAAAATAGTGTAGCGCATCACCACCTTCTTTTAGTGCATCATGGCTATTGTATAGCACATACAGTTTGTTCTGTAGTGCATCAAAAATAGATAGAAATCAAAGTTTCAAAATCTGTAACCGAGAATAAAAAAATAGACTTGTTGAAGTCCACCAACCATCTAACATTTTCAACTTGTTTTCTTGCAGGATTCTAACAAATCTGTTGCAGATGGGAGCTTAAAATTTTTAAAATATTAAGATAGTTAGGATTTTCACTAACTTAGTTACATTATTTTAAATTTTTAAACTTATTCTATTCTTAAAAATTGAACTCACTTATTTCCTTTGGGCTATAAAAAGAATCACTAAACTGAACATTTCTTGCTTTCATAGGAGAAAACCTATTTTTGGGCTCTAAAAAGAACAAGACAAACATTTCTTTTTTACCAAAAATAAAAGGAACCTCACCATGCTTTGGTGTATAAAAAGATTCATCTTCAATTTTTGTGCAAAGGAAAGAACCTCACCTAAAAAGTTTTGTTGCAATCAAAGAGGGAAGTTGTTCCCCTTTTGTTTACTGATTTTTCTTTTGTTGACCAAATCAAACCTTTTTCTTTGTTGACTCGGTTATTTCTTTAGATTAAATAATCACTGATTTGGGGAAGTAAAATTAACACCATGCTTTTTTGGAGCAACATCTCCCAATAGAGGTTAGCAAATCATTTATCTTAAAAGGCTAAAAAGAAAAATTGTTTGCCTTGTTTCAAAAGTGGAAGGAATATGATCTCCCCTTAACTGGGTGATAAAAAAATCCAGACCACTCTTAAAAGCTTTCTTTACTTCAAGCAGTAAATCCTTTAGTAGGCCTGCCTTCCCGAGGAGTTGGAATCAACTCTTAAAGCCATTTATGACCAGTGTGAAGGGAATGACCTAAGTGGGAAATGACTTTGATGCCAAGTGTTCCAACCCACTATAATCAAAAGTGGAAAGTGACGAAAGTCCTTTTCAATGGTTGCGCGCAGTGATTAGCCTTCCCCCAGTATCCTCAAGATACGTAAAGCCTTTGTTCTAAAGGTTGGGAAGCCTCCTGAGGGAGTTTATCACTGACGGTCGAATAGGAAGCCTGATTACAAGCCATAGGAATAGAAACTTTGAACCGAGTCAGTAACCAGACATTTATAACATCATAGTGCAAGGGTGGGGAAGAATCCACCCCCAAGATTACTCACCATATATCTCCCAAGATAACTACTCAATTGTGAAGCAATTCACTTTGAGTTAATTTCTGGCAACAGGCAAAAAAACGGGCACCCTCTAGGGGGCGACATGACTATTTGAGCTGACAGAGTATTGAGACTAGTGGGCTATGATGTTATTTATGACCTTTGAATAAAGAGTCTTTCTGAAGTGTATTTTTCATATCCAAACCTATTAAAACATTGAGGATTTGAACACATCCTCTCAAAACATACACTTTTTGTTCGATTAGGCAAAAATGGTTATCTTCTTTATACTGTGCTTGCATTTACTACTTCAGAAAATCATCCATCAAGGTTGAAAAACTCACAATCAAATCCGAAAATTACAGAAAAACCAACCAAAGGAAAAATCAGGGCAGATTAGCACATGGGAACAACTCCTTAGCACGTAGGGTATTTCTGTTAGCGCATCCAAGCATCAAGTTAGTGTGTCTGATCAAAACAATAGCATTTTATCCAAATTTCAAAATAGTGTTAAACAATTAGCGCATCGGGAAAACAGTCTAGCACATTGAAGCATCAACTTAGCACGTGAAAGCCAAACTTTAGTGCATAGGGTGTAACAGTTAGCGTATCATGGACCCATACTAGTGCATAGCCTTTCAAAGCAGATGAAAAACAAAATTTTAAATAGTCCAAACTTTAGCGCATGGCTGGGGGCAGCCTAGCACGTGTGGTTGTTCTTTTAGCGCGTGAAATAAATTTAGTAGCGCATCTTGTCTCTATTTTGGCGCATGACCAAAAGAAAAAAAATAGGGGGAAAAACAGTGAGGAATTGAAAAAATTTTGAAAACATCTTGAGAAGCCTTTTTCCATCAGCATCATTTTTCAGCAAAGCAAAGTAGTGAAAACAAAACTTTAAAAGCTATTTCTTGAGCAAATTTTGTGTCAAAACAAATGTTGTAAAAATCCGAAAATGATCACACGGTAAAACATATCTATCTTATCATAATCTAGAAACCTCATCACAAGTATCAAAAGAATCCTTTACCATCTCACGAATTTCATCTCAAAAACACTTGTTTAAAAATTTCAGGTTGTCAAATCAAGTTTCCATATCGAGAGACTTTTATCCATATCATTTGATACGCTTTGTCGTGAAGGGGCATCTAAACCTTCACTTTGATAGAGTAAGACTTGGATTTTCAAAACAAGATCAACTAAATCCAAACAAATCAAAGGAAACCATTGATCACTTATGCATGACTAATCCCCATATTCTAAGAAGAAAGAATCTTTATCGTAACATCACATTGAAGAAACAACAACCTAGTTTTTCCAAATTCATCAAGAGAAACAAGTTTTTATACATCAATCGTCAACTCTTCAAATCTCATTGAATATTCCTTCATCACGTCAAACGTTATATCCAAAACAAATCCAACGAATTTGACAAAGAGCCTTTAAATACTAGGGCATATTGTCAAAAATCCGCTTTCAATTAAATCATAAACCGTGGATGAAGGATCAATTCGGCATTCTTGCTCGATGAGTGTATCACTTATAACACACCTCGACCTAAACCACCAACCCCCGAGCAACATATCGAAGAGGAATTTGTCTCCTTCATCACTGAAAGTTTCTACTAAAATGCCTGTTACTCGCTCTCAACAAAACCAACAAAGTGAGACACACGCAAAGTCTAGTATGAATCGAAGGTTGTCAAATCCTTTTGAAGGTCCACACCTAGATGATACTGAAATTTCTGAAGAGCTTCTTCAGGAATGCCAGGAAAGCGCTTCATTCCAAAAGCTTGTAGAAAGGCTCATGGAAAATGACAAAGAAAAATATTTGCTCATGCTCACAAGTAAAGGAGTAAAACTCCCTAAAAACCTTGATGCAGATGTGTTTAGAATGCAACCTCAACATTACTAATATCAAGAACAACAACAGGAAAGGGAAGCAGGCAATCCTGAACAAGATGTCCCTGATCAAAACATACCAAAACAACATATGCCAAGACAAAACATCCTGGATCAAAACATACCGGAGCAACATACACCAAGACAATGCCTTCCCGAGCAAAACATACCGTTCCATACACCGTTTCAACCCAGGATCAATACAAGGGAAGAACCTTTTCCTCGGCAAAACAATGTGCCTTTGGTTGCCCTTACTCAACAAATGCAAATGTTACAAAGACAAATGCAAGATGTACAACAAGGGACAACAGTGTGGTACTCTTTAAATGAAATCTGTCCTTATCCTTTTGACAGAAGATTGCACATGATCCCTTTTTCTCCAAACTCAGACGTGCCTAAATTTGACAAGTATGATGGAAAAAGTGATCCCTGTGATCATGTCAGAGAATTTCGTACCATGAGTCTTGAGTTTTCTCATGATAACACCTATCTGATGAGGTTATTCCCAAGAAGCTTGGAAGGGCAAACAATGGAATCATTATCCAAAATTACGCCACCTGTCAGATCATTTGATGAATTGGTTAATAAGTTTATAACACAATACTCCTATAACATTCAACACGATATAACCATGCTAGACATCTGCAACACCAAACAAAAGAACAATGAAATGTTCATGATATTCCTTCAATGCTGGTGACGTATGGTATCATGATATCCTCGAGATATTCCTGAAAAGGAGAAAATGGAAATCTTCATCGACAACTTGAATAGTGAGATGAGTTACAGGCTAAAGCTCCAATGCATACCGTCTTTCACTAAATTGATTGAAAATGGAATTCAAGTAGAGGAAGCGTGTGTCAAAATGGGAACGCTCAAATTCTTCAAAGAAGGAACAAACTCATCAAACTACAATAACCAAAACAAAAGCAACTTGGACAAGTCTTGATTCTAGACTCGAAACAAAAACAAAGGCAACAATGAATCGCATGATCCAAAATCTAAGCAACCAGTGCTCGCATTATCCAAAAATCCTCAGGCTATGAAAAATCCTAAAGGTACTAATCCAAATACTAACACATATGCACCAAACACTAGTCAAGGACAACTCAACACAAACAACACCAATGATACTCAAAACAAAACCATGAATCCAGGACCTAATAACAATTCGCGCGACAACACTAACAATTTCCAAAAGTGTGTCTTCACACCACTAGGATAATCACTAGAATCAGCATTCAGAGAGCTTCTGGCAAACAAGATTATCTCTTTGCCTGCAATCAGCAACTATAAACCCCAAATCAAATCACCTTGGTGGAATGATTCACACTATTGTGATTTCCATCATAACAAGGGTCATCGGATGAATGATTGCATGAGATTGAAAAACATTGTTCAAGATATGATTGATCAAGGTGACTTAATGGTAGATGGTCTCAAAACAAATGGTGACCACAGAGACTTTAAAAATCCTCTTCCCAATTACAACAAAGATAGAGCTTCAACCTCAAATGATACACATGGGGCTCGTATCAACCATATCTACAATAACACCATCAATCACATATTAGCTGAAGATCATTAGGTAAACGTCATCACCATTCGAGACCAGCATGATCATGAATCTGTCAATGTAACAACCCCAACTAACAAATATGTCTTGAAAGGACATACTGCGCCTACAACTACTACACCAAAGATCCAATATGATTTGGTCAGCCAACTACGCAAAACTCCAGCTTAGATATCCATACTAGAATTGTTGAAACTATCACCCAAACACAAAAACATATTGGAACAATCGCTATTGGAAACTAATGTAACTCAAGATCTAGACGCAGACAGATTTCAAGCCATGGTCACCCATATGACAGGGCCTCATAATCTCACCTTCTCAGAGCATGATAATACTTCCTTGAGTCATTTGCATAACACTCCTCTCCATATTGAAGTCATCATTTGTAAACACTGAGTAAAAAGAGTCTTAATAGATGGAGGAGTTGGACTTAATATATGTACTTTAAAGCTTATCTGTGCAAAAAGATAGTATGTGTCAGGTCTTAGATATAGATCTCACCTACAATATTTTGTTAGGTCGACCCTGGATACATGAAATGCAAGAAGTGCCATCTACGTATCACCAGTGTGTCAAATTTCCTTATAACGGACAAGAGATCTCCATATCTACTGATCACAATCCATTTCAACATTGTAATGCAATGGGGGCAGCCTAGGATAGCTTGGTTCCCCATAATAGGGAAAAGCAGAGATCCTCAACATCAGATCTACAGATAGCAAAGCCCGAATCATTATCTAAAAATATCAAGCAACAAATGCAAATCAAAGACCACGGTATGGGAGAGTACTCTTTGGAACCCCTGTGTTTGACCAAATTACCGACATCACCCAGATCTCATGGATTACCTACTACATCAACGCATCTGGTAACTCAGCCCATCACAAAATTTGATGGTACCTTCATCCAACTGGGCACTCTAGCACATGAATCAGAAGATAAGGAAGAAGAAAATAGAGAAGCTACTCTAGACATAGTTCTACCGACACACCTATATGGAAAGGGATACTTAATCATGCATAAAATGGGATATGATGGTAAAGGACCTATTGGAAAACACAAAGGAGTCATGGAACCCATAGATCTTCCTTCACAGCCCAGTAGAGACAAAACTGGATTAGGTTGTAAACTCACTTTCTTATTAAGAAAGATGTCATGCATAACTGCAAAACCTCAATGGAAAGCAAAGAAGAAGTACAAAGAAGAATCCTGGCAAGAAGTACTATTTGAGTCAATAGAAACAATCTGCAAGGCACGTGAATGTCAAGAATAGAAGTTACATCAGGAAAAGCTTCTAAGCCACAAGAAGGCCATATCTGCAGCAGTAGATCATATTCAAACACCAATATCTCAAGAACTGATAATATCATCTCCTGATACCATTGTTCCTCCCTGAGGAGGCACAGTCTATGAACAAATACAAAAAGTAGAAGCAGGATCTGACACCAAATCAACAAAAACTATCAAAATGGTGTTCATCATCAAAGATCTATCTTCACCATACAACATACTTGTTCACAACACTGATAGAATCTAGGATGATGCCTCAGATACTGATTCCAATGAATATGAATGGGGTACCTACTAAAATACTACTATAGATATCCCTAATAATACTGGCACCATACCCCTTTCTCAAGAAGAGCATAACACAGAAAATAGACCTCTTGAATTTGGACCGCAGAATATCTATGACGCTAAGGAAAGCGAACAGAAGCATTATGAACAAGTCTATACGGAAGATAATACCATCGAAGACCTCAACGAAATCCTTGACTTCTTTAAAACCAAGACCAATCACGATGAAACCTCTGTCTTGACACTTACAGTAGCAGAACTTGATCCACCAAATGATTCCTTACCACTTGTCTTTCCTGACCTCATTGACTGGGACGAACCTGAAATACATGATATACCAATTTTCCCAGACGATAAATCTATTATCCATTACCTATGTACCGTTAAACTGGAAACAGGCTCTACCAGTGAACAAAGTAATGATGTCTGCAAACCAGAGAGCACCAAGTCTCTCAGTCGCAAAAATAAACCAAGTAAAAGATCTAATGCTGAAAACCAATCAATGGCAGCTCTAGATCAGAAAAAAGTAAAAATAAAGGACGCATTTGAGGGTGAAAACCTTTTCAAGGCACCTAAAGATGGGAGACTTGACACTCTTCCAGAGCACTTTCATGAGCGATCACCCATATTGATCGAGCCCACTCAATCAATCAATATTGGTACCACAGAAGCAGTCAAAAACATACACCTTGCAGAATCTCTGACAGAGGAGGAAAGATCGGCATTTATCCTTTTTTTTAAAGAAAAGCAAATTAATTTTGCTTGGTCATATGCTGATATACCCGGAGTTGATCCACACTTAATCATGCATCACTTGTCCATCTCTCCAAGAGTTAAGCCAGTCAAACAAAATCTATGAAAGATGAATCCACAGGTAGCACTCATGGCCAAAGCTAAACTCAAGAAGTTATTAGATGTCGGATTCATCTGACCCATTGACTATGCAGAACGGATTTCTAATATAGTACCAGTATCAAAATGAGATGGTAGTATCAGAATCTGCACTGATTTCAGAGATGTCAACAAAGCTTGTCCAAAAGACGACTTTCCTCTGCCCAATATAGACATAATTGTAGACCTCACAGTGGGCCATGCAATGCTCTCACTAATGGATGGTTTCTCAAGCTATAATCAGATCAAAATAGCCTTGAAAGATCAAGACAAAGCAACATTCACCTGTCCTTGGGGAACATACTGTTGGAATGTTATGCCTTTTGGCTTAAAGAATGCAGGGGCTACCTATCAGAGAGCAATGACAACAATCTTTCATAACATGATGACCACATTCATGGAAGACTATGTGGATGATCTACTAGCTAAGTCATTCACCAGAGCAGAACATCTCGACATCCTAACAAAGATCTTTGATCAATTGGAAAAATTCCAAGTTTGTCTCAACCCTAAGAAGTGTGTCTTCAGGGTTACATCAGGAAAGTTACTAGGCTACATTATCTCAGCTAAAGGTATTGAAGTGGATCCAGCAAAGGTACAATTCATTATGGAGATGCCACCACCAAAGAATATTAGTCAACTTAGATCTCTACAAGGACGACTTCAATCGATCAGGTGATTCATTGCTCAATTAGCTGATAAAAGTCTACCATTCAATTATTTGCTCCATAATAATGTACCTTTTCGATGGGAGACCAAGTGTGTAGAATCATTTTATCAAATCAAATAGTATCTGATGAATCCACTAGTCACAGGAAAGTGCCTTATTCTATATATCTCAACAATAGATATATCACTAGGGGCACTATTGGCACAAGAAGATCAACAAGGAAAGGAATGAGCCATATACTACATTAGCAGGACATTGAATAGCTATGAACTCAACTACACATTCATTGAGAAGGCTTGTCTAACAGTGGTCTTTGCATCTCAGAAGTTCTGACATTATATGGTAGCACACACAATTAAGCTAGTAGCAAAAATTGATCCTCTCAAATACCTACTCAGCAAAGCAGCTCTTATCGGACGATTGGCTAAATGGGTCATGATTCTTAGTGAAGTTGACATCCAATACACAGAAAGAAGAGCCATCAAAGGACAAGCAATTGCAGATCAACTAGCTGAAGCACCGCTACCAGGAAAACAAACTATGGAGATTGAATTTCCGAACAGGGACGTTCTTGCTATTTTTACCACGCAAAGGACTCTATACTTTGATGGATCCTACACCCAACACGGTTCAGGTGCTGGCATTCTTTTCATCACTCCCTAAGGACACACTATATGAAGATCATATAGGCTTATGTTCCCATGCATGAATAATGTTACTGAATATGAGGCATTGGTTATAGGCATCAAAATGGTCATAGAATGGAAAATCACAGAGTTAATGGTCTATGGAGATTCACAACTAGTCGTCAATCAGATCAACAATGACTATCAAACAAAGAATGACAAGCTACTACCCTATAAGCAAATGGTGGATGACTTCAAATAGTATTTTGTACACATCACCTTCGAGCAAATACCAAGGTTGAACAACAAAGCAGTCGATGCCATGGCTACTATCGCTTCATTACTATAAATTCCAGAGCAATAGAGTCATTACTAGTTCCTAGTAGAGGAACTATTCTCCTCAGCCTATGACCACTCTAAATCCCATCTTGTCTACGCCTTAATTGGTTTGGATTCTCCTTTATATGGACCGATATATGATTATCTAAAAAACAACATCTTACCCATTAACCAATCCTGTAACCAGAAATGTAATTTTATCCAACAAGCCGCCCGGTATACCCTTACTGCTGATACTTTGTATCGTCAAGGTCTAGATGGTACTCTTCTTCACTGCCTTGATTGTAATGATTCTGATTCCACTTTACACGAGCTTCATGAAAGTATTTGTGGAACACATTCAAGTGGGACTACTCTTGCTAAAAAGCTTCTAAGGATGGGATACTACTGGCCTACAATGGAGAAAGATTCTTACCACTTCACCAAGAAGTGTCCTAAATGCCAGATCCATGGCAATCTGATACATGCACCAACAGAGGAACTATAGACATTTACAACATCCTGGCCCTTCTGTCAGTGGGGGTTAGACTTGGTTGGCAAATTTCATCCTTCATCTTCAAATGGACACAAGTTCATTATAATTGCAACAGAATACTTTACCAAGTGGATAGAAGCAGTCCCAATGACCACAATAACTGGAAAGCAAATTACGTCTTTTATCCTAAACTATTTGATCTACAGATATGGTATTCCAAGTTCCATCATCACCGATATGGATGCCCATTCAAAAACCAAGATGTCTGAGAACTATGTGAACAATTCAAAATACAGCATCGGTTCTTTGCACCATACTACCCAGAGGGGAATGGTTAAGCAGAAGCATCCAACAAAACCATACTGAAGATTCTCAAGAAAACAATAAATGATGCAGGCAAATATTGGCATATCCAACTCAACCCAGTGCTTTGGGCATATAGAACCAACATCTGTACACCTATAGGAGCGACACCTTTCTCATTGGTCTATGGATCTGAAGCTATTTTACCACTGGAGGTAGAAGTTCCATCTCTTAGAGTCTCTCTAAAAGGCTTAATCCCAGATAAAGAGTATCAGGTCAACCGACTGCAAGAACTGGAACTATTAGATGAAAGACATCAACATGCTTACACTCATCTCAAATCATATAAGCAATGCATGTGCAGAAGCTACAATCACAAGGTCATCCCTCGCAACTTCAAAATTGGTGACCTAGTCCTCAAAGAAAATCCAAGAAATTAGCAAGATTGAGAAAAGAAAGGGAAGTTTGAACCTAACTGGTTGGGTCCCTATGTCATCATATTAGTCTATGGATCAAGTGCCTATTAACTCACAACCTCAAAAGGAGATGTGCTCGAAGAACCAACTAACAACATTCATCTGAAGAAATACTACACTTGAGTAGTCCAAATGCACGGAAAAAGCAAAAACAAGCAAAAAAATCAAAAAAAAAAAAATCTAGAAAAAGCAAATAAAAAGGTACAATAAAAGCAACTGGTGAAAACCTGGTAACAGGCACTATTGTGAAAGGATAGCTCCTCTATCTATATCCACATCCTTATCTTTGCAATAAAGCACTATCGGCCATCGCCTGACACTTAGTAGATATCCATTCAGGACATACTTAGCATAGTCACTATCCTGGTCTATCCATATATATCCTCTTACCACATTCCACCATAGCTTGGAAATCACTGTACATATTCACGTCAAGAGGCACACTCAACTAGGGGCAATAAATCATCAAAACTTGCAATGTATTCAAGACATCAAAACTATTTGTAAAACTCATAAACATCACATCTAATGACCAAAACTACACTTCATCACAAAATAAAGAATCACAGAAATACCAAGGATGGATGATTTTCTGAAGTACTAAATGTTGCATTATAGCATAAAATCTTGACCATTTTTGTATTTTGAACTTTTTAAATTATTGGATTCTCAGCATTTTCTCACTAAAGGCTTCAAAGCTAGAGATCATGGGGAAACTCCAATATTTTCTTAGTCTTCTATCTGGGAGGTGATCATTTATACTGCGTAAATACTTGTCTCAAGACATGATACATTGAGTATCACTAAAGACATGGTTCCACTTTACGCATACAAATGGTTTAATCTTGTCTGTTTATACGCAATCCGCACTCTGGTCATCCTGGTTCAATTATACCTTGATGCTTGTGCTATCTTGCAAAATCAAACATCATGTAAATTTTTCTCAGGTCATTATGGTTCAATTATACCATTATGCTTGTATAAATTTTCAACATATCCCAAACAAATCAATGCTTAATGATGATACTTATCTCGAAAGCAAATAACATATGGTTATATCAGGATGGTAAAATGCAGAATGAGGATGCTCCAAAAACATAGATGCATATCATTTTTGCATATCATTTTGCATATCATTTTTCATATCATTATCATACATCTCATTTTCAAGATACATCTCATATCATTATCGTTATCATACATCTCATTTTCAAGATACATCTCACATCATTATCATTATCACACATCTCATTTTCAAGATACATCTCACATCATTATCATTATCATACATCTCATTTTCAAGATACATCTCACAGCATATCAAAGCATACATATACATCATGCATCATATCATCTATCTAAGCATTGCATCATCATAAAGTAAAGAAAGAGCACATAGAGCATGCATCCATATAACACATCACATGATCAAAGAAAATGGTGCCATATATATATCTCAAAAATGATCAAAATGTACAAAATTTGTCATGTCTATGCCCAGTACAAGCAAAACAATGATCTAAAAATACAATAGAGACATCATCTCTTAGGTATGACTATCTCCTAAGGGAGATGGTCTCGTAGCTGATGTCCCAGCTCTTGGATCTCTAGGAGGATCCTATCTCAAAGGCCCCATCATGCCTCTGCTCTCTGACTGCGTACCAGTCTCTCGAGATCGACTCGATCTCGCCTGCATAAAGCTTTGTACTCTGCGCTCTCTGGGCACAACATCCTCATAATGGCATCCATAATACTCTGCCTCCCTCACTCTCAAGGACATCTCCCTCATGATATCCCTCATCAGGCCCCCTACTGCTATTCTCTGAATGCTTGCTACCATCTCCTTCGCCCGACCACACCACTGCATCTCTGTATCTTGCTCTAGCGTTAGTTGGCCAATCTGACGCTACTGCACCAATACCTATGCCTGTAGCTACTGGATTGTCAATTGCAAGGTCCTGATCTGTGCATCCTCCACATGCATCGGGACTTGGACCCATAGGGGCACCCCCTATCCCTCTGCCTGTCCTGGGTGCTATGGGAGGTAACTTATCAGTCCTCCTTTATGTTGGCTGCCTCTAGTCATCTGTCCCTCCCATCGCTACCATCACCTCACCCACTCTCCTCTCCTCCCCTACTCCTATGGCCAGCCCTCCTCTCCCCCTGTCCATCACAGCCTGTCGAACTCCTCTCTCCACTCGACCTCCATCATCCCTACCCCTATCTCCTCTCCTCCCCAAATATCCTCTCCCCTGTCATCCACCTTTGCCTCCATCATCCCCATCATCGCCATCTCCCCCAATATCCTCCTCATCATCATGAAAGGCTAGCTGCATCTCCTCAGGATCTGATATCCTAGCAATAACATGCACTGCCAACAAACCTGTGAACTCATGGGTCATCCCTGTGTCCAGTACCTCAAGAGCATAGTCCCATATCTAAGCTATTAGGCTCACAAACTCCTCTACAGCTGCCCTGCTATCAATAGTGGGACCCCAATCAGATACATCCTGTCTGCACAACGCATACAAACAGGTCCCCTGTGGTATACCCTACTGCCGACCATACTACCTTAGCACCCTGCCCACCTGGAATCTCTCTATCACAAAGGGCGTCTGCCCTATCAGAAACCGGCTCATGAATATGAATGGCATCTCCAGCCCATCCTCTACCCATACCTTGTAGCCTGTATACAGTCGCCAAACGACCGTATCTATGTCATCCAAGACCCACCTCCAATGCTCCAGTTTGCCCAGCTTACGCTGGAAAACTAGACCCCTGTAACCATAAGCATATGCTTGCCCAGTAGGCCTATCTCTATCTACCAGTGGTCTCACTACTGGAATACACTCCTAGCACCATACCTGTAAGAGTGTCATGCCAGCCAACAAATTGCCATTACCCAGATACACCACCTCATGCAGGTCCATGTACAGGTGGGCTAAGATGGTTGATCCCCAAGCGAACCTGCGGCTATGGGTCACCATCTCCTCCAAAACCAATCCACAACTCACAGAGAATCCCTTTGACTTGCAGTTAGGACAAAGGAATCCACCGATAAACCCTGCTAGTAGTGACGGGAGTGGGGCATAATCTAAATCCAAGAACTCCTACCATGGGATCTCATACCCACATACCGTCTCATCATGGAAAATGCATCGCAGCGCCTCCGTACCACCCTCCTCTATTTTCTCATAGGGCAATAAATCACCTACTATTGGAATCCGTAAGATCCTATAATAGTCCTCTGGAGTGACTGTCATCTCGCCCATAGCAAAGTGAAAGGTGTTCATGTCACTATGCCACCTCTCAGCAATCACTGTTAGTAGACCCCGGTTCATAGTGAACCACGACATGTCTAGCAAGGATGGCAGGCCACATCTGTCAATCACATCTAGGTCAGCCTGTGCCAACCATGGTATCAGTGCCCAAGGTCTGGGAAACTGCTCCCGTGACTACAACACTCCCAATCGCTCCTGTCAAAATGCAAAACAAGTTCAGTATCAATTTCCACATCAAACCAAAGATATTAGAATTAAAAATCAAATAAAAAACATGAAACAATTTGCTCATCTAAATCAAGTTCAAACATCATATCATTCCATATCAACTTGTAAAACAACTCAAGTTATCAAAAACCATATCAAAACTTGTAAAACAACTCAAGTCTCCACATCACATAAACTTGTAAAACAAATCAAGTTTCCCACCCATATCAGCTTGTAAAACAACTCAAGTTTCCAACCCATATCAGCTTGAAAAACAACTCAAGTTTCCAACCCATATCAGCTTGTAACACAAATCAGGCTCCACACATTGAACTTGAAACAGTGTAAAAACAAATCATGCTTCGATCAAAACACCATTCATATCTATATCAATAACTTGAAACAAATCACAACTTAAATCAAGTTATATCAATGCTCATATTGGACACATTTTCGAAAAACATGATCAAAAAAACCAAGCAAGTAACAAAAATCCATCCCCCAGGCGAAATGACCTTATCCTATGTAATTTTTCACCTTCAAAAAAATTACTAACTCTTGCAAATCCCCCTCCATGCGCTACAAAAACTTGGCTGTGTGCTAAAATACACCTATGCACTATGCTGTTTTCTCCACGCGGTATTGTGTCTCCCCTATGCGCTAGACTCAGTTTATGCACTATTATTTTTCCTCTATGTGCCACCCAGCCTACCCTAGGTGCTAAAACTGACCTATGCGCTAACCTATCCAATGCTAGCACTACCCTTTTGACCCTATGCGCTAGGTCTAACCTACGTGCTAAATCCCCCTACCCATGTGACCTCCTGCGTACCCTATGCGCTACCCTTTTAGCCTGATGCACTGGCCTATATTCATCATGCGCTACTTTTGAACCATGCGCTAACCTACAACTTTCATGAGCTACCCTATTAATTTCGGACACTACCCTATTTATACCTTATGCGCTACTTAATTTATCGCATGCGCTAACCTACGCCTTCTATGTGCTAAACCGTTAAACAAAATTTTAAAAATAAAAAAATGGACCAAAAACGATCAAATGAAAAATAAAAAATGGGTCAAAATGTTGACTTACTGGTGGTCCATATGCGGCAGGTCTTCGATACCTCCGAACGTGCTCAAAATGATGCCTAGAATAAGGAATGGGCATTTTGACTTCTCTCCAAAATCTCTTTCTCAAAAGTCAACAATGCACAAATGAATCAAATCAAAGCACTTTTTCCCTTTTATAAGAGAAAAATGAAATTAGGGTTAGGAAAATGGGCATGTAATTTGCTTGCAGTCTCCCTCATACCCTAAAGCGCATAAATTATCGGGAGATGAATCAATTTAAATGTTTCACCTAGCCAAAATCATACACACCAAACGTAAATCATCAAATCAAATCAAAATTTTCAAAATATTGATTCATCTCCCGAGGGGGCATCACCATCAATTATCAAATCTGGGGCACGACTTAAAAATCATAAAAATGACATCAATCATAAAATCGCAACGACACATCATTTTCTTTGAAATAACATGTGCACACACGTCACTTCAAAAAGGGGCAAAATGTAGACGTATAAAAATGACCATATTCCTAAATGAATATTTTATGTTCATTTCTATGTTTAATTAAATCCAATTTAATTAAATTATCCGCATTCCTCTATTTAATTAAGTAAATTACTCAATTAAATTCACTATACCATTTAATAAGATAAATCCATTTTATTCAATTAAAACCCCTATCCACTTTTTAATTAAATTCAAATTTAATTAAAATAGTTATCCTAAATTAAATAAATCTAATTTATTTAATTGCAACCAAATTGAAATAAAGCAATTTATTTTTAAAATCCTATTTTCCCTCACCCACTTGCAAAATCCTACACCTCCCACTTGCATCCTAACCCTCTTCCTAATTTCTTCTAGAATCCATCTAATCCTAATTAATTAACCCATAACCCATTCATTATCCCTTTTCCCTAAATTTGAGGAGGTCACTTCTCAAATTTGGAGTAAAGTCTTCAAAAGGCATTAAAGCCTTTATCCATTCAACAAGCTAACTTGTTGAATACCCCCAAATTTGGAAGGACTCTTACAAATTTGTCCCCAAAGTCTTCATAACCATTAATGGTTAACTCAAACCCTCTTACATGGTTAAAGAATTTCCATAAACTCAACCTCCATCTAACCCAAGGGTCTCATCAAGCATTTATTGCTTTGATCATGGTTATCCTTAAACCTTTGCACAAGAGTTTATCCTTTGGGTAAAAGCTTTATCCAATGGATAACCTTAACCTAACCTTAACCCTTAACCCCTAGGGTAACCATGAGGTCTTCTCAAGCATTTAATGCTTCTTACACCTCCTCTCAACCAACCTTATGTTGACAATTGTCACCATTTCATTGGTGCAAATTGCAAACATGGATTGACAACTTTCAAACTCAACCCTTGATTAAACCTTTCAATCCTAGCCATCCATTGCCCTATTTTTGTTATAAATAGAGCTCTCATTCCTCCATTTTAAAAAGGATCCAAGACTTTAGCATCTCACTTATACTCAAATCCATTCAAGCTTTCATATTTTATATGCTCATCATTTAGCTTCTCTTTTAAATCAGGAATTAATCTAAATATGCTAATTTAGAGTATGTTCCTTATCATTTAGCTTAATCATGAACTAATATAGCATGCTAGGATAGTTTTGTTTACTAACCTTGTCATCTTATAGTTATTTTATTGCATTTGTAGCATCATGCACATCTTAGGATGCATCTCATATTAAATCAACAAAAAACATCCCTCATTCTTGCATTTGCCATCCCTAAACCATTTTGCTTAGTGATTTGAGAGCAAAAACATTGATTTGAGGGACCGTGCAAGATAGAGAACCATGGAACCATCCTTGGGAAGCTGAGTTATACTTCATAACTCTATAGCTTGCATGAAGAAGTCATGTGGATGTGTGAGAAAGGCTCCATAGAGCTCCATTTTCCACATTTCGAGTTCTATCGACCCGCTTTTCCCGCATACAGTATCATCTTATTGTGGGTAAGGTTTCCCACCGTGGTTTTTCCCCTTACAAGGTTTTCACATACAAATATTGGTGTTATATGTTATGGATGGTATTGTCTTTATGTTTCATGCATTAATCTTTACTGGTACTATAATTAACTGATAAACTGTGTATTGGCATAAAGTTTGGTTTACCGGTATTAAGCACAAAGGTTGTTTCAGTTATTTTTGGTTTGAATTTATTAGACAACTGATTCACCCCTCCCTCTCAATTGTCTTCGGGACCTAACAAAGACAACCTAATGCTTATTAATTTAATGACAAATGTTTCAATTGCAACAAATATGGTCATAGAGAACATCAATGTAGATTTAGAAATAATCAGAATACAAAATCACCCACCGGTCAATGTTCCAAATGCAAAAAAGTTGGTCATAATTCAGAAAATTGCAGAATGAATGTGAAATGCTATGTTTGTGGAAGATTTGGACATTTATCTAATCAATGCATATCACAAACCGGTCAAGGATATGGAAAGTCTATTCATAGGAATAATGTAACTTGTTATGCATGTAACAAGATTGGACATATTGCTAAATTCTAGAGAAGCAAGAATGCACCGACAAACAATATGAGATCTAGCTTTAAGGGAAAAGAGAAGGTAGAAGAAATAAAACAAGAATTTTCTAAACAATGGATTAAGAAAAGAGATCAAAGAACTGATGAAACTATATCTTCACTGGTACAATAGAGGAATCCTCCACAGACGGGAGATTCTTCATTTAACTGAGGAATAATCCTTTGGGGGTATGGTAGGGAATTGAAGATCATGTATTCTACCCTCGGTTGATGGTGAGAAGGTACATTTCTTCTTTACCAACAGGTATGTTAAGTTTTCACTTAACCGATGAGCATTTAATGATGTTTTAAAGAACATTTTAGCTATAAAGCACCAGGAAACCCTCATTTCAAACTCACCGAACATTCAAACTTTCTGTGAGCGCGAAATCAAGAAAAGACATTCAAGGTGAATCTGAGAAGTGTTTTTCAAGCATTAAACAAACATATGGATAAGAGGTATTTTACATAATGGTTTCTTCATCTTCTATTCTTGAATTTAACCTGAACCCTACCATTGTGGAGAATGTGAAATACCGTAGACTCGTATTCAAAATAATTCCCAAGATTGTGAAGCAAGACGACTTTGTAGGAGCTTTTTCAAAAATACCTAAGGGTGTAGCATTTGCAGAAGACCCTGGGATTTACATACATTGCAATATAGAAGATCTAGGATCTGAGGAGTTAATTAAAATATTTAATATGGTCATTTGTGATGAACATGAAATTTTTAAACCCAAACATAAGATTGTGGAAACTTCAGGATTTGTGGAGATACTGAATATCCCTCAATTTCTAGAGGAAGTGGTAAGGATTGTATTGAGTAGAGCACATGGAGAATTCTTATGGTTGGATTCTATTTGTAAGATAAACCGACAAGCAATTAGGGCAGTTATTGGTTTACCCTCAATTGGTAGTAGACCTGATAAGAAAAAGAAGCTTCCCAACAAAATGGTGACAAGCCTAACCGAAGCAACATCTGACAATAGATCACGCAGAGTAAATGACATTAAGGACATTAATGTAAGATATGTAAGTATGGTTCTTGGATACAAAGCCACACGTGCTAATAGACTCAATTTTCTTTCCATTCATTGTATTTACAGTGCACATGAAATTATAGACAACAATGTGAATAGTTAAAAGATGACCTTATTGACAACCTGAAAAAGATTAAGGGAGACAAGAAGGGTATTTTCTGCTTTGAAAACCTTCTGGTATATTTGATGTTATATATCACCAAAGAGATCCTGGGTATAGGACATAAAGACTTTGGCTATGATATAATGGTAGGAAAACAACTACAAGAATCTTTTACCGACATGGGAACTGATAGAGATAACAACATAATAGATTACTTTAAAACTTTCCAATTTAAGATGAGAGCTAAGGAAATGATTCCTCAGAGCATAGTTGAGAAATATGACAAGGAAATTTGTTTTATTATTAAAAGAGATGAAACCTGGATGGAAGCAGTAAGCCCTATAACTATTTGGGTTATTGAAATGAGTTATGAGGTTGATCTACATGTTCTGGAAACATATGCAAAAGTACTACTTGATGCACCAAGAGAACAATCTGAAGAATTCTTTGGAAATGCAGAAACCATAGAGAATAAAGTCTCTATGAAAAAAAGGACTAAGAGAAGAGAAAAATACATTAGGGATGCATCTAAGAAGGTAAAAGAAATCAAAGAAAATGTTATGAACCTTAGTGGCATATCGGCTAGTGAGCTTGAAGGACTTCAACCAGAGGCACATATTTCACCAGTTGACACATCTTCTGATAGTGACAGTAGCAAGGTAGCTGAATTTAAAAGAGTGGAAAGGAAGAGAAAACCCTCATTGGTACCCTCTCTTTCACCTAAGAAAACAAGAACATTAAGGAAGAAACAACGGGCATTTAGGAAACTGAAGAAGAAACTCACACCTAAGAAGAAACACACCAGTTAGCGCTTCATTGAATGATTTACTGAATGAAATAACAGAGGAAGGTAATTTGTCTAATCTGAATAACTAGTATACTTCTTCAAATGATACTGACAGAAAAACCATTGAGGAAATAATTATTCTACACTTGGACATTTATAAGAAATTTTTCATTGAATTTGTTGAGGGGGTACCAAATGATCTCTACATGAGACTAGAAGCTAAAAGGCTATCAGTGATGGAATTGGATGAGAAATTGAAAGTTGAGGCACTCTTGGCAGTTCACCCAGTTAACTCCAAAGAAGAAATTGATGAACTAATTTCTGAGGCTAACCAATCAGTATTTTCTAGTGGACACCAGCAAGTGAGCCTGATGGCTGGAAGAGTGAAGGAAATTGCAGATGAAACAATGGATGATTGCGATATATTCTTTGTGAAGAAAGAAAAACAAGAAGAAATGAACAAACCTAAGAAGAAATTTAAGGTTTATCTAAAGGACAAGGGTAAAGGAAAATTTGGTGGAGTTCCAAATATTAAGATTACTAACAATCTTCCACCGCCACCTTTGGATACAACATCGGTACACTTAGAAGATCCACTAGTTACTGGCATTGAAGGAATAAGACATGATGATACTAATCCTAAATCGGAGATAATTTTTACAATGAATGTGGATACTCAAGAGGTAAAAATTGTTGTGGATAAGGATAATTCAAAGGTTAAGGCAGATAGTGTTGACAATAGCAACATAATAGAGGAACTGACACAAACTATTGAAACTGAGACATCAACACAAATAGAGCAACCAACACAGACTAAAAAACCTACTGAAGATAAAGGTACTAGCATAGGGCCACCAGAGACTGAGAAACCTTTAAAGGTTGAGATGCAAACACAAACTAATCTACCAGAAGAAAATGCAAGAAAAATGGATACATCTGATGGAAGCAAAGAAGTAATAAATATGATTGGTCAGACATCCGACACATCTATAGGTGAATTGAGACCTACCAATATTATAGAGGTACTTTTGGATTCAATTAAGTAGATAACAGATTGCAATGCATTGACCTACAAGGCAATTGACAACACATTACCTATTCTTAAGTTGATTGCACCAAATTGTAACATAGATCACATTAAGGATTCTTTAGGTAAATTGGACACAATATCCAAATTTATTTCTAATAATGTAATAACCATTGATAAGGTGAATGAGGACACAATTAAGGAGAGAGTTGAAAAAGAGAAAAACACATTCTTTGAAGACACTATAAAGAAGGGTACATAGCACTTGAATACATTATTACTAGTACTTAACTCTACAATTCTGGAGTACAAGGATCTATATAGGAAAACATGCAAACCTCACCTTTTGATAGAGGACATAGATGAGGAGATCAGAAAAAAATAGAAAGAAATTGATGACATAGCTGATAATATAATTGGTTCATCTGGACAGATATCAGATTTTGAGCAGGAAATAGCAGTTTTTGAGGAGAAGTTAGAGAAACTTGAGAAACAGAAGGCAAGGATAAGGTCAAATGCTCGGGAACTTAAAAATAAACTTGGTCCTAAGCTGGACAACCTTATCACTTAGAGAATTAAAATATCTAAGGCATTAGTTCAAGGAGAGTGATCACCAGAAAAAAACATGCATTATCACACCAACACAATCCAACAGACTGAGGCAACTTTGAATGATAGCAAAAGGTTTATGCATACTCTGAATTTAGTTTCGGCAGATATTTTTTAGATTGTAACCAACCAGTTACAAACTTTGAGGGGAAATTTTTGCACTTGTTTGATTATTTTTGACAACCTTTGTCATTGATGTCAAAGGGGGAATAGTGGAGACAAAAATACTTATACAGAGGAGATCACTTGCTCAGGGGGAGCACATCTTTTTGGAATCTTTTTGGACTTCAGTTTTTGGAAACAATTTTTGGATTTTTCTCATGAGTGTTACCATCAATGCCAAAGGGGGAGATTGTTGGCATTCTATACTATTATGAGAATAGTTGATATTGTCATTGATGGAAACCAACTGGCAACCAATCGACAGATACCAACACTTGCAATAGACTTCTGAATACACTGACAGGCACTTCACCGACATCGGCAACAATGCATACTAGCAATTAGGCTGACATGGAATAAACTTTTGTTTATTGTTTTGTAATTTAATTATCTTTTGTAAAAACCAACATGGTACATTGTAATAGACTCATATATGTATGATATCTTATAGGTCATTTGTGTAAGTAGATGAATGAGAAGTATAAGGCAATTTTGTATAAGGTGATATAGTTGACAACGAAGGTTTTGGTTATTGACTAAGCTTAAACCGGTACTGAACTTGGCAAGAGAGATATTTTTTTAAAGAAGTACATTATATTGGATTTTGATAATATATTTTTTAGTCAATGTGACTCTTTATTGAGTAGTGACCTCTAGGTTGTTGGCCTCCCTGCATGTGCAGGCCCCTATTGTAAGTAGTATTTATTCATTGGCCAGTGAGTAAATATTCTGGGTCACAAATCCCACCGAGGTTTTTCCTGTTGTCTTCAAAATCTGATTCACTTCAACATCCTTATAATAAGATGATTAAACTCTATGCAAGAGAGATGTTAAGGGGAAGGAAACTCTTAGGACAACATATGACAAGATTTGATTTAACATTCTACACTTCAGACTTACTCAGAGTCTAGGCGGGTATACCTTTGTGAAATAAATTCACACTTTCAAAAGATAAATCCACAACCAACCAGTCAAGAAAAACAGTGGATCTAATCACCTTGAAACTGACTGAAACAAAGGAATGAAAATTATACTCATATTCAGTATTTTGATCTACAAGACATGCAATGGACAACCTTGATCTATACCAGTGCCTTATCCAAGGTCACAGAGTCATCAGAATTCAAACAATACTCCCCAAATAGACGATCTCTACACATCCCATTGGCTCGGCTTCTGTTAATCCTTATATATGCCTAACATACACGAGAATTTATGCACACCAAATCAAACTATGCTCATCAAGATTCAAGATGTCTCACAAGTAATTTACCAGTAGAAGTGATCCCCGCATATTTAATTTCCCTCCTAAAGAGAAAATCTAGCAAACACATATACTGAAAGTTGCCTTATAGCCCCTATTCAAACAAAATAACCCTGGATTATTCAGTATGAAACAGTAAATAATGCAAACACATTTGAAGATGACACAAAGCTTTACTCAAAATTGATGGTCTGTATATTGATATTATCTTCAAGAAAGTATTACAAAAACTTTTGAATATTCTCCATTAAACTTAGAAAAGCTCAGATAAATTTCTACAGTGTTTTCTTACAATTCTTTGCGATCTATTTTTCACTAGTCCTAGTATCCATTTATAACAATATGGATGCACAAAGCTTTGGACTTTCCTAGGAGAATTTGTTACAATCATTGCTTCTCAAGAAGAAGTTACAAAACCTTTTGCAAAAATAGTTACAAGTCCTTTTCGACCTCTGTAGCTTCTTCAACTTCCTATCTGGTTACAACCTCTTCTAACTGTTCAAGAGTGCCCTCTAACTGCTCTGCATTCTGGATGGCATATTTCATTATCCATTCATTGTACACATCATCAGTTGGCCATGTGAAATCAATCACTTTTGTCTTAGCCTTGGTCAACCTTTTCCAGGAATTTCTCATTTTATTAACCTCTGAATTGAGAAAACCATAATGAGACTTGATTTTCGCTATCTCCTAAATTGTCACAACAAAGAAGGAAGCATCATCTAGATCAATAATGCCTTTAATCCTAGTGACAATTTGGCCTCTAATTCCTTAAGCCACACTTGTTTGTCCTTCAGTTGATCTCGGTTGGCAAAAACTCCTAGGAGCAACTCAAAAACCTGATTAGTATATTCCTTTTTGTACAAGTTAATTTTCCTATCAGCATTATCCACCCCTTCTGCTAGTTTCACTAGATCCTTGGTGGTATCACAAGTGGATTGGATGATAGGATTGGCCCCTGCCTTATCATAAGAGGCACAAATAGACTACAAGTTTGGCTCTCTAGGCCTCCATTTGTCAAAAATAGGTATCAAAATGGCTTTATCTCCATTGAGCTCATTCCTCATTTCCAAAATCTTTCTTATATTACTATATAGTAATGAGGCACTCATTGTATATGCAAAACTTGAAATAGTAGCCCTTACTCTCTCCTCATATTTCTTTGCATACAAGGCCTGAGCCTATTTTAAATTCTCTAGCTCTTGAGTAGTAATCTCAATCATTTGAGAGCTGGAAGGTGTTGGAGATGGTGGGAACTCAATGATGGGGCTGGTAGGTGGAGGTCTTGCAAGAGAAGAGGAGATCATCAGTGTTGAAGACTCACCTTGATGGTACTGTCCTATCAACTAGCTTTGCAGCTTAGCAATGATGCTATCTCTACCTCTTACCTCTTCCTTAAGACTATTATAGGCCTTCAGAATTGTCTCCAGCTTGACTTGGATGTCTGCTTTCTCCTTGGCCTCCTTTTCTACTACTGCAACACTAAATTTTGTAGTTTCTAACATAGTACTAGCAGCTTCTACCACCCCTGTGTTCTGCACTCTCTTCACTATCATTCCACCAAGGTAACTTGACCCTGGGGTATCTTTGCTTCTCTTACTCTCATCTCTCTTGAGAGACCACATGACTAGTGCAGCATTATCCTTGCTGAAAGTGATTCCCTCCATGGGCTTGGTTTCTTTCCTTACTACCTCTAGAACCAGGGCATCTGCTATGTCCCACTCAGGGAGAATAATCACTCTAGCTTGTGCCACCATGTCTCTTCCTTGCTCAAGAGTGATGGTTTTAAATTCTTCCAGTATTTCCTATTTTATTTCTTCTTCTACTCGAGCTAGATCTTTGCTAGGCTATTCACCTTTTCTTTTCTCGCATCTTGCAATGTATTTATCTATATTTTGTTTCCATACAAACTACATAAATGCTCCTGAGGTAACAAAATTATTTCTAGCCAAAAAGTCATCACTGGCTTGGTTTACCTAAGGATCCAACTCCTGGCCTTTGAGTTCAATGGTAGTGATGTTCATTTCAGTAGCAAGGGGTTCTTCTGGCATACCCTCCTCTACTTCATCATATGTATAGGCAATTTCTCCTAGACTGCCTAATTGTAGAAGTTGTTCAGCTGTTGCTTGCTCATCTCCTATGTGGATAAGGGATTGGGATGGAGAGTACAAAGGTGTATCAGATTGTACTTCTTTCCCTAGTATCTGCTTCTTTGGGCTCTCTTGGATGTCAATGACATCTTGTATCTTCCTGTTTCGTTTGGAGGTAGGGGGCTCCCCTGTTGTAGGCATCAACATACTATAACTAGTTTTCTTGTGCAGGGTGTACTCACCAAGAGTGATTGCTTTGGTGGAGGCAGACCTACTTAGAATCATTCTTTCCTTTTCAGGGTTGCTTTTAATCACAGCTTCCCTCTTCTCCTTCAGGGTCTGCATCACATCCTCAAAGCAAACAATTAAAAACTTTATTTTTTCCTCTAGAGGGAAAAAGCTAGACAATGGGTCATAGCTGGGATCAAACTGATGCACAAAGTCTAAGGTTTTCTTATAAGCCACCCATTTCTCCTTCCTTGGTTCCTGCTCATCCAAATCAAATTCATTTCTAATGAGGTCTTCAAGAAACTAAAATTGATGGGGTCTACCTCTGCACGTTGCTCTCTTTCTAAACATGTTATTAAAGAAGTCTTCTGGATCGGCACACCTGGATATTGCGGTTGATAAATGAGAAGGTTTGAGAAAATCCTCAAAACAATTCCAACCTCCCTTAGTTATTACAAATTGGTGGGCTATGGTAACCATAGGGAAAATAGTCCCTTTACCCCTGCCTGTCCATTTTGCCTCGTGTACACTACCAATTTGTCTAAGGACTTATGCAATTCCCACTTTGAGAGGGAGCTGATAGGGAAACAAGAATGGAGTGCCTCTGAAACCAAAAACTCTGAAAACTATTGAGACTGGGTATAAATAAATGTCACCCCAATTGTGAACAATCTTTATGCTCTCTGCAAATTCTTTTGGTCTATTGAATTCCAAAAGAACCTTCGAGATTCTTGGGTTCTCTGAGCAGAGGAGAGTCCTAATCTTAGATGCAAAATATTTATCAAACATCAAGAAATTGGCATCCTCTGTATCCCATGATAAGACAGTACTCCATAGTTGCACTGGCATCTTTTCTCCTTCCTTCTCTTTGATAAGGTCCAGTCCACTAGCAAAGTAATCACCTCCTTTGAACAAAAATAGATGCATCAGGAGTGAGTACCATCCGAAAGGCCTATCCACCTTTCCATTCTTTATTCCTAGTAACCCTCCATGGATAGCATCAACAAAGAAAGAAGCATAATCAAATGTTACTGCAAGGGAAGGATTTAAAATTTGACCAATCATTAACAAGTAGTGATTGGGCATATTCACTTCAGCATCTTCTCCCAAAACTTGGCAAAGTGACCAATACATTCCCTTAGCTCCAAGGGTGAACAAATTTAATGAGAAGAGCTCTTCTACATTGGGTCCTACAATAGTCAACCCGCCTATCTTCACAAAAAAATCCTTAAGAGGCCCACTCCTAAGATGATTCCTCTGTGCACTGTATACTTGAGCTAATGATTTGAAATTTATGGGTTCAAGAAATTTTGTAAACTCATTTAGCCCAAAAGCACTTTTGAACTCTTCAGTATTAATCTGAATAAGGTCTTTTCCATTTATATCCCGAATGCTTCTTGTGACTAGATCATAATTAAGTGCAATTTGGGTCAACAGATCCATATCCATAAATACCCCTGGGACTACCAACTTCCCTACATCTAATTCCCAGATGCTATTTTGTGGGGCCAGAGAATTCCTCATTCCAAATCCAACCTTGAATAACTCCAACCTAGACAATCCGACCTGTGGATCTCTCAACCAGTTACCCTTGTCATATAGCCCTTCTCCTATTTTCAAACAAGGAGCTCTAGGCACTAATTCTTTTGCCTTCGATGCCTGATTAGTTGACAACGTCAACTGCTCAAGAAAATCATCACAAATGGCTCTTTCCAGATAATTGACTTTCCTAGAAAATTCTCTCTTAGGTGCTATTTTGAAAATGTAAGAAATCAAAATACTGCCCCCAAATGGTTCTATGACAAATCAATATCTTATTTAAAGCACACCACAAAGAAATTGCTACACGAAAATACAAGAAAACCTATTTTTAGCTTGAGTGAATTTGCTCTGCAACTAAATTGACTTGCTTTGTATTTGAAGAAAATGGCTCTATATCTGCTCCTCTACAATAATTCTTTAGAAAGATACCTTCATCTGGTTGATAGGAAATCATATATATTACCCAAGCTCTTAACTGCAACATTGATTCCACATGCTTCGGCTATCCCTTCAGAATTGAATTCATGAGAGAATTCGTATTTTCGCTCCAACGGACCATTTGATTCCTGCAATTCTTTCCTCTCATTCTTTTGCAACTTCCCGAAGAATAAACTTTAGGCAATTTTATCCTGTGAAATAGCACCAACCGTCCGATCAAAAGAAACATGATTGACCGTTATACTGACTTAACAGCCTTGCCTCCACACTGGGCCCCACCTTCTTTTCGTCGTTTCATAGACTTTATCTTTTGAGCACTTCTCCTTGGCAAAATAGGGTCGGGCGTTAGATAGAACTCTAACTGCTTAGTGTTTAACTTTAACCGAAACCGTCAACATCTTTTCTAACCACGCCTTTACTTTGACTGCTAGTGGTTTTTCGCTATTCCATGAAGCTTAAACATCTAACAACTTCAGGTTGCAAAACAGCGTGAAGTGTTGGATCAATTCGGAGATGACCATCCTTTAAGGAAAACCTTTATGCTTGCTTTACTTACACCACCTTTTCATTGGCTATTGGTTACCACATGGCACTCAACCATTGGCTTTGGAAAACCCTTTGCATTTAATTCAACGTCAGCAACATGTCTCTCCTTTATACCATTGGTTTCACCTTGGTGGGTCCTCAACTTCTTCTAAAACCACGTGTCTATGGACACATCACCATCTATCATGACACCTGGACGAACCCTTTTTACTTTCGCTATTTTGTGAAGAATATCCTTCAAGCATCTCGCAACCACAAAATAGCGTCGGCCGTTGGATCAAAACAAAGTCAATCCTCCTTTAACCCTATGCTTTATCTTCCTTTGGGAACGAAAAACCTTTTTGCCGTTTCGCAGGGTATAAAGCACGAGCATCTTATCTTTGTTAAATCACGTGGGCCGTCAGATCATTTTCTACTTGTTTGGTGCTTAACCATCTGAACAGACTTTAGCAGACGTGGGCCCTCCGACTCAACCTCAAACACCTGGCATCTAGTCACTTTCAGAGTTGACATGTCAGTCTTTCATTTGCTGAGAGAAAACACTGGGTTCCAATTAATTCTTACCACCTGCATCTACTAGGTCACTTCTTATCCAGCGGCATGACTCACCTCTGGGACCCACCTTTTAACTCTTAGACTCGGCTTGCTGACTATTGTAGCTTCTGCCACGTGCCACCATCTTACTCGCCCTCTCCCTTAGCTGGACCATCTACTTGGAATGCCATGTCATTTCACAACTTTGCAAAAGATAGCTATCAAGCATTTTCATCCTGCAAAATAGCGCAAACCGTAAGATCAAATGGGACTTGATCACCTTTTAGTCACTTAGAAAATCCTCGCATGCAGGGTCCCACCAAAAGCTTTTACCATTTCATGAAAGGTGTTTTGCTTGTAGGTTTAGGCTGTAAAATAACACCAGCCGTTTGATCTTGGACAAGATAAAACCTCTTTAGACCGGACCAAAATCGCCATTTAGAACGCAAAGCCTTTTTGCAACTTCATGTGTTTTAAACCACATGCATCTTCACCTAGTGAAATAGCAAAAACCATAGATCCACCTGAGAGATGCACACCACTTACTGGGCCCGACAACATTAGGAGGAAAATACATAAGGCATAAATTTTATGATTAATTCATATGACTGCCTAGGCAAATGACAAGGGGGGACACTCCCTACGACCCTAGGACGCATTACTTAAGTGGATAAAGTAACGAAGGAATAGAAACCAGAGGGTTTTTTATCAGAAATTAAGCGATTTAAAATCAAAAACCCTAAACCCTTAAGACCCAACACAGACCTGAAGCAATTGATAATGTGTCTTACTCAAAATTTCAAGATCATAGCCAATTATGGGAAAGGAAAACCCATTTTTTAAATAGTGATAACAACGGCTCTGACTGGGGATGGTTGATCACAAGGTCAACACAAGAAAACTTAGAAACTCTGGAGAAACAGACCAAAACACAAACCCAAACAGAAAAATAGGAAGGAAACAAAATATGTACAAACAAAGGACCTACTGTGCATGGACATCAAGAGAAATAATATTTCAGGAATTGTCCATGCACTGGAAATTCCTATACTTCATCATTCATATTCTTCACAAAGTCTGAATCCTTACCATTTAAGTCACAGACCACAAAAGGGCCAATCCATAATGATTCAAATTTTTTATGTTTTCCCTTGTCTTGTCCTTTTGCATTCCATTGAAGAACCATGTCATCAATTTGAAACTTCCGTAATAATGTTCTTTTATCAAAAAGGTATTTGGATTGCAATTGGATCCTCTGATTTCTTTTGCGAGCTAAAGCTTTGAGCTCTTCCACCTCCACAATTTGGATCATTCTGTCTTCCATAGGTTCAGAAAGCTCCATATTCTCATCTCGCAAGAACTTGTAAACTGGAAGAAGGTTATTCACTGGTAATCTGACCTGAGAACCATAGACCAGTTTAAAAGGGGACATTCCAATAGCCTTTTTAACTATTATTCTATCTGCCCATAGAGCTAACTTCAATTTCTGATCCCAAGATCTTTTATTTTCTTTCAGGATTTTCTTGGTGATAGTCAGAAGGTTTTTATTGCTGGATTCTGCTTGTCCATTCCCCTAAGGGTGATAAGGTGAAGAGTAAGACATGAGTATTCCATGACTGGTACAAAAGCCTATGAACTCTTCTGATCTGAAACACATGGCATTATCCATCACCAATTTTGCAGGTACTCCAATTCTGGTTACAATATTATCCATAAGGAAATCAATGACAACCTTACTTGTAGCCCTTCTTGTAGGAATAGCTTCTATCCATTTTGTGAAATAATCAATGGCTACTATGATCCATATGTGACCTCTCCCTGACCTCTCAACAATCTCTCCAATAAAATCAATGCCCCACTAGACAAAAGGAGCTTCTACAGAGATTGGATTTAGGGGTAAGGCTCTTTCATACTTCAACTTGGATGAGAATTTCTAACATGGGTCACATTTCTAAACATATGTATGAGTATCTTTAAATAAAGTGGGCCAATAGTATCTAGCCCAGATTATCTTACCAGCAGTGGTCTTAGCAGAGTAGTGGCCTCCACATACTCCATCAAGCATTTCAATCAATACTTGTTTAGCCTGGAATTCATCCAAACACATTAGTAGTTCTCCATCTCTTTTCCTCCAGAATAGATCACCCTGAATGAGCACATATTTTTGGGACTTGAGTTTCAAAGTTCTTTTCTGATTATGTGTCATTCCTTCTGAGAATGCAGCATCTCTTAAGAATCTGACTATCTCTGAGTACCAAGGTTGCCTTTCAATGCTAGTGACTGAAATATCTCTGACTTCAACATTATGTATTTCAATATTGATAAGATTGGACTCAGTCATGAGTTTAGCCAAACCTAAACCTCTTACCAATTTGGTAATCTTTATTTCCAAGTCAAATTTTTGGATTCTATTAATCCATCTGCATCTTTTCCCTATAACTTCAGACTGGGACAGAATATCCTTAACTGCAGCATGTGGGGCATAGGCAATGATATTTGCATTCACCAGATATGGCCTAAAAGCCTTAACAACTTTAACTAGAGCATAAGCTTGTTTTTCCATGGTCTCATATTTCAATTTTGCTGCCTACAAAGACTTACTATAGAAGGCTATGGGATGTTCATATCCCTCATTGTCTTTTTGTAACAATACTATAGCTACTGTATGATATGAAGTAAAGGAAAAAAGAGAAAAGGGCTTACTGTAATCAGGAGATTTTAACACTAGTGCTTCCTGAATTGCCTTCTTAATTTTAGCAAAAGCCTTTGAGGCCTCTTGATCCCAACAAAATTTGGTATCCTTCTTGAGCAACTTGACAATAGGCTTCACTATCTCTGCAAAGTTTGCAATGAATCTCCTAACAAAATTCACTTTGCCTAGAAAAGATTGAATACCTTTTACATTTTTAGGTTCGGACACCTTATTTATTGCTTCAATTCTTTCAGGGTCTATCCTTACCCCTTCCTTGGAAACAATGTGTCCCAATAGTTTTCCTTTAGTAACACACCAAATTCCAAAGCTTTATTGAACACCTTTTCCAAATGTCCACAATGATCATCAGCCCTTTTGGAGAAATAGGTTAAATCATCTTGATAAACCACCATGATGATATCAATGAATTCTTTGAAGGCTACATCCATGGCTCTCTGAAATGTAGCTCTAGCATCTTTCAATCCGAATGGCATTCTCACATAGACATATGTTCCCCATTGAGTAGTGAAGGTAGTTTTAAACCATTCAGATTCCTTCACTAACACTTGATTGTATCCTGAAAAACCATCCATCATGGATAAAAGGTCACATCCTGTCACTCTCTGTAGCATGGCTTCCATATTTGGGGAAGAGTAGTTATCTTTCAAAGAGGCAACATTTAAATTTTTGAAATATACACACAATCTAATGTCCTCATTCTTCTTTCTTACTGGGACTAGATTAGAGACCCATGAAGAATGCTTTATTGGTTTGATAATCCCTCCTCTCAATTTATTCAACTCTTGCTGCATTTTAGTTTCTAATAGGGGATTGATGGGCCTTTGTTTCTGTCTGAAAGGCTTAGCTTCTGGAAGTAGAGGAACTTCATGCTGAAAAAGGTCATGTCTATATGCCTTTAGGTCTTCATAAGACCAAGCATAAACATGTTTATATTTCTTCAATAAATTAATAAGGTTAGTCCTGACATAAGGGGGTAGTTTCTTTCCAATGTATACTAGCTTAGGGGATGATTCAGTCCCCAGGTTTACCTCCTCTAACTCTTCCAACTTGGTGGTAGACTCCTGATGTAATCGACTGTCATTATAACTGAACATGCTTTCTAGCTCTACCAGCCCTTTAGGTATTTCATTGGTTTCCAACTGGACTAAATCATTTCCAAACACTATTTCCTTATTGTCACCCACCTCCACCAGTGCATTGCAATCAATCTTTTGTCCATCATAATCATCAACACATTGGATGAACCTAAGAATGTCATCATCAGCAGCAAAAAATTGCCAATTGTACACATTGTCAGGGATGGCAGGCCTAGATTTTATCTCCACAGTGGAAATACTAATTAATATTGCATCATCATTCTTCAAGGCAACATTAGATAGGAAATCTACCATAATGTTCTTTGATTGCTCTATCCAATTAATAGAAAATGCATTGAAATGCTCAATAACATCCCAAACTGCATGCTTATATCTCTTTAATCTATCATTCTTGGATGCATATTTGGCTCTCACCTGAGATACAACCAATTCTGAATCCCCTAACACTGTCAATAGATGGATTCCATGCTTCTTTGCAACTTTAAGCCCCAGCAATAGAGCTTCATACTCTACAGTGCTATTTGTGCATTGGAAGGCCAATAAGAATGAATACTTGAAAGTTATACCTGATGGGGATACAAAAAGAACCCCTACTCCAAATCCTTCTTTGGAGCAAGCTCCATCAAAATACATCTGCCATAATCCATACTGTTGTGCTTCTAATTCGACCATAATGGGGTCAGTATTCTTTAGTTGAGGTAAAATTGGTTGAAGTCTAAAGTTGTCAAGATCTACATTAATCATACAATTGAGCATATTAGGGTCTACATTTTCAATTACCCTAGGAGCTCGTGGCTCTCTGTACAATTTTACCTGATTTCCATTGGTTGGAATGGTGGCATAGGATAAGTCCAGTTGAACATTTCCTCCTACTGCTGCTGCCCATTGCCTGGAAAGTAACATACCATAATGGGGTTTGGTATCAGTAACAATAACATCCATTTTATAGGTTGCCTTAGGGAATGCTGCTATTTTTACCTCAACATCTTTCATTGTACCTATCACAGGTACTTCCCTATTATCCATGGCATAGCATTTCCCATACACAGTGGTTACTGACAATCCTAATTCTTTCATAACACCATAGGGAATTACATTAGCAGCAGCTCCTAAATCTATCATGCAGTTTTTAATCAATTGGTTATTTACTAACAAAGTAACATAGAAAGAGTCTACCTGTGAAGGCTCTTGAGTGATAGTGGTTCCAACATAAACCTCTAAGGTTTGGAACTCTTGATCCTTTCCAATTCTAGCTGAACCGGTGGGTAAGATTGTGTTACTATCAGATATACTAGAAAATAAAGACAAGGTTGCATCCCTATGTTCTTTAATCTTCAGTAGTTCTACTAATGGAATAGTGACCTTCATTTGAGTAAGAGCTTGAGCCATGTCAAATGTAGAACTATTGCTTGTTTCAATATTAGCTCTAGCTCTTTCTGTCTTGAGCTGACTTGTCTTTTTCACTATGGCAGCTCCTTGTATGTCACCAGTATCTATACTCTTTGGTGCATCTTTGACCTATTCCTTCTTTTCTTGACCTATCTTAAGAACAGTAGTAGCACTACCTGTTGACCCCTTTTGGGTGATCTCTTTTATGAGCATGGAACCAAGTTCACCCTAATCAGTGTCCTTCTTGGTGCTTCTCAAGTTATAGTTGTGTTTTGCTTTGGCAATGGCAGCTTTAGTGAGATTTTTGACTTCTTTCTCACTAGGCCTTCTAAGATGAACCTCTTCATCCTCAATTGTTACCGCATTCAATGTAGGATGCCAATCTAAGGTTAGTTGTCCTTGAACAAACCTTTCATTATCTAATACATCATTGTATTCACTTTGTATAGACTTCTCATCAGTTTCTATGATGGTTTCAAACATATTGATGTCAAGCTCAGTTTCTTGTCTCATAGATTCTTCAAGAACCTGAGCCACTGCACACTGATGAGGAGAATGTGGTCCATCACAAGCAATACACTAGGGAGTGTTTTCTATATTATGGACAGTTTTCCCTTTCAAGGGATCTGGAGTGTCCTGATTTTGGGCAATTTTGGGCTTCTCATTTTGAGGTTTGCCATCTTTCCAGTTGGTATTAGATGGCATGTCATGCAATCTAGGGGGTCTATCTTGCCATTTATAATGAGGCTTGTCATTTTTGTTTACCTTGGCAGTCAAATCCTTCATTGCAATAACCAATTTCTCTATCTTATCATCCTCCTTAGCAACTTTATTAGGTTGTTGTTTTGTTTCCTGCCATAATCTACCATTTGTTCTTCTTCCTAACTTCTCGGATGCTTTTCTATTACTTTCTACATTTATGGGAATTCTAAAAGCATCTCTCAAGTTATGTGGATTCTTATCTCTTAGGATATAGGCCATTTTAGAATCAAATGCATTATAATAAGTATTTAAACACATGTTATCATCTAATCCCATCACTTGATACAATCTGTGCATGGCTTTCTGGAATTTGGCATTGAAGTCAGTGACCATTTCATTATCAGACTTTCTGATATTATTGAATTCATTGAGCATGAAGCTCACATTAGTCTTGTCAACATACTGCTCTTGAAAACAATTTTTAAAATCCTCCCATGACCCTATGCTATTGACTGGAAGACCTCTGTATCAATCTCTTGCATCATCAACCAGGGATTGGACAAACAGTTTCATGATAACATCCTCATCCACTATCTCATAATTGTTTATTAGGTCCCCAAAAGACTTTAGATGTTCCTCAACACTAATGGCATTGTTCCCAGCAAATTTATGGAGTCTGTCTCTTAACTCAGTAGGAACATGATTGGGATATCCTGGGATCCCATCAAAGAACAATTGTCTATATTGTTCTAGATTGATTGGTCTCCTTTGAAAAGGGGTAATAACATAATTATTTCCCATGTTCATTCTAATCTTTTGAATTGGAGACTGAGATATTTGGGTGTGATGACTATTCATAGGGATTTGACTCACTAATGCTACATTAGCAGGCACTGTAGGTTGAATCTTAACAGGGAGAAGAGAAATTTTTTGAGGATCGGGCTTATTAAGATCTTCTAATGGAAACATGATAGGGGGAGCCTTTAAGTAACTAATTTTTCTTTTTTATTCCTGATTTACTGCTTCCAATTCAGCTTTCTCTAGCTCCATTTGGAGAACCTCCTTTTCTTTCCTCATTCTTTCCATTTCTCTCTCACATGCTAACAACCTATGAGAAACCTCCTCTACAGTTTTAGATTCAATTCCATCATCTACCCATTTCTATTTTCCTTTATTCACATTTGTCCTAGGAAACTATGAATCACTGAGTACTTCCTTACTTGGCTAAACTACTAACGTATATGTTGGCTTAGCCTTGGGGATCGGGATTTCTCTAATCACAGGGCCTTCTTCATCACTTTTTTCCTTCTCTTTTGCCAGTACCTCAAGATCAGCTATTTGTCTAAGAAGCCTATCTCTCTCCATTAATTTAGCTTTAACCTCTTTCTCCCTATTTGCTTCCTTTTGGGCTCTTAGGGAGATTAAATGGTGAACTCTTCTATTCAAGTCTTCAATCTCTTGGGACACTTTATCTTCATCAGGCAAATTTTCTTCAGAGTCTGATACATTGACTTGGTCTATGTCAATCAAACTAATGTTTCCATCTATTGTTCTAGGCACATAGTGTCTAATTGCATTTGAATTGGTCCTATCTCTTGCAGAAACACTAACATGGGATAAATCTTGATTTAAAATAGGTGCATTATCAATATTTCCAAACATTCCTGAATGGAAACCTAATATATCATGTTCTGAATCTCTGGAAGATGAATTAGACTTTGCATAAATATGTCGATTAGGCATCTTACCAGTGTTATTATTCTTTTGTACCCAAACAACATTTGATGGTTCAGGTAACACAGATCTCTTCTGACCTCTTCATGACTGCTCTGGCAAGCCTTCTTGCAAAGTTTCATGAGGATGCTTCTTCATGAATGACCTGGTGTTTTTTCCTCCTTGCATTACGTTTGTTTTCTTTTGAAATGATTTACAATTCGCAAGGACTGGTTCTAATCTGATAGAGTCACCACCCACAAGAATATGGGAATTATGAAAACAGACTATTAGAATAATATGTCAGAATTCCACAAACACAATAGTTTTCTTTACAAATTTAAGCACAAATCTGCGTCTGGATCTTTAATGTGACTTTCCCCAGCAGAGTCACCACTTTTGTTGTCTTCAAAATCTGATTCACTTCAACATCCTTATAATAAGATGATTAAACTCTGTGCAGGAGAGATGTTAAGGGGAAGGAAACTCTTAGGACAACATATGACAAGGTTTGATTTAACCTTCTACACTTCGGACTTACTCAGAGTCCAGGTGGGTATACCTTTGTGAACTAAATTCACACTTTCAAAAGATAAATTCACAACAAACCAGTCCAGAAAACCAGTGGATCTAATCACCTTGAAACTAACTGAAACAAAGGAATGAAAATTATACTCATATTCAGTATTTTGATCTACAAAACATGCAATGGACAACCTTGATCTATACCAGTGCCTTATCCAAGGTCACAGAGTCATCAGAATTCAAACAATACTCCCCAAATAGAAGATCTCTACACATCCCATTAGCTCAGCTTCTGTTAATCCCTATATATGCCTGACATACATGAGAATTTATGCACACCAAATCAAACTATGCTCATCAAGATTCAAGATTTCTCACAAGTAATTTACCAGTAGAAGTGATCCCCGCATATTTAATTTCCCTCCTAAAGAGAAAAGCTAGCAAACACATCTACTGAAAGTTTCCTTACAACCCCTATTCAAACAAAATAACCCTGGATTATTCAGTATGAAATAGTAAATAATTGCAAACACATTTGAAGACGACACAAAGCTTTACTCAAAACCGATGGTCTGTATATTGATATTATCTTCAAGAAAGTATTACAAAAACTTTTGAATATTCTCCATTAAACTTAGAAAAGCTCAAATAAATTTCTATAGTGTTTTCTTACAATTCTTTGTAATCTCTTTTTCACTAGTCCTAGTATCCATTTATAACAATATGGATGCACAAAGCTTTGGACTTTCCTAGGAGAATTTGTTACAATCATTGCTTTTCAAGAAGAAGTTACAAAACCTTTTACAAAAATGGTTACAAGTCCTTTTCGACCTCTGCAGCTTCTTCAACTTGTTGTCTGGTTGCAACCTCTTCTAACTATTCAGGAGCACCCTCTAACTGCTCTGCATCCTAAATGGCATATTTCATTATCCATTCATTGCACACGTCATCAGTTGGCCACGTGAAATCAATCACTTTTATCTTAGCCTTGGTCAACCTTTTCCAAGAATTTCTCATTTTGTTAACCTTTGAATTGAGAAAACAATAATGAGACTTGATTTTCTCTATCTCCTGAATTGTCACAACAAAGAAGGAAGCATTATCTAGATCAATAATGCCTTTAATCCTAGCTGACAATTTGGCCTCTAATTCCTTGAGCCACACTTATTTGTCCTTTAGTTGATCTGGGCTGGCAAAAACTCCTAGGAGGAACTCAAAAACCTGATTAGTATATTCCTTTTTGTACAAGTTAATTTTCCTATCAGCATTATCCACCCCTTTTGCTAGTTTCACTAGATCCTTGGTGGTATCACAAGTGGATTTGATGATAGGATTGGCCCCTGCCTCATCATAAGAGGCACAAATAGACTACAAGTTTGGCTCTCTAGGCCTCCATTTGTCAAAAATAGGTGTCAAAATGGCTTTGTCTCCATTGAGCTCATTCCTCATTTCCAAAATCTTGCTTATATTACTATATAGCAATGAGGCACTCATTGTATCTGCAAAACTTGAAATAGTAGCCCTTACTCTCTCCTCATATTTCTTTGCATACAAGGCCTGAGCCTATTTTAAATTCTCTAGCTCTTGAGGAGTAATCTCAACCACTTGAGAGCTAGAAGGTGTTGGAGATGGTGGGAACTCAATGATGGGGCTAGTAGGTGGAGGTCTTGTAGGAGAAGAGGATATCATCAGTGTTGAAGACTCACCTTGATGGTACTATCCTGTCAACTAGCTTTGTGGCTTAGTAATGATGCTATCTCTACCTCTTACCTCTTCCTTAAGACTGTTATAGGCCTTTGCGGCTTAGTAGTTTCTAACACAGTACTAGCAGCTTCTACCACCCCTATGTTCTGCACTCTCTTCACTATCATTCCACCAAGGTAACTTGACCCTAGGGTATCTTTTCTTCTCTTACTCTCATCTCTCTTGAGAGACCACATGACTAGTGCAACATTATCCTTGCTAAAAGTGATTCCCTCTGTAGACACCCAAAAATGGTCAATGCTTGCGAGGTCATACTTTAACATTTGCGCATTGCCTCATTTTAGGTTTTTGCGTCGCATTAACATTTCTCCTATGTCACGCATTTGGTCTTTATCATTTGTGAACATCGAGTCATTCTTCTACATTCTTCAATCATCTCGTCTTCAAATTTGGTCTTGTCGACAACATTATCTAGTCATGATTTTGACATCATTTTGGACATCGTCAATCCTAATTAGGGTTTTGTCCTTCTATCAATCTTATCAATCGTATCATAAATCCTTCAGTCTTGTCATTTTAACGATCGATTTGTCATCGATCGTTGTCATGTGCAATCTTGTCATTTTGCGATCGATTTGTCATCGATCATGTTCATTTTCAATCTTGTCATCTTGCAATCCATTTTGTTGTCGATTCTTGTCCCCTTGTCGATTTTGTCATTTTGCGACCGATTTGTCATCATTTCACTATCAATCATTATCTGTCTCAATTGTGTCAATTTGGATCAAATCATGTCAATTGGCGTATTTCTCAATCAAATCATTTATCGCATTGGTCATTTATCAATTCAAAATCATGACATTAATTATCTTCAATCAAGACCTAATTGTCATTCTCGCATTTCTAATTCGTTTTCTAGGGTTTTATGATTTAATCATTTAACCTAATGTGTCATTTCTTCCTTTAGGATTACTAAATTATTTATTAATCCTAAGTTTTCTCATTACAATTAAATATTCATTTAATTGGCTAATTATTCCTCTTTGTGAGTGAATTAATTAATAAATGAAAAATTATTGATTAATTCACTAATTTCTAATTTCCTATTTTCATTATTTTCTAATTTCTTAATTTCTTAATTCTTAAATTCAATTTCCTCCTATTTCTTTCCTAAATTTATGGCAATGACATAGAAATTTGTCATAGAATTTGTCATAAATTGTCATAAAATTCTTGATATAGAAATGTGTCATAGAATTTGTCATAGGAAATGTCATAAAATGTCATAAATTCTTGACATAGAAATTTGTCATGAATTGTCATAATCCTTGCTATTCTTGCTATTCTTGATTTGAATTTCTATTCGAATCACTATCATGCTAATTTGTTCATTTCTCCAATTCTTCTATAAATTGGATGATTTTCTTCAATCAAATCCTTCATGAATCCCTTGAATCTTGAATCTTCATGAGTCCGAATTTCTATCAAACTACCGAACCTTCGTTTCTAGTACTCTTGAGCCTTTTTGCTTTCAATTGTGTGAGCACTTGTAAGTGAGATCCACAAACCCATTGAAGAGGAAAGAACAACAATGGAGCCGCATGGAAGGAGTATTCAACTCTACGTCTGGTTTGCATAATTTTACTCTTGAATGCTTTGTTTTCATACCTCCATTGAATGTGCTTTAGAATTAGGTTCATTTCAATGAGTTTTCTTATGATTGAGCTATCATGTTTAATGTTTTGATTGATCTACTTGTCTTTGATGATTCCTAATTTCTACGCTACATTTTTCCTCCATTAGTCCATCACCCCTCAAGGTGTGTGCCAATGTCGATCTTGCCTTCATTTCCATCCACTAAAGCCCATTTCTTCCAATACCCTATCCATTATCCAATGCGTATTTTTCATCCTTCGATCCCTTTGATCCCATCCTTTGCATAAATCCTCGCCTTAGTTTCATCTTATTTTCCATGTCCTCATCCTACCAACATCTTTGAGCATACTTTCAAAGGTCATGGTCCATTTTTTTCTCAAGGCTACTATCCAAACAAAAAGACACTTGAGTCCTTCCTCCATCCCTATCATGTATGTGTCCGTCTTCTATTGAAAAAGCTCAAAAATACAAAAAAATGAAAAAAAAAGAGAAAAGAAAAGAAAAAAGTAAAGCAAAAATAATTCGTCCACTGGTGAAAACCTGGCAAATAGGTGCCTTGGGCAAGTACCATGATGAAAACCTAGCAAACAGGCGTCATGTGTAATCTATGAACTTCTTGCACACCACACTTGGGGGCAGATTTCCTCCTTCATATCCTATTGCCCGTCATTATCCTATCATACTATGTCATTACCCTTCATATCCTATTGTCCCTCATGTCCAGTTTCCCTTTCCACCTTTGATCTTGACAAGGCCGAGAATCATCATGAGCATCACGCATCTTGTTTGCAGCTTTTAGCCTATCATAGCTTTTGGTCATTTATCCATTTGCTTATTATACCCTTTCATCCATATTCCCTATCTTATTGCAACCTTTAGTCCATGTCCCTTATCCATTCTTGGTCTTTCTTATCCTATCCATATCTTATCACTATCCATACACTCATTTTCATTCCTTGATCTTGATCTGACATAAGGACGTAAAATTTAAACATGGTTTCAAAAATCTCTTGACATGTCCCTCATGCCATGTTCCTGCTTTACATCGTCATATCCAGTCTCTTGTCCCATCACACAATAGCTCTTGGAAATTGCATTTGCGTTGTCTCCATAATAAAAGGCCTTTGTCTTCCCTCTATCCACCATCATTTCAGCAAGCCTATTTATTCACCTGTCATATTCCTTGCCTTGCTAGACACTGGGGGCAAAAAATCCATAAAAATCCAATAATGTCCTGAAAAAAATCATAAAAATTGAAAAAAAGTCCTGAAAAAAGTCATAAAAATTGAAAAAAGTCCTGAAAAAAATCCATACAAATCCAATAATGTCCTGAAAAAATCATAAAAATTGAAAAAAAGTCCTGAAAAAAGTCATAAAAATTGAAAAATGTCCTAAAAAAAAAAAAATCCAAAAAAATCCAAAAAAATCAAATAATGTCCTGAAATAATCCAAAAAAAAAATCGAATAAAGTCCTCAAAAAATCTCTAAAAATCATATAAAGTCCTGAAAAAATCTCTAAAAATCATATAAAGTCCTGAAGAATGAACACACAAAAAATTGTAAAACTCCAAAAACCAACACAAGCATTTTGCAATAATTATCCCTTTTGTGCATCGACAGATCACTGAGCATTCCTCCAACGACTCGCAATCAAACACTGTACTTTAATGAAATCACGCATTACCAGATGAACTTTTTCAACTCAAACCAAGCATTCAAACTGATCCGAGTTGTCATATCAATCGCACATCAGTATCAAAATCATTTGTCCTTGTCACATTATCATGGGTCTTATACAGGGTGTGGTATACTCGAAACCAGACTGTGTCCTGTCTTAGACGGGGTACTGCATTTCCTGAAACCAGACAGCATGATCGTCCTATCAGCACGTTCAACTTTTGACAATGAAGATCAAGATGTTTGTTTGATTTGCTTGAATTTGTGAATCTTATCTTTTTAATTGATTTATCTTTAGCTTCGATCATGTTCCTATGTTGCTCGATGATGTCACTGAGTGATTTAGAGTGACCGGGATGGTTCATGATCCTTTTCTTTTTTGATTATGATTGTCGTTTGTCTATGCTGTGTCTGGTTTTTTGCAAAAAGGGTTGCATTTCAGATCTGGCCTTCAATGCCATGATGCTACGCATCCATTTTGCTACATAAAATAAAGGTTCTCACCTACAAAGTGCATTACTGAAAGCAAGTTTTTCGTCATCTCTAATTGTCCTCTATCTTATTTCTTCTTACTAACATTTCTTCCGTCCGGTCGGATAGTCAGTTCGGTCTAGTGCTCCGATATCCAAAAACCTATGTTGCGTCCTGCATCCATTTGGTTAGTACATTTGCATTCCATCACGTATATTCCATCAAGCATTTTATCCATTTCATTTCATAAATACATCAAAAATCAATAAAAAAGACATCCATACATGTTCATACACCAATACATAAGTCATACATACATGCAAATAAAACACAAGTCATAACATATAGCATCCCATCATATCGATGCATTTCGTATCACATATCATAATAATATCGGAGTACAAAATCGGACTATCTGTCCTAAGTATGGCCCGCAGGCTGATTACAACATGTCAACCTACATAATGTCCATTGTCAATCATAAGGAGTACGTGCCTCTGTCACTGGGTGCTCCCTCTGTCCTCCTCATCCCCACAATGTCCCGCAAACGCGTCAAATTCATGAAATTGAAAACATGGGTTTTCGAGATACATAGCACTGCTCCTGCATCCTCCGGTCGTCTGAATGTGCGTACACGTTCTCCAAGGTGATCCGTCGTTGGAATGTTCACCATCTATCTGCAAGTTTCCTTGTCCAGAGCAACAAATCCTCCTCTTTAGCTAGTGCAAATGAGTCATTTTCACCCTCTTGGTCCCATTTATAGCTCTTTGGCATTGCATAGATGGACGTGTGTCTTCTCCATCTTATGTTGGTCGCGGTCTTGTGCACCTTAAATTGCTTGTCCTTCATGCATCTGATATCTGATTTTTAGTCCGTTCGATCCTATCATTTTTTATCGATCAATTGGCCTCTTTTCCGCATGTTTCCGGCCAATTCCTCGAGGGGGCATGCATATGTCATTATTATTGTCTGGGGCATTTTCATTATTGTTCTTTGAAACAACGCTTAAAATCGCATTGTCTCAAAGAGGGGCAAAATGTAGACACCCAAAAATGGTCAAATGCTTGCGAGGTCATACTTTAACATTTGCGCATTGCCTCATTTTAGGTTTTTGCGTCGCATTAACATTTCTCCTATGTCACGCACTTGGTCTTTATCATTTGCGAACATCGAGTCATTCTTCTATATTCTTCAATTATCTCGTCCTCAAATTTGGTCTTGTCGACAACATTATCCAGTCATGATTTTGATCGATTTTATCTTGTTGCATCAATGTGCGTCCTAATTTCTCATCATTTTGGACATCATCAATCCTAATTAGGGTTTTGTCCTCTTTTCAATCTTATCATCTGGCGATCAGTTTATCAATCTTGTCGTTTTACGATCGATTTGTCATCGATCGTGGTCATTGTTCGATCTTGTTATTTTCCGGTCGATTTGTCATCGATCGTGGTCATTTTCAATCTTGTCGTTTTGCAATCTATTTGTCATCGATTCTTGTCCTCTTGTCGATCTTGTCATTTTGCGATCATTTCGCTATCAATCATTTTCTGTCTCAATAATGTCAATTTGGATCAATTAGTCATTGTTCCTCATCAATTGGCACATTTATCAAATCATTTATCACATTGGTCATTTATCAATCCAAAATCAAATCATCACATTAATTATCTTTCATCAAGACCTAATTCATCTCTTTAGGGTTTTATGATTTATTCATTTAACCTAATTTGTCATTTCTTCCTCTAGGATTACTAAATTATTTATTAATCCTAAGTCCTCTCTTTACAATTAAATCTTTATTTAATTGGCTAATTATTCCTCTTTGTGAGTGAATTAATTAATAAATGAAAAATTATTGATTAATTCACTAAATCCTAATTTCCATCAATTTCTATTTTCTAATTTTCATCAATTTCATTTTCCTAATTTTCTTAATTCTTAAATTCAATTTTCTCCTATTTCTTTCCTAAATTTATGGCAATGACATAGAAATTTGTCATAAAATGTCATAAATTGTCATAACATTCTTGACATAGAAATGTGTCATAGAATTTGTCATAAAATGTCATAAATTCTTGACATAGCAATTTGTCATAAAATCTGTCATAAGCCTCTTTGCATAGCAATATGTCATAACTTTGCTATTATTGATTTGAATTTCTATTCAAATCTCTTTCATGCTAATTTGCTCATTTATCCAATTCTTCTATAAATTGGATGATTTTCTTCAATCAATCCCTTAATTAATCCTTAATAACCCTTGATCCTTGAATCTTGAATCTTCACAAATCCCGAATTTCAATCAAAACTACCAAACTTTCGTTTCTAGTACTCTTGAGCTTTTTGCTTTCAATTGTGTATGCACTTGTAGGTGAGATCCACAAACCTATTGAAGAGGAAAGAATAACAATGGAGCCGCATGGAAGAAGTATTCAACTCTACGTCTGGTTTGCATAATTTTACTCTTGAATGCTTTGTTTTCATACCTCCATTGAATGTGCTTTAGAATTAGGTTCATTTCAATGAGTTTTCTTATGATTGAGCTATCATGTTTAATGTTTTGATTTGATCTACTTATCTTGTGATGATTCCTAATTTCTACGCTACACCCTCCATGGGCTTGGTTTCTTTCCTTACTGCCTCTAGAACCAGGGCACCTGCTATGTCCCACTCAGGGAGAATAATCACTCTAGCTTGTGCCACCATGTCTCTTCCTTGCTCAAGAGTGATGGTCTTATATTCTTCCATCATTTCCTATTTTATTTCTTCCTCTACTCAAGCTGGATCTTTGCTCGGCTGGTCACCTTTTCTTTTCTCACATCTTAAATTGTATTTATCTATATTTTGTTTCCATACAAACTGCATAAATGCTCCTAAGGTAACAAAATTATTGTTAGCCAAAAAGTCATCACTGGCTTGCTTTATCTTAGGATCCAACTCCTGGCCTTTGAGTTCAGTGGTAGTGATGTTCATTTTAGTAGCGAGGGGTTCTTCTGGCATACCCTCGTCTACTTAATCATATGTATAGACAATTTTTCCTAGACTGCATAATTATAGAAGTTGATCAGCTACTGCTTGCTCATCTCCTATGTGGATAGGGGATTGGGATGGAGAGTACAAAGGTGTATCAGATTGTACTCCTTTCCCTACTCTCTACTTCTTTGGGCTCTCTTGGATGTCAATGACATCTTGTATCTTCCTCTTTCCTTTGGAGGTAGAGGGCTCCCCTATTGTAGGCATCAACATAGTATAACTAATTTTTCATGTGCAGGGTGTAGTCACCAGTAGGGATTGCTTTGGTGGAGGCAGGCCTACTTAGAATCATTCTTGCAGGGTCACTTTTAATTAAAAACTTTAAATAGAATCATTCTTTCCTTTTCAGGTTCACTTTAAATAGAATCATTCTTTCCTTTTCAGGGTTGCTTTTAATCACAGCTTCCCTCTTCTCCTTCAGGGTCTGCATCACATCCTCAAAGCAAATAATTAAAAACATTATTTTTTCCTCTAGAGGGAAAAAGATAGACAATGGGTCATAGCTAGCATCAAACTGATGCACAAAGTCTAAGGATTTCTTATAAGCCACCCATTTCTCCTTCCTCAGTTCCTACTCATCCAAATCAAATTCATTTCTAATGAGGTCTTCAGGAAACTAAAATTGATGGGGTGTACCTCTGCACGTTGCTCTCTTTCTAAACATGCTAGTAAAGAAGTCTTCTAGATTGGCACACCTAGATATTGAAGTTGACAAATGATAAGGTTTGAGAAAATCCTCAAAACAATTCCAACCTCCCTTAGTTATTACAAATTGGTGGGCTATGGTAACCGTAGGGAAAATAGTCCCTTTACACCTGCTTGTCAGTTCTGCCTCTTGTACACTACCAATTTATCTAAGGACTTCTACATTTCCCACTTTGAGAGGGACCTGATAGGGAAACAAGAATAGAGTGCCTCTGAAACCAAAAAATCTGAAAACTATTGAGACTAGGTATAGATAAATGTCACCCCAATTGTGAACAATCTTTATGCTCTCTGCAAATTCTTTTGGTCTAATGAATTTCAAAAGAACCTTGGGGATTATTTGGTTCTCTGTGCAGAGGAGAGTCCTGATCTTGGATGCAAAATATTTATCAAACTTCAAGAAACTGGCATCCTCTCTATCCCATGACAAGACAGTACTCCATAGTTGCATTGGCATCTTTTCTCCTTCCTTCTCTTTGATAAGGTCCAATCCACTAGCAAAGTAATCACCTCCTTTGAACAGAAATAGATGCATCAGGAGTGAGTACCATCTGAAAGGCCTATCCACCTTTCCATTCCTTATTCTTACTAACCCTCCATGGATAGCATCAGCAATGAAAGAAGCATAATCAAATGTTACTGCAAGGGAAGGATTTAAAATCTGAGCAATCATTAACAAGTAGTTATTGGGCATATTCGCTTCAGCATCTTCTCTCAAAACTTGGCAAAGTGACCAATACATTCCCTTATCTCTAAGGGTGAACAAATTTAATGAGAAGGGCTCTTCTATGTTGGGTCCTACAATAGTCAACCCGCCTATCTTCACAAAAAATTCCTTAAGAGGTCCACTCCTAAGATGATTCCTTTGTGCACTGTATACTTGAGCTAATGATTTGAAATTTATGGGTTCAAGAAAATTTGTAAACTCATTTAGCCCAAAAGCACTTCTGAACTCTTTAGTATTAATCTCAATAAAGACTTTTCCATTTATATCTCGAATGCTTCCTATGACTAGATCATAATTAAGTGCAATTTGGGTCAATAGATCCATATCCATAAATACCCCTGGGACTACCAACTTCCCTACATCTAATTCCTAGATGCTATTTTGTGGGGCCGGAGAATTCCTCATTCCAAATCCAACCTTGAATAACCCCAACCCAGACAATTTAACCTGCGGATCTCTCAACCAGTTAACCTTGTCATATAGCCCTTCTCCTATTTTCAAACGAGGAGCTCTAGGCACTAATTCTTTTGCCTTTGATGCCTGATTAGTTGACAATGTCAACTGCTCAAGAAAATCATCACAAATGGCTCTCTCCGGATAATTGACTTTCCTAGAAAATTCTCTCTTAAGTGTCATTTTAAAAATGTAAGAAATCAAAATACTACCCCCAAATAGTTCTGTGACAAATCAATATCCTATTTAAAGCACACCACAAAGAAATTGCTACATGAGAGTACAAGAAAACCTATTTTTAGCTCAAGTGAATTTGCTCTGCAACTAAATTGACTTTCTCTATATTTGAAGAAAATGGCTCTATATCTGCTCCTCTGCAATAATTATTTAGAAAGATACCTTCATCCGGTTGATAGGAAATCATATATAGTACCCAGGCTCTTAAATGCAACATTGATTCCGCATGCTTCAATCATCCCTTCAGAATTGAATTCATGAGAGAATTTGTATTTTTGCTCCAACAGACCATTTGATTCCTGCAATTCTTTCCTTTTCTTCTTTCGCAACTTCACAAAGAATAACCTTCAGGCAATTTCATCCTGTGAAATTGTGCCAACTGTGCGATCAAAAGAAACCTGATCGGTCGTTATACTAACTTAACAACCTTGCCTCCATACTAGGCCCCACCTTCTTTTCGCCATTTTGCAGACTTTATCTTTCGAGCACTTCTCCTTCACAAAATAGCATCGGGTGTTAGATGGAACTCTAACTTCTTGGTGTTTAACTTTAACTGAAACCGTCAACATCTTTTCTGACCGCACCTTTACTTTGACTGCTAGTGGTTTTTCGCTATTTCGCGAAGCTTAAACATCTAACAACTTCAGGTTGCGAAACAGTGTGAAGCATTGGGTCAATTTAGAGATGACCATCCTTTAAGGAAAACCTTTATTCTTGCTTTACTTACACCACCTTTTCATTGGCTACTGGTTACCATGTGGCACTCAACCATTGGCTTTGGAAAAACCTTTGCATTTAATTCAATGTCAGCCACATGTCTCTCCTTTATACCACCGGTTTCACCTTGGTGGGCCCCTAACTTCTTCTAAAACCATGTGTCTATGGACACATCACCATCTATCATGACACTTGGATGAACCCTTTTTACTTTCGCTATTTCGAAAAGCATATCCTTCAAGCATCGGTCGTTGGATCAAAACAAATTCGATCCTCTTTTAACCCTATGCTTTATCTGCCTTTGGGGATGAAAAACATTTTCACCATTTCGCAGGGTATAAAGCATGAGCATCTTATCCTTGCAAAATCATGTGGGCCATTAGATCATTTTCTACTTGTTCGGTGCTTAACCATCTGAACAGACTTTGGCAGATGTGGGCCCTCTGACTCAACCTCGAACACCTAGCATCTAGTCACTTTCAGAGCTGACATGTCAGTCTTTCGTTTGCCAAGAGAAAACACTGGGTTCCAATTAATTCTTACCACTTGCATCTGCCAGGTCACTTCTTATCCCACGACATGACTCACCTCTGGGACCCACCTTTTAACTCTTAGACCCGACTTGCTGACTATTGTAGCTTCTGCCATGTGCCACCATCTTACTCACCCTCTCGACTAGCTGGACCATCTACATGGAATGCCATGTCATTTTGCAACTTTGTGAAAGATAACTGTCGAGCATTTTCATCCTGTGAAATAGCACGAACCGTCAGATCAAATCAAACTTGATCACCTTATAGTCACTTAGAAAATCCTTGCATGGAGGTTCCCACCAAAAGCTTTCACCATTTCGCAAAAGGTATTTCGCTTGCAGGTTCAAGTTGCGAAATAACGCCAGCCGTTGGATCTTGGACAAGATAAGACCTCTTTAGACCGAACCAAAATCGCCCTTTAGAATGCAAAGCCTTTTCGCAACTTTGCGGGTTTTAAACCATGCGCAACTTCTCCTAGCAAAATAACAAAAACCATAGATCCACCTGAGAGATGCATACCACTTACTGGGCCTGACAACATTAGGAGGAAAATACATAAGGAATAAATTTTACGATTAATTCATATGACTGCCTAGGCAAATGACAATGGGGGATACTTCCTACGACCCCAGGACCCATTACTTAAGTGGATAAAGTAACGAAGGAATAGAAACCAGAGGGTTTTTTATCAGACATTAAGCGATTTAAAATCAAAAACCCTAAACCCTTAAGACCCAACACAGACCTGAAGCAATTGATAATGTGTCTTACTCAAAATTTCAAGATCATAGCCAATTATTGGAAAGGAAAACCCATTTTTTAAATAGTGATAACATTTCCCACACTGGGTTTCCTTATTAAATATCTTTTATTATGGTGTGTTTTCTATGCTGTCTCTTTTATTCTTATTTGTTGCATTAATTCTTATTTACCGATACACTATTTTGGGATGCAAAGTTATAAATAAGTATAAATATTCTTCTAACCAGTTAGACACTGATTCATTCCCCCCCTCTCAGTGTCTTTGGGACAATCATTGAGTCTAACAAAAAATGTTGAAGGTTATCATTGGATGAGAGAGTATTGCTGCTAAAGGAGTGAAATCAGTCAATTTTTCATCAAGAAGAAGAAGAAGAAGAGATTTAGTGTGAGGAAGTGTCCACTCCAACTACAATAATAATAACTCTAATTGAAATCTCAATCCGAAGTTTGGACATTCATCTAGTAAAGTTACTATTTTCATGGCTAGTCTTCATTTAGTTATCAATCCAGGGACGTAAAACTTGAAATGGGTATGCATTATATATGCACTAAGCTCCTTCAATGGCTATTTTGCATTGCTGCAGTAACTATCATTATGTAGAGAGGAAAAACAAGAATGGAAATCATAGAAGGCTACATGAAAACTTATAAAAACTATGCTAGAATGATCTAATGTAAACAATAGAAATAACTCTGTTCTGGCTTGGCTGCGGGAACAATCAGTGGATCTATTTCCAGTGGCTGCAGGAACAATCCAGGCATGAACTTCTACTACAACTCAAGGAGAAATAATTTCAATGAACATAAACACAGGATCACTCACCAAGTGGGCCCCCTTGGATGAGTGATATCAAGCTTCTAGAAAAATACTTTTAACAAATTAGAACAACATATTTTTCAATCATTTCTTCTTGAAAATGATTACATGTTCTAAAAGAAAAACTCTAGAATGCTTGCCAAAATTATATGCTCTATTCCTTTCTATCTATCTAACCTCTAAGAAAAAAGAAGAGCTTACTATAAAGAAAAGGTCAACTACAATGGACAACTCAAATCATGCCCAGAAGAAGAGGCAGATGATTGACATATGAAGAAGATAACTAGAACTTGGCTGCAGGAACCATGGATCTAAACTGTACCATAGTCTTTGCACGTCATAGTGATATTTTGTGAATTCAATGCCCACTAGAGTTAAACTCCCATAGTGATATATGGCTGCTCCGGTTATGCTGTATCTTGCGCTCGTTCGGCTCCTCTTTAGTTTGATCTCCAGCTATCTCATACGTGATTCTTCATTCCTTAGGTGTGAAAGGAGAAGATCCATCACGTCATCATTTATTATCTGCACTAAACAAGAACAACATACAAGGGCATGCATACATATTCTACTTAATTAATACATTCATTAACTCACATATAACATTATCCCAAATAATCCACATAATAGGAATAATCTACTTGGTTGCAGGAATAGATTGGCAAAATTCAAACATGATTTCATAAGTTCAGGTTTACACATGGAATACATATAGTCAATTGACAATACTTTACTACCACATTGCAACCCAAAAGATGTCAAAAACCTAAGAGTTTTGATGGTAAAAACATGACAAAGTATCAACTTATCATGCCCCCCAACTTTAAGGGTTTGCTGATCCTACAACAAAAGGAAAATTTTTGATTCTTGTTGTAACCCTTAGATCACCAACAGTGCTCTGGCCTGTCCCCCTTGAAGCCAAGTTCCAATAAAATCCTTTCATTTTTTCTAGCCTGGCCCATCTAGATGTTTCTTCTGTGAATACATCATAATTCCACTCTATTGGCTGGCATGCCAAGAGTGGTCACATAAGGATCGGAGGTTGAAAGATCAATGGTAGCCAGTTGTTGGCTTTCTCCCTGCCCAACTGTATGTATCTGGAGGCTCTTTGCATGGCTGCATGAAAATTTTGTAGTGAGTAAGGTTCTCCCTATTTTAAATGTTTTGGTAGATTATTCCAGTACTGAGTTAACTCTTACATTGTAGTTGTCCTTCTAGTTTGAACCAAATGCTTGTATGCTTGATAAACTTCTTCTCTCATTGGAAGCACTATTTTACTAACATCATCTCTTATTAGTAACTTTTGCCAATCATAATAAAGAACCCTTGGTTCTTGTGATTCTCTTCTTAATGGCAATGGATAATCAAGCTCTAATTTTTCATACTCCCTGGCTTGTGGCCCTATGATAATCTCATTTTGGATCCATGACATTAAAGCTCTGATATGGATATCCCTAATATATAATAAAGGATTCCACTCCCTTTCTGAAGGTACAACATAGTTATGTAAATATAATTCACATAGCGAATTTTTCACAGTAGGTGGAGAGGTTTGATAAGCAGAAAAGAATTCTTCAGGTGTTTCTAAGGAAGGATTAAGGTCCCTAACAATGCGGTTTAATTTGTAGTTCAGGTACCACTCTTTCAACTATACAGCATAAATTCTTGGAGGTTCCCTACACTACATCAACTCAGGAACTATACCATAAATTATTTCTACCTTAGCTTCTAATTCGTCAATTCTGTTATCTCTCTTTCCAATCTCTTTTTATTGTTTATCAATAATCCCTTGCAACCTATCCTTCTCTATTTCCCATTGTCTATAAAATGTTAAAGCAATAGATAAAATACTTAGGGATGAAGGAGGTCTTATAGGTACTACCTTAGATCATGAAATTTCTTCAATAAACTCCTCATTCTGAGCTGGCATACCTCCCATATTTTCCTTAGGCTGCTGTAGAACATCTTCAACATTTTCTTGAAATTGCAATGCCACAGAAGCAAGATTTTCCAGTTTATCCTCAACAACATTTTCTTGAATTTCATCCTCCACAGGGCTTCCATCTTCTGAAGTTTCTACTGCTATAACCTCTATTGGATTCCCCACAGATTGATTCTTTTGTGTCCTCCTTCGTGTTCTTCTAACATACACTTTTGGAATGGCTATAGCAGCTTTTATCTTTGTCCTACGCCTCTTGGCTACAGGAGGAATCTGAGCTACCTACGGACGGGTAGTAAATTCTTCCTCTATTTCACCCCTTTCTAACTCTTTTCCCTTTCTTTGCAATACTTGCGAATCTCTTTGAAGAGAAGTAGAGGGTTGTTCTTCAATTGGTTCTGATTCAATATTTTCTTCCATAACAATTGTGGCTCCTTCAACAACGAACAAACCCTGATTTTTAACAGGAGGATTATCTGCAACAGGGGCATCATTAACCCTAAATTTCCATATATCCTCAAATACACCCCATTCCATTTGTGAAACATCTCTCAGGGATCACTGTACAAGTAGCTTAACTAGTCCATGATGGGTAACGAAGTGATTTCCATTCTTTCCTGTCTCCTTAGCACTTGTAGAAATGAGATGGTATAAGAAATTAGGTACATTAACTCACCGGCCATGCTACAGATGGCTAAGTAACTTAAAATAAGGTGAATGTAGGTTTGAATACTTCCCTTCACATGTAATATACTTCATGATATACAAAGCTACTTGAGGCCAATGTGCTAGTAGAGAATCCCTTCTAGTTCCTTGTCTATCCACCATTAAGGGTTCATCAGTGGGAGTTGTGAACTCTACCCTAGCACTCCTTGCATCTTTTTTATTCTGGAAAGAGTTCTCCTTCCTACAGCGACCTTGTTACTTCTGCTATTCTCTATTCTATAGTAATTACCCTCAAACCTTTAACCGTAGCTTCCCCTTCATCAAAGGAATGAATGAATTCTGAAACAATTTCTTCATTGTAATCCTTGATTTTCAAGAAGTAATCCAACCAGCCATGGTTTTAGAAATAATGCTCACAAACACCATCCTGTACCAACCCTTCATGGACCGTTGGCTCATGGCAAATTAGATACTGCCCATCTTTTACTCTAATATTTTTCTCTCTGCAGCTGAACCAGAATATGTGAGAGGATTGCTAAAAATGAAATCTCTTTACATATCTTAATTCTAGTGGCAAAATTTATTATTCACTTGCGTGAAATAATAACATAATCAGCAATGATGGGAAGCATAATAATTTGGGGTACCAAAAAGGACTAATAATTAATCATATTGGGAAATGAACCATAAAGTACCCCCCCAACTTAACCTAGCATGTGTCCACACAAGCTGACAAGATTTCGGGTAGTGGAGGGGATTTAAACAGGATATAATCATAATGAACTAATAAATGCATAATTAAAATAAAATACAATATACACGTACCTGCAATTGCATGAAAATGAAGGCAAAATGAAATGAAATGATAGGTAAGAGCATGGGATGGAATGACATGGATGGAATTTTATTCACGGAGAAGAATATTCCCTTATAAAATGGAAATATTTTATTATGAACTGGCAAATATGTTCACTGCAGAGGTTGCAGGAACATTACCTCTATTATCTTGCTTAATTGCAACAGGAAGCTCATGAGTTGCTATAGAATCCGTATTAGTTGCTATAGGAACCTTTTCAGTGGCTACAGGAACCTTTATGTCACTTTGTGGAATAAACTACTATAGGAACTCTTCTTTAGTAGCTGGCTTATGATATAGTCTTAGTCAATGCCCATTTACTAAGAGTTTAAATCGAACAGGATCAATTGTAGACAAACAGACGGCTCCATTCTGGAAAACTTCTTCTATCTCATAAGGACCTAACCATCTGGTTTGAAGATTTCCCATATCATCTTTATATCTGGAATCATAAAGTAGTGCCCAGTCACCAACTTTGAATTTCTTTTCCTTGATATATTTATCATGCCATTTTGCTCTATGATTTTGAATTAGTTCTGTCTGGTGAACAACTATCTTTCTCCATTCATCTAGAGCATTTAACTACTGATGTGTTCTTTCTATGCTTCAGACAATGTCATATTTAATTGCAAAGTTGTTCTCAAAGTTTTATGCTCAAATTCAATAGGCATCATTGTTGTTTTGCCATAAACCATCTCAAAAGGTGTGAAACCAATTGGTGTTTCCCAAGTTGTTCTATATGCCCAAATTGCTTCTGAAAGCTGATGAGACCAATCTTTCCTATGAATAGACACTATTTTTGTAAGAATAGACTCAAGCTCTCTATTTGTAACTCCTACTTGTCCATTAGATTGTGGATGATATGGAGTAGATTTTTTGTGTCTTATATTGTATTCATTGACCAAAGCCTTTATCAATATTGAAGTAAATTTAGGTCCTTGGTTAGAGACAATTTCCCTTGGTACCCCATATCTTGTAAATATCTCTTCATAGAGAAACTCAGCCACCTTATTATCTCTTGCACGTGTCATGGCTCTAGCTTCTACCCATTTTGTTACATAGTCTATACATACCAAGATATAAGATTTCCCATTAGAAGGGGGATCAATTGGGCCAACAAAATCTAATCCCCACTTGTCAAATGCTACAACTGATATTTGATGATATAGTGGCATCTCATTAGATTTTGTAGGTTTTCCCATGCACTAAAATCTATCACATTTTCTTGTGTACTGAGCTGCATCCTTGTGTAATGTGGGCCAATAATATCCTGTATTAAGTATTTTCAGTGTTGTTCTTTTGGCAGCAAAATGACCTCCACATGGTTCATCATGACATGCATGTAGGATGTCATATATTTCATCTTCTCTAACACATCTTCGCATGACTTGGTCAGGTCCAATATAGAATAGACAATCAACAATCCATGAAAAGTTAAAACTTTTTTCAACTACTAACCTTTTTTCCCTAGGAGAGAAATAAATTGGCATCTTAGTTGTTGCTAGATAGTTGGCAATATCAACATACCAAGGGGTGTGAGCCTGTATGAGAAACAAATGTTCATCTGGAAAAGTGTCATCTATTATTGTAGAATCTTCGTGCAATTGAAGACGTGAAAGATAATCTGCAACCACATTAGACTTCCCTGGCTTATCAACAACCATGATATCAAATTCTTAAATCAACAATAACCAGCAAGCTAATCTACCAGTGATTGATGGCTTATTCATGAGATATCTTATTGTAGTATGATCTGTATGCACAAATATGGGATACCCTATGATATAGTGTCTAAATTTGTTAAGTGCATATATGACAGCTAGTATTTCCTTTTCAGTAAATGTATAATTCAATTCAGGTCCCTGCAAATTCTTGCTAATATAATATATTGCATTTTCCAATTTGTCAATTCTTTGGCCTAACACTGCTCCTATTGCATAATCAGATGCATCTGTATGGATTTGGAATGGTACAGACCAATATGGCCCCTTAAGAACTAGTGCTTGAGTCAAAGCATGCTTAAGCTTTAAGAAAGCTTCATTGCATGCTGGGGTCCATTTAAATTTTGCATCTTTGGTAAGCAGTGAATATAAGGGACTTGCAATTTTACTAAAATCTTTGATAAACCTTCTATAGTATCTAGCATGACCAAGAAAACTTCTCACATCTTTTTGCTTTATAGGGTCATGAATATGCTGAATGACCTCAATCTTTGTTGGATCCACCTTTATGCCTTGTACAGATATATGATGGCCAAGGGATATTCCTTCTTCCATCATAATAAAATACTTCTCACTGTTCAAAGACAAATTGTAGTCTTGACATCATTGCAAAACTTTCTTCAAATTACCCAATGCTTGATCAAATTCAGAACCATAAGTTGTGAAGTCATCCATGTAAATTTCCATAATATCATGAGAAATATCAGAAAAAATACTAATCACTACTCTTTGAAAAGTGGCTGGAGCATTACACAACCCAAAAGGAAGAACATAATATGCATACGTGCCCCATGGGAAAGTAAATGTTGTCTTTTCTTGATCCTCTAGGGCTATCTGTATCTGATTGTAACCACTAAATCCATCAAGGAATGAAAAATATCTCTTAGCAGTAAGAGAATATAATACCTGATCCACAAATGGCAATGGGAAATGATCTTTTCTTGTTGCCAAATTCAGAGCTCTATAATCAACACATACTCTCCATTTGCCTCCTTTTTTAGGCACTATCACTAGAGGTGATACCCATTGACTGTCAGAGATAGGATAGATAAACCCAGCTTTCAACAATTTCTATAATTCTTCTTTAACTATCTCCTTCAAGGTAGGATTGACTCTTCTTTGAGGTTGTCTAAGTGGGCAACAATCATCTTTTATGTAAATACGGTGAGTACAAACTGCTGGATCAATCCCACTCATATCCTTGTAATCCCATGCAAAAGCATTTTTATGGAGTTTCAGCAAGTCTACAAGGCCCTCCTTTTGAGTATCTGATAGATCTCTATTGATATTCAAATATTTATTCAATTCCATCTCTATCTTAATAGTAAGATCAATCTGGTTTATATCAAAAAAATGAGAAAAAGATAATTCCTACAGCAACAGAGTATGCAAAATATCAGTGGCTGCAGGAAAGTCAAGACCATGCAATATTCGGAACCAATTCTTGCAATTTTTGCTCTTCTATAAATTCATTTATCAGTATTTTATAAAAAAATTGATTCCTCATCATATCTCTGCATGAGTGGTCCTCAATTAATCATCATAAGGTGATTAATAGAGTCAATTTCATCAGATTCCTCTCCCAAGATAGGCCAAATAGCTTGTTGTTGCTCAAGTTGTTGTTGTGCTAGAGAATACAAGGCTAATGTTTTTGTAGAACTCCCATCTGAAATAGTCATGTCTCCTGATCTACATCCTATATATGCATCAATTGTGGCAAGCCAAGGTCTACCCAAAATGACCGGATATCCTCCCAATGTTGCTTTTGGAGATAGAATCATAAAGTCTGCAGGATATTCCTAGGAATCTAGAATAACTATGACATCCTCTATGATACCGTTAGGTCTCACTGTAGAGGCATCAACAAGTTGTAGAATTGTGGGTGTAGTCCTTAAACTATTGATCTCTAGATGTTTCATTACTTCCCTTGTCATTACATTAATGGCTGCTCCTAAATCAATGAAAACATTCCTTATTTGACTACCATTAATGACTATACTCACAACAGGACTACCTAGATCAAAATACTTTGGAATTGCAATTTTACCTAACATGATATCAGCCAATTGACCCATAACATGCACTGTTAGTGGATCCTTTTTCTTCCTTCTAGGTATCTTTAGGCATGCCTCTCTTAATGCCTTACCATATATAGGCACATCCTTTATTGCTTGCAACAATGGAATTTTAACACAAATGTTTTTTAGTTGATCAATAATATCAAAGCTTTGTTGTTGTTCAATGGAAACTTCTTTGTCTTGCAATATATGGGGAAATGGGGGCAATATTTGACTCTAGGGTATTGTATCTATTGAATTAGAAATTTCTTGCTCCTTCTGTACCTCAGTGATAACTAGATGAGCGGGATTAGGTATGGTTGTTCCATATCGGAGATGTATGTCATCTAGTGATAAAGAATAGGCTGGGTACTGATTAACATCAACTGAATAAGCTTTTTCTTGTTGCTGAGATTTGATATTTGGATTTGGCAATGGTTGAGTAGGCAACTGTGTTAGTTTTGGTGGTGCAGCTATAGCTATAGGAGGTTGTGGTTGTTGAACATGAGGTTGATATCCAGAAGACTGGGCTAGCCATGATTGGTTCCCCCTCCATTGAGAGGTAGGTTGCCAATTCCCTTGAAACTGGTTCCCTTGACCCTGAGGGGGATACCAATTCCCCTGTGACTGTTGCCACTATGGACCCTGATTAACAAATTTTTGCCCTTGGCCTTGTGACCCATACCAATGTGGATAGTTACCAAAATTTTGAGAATACTATGGTTTCCATTAGTTTTTTGGTGCATAAGAATTACCACTATAACCAGAAAAAGAAAGTGGATTGGGTGGCATACCTTGTCTTTGAAAATTTGGTTTTCTTTGAGCAACATAGAAGACTTGCTCATCCTCACCTTGAACTAGTTTGAAGTCAGGTACTTCCACATTTGCAACCATCTTACATTTGCAATTTTTCTTCCGTTGTTTACAATGAGGATAGAATTCTACAAGGAATGCATCAACTTCCTCATGCTTCTTCTTAGCTGCCGATATATCCAACTGGGTAGCCATATTGTTTATTATGTCCTCCTTGAAGTCTTTTAATAGATGACTAAGTTCCAATCTAGAAACTCCAATTCCAGATGCTGATAATGGTGCCCCTAGCTTAAATCTCCTATTCTTCTTAGATGTAGATCTGGAATACTTTTTGCAAATTTACCCTATTTCAGCCCAAGTAGATTGTGTAATGTCACCTCCTCCCATGAGATCTAAGGAATCGGTGCATTCATCACTGATACCCCTCAAAAATATCAATTTGAGGGGATCTTCATTCAGAGTACTATGCTTGGACTTCTTGACACTAAACAAAAATCTTTCCAGATAATCCTCAAGACTCTCATCTTCAGTTTGTGTCATTCTAAAGATATTATCCCCATGATGATTAGTGCCTCTACAATAATCTTTGTATTTTGCAAGAAACAACCGTTTTATCTCATCCCATGTATTTATTGTGCTACTACCCAAGCTCATAAACCATCTCAAAGATTAATCCTTCAAAGTGGCAAGAAAATTTTTGAGTCTATGGGCATCTATAGTATAGTCAAAACTCCTACAGAGAACATCAAACTCAAACAGAAATGTATCCGAATCCTCTGTCACCAACCCATAGAATTTAGGGACTGAAGATGCTGGAATGTTCTTGAGGTTAACATTATCAAGTTGATCAAAGATGGGAAACTAAAATGTTGGACCTGGTGGTGGTGGTGGATTATTCCCACCACGAGGAGGGTTCCCTTGCATTGGACATGTGGGGGTTGTTACTATAGGAAATTCTTCTTCTTGTGGACCAAAAAGGAACTGAAGACTACCTTCTGGAAATTCAAATTTTGTGGATCTTGATAAAGTTCAGCAAAAGGATTTATATCTAGGAAATTATCTTCTACATGATTAGAATGAGTGGGCAAAAATCTACCTCTGGGGTCTCTTCTTCTACTATGCATGCAGATTCATGAAATTTTCAACCAATAAAAAAAACTATAATAACCATAAAAGGTTCTCAGTTTGACACCATTCCCCGGCAACGGTGCCAAAAATGTCCACTCCAACTATAATAATAATTATTCTAATTGAAATCTCAATCCGAAGTTTGGACATTCATCTGGTAAAGTTATTATTTTCATGGCTAGTGTTCATTTAGTTATCAACCCAAGGACGTAAAACATGAAATGGGTCTGCACTATATATGCACTAAGCTCCTTCAATGGCTATTCTACATTGCTGCAGTAACTATTATTATGCAGAGAGGAAAAAAAATAATGGAAATCGTAGAAGGCTACATGAAAACTTATAAAAACTATGCTAGAATGATCTAATGTAAACAATAGAAATAACTTTGTTTTGGCTTGGCTGTAGGAACAGTCAGTGGATCTATTTCCAGCGGCTGCAGGAATAATCCAGGCATGAACTTCTACTGCAACTAAAGGAGAAATAATTTCAATGAACATAAACATAGGATCACTCACCAAGTGGGCCCCCTTGGATGAGTGATATCAAGCTTCCAGTAAAATACTTTTAACAGATCAGAACAACATATTTTTCATTCATTTCTTCTTGAAAATGATTACATGTTCTAAAAGAAAAACTCCAAAATGCTTGCCAAAATTATCTGCTCTATTCCTTTCTATCTGTCTAACCTCTAAGAAAAAGGAAGAGCTTATTATAAAGAAAAGGTCAACTACAATGGACAACTCAAATCACACCCAGAAGAAGAGGTGGATGATTGACAGATGAAGAAGATAACTAGAACTTGGTTGTAGGAACTGTGGATCTAAACTGAACCATAGTCTTTGCATGCTGTAGTGATATTTTGTGAACTCAATGCCCACTAGATTTAAACTCCCATAGTTATATATGGTTGCTCCAGTTATGTCGTATCTTGCGCTCGTTCGGCTCCTCTTCAGTTTGATCTCTAGCTATCTCATACGTGATTCTTCATTCCTTAGGCGCGAAAGGAGAAGATCCATCATGGCATCATTTATTATTTGCACTAAACAAGAACAACATACAAGGGCATGCATACGTATTCTACTTAATTAATACATTCATTAACTCACATATAACATTATCCCAAATAATCTGCATAACAATAGGAACAACCTACTTGGCTGCAGGAATAGATTGGCATGGCTGCAGGAATAGACCGGCAAAATTCAAACATGATTTCATAAGTTCAAGTTTACACATGGAATACATATAGTCAATTCACAATACTTTACTACCAGAATGCAACCCAAAAGATGTTAAAAACCTAAGAGTTTTGATGGTAAAAACATGACAAAGTATCAACTTATCAGGAAGAACTGTGTTGAAGTGTTCAATTGGCATCAGTGAGGGTACCGACAGTCATCCATTGAGTCTAATAGAGGAGAGAACTAGCAAAGAAGAAGTGCAGAAGACTGCAAAGAAGGCATGCATAGAATAGGCATAAGATAGTATTGGTGGAGAGTAGAAGATTAGATGAGAGAAGAGAATACCGACAGTGAACTAGATAAAACACCTAGTAGAGAGATTTGCAGAAGTGTTACAAAATCCATTTGTAACAAGAAGATAACTTTGGTATAAAAACATGATTTTGTAATCACTGAGTTGGAGCTCGGTGTAGGGGTTCTAGCTCCTTGGGTTAGTACCCTAAAATTAGGGCTTGGTGCTCCTTGTGTTGGTGCCCTAAATGAGGAGTTGGTGCTCCTTGGGTTGGAGCCCTAAACATTGTAATTAGAGATTCATTGTGCAGCTAGATTGGAGCAGTAACCTCCAGCAACATTTCTCACAGAGGTTTTTCCCATCTTGGGTTTTCCTCATAGGTGTTGGTGTTATGTGATGTCCTTTTATGTGTGAGTACATTTGTCATTAGTCTCCCATATAACTAGTAAGTCTATGTTCAGTTAGATCTGTTAACCACTATACACACATAGGATAGTTAAAAAGAAAAGTTTGAGAACCACTCCCCTCTTAGTGGTGCATTGTGTCTAACAATTGGTATTAGAGCCCCAGGTTCCTGGTTGATAATAATTCTCTAGCTTGGGTAGATTTTGGTTTTAGGATACAATGGTCCATTTAGTGTCAATCCTCACTCCTATCTTTGATGCTTCAAACTATTCCATTTGGAGTTGTAGAATGGAAGTCTACCTATCCTCTCTAGGGTTTGATGTGTTGATGTCTATTGTAAATGGCTTCCCTACTAAAGACAATCTTCCCACCGATTCAAATACAAAAAGAAGAAACTAGTGTAATGAAGTAGCAATGAAGGCTATACTCTGTGGGTTATCAGATGATATCTCCTCATAGGTGGACAGATGCAGATCAACAAAAATAAAATGGGATAGACTACAGAAGCTCTATGGAAATGAGTCCACTATTGCAAAACTGATTTTTGAAGATAGAATGTGAAATACATCTCATGTATCTGTATATGATGAAGGAAGATCTGCTAGCAATCACAACAATGATGAAGAAGGAACCCACATCTTCATGGCTCAAGAATCAGAAGATGAGAGGCACACATCTAAGAATGATCATGCAGATCACTCCTACTGGCAAGATGTGTTTGGTAGCAATAGTGAAGGAGAAGAAGAAGATGAAGCAGAAGTTGATCTTGAAGGTGAACTTGTAAATTCTCTTGAAGAACACAATAGAGTTAGAAATGAATACAAGTTATTCAAGAATGCTGCTATAGTGGAGCAAAACCGGTTGATCAAATGCCTTGAAGAATCTGAGAAATGTATCTCAAAGTTGAAGACCCAAGAAGAATACACCAAGGAGTGTCGATGTAAAGATATATAATCTAATTAAAAGAAAAAGATAAATAATATCAGAAGCTTCTTGGAGAAATGGAGATTCTCCGAAATGACCTTGAGAAATGTTAGGATAAGCTCAAGGTAAGAATCTGGCTTGATAGTAGCAGTAATGCTTTGGACAAAATGTTGAAAAAGAAAAAGCATCCCAAGGAGACTAAAGGATTAGGAAGTGGTGTCGGTGAATTCTCCACTAGCAAGAATGTCCTCCACAATGACATTATGTTTGTCTCCTCAAGTGGAGAGAACAAGGGACAAACCTTCATAGTTAGAAATGCTCCTCGGAAGAAGGTCAATCCAACCACAACTGGTGAAGACATTCAGATAAGGATGAGGACCGATGTTGTAAGAAAGAGGAACACTGTAGATCCCAGAGGAAAAGGGAATATGGGAGAAGACAACTTCACTAGAAGTAAGACCATGAAAAGCCAACAAAGAGGACCTCCTACCAGTAGAAGACAAGGAAATGCTACCACCCATAGGACAAAGCAAGTGTGAGAGAAGAAGAGATCAAATGGAAGAGTTGCTGAGAATGGACAACCTAGGATCCATCCTCGGAGAAGCAGAAATGGAGATGCTAAACCAGTAAGATCTCCCCATGCATGGCAGAATAAATTTTTAAGTCATATTCCATCCTTTACTGGTTATTGTTTTGCATGTAATGGCTATGGCCATAGGGCAGAAGAAAGTAGAAATGGATCTAGAAGGATTAATCTTGGATCTCATAGATTTCATGCAAATGAGAAAAATGTGTCAAGGAATAGATACATGCATATGCCTTCTCCCGGTTGCAAATAGTATTTGTTATAATTGCAATAGATCAGGCCATAGAAGTTATGAATGTAGGAAGGACTTGCATTCATATGGAAGCTGGTATAGCAGCTATGCTCAACATAGAAATCAATGTAGAGCATATGGAAGTCAGAGACCTACATGGAACCAAAGGATAAATGTCCCTGCAGGATCAAGAGGTCCACAGGTTTCGGTTACCAATTAGAGCAACATGACTAGAAGAGAATGGTCAAACCGGTGTGGTAAGAGTTTCCCCTATCATGAAGTTGGGATGGATGTTGTGTGATACTCTATCACTACTTCGAGTTGTGTTGCAAAATATAGAAATGTAAGGACCCATCAAAAAAAGAAGGTAAGACATGCTCCCAAGACTGAAAATGGGAAGAAGAATGTGACCAAGCAAAAATGGAAGAAGAAGCAAGAGGATGCAACCATGGACCGACACTGTGCATTCAATGCATAGGTGATATCCCCAAAGGATTTTAGTAGATTCAAGACCTTAGGAGGAGTAGTACACTAAACTCATCATTCATTCCCTTAATGGAGAAGGACAGATGGAAGAACAAGCTACTGTCGATATGAAGGAAGAAAATTAGATGATAAGTGTGTGTAGTGGTGGCCTTGGTTACACAACAACTGAGAAGAGTTGGATCACTATTGCATGTGTGAATAGATGGAGATTAACAATTGGAATTAGATGCAAAGTGATACAAAATGTCAGGAGTTATAGGAAGGTGCTCTGGTAGTGATGATAGACTAGTATGTATAGGATGTTATCGCTATAAATACTAATAGGTACTTGCAAGTTATTTAAGACAATGAGGTTAGAGTTCATTGCATTAGCCCTGATAGCATAGAATGTGGATTTTATGTCTCAAGTGGTGTTAGAAAAGACCTAAAAGACATATATTGGCCCAGTTGTTGATGATGCAGGTATGCATGTTTTTGGGCTAACCAGTTTAATTTATGGCATGATAATAATATTGTATGGCATTGTGTACTTCCAGGATCATGTCATAGGTTGTGGTGAATATAATGGAGCTAAAAGATCATCAGATGATCACATATGCACACCCCAACCGCTATATTGAGTTGATTGGAGCCTTGATATTGGACCTGATAGGCAATGAGGACCTGAGATGTATCATTCAGGGGGGGTTCAAGTGCTTATGAAGCAGAGCTAACATGATTGAACTTGTAAGTGTATTCAGGGTATCTACACTTCTTTTGGTTGGTTGTATTCATAGTAAAATCAAACTTGATTCTAAAGCAATTTGGGATCAAACGGGAGGTGATGCAGTTTGATCGACCGGTGAGCAGTAGTCACTAACACATCCTTCTTAAAATTGAGTGCTTTAACAATTTGTATCAGATTTTCTTTCTCAATTGGTATTAGTTGATGGTTGATTCCTCCATCTCAAGAGTTGTAACTTGAGAAATTGTACCAATTGGTAGAAAAAGAGGAGATTCATCTGGTAACAAAAATGGGGAGAAAAGTTTTTGTCAGTGCCTGGTAGATATAAGGAGTGATATCCTGACAATGCCCTTTGCCATTATTGTCAAAGGGGGAGAAAGATTTTGTAGTATACTGCATACTACATGTGTGAGAATTCATGTATTATACAAAGGCGAAGAGAGACTATGTAGTATGTCAGATACTACATGTATTGACATCAATTCCAAAGGGGGAGATTGTTGTCATTGTGTTGTCATTGATGTCAACTGATATAGAAGGACATCCGGTATGTGCGTATTGTTGACATGCAGTCATTGATGTCAACTAGTGTTATAGGTCATCAGTAAAGAAGATAATTTCATTCAGAGGAAAGACCACTGGAGTCATTGGTACACACGTTAGTGTTTGACTTGTGCAGATGAAATGGATAGGTTACCAGTATAGTATATTACCAGTAAGGAAATGGTGTCAACTGGTAAAGAGTTGTATTGATAGTGAGTAGTTTCCAACCAGCAAGGATATGACCAGTGTACAAGAAGGATGAGCGAGGTTCTTGAGAAGTTGGTTTTTATGAGGAGGCGGAATGTTACTTAAATCAGATCAACAGAGAAGGGCTTAAGCATTTGTTTGAGATGAAGAGCTAGAATGTTACTTAATTATATCAACACAGGAAGAGAAGGATGTATAGGACACTGGTATGTTGTGTGGGTGCAAAACAATAGGACTCCCACTGAATAAAGATGCAGTCACCATGTGAAGAGATGACTGACAATGAATGTACCCACACTAGATCATAGGTACCTATCTGAAGATATGCTACACAAATAGGGAGGCCACATGAGTGCATTACAAGATGCAGATGACAAGGTGTTAGGAATCCCACAGATACTGAGAGGGGGGGGTGAATTAGTATCTAACCAGTAATTAGAATTTCTTAACTTAAAACATGCAGAACATATTATAACAGTGTACCGATATGCAAGGAATAATGTAATAAACATAATTATGAACATCCACATGAAAAGCACACCATAACACAAGGATTTAACGAGGAAACCTAGTGTGGGAAAAACCTCGGTGGGATTTGTGACCCATAATATTCACTCACTAGCCACTAAGAGAATATTACTTACAATAGGGGCCTGCACATGTAGGAAGGCCAACTGCCTAGAGCTCACTGCTCAATGGAAAGTCTCACTGACTTACAATGTGGAATATACAAATCCAATATCTTGTACTACTTTACAATAGCATCTATAATGCCTGATCTAGTATCAGTTGCTACTCTACTTCTTACATAAACCCTTCACCCTATATTTTGCATAATAGGTCTGCCTTAATATTTTGCATACATCACTTTCTTCACTTACTTCCTTACTTACAAAATGTCTACAATGATCTCCTTTATATATAAGAGTTGTTTTACAACATGCCAAGTTGGCTTACAAAGTTTTTTAATAATAAACAAAATATAATATAACAAAATCCTCTCGGCCTCTGTGCCGGTATACTTCCTTTCTTTGTACCGATGCAGGTGTCCTAAGTGGTGGTGTAGAGTGTGATGTGCTGATGCTGGTGCACTAACTTGCCAGTGTAATGCCTTGTCGGTATAATGCCTTGTCGATGCCATAGGATTTCAAGGTTACCATCAATGAGAAAACCTTCAATCACCTACAATGTCTCATTGGAGTGTGCATATGCGAACAATCTCCCCCTTTGGCATTGATGGCAACACTCATGAGAAATTTCAAAAGTGTATCCAAAAATTATCCAAAAATGTGAAGTCCAAAAATGTTACCAAAAATGTGTGTGCTCCCCCTGAGCATATGATTCCCATGATGTTGAATTTTCTCATACCACTACTCCCCCTTTGGCATCAATGACAAAGGTTGTCAAGATGTCAGTAGAGTTTGTAGTTTCAACCTTGTAACTAGGTAGTTACAATTTGAAATAGATCTGCCAAAATCAAGTTTATACTCTCCATAAACTTTTTACTATCTTTTATTGTTGTCTCTATTCTCTTAACTGTACCGGTGAGATGCTACAAATGCTCTGTTAGTGTTTTATGTCCCTGTATTAGTGCCTCATATATTTTTTTCCGCAGTGATGCTAGATAGTCCAATCTTGGACTCAGTTTTAATCTTAGATGCTTTGCCTTATTCACTATTCTCTCCTTTTCTCTTTCTAATTTAAGTAAATCTTCCTCAAAATTTGTTATCTTCTGTTCAAAAACTGATAGTGTATCAGGTGAGTTGACAAAATTATCTGCAAGATTATTAATTTCATCTTGTACCCTGGTCATCTTCTTATCTATATCTACAGTCAAAAGGTTTGTCTTACAGGTGTCTTTGTACAGAGTTTTGTACTCTTTCAATAAATTACACAGTTCCGGTAGAAGTGTGTCAAAATCTTTGTTACACTTCTTTATTTGCTCATCAAATAATTTCTACTTTTCAATTTCTACTTTATCCCTCAATGTCTCTTCCTTTATTTTCTCAATTTTTTCTGTGATATATTTACACAAGGTTTCAAGTTGTCCTAAAGAATCTTTATTGTCTATATTACAATTAGGAGCAATTACCTTCAAAATTGGTATGGTATCATCTATTGCCTTATAAGCTTGTGAGATGCAGTCTATTATCTTTTTAATTGAATCCAATAGTACCTCAGTCACATTAGTTGATTTGTAGCCTAATGATGAACCTAGATTCTGAGTATCACCAGTGGAAGTAACCAAGCTTGTATTGACATCTGGTAGGTCTGTTTATGTCTGCATTTCCTTAAGCAATGGTTTTTCTACTTCTCTAGTTGTCAGTGGCACTGTTTCCTTTTGTTCTTTTTCCTATTGTTGTTCTTGTTCAGGAGCCTTTTTCTCTATTTGTTTCTTTGTTTGTTACATTGTCTCAGTCTGAGTCTAAGTCTCAACCTTTTTCTCTTTGTCATCTGCCAGTTTCTTCTGTGTGTTATCAGTTTGCTCAGCTACCGGAGGCTCACTAGCCATGTCAGTCTTATTAGCTATATCTTTGTCTACCACAATGTTGATCTTTTGAGTATCAACATCCATAATATATAAGACTTAAAGATTAGGATTTCCATCCTCTACATCCATACTCTTGGTTGCTAGTTGATCTTCTATAGCTATTGTTTTTACTGGTGAAGTAATCAAAGGAGGTGGGGGTAAGTTGTCTTTAACCTTGATACTAGGTGGTCCACCAACTTTACCTTTACCCTTGTCTCTTTCTTTCTGATATACCTTTATAGGTTTGTGGCTCATGTATTCTTCTTTTTTTTCTTTTTCCACTAGGAAAATGTCCCATGCATTTTCTATCTCCTCAGTCACCTCATTAACTCTTCCAACCATTAAAGAAATGTGCCGGTGTGCAGTAGAAAATACTGACCAGTTGGCTTGAGAAATTAAGTCATCAATTTCTTTGGGTGAATTCACCAGATATACAACAAGTAGCTTCTCTATCTTTATTTTCTTGTCCAGTTCTATTAGTGCTTGTCTCCTTGCTTCCAGTCTCTTAAATAGTTCATCTGGAACTTCATTTACTACTTCCATCAAAATTTCTTATACATATCCATATGTAATATAACACTGTTTTCTACTTGTTCTTTTTCATCAGTTGTCAGAGTGTCATATATTTTCTCTATATTCTTCAATTTTCCTTCCTCTATAATTTCATTCAACAGTATATCAAGAGGGGCCAAGTCCTTGTTTGTCCTCTTCTTCTTTTTGGGTGTTAGTTTCTTCTTCTTTGGTGTAGCCTTTCTTACCAGAGATCTCACTGCTTGTTCTTTTTGTCTTGTCCTCCTAGGTGAGGGTGTGATTGTCGGTGAGGGATCTCTTTTCCTTACAACTCTTTTGAAAGTTGCAGGCATGTCACTCTCTGAAGAAGTACCTACCGGTGATAGGTGAGTTTCAGGTTGTGGAGCTGCTAACTCATCCTCTATTATACTGGTTTGCTTTAACACATCTTCTTTAATGGCCTTTGCCTGTCTGGAACCTTTTCTTACAACTACCTCAACCTTTTTCACTGTTTTCTTAGATTGTATTTTTGCTTCAATAGTTTCTGCACTACCAAATACTTCTTCCTTAGGTTCTTTAGGGGCTTCCAGAAGTGCTTTAGCATATGTTTCAATTATATGATCATTTGTTTCATAACCCATCTCTGTTACCCAAACTGTCCTAGGGATGACTGATTCCATCTAGATCTCATCCTTCTTGATTACAAAGCATATTTCATCCTTATATTTGTCAACAATCTTTTGTGATAGTCAGATTCTTTTCTTCATTTTGACCTCTAGTGATTGAAAGAAATCATGGATATTGTTTTCCTTGTCTTCTCCCATATTATTGAATATTTATGTTAACTATTTGCCTACCAGTATATCATATCCAAGTTCTTTGTAGCGTATACCAAGAACCTATTTGGTTATATGTAGCATCAAACATACTAGCAGATTTCCAAACTTGAAAGTTCCTTTCTCGTCCTTCTTAATCTTGCCTAAGTTGTCAATTAATTCGTCCTTTAACCACTCACATACATCAATCTTTGCATTATTTGTGACCATATCATAAGTACTCTTAATGCATAAACTTGGAACTGAATTAAGTCTATTTGCATGAGTAGATTTATACCCTAATATCATGCTGATAAATCTCACATTAATGTCTGTTACATCATTTACTCTTAAGGACCTTTTATCAGATGTTGCACCAGTTAACTAAGTAACTAGGTCATTGGAAACCTTCTTAGTTTTGTCTGGCCTTTTACTGGTGGTCAGTAACCTTGTGATAGCTTTCACAGCTTCCTTAGTGATTTTGTGGATTGCATCTAGCCAGAAAAATTCACCATGTACCCTACTTAAGACTATCCTAATAGCATCCTTGTGGAATTTAGGAATGCTAAGGATCTCTGTAAATCCTAGGGTTTCAACGATCTTATGTTCATCTTTTACATTGCCGAATTCATCACATATGACAGTTTTAAACATGGTTTTAATCTCTTCATATCGTAGTTCCTCAATGTTACAATGAATGTAAATTTTGGGATCTTCAACATAAACAACTCCCTTAGGAATTTGAGAAAAAGCACCTAAGGTATCATCTTTCTTTGCTACTTTGGGAACTAATTGAAATACGGGCCTAGGTCTTTTTATGACTTCGACAATAATAGGGTTTGCTGTATATTCAATTGTAGAGGTGGATGCCATGATAAAATACCCTTTACTACCTTTAGGATGAATGATTGCTTGAAGTGTTCTTGCCTCTTGCTCGAAATGCCTTAGCTCGGAATCTATGCGCTCTTCGTAGGTTTGAAATCTCGGTGAAATGAAATGGAGCCAAAACCTCAATTTTATAGTGTCTTTTTGCCATCTACCACATTAAATGCATGCTGCTTAAGTATTCACTTAACATTGTCTACTGGTAATAAGTAATTTCCAACTTCTTATCTCTAACCGAGGGGATAATAGCACCTGTCATTAGATTTCCAAACCCTCAAAGAAACTTTCTTCAATTAGATGAAGAACTTCCTGCTGATGGAGCATTGCTCTGTCCTATCGGTGAAGCATCACTCTGTCCTACTGGTGGAGGAGTATTCCCAATATTTAGATCAACTTTTCTAATCCATTGTTCTGAGAATTCTTGCTTAACCTCTTCAACTTTTTCTTTACCCTTCAAGCTAGAACTTTTGTTGTCTATCAGTGATCCTTTACTTCTACAAAATTTTGCAATATTCCCAATCTTGTTACATGCATAACAAGTCACATTATTCTTCTGAATAGCTTTCCCATAACCTATGCCGGTATGTGTTCTGCATTGATTAGATAAATGTCCAAATCTTCCACAAACATATCATCTCACATTCATTCTGCAATTTTCAGAGTTGTGACCAACTTTGTTGCATTTTGAAGATTGATCGGTGGGTGTGTTGATATTCTGATAATTTCTAGATCTACATTCATTTTCTCTATGACCATACTTATTACAGCTAAAGCATTTTCCATTGAATTTATAAGCATTGGGTTGTCTTACCAGTTTGCTGTGATCCTGAGTATTTGCAATACCAGAGCTTTCACCAACATCAAAGCCAATTCCAGAAGTGTCACCTTTAAGTTTTTGATTCTTCAGCAAGGTGCCAAGTTCCTCTAAGCTTTTCTTGAATTTTTCTTTATGTTGATTTGCAGTTTCTAGTTCTCTTTCTAAGACTGCTTTCTGTCTCATTAGTTCATTGGAGTCATTCTGAGTGTGCATTAGATCTGTCTTCAACATTTCATTTTCATAGCTAAGTCTTGTGTTTTCATTTGTTGCATCACTTAGTGTTCTGGTCAATTCTTCTTCATTCTTCTTCCTATCCTCAATCTCTTTACAAAATCTCATAATCATATCCTACATCTCATTCTTTCTAGTCATGTTCTCTTGTTTCAGCTTGCTTATCTAATCATTAAGTGATTCCTTTTCATCATTCTCATTTTGCAACTTTTCACAAAGTTCTCTTCTCTTATTTCTTGCAATAGTAAGATTCTCTTGAAGTGCCTGAATGATATCCTAAGCTGCCCTTAAATCATCTTCTAGTTTGATATTTTAAAATTTCTCTACATCATAGTCTGAGAGAGCTCCTTCAAGTTGCTTCATCAGATTCTCCATCTTTACTGGTGTGAAGATCTTCCTCAAGCTATTAGGCTTCTGAAAATAGAGGACCAAGCTCTGATACCAATTGTTAGGAATCCCATAGATACTGAGAGGGGGGGTTGAATCAGTATCTAATTGGTAATTAGAATTTCTTAACTTAAAACATGCAGAACATATTATAACAGTGTACCGGTATGCAAGGAATAATGTAATAAACATAATTAAGAACATCCACATGAAAAGCACACCATAACACAAGGATTTAACGAGGAAACCCGATGTGGGAAAAACCTCGATGGGATTTGTGACCCACAATATTCACTCACTGGCCAATAAGAGAATATTACTTACAATAGGGGCCTGCACATGCAGGAAGGCCAACTGTCTAGAGCTCACTGCTCAATGGAAAGTCTCACTGACTTATAATGTGGATTATACAAATCTAATATCTTGTACTGCTTTACAATAGCATCTATAATGCCTGATCTAGTACCGGTTGCTGCTCTGGTTCTTACATAAACCCTTCAACCTATATTTCACATAATAGGTCTGCCTTAATATTTCGCATACATCACTTTCTTCACTTACTTCCTTACTTACAAAATGTCTACAATGATCTCCTTTATATATAAGAGTTATTTTACAACATGCCAAGTCGGCTTACAAAGTTTTTCAATAATAAACAAAATATAATATAACAAAATCCTGTCAGTCTCTATGCCAGTATACTTCCTTTCTTTGTGCTGGTGCCAGTGTCGTGAGTGCCGGTGCACTAACTTGCTAGTGTAATGCCTTGCCGGTGCCATAGGATTGCAAGGTTGCCATCAATGACAAAACCTTCAATCACCTACAATGTCTCATTGGAATGTTCATATGCCAACACAAGGAACCACTACCTCCGGTAAGTAGAGATTATCTCCTATTATGCATAGTGTGCATCATAATTTAGTGAGATAAGGAAGAAGAGGTAAAGGTAGGTGTTTGAAGGCTCACACCGAATCTACCGATGAATGTTTAAAATGCCTCAAAGTGCATGAAATTAAGGATATGCACTAGACTGACAGAGAAAGCATGTTGAGTTTCTAGGATAGATGAAGTGTGATGGGTTTGTCACTTGGACAAACTGGTTGAGATATGGTCTGGGCTAATGAGGAAGAAGGCAAGGTTGAGCAACTGCAAGTAGAGGACAATGGCTAGATTGAAGATGGAGCCATTTGAAGGTTTTTAAAATGGTGTAATCAAGAGTGTCTATCGGTATGTATGTCCACCAGTAATATGGACAAGGTACAAATGCAGATGACTCCCATCTGATGAGGATGTGCATAATGAAGGTTAGTAAAAGTGCTGACCGATTGAGTGTTCCATCGGAAGAGAAGTAGAGTGAAAGGATAATGACAGATCGGTTAAGGGACTAACTGGCTCAGATAGTAACCCAATAGAGGAACTTGGTAGTGGAGTTGCTCGGTGATCCAATCCATACCAAGATAGACGATCAAGCAAAGGTGGATGCCAACACAGTTGCCACATGGAGATGAAGTGTCATGCATGCACAGGTCAGTGTGTTTATTTAGTGAAGTGTCAAGCAATGAGATAGGTGGTGACAGGTTGACATTTAAGTCGATAGAGTGTTTCATGAGTTGTGGTGCAGAAGAGTGGGACTCAACATTTATCTAATAACAAAGATTTGATTGGATGACTTCATGATCGAGGCCAAGTGTCTAGATGTTGATTAGGGGAGGTTAAGCTATCTTCTTGATCGCTTCATAGGTGACTGACAAGTACAGACCTAAGAAGGATTCATGTTTTCTAAACTTAGCAAATGTGTATTGGAATCCAAGCGATTAGTGGAGTTGATTGATCCATTACAGGACGTTGATCTCTAGAAGGAGATCTAATTGGATTTGGTTTGTCTCAATTTTGATGAGAAAACCCTAACTGCCTGAATTTTGAATTGGCTTTTGGCGAGAAAAATAGGTTATAAATATGCAAGATAAAATCATTGAAAGGTATTGCTAGATGAGAGAGTATTGCTTTTGAAGGAGTGAAACTAGTCAAGTGCTCATCGGGAAGAAGAAGAAGAAGAGACTAAGTGTGAGGAAGAACATGGTTGAAGTGTTCAATTGGCATCAAAAAGGCTATCGACAGTCAGACATTTAGTTTGATAGAGGAGAGAACTAACAAAGGTCAAACCTACAGAGAAAAAGTGGAGAAGGCTGTAGAGAAGGAAGGCATAGAATAGGCAGTAGATAGTACCGATAGAGAGAAGAAGAGTAGCTGAGAGAAGAGAAAAACTATAGAGAGAAGAACTGATAGAGTGTTGAACCAATGAAAAGTAAAACCAACACTAAACTGGATAAAAGACGCAATAGAGAGATTTGGAGACGTGTTACAAAATCCATTTGTAACAAGAAGATAAATTTGGTATAAAAACATGATTTTGTAATCACTGAGTTGGATCCCTAAAATTAGGGGTTGGTGCTTCTTTAGTAGGTGCCCTAAATCAAGGGTTGGTGCTCCTTAGGTTGGAGCCCTAAAATTGTAATCAAAGATTCATTATGAGGCTGGATTGGAACAGTAGACTCCAAGAACATTTCTCACCAAGGTTTTTCCCATCTTGGGTTTTCCTCATATGTGTTGGTGTTATGTGATGTCCTTTTATGTGTGACTACATTTGTGATTAGTCTCGCATCTAACCAATAAGTTTGTATCCAGTTAGATCTATTAATTGGTATACACACATAGGATAGTTAAAGAGAAAATTTTGAGAACCACTGATTCACCCACCTCTTAGTGGTGCACTGTGTCTAACATTTGGTATCATAGCCCGAGGTTCCTAGTTGATAATCTTTCTCTAGCTTAGGTAGATTCTGGCTTAAGGACACAATGGTCTGTTTAGTGTCAATCCCTTCTCCATTCTTTGATGGTTCAAACTATTCCATTTGGAGTTGTACAATGGAATTCTACCTATCCTCTCTAGGGTTTGATGTGTGGATGTCTGTTGTAAATGGATGCCCTAGTAAAGTTTGTCCTCCCACTAATTCAAATGCAGAAAGAAGAAACCAATGTAATGAAGGCTATACTCTATGGGTTATCAGATGATATCTCCTCATAGGTGGACAAATGTAAATTGGCAAAAATCTTATGGGACAGACTGGAGAAGCTCTATGGAAATGATCCCACTACTGTAGAACCAGTTTGTGAAGATAGAATGAGAAATTAATCTCATTCATCTATAGATGATGAAGGCAGATTTGCTAGAAGCCATAGCAATGATGAAGAAGAAACCCACCTCTTCATGGATCAAGAATCATAAGATGAGAGGCACACATCTGAGAATGATCATGTAGATCACTCCTAGCAGCAAGATGTGTTTGGCAGCGATAGTGAAGGAGAAGAATAAGATGAAGAAAAAGTTGATCTTGAAGGTGAACTTGTAAATGCTCTTCAAGAACACAATAGAGTTAGAAATTAATACAAGTTATTCAAGAATGTTTCTATAGTTGAGAAAAATCAGTTGATCAAATGCCTTGGAGAATCTGAGAAATGTATCTCAGAGTTGAAGACTCAAGAAGAAGACACCAAGGAGTGCTGATGTAAGGATATAGAATCTAAGCTAAAAGAAAAAGATAAATAATATCATCAGCTACTTGGAGAAATGGAGATTCTTCGAAATGACCTTGAGAAATGTCAGGATGAGCTCAAGGTAAGAATCTAGTTTGATTGCAATAGTGATACCTTGGACAAAATGTTGAAAAAGAAAAAGCATCCCAAGGACACAAAAGGATTAGGAAGTGGTTCTGGTGAATGCTCTACCAGAAAGAATATCCCCTACAATGACATTTTGTTTGTCTCCTCAAGTGGAGAGAACAAGGGACAAAGCTTCATAGTTAGAAATACTCCATCGAAGAAGGTTGATCTAACCACAACCAGTGAAGACATGCAGACAAGGATGAGGACCGGTTCTACAAGAAGGAGGAACACTGCAGATCCCAAAGGAAAAGGAAAGATGGGAGAAGATAGCTTCACTAGAAGCAGGACCATGAGAAGCCAACAAAGAAGACCTCCTACCTATACAAGACAAGGAAATGCTACCACCCATAGGAAAAATCAAGTGTGAGAGAAGAAGAGATCAAATGGAAGAGTTGTTGAGAATGGACAAAATAGTATCCATCCCTGGAGAAGCAAAAATGGAGATGCTCAACTAGTAAGAGCTCCCCATGCATGGCAGAATAAATTTGTAAGTCATGTTTTATCCTTTACTAGTTATTGTTTTGCATGTAATGGCAATGGCCATAGGGTAGAAGAAGAAGAGATCAGATGGAAGAGCTGCTGAGAATGGACAACCTAGTATCCATCCTCGGAGAAACAAAAATGGAGATGCTCAATCGGTAAGAGCTCCCCATGCATGGTAGAATAAATTTGTAAGTCATATTTGTTAGGAATCCCACAGATACTGAGAGGGGGGGGTGAATTAGTTTCTTAACTTAAAACCTGCAAAACATAATATAATAGTGTACCGGTATGCAAGAAATAATGCAATAAATAGAATCGAGAACATCCACATGAAAAGCACACTATAACACAAGATTTTAACAAGGAAACTAGGTGTGGGAAAAACCTTGGTGGATTTATCACCCACAATATTCACTCACTAGCCAATAAGAGAATATTACTTACAATAGGGGCCTGCACATGTGAATGTGGAGTTTATGTCTCGGGTGGTATTGGAAAAGACCTCAAAGACATATGTTGGCTTAGTTGATGGTCATGCATGCATGCATGTTTTTGGGCTAACCGATTTGATTTAAGGCATGATAATAATATTGTATGGCATTGTGTACTTCTAGGATCATGTCACAGGCTATGGCGAATACAATGGAGCTGAAAGATCATTAGATGATGACATATGCACAACCAAACCAATATATGGAGGTGATTGGAGCCTTGATATTGGACCTAATAGGAAATGAGGACCTGAGATGTATGAGTCAGAGGGAGTTCAAGTGCTTATAAAGCAGAGCCAACATGCTTGAACGTGTAAGTGTATTGACTACCTCAACCACAGATGATGGAAATTATTTTAGGAATACCCAAGAGAATTTCATGCTTAAGTGTATCTAAGATTATTTTGCTTGATTCTATTCATAGTAAAAGCACACTTGATTCTAAAGAAATATGGGATCAAATGGGAGGTGATGCAGTCTAATCGGTAGGTGAGAAGTATTCACTGACACATCCCTCTTAAAATTGAGTGCTTTAACAATTTGTAAAAGATTTGCTTGCTCAATTGGTGTCAATTGATGGATGAGTCCTCCATCTCAAGAGCTGTAACTTGTGGAATTGTACCAATTGGTATCAAAAGAGGAGATGCATCCAGTAAAGAAAAAGGGGAGAAAAATTTATGTTAGTGCCTGGTAGATACAAGGAGGAGTGATATCTTTATAGTGCCCTTTGCCATTGTTGTCAAAGGGGGAGAATGATTTTGTAGTATACCACATACTACATGTGTGAGAATTCAAGGATTATACAAAGGGGGAGAATTGGATCACACAAAGGGGGAGAGTGACTATGTAGTATGCTAGATACTACATGTGCTGACATCAATGCCAAAGGGGGAGATTATTGGCATTATGTTGTCATTGATGTCAACTGGTGTAGAAGGACAACCGGTATGGGAGTATTGTTGGCATCTAGTCATTGATGTCAACTACTGTTGTAGGTCACCAGTAAAGAAGAGACTGTCATTCAGAGGAATGACCACTGGAGTCACTGACACACAAGTTAGTGTTTGACTTGTGCAGATGAAATGGATAGGTTACTGGTATAGTCTATCACTAGTAAGGAAAGGGTGTGAGCTAGTAAAGAGTTTTGTTGACAATGAGTAGTAGTTTTGTTGACAGTGAGTAGTTGCCAATCGGCAAGCATATGACTAGTGTAGAAGAAGGATGAACAAGGTGATTAAGAAGTTGTTTGTGATGAAGAGGTGAAATGTTACCTAAATCACATCAACACAGGAGGGCTTAAGCAGTTGTTTGTGATGAAGAGGCATAATTTTAATTAAATCATATCAACAAAGGAGGAGAAGGATGTACAGGTCATCAATATGCTACGTGGATACAAAATAGCAGGACTCCCACTAGATAAAGATGCAGTCACCATGTGAAGAGATGAATGAAAATGAATGTGCCCACATCGGATCACATGTGCCTACCTGAAGATATGTTTCACAAACAAGGAAGCCACATGAGTGCATTTCAAAAGAAGATGACAAAGACCCACTACCTTTGGTAAGTGGAGCTTATCTACTATTATGCATAGTGTGCACCATAGTTCTATGAGATAAGGAAGAAGAGATAAAGGCAGGTGTTAGAAGGCTCACATTGGATCTATTGGTGAATTACAAAGATGCCTCAAAGTGCATAAAATCAGGTATATGGTTTGGACTGACAGAGAAGGAAGGTTGAGTTGTCAGGATAGATGAAGTGTGAAGGGTTTGTCACTTGGAAAAACTGGTTGAGATATGGTCCAGGCTGATGAGGAAGAAGGCAAGGTTGAAAAGCAGTAGGTAGAGGACAATGGTCAGATTGAATATGGAGTTAGTTGAAGGTTGATGACATGGTGTCATCAAAAGTATCTACTGGTATGTATGTCCACCGGTAATACAAAAAAGGTAAAAAATGCAGATGACTCCCAGGTGATGAGGATGTGCATAAGGAAGGTTAGCAAAAGTGCTGACCGATTGAGGGTTCCACCAGAAGAGAAGTAGAGTGCAAGGATAATGACAGACCGGTCAAGGGTATGACCAACAAGGATAGTAACCCAGTAGAGGAACCCAGTAATGGAGTTGGTTGGTGTTCCAATGCATACTGTCATAAATGATCGAGAAAAGGTGGATGTCAACATAGTTTCCACATGGAGATAAAGTAGCATGCATGCATATGTCAGTGTGTTGAGTCGGTGAAGTGTCAGGTGGTGAGGTAGATCATGACAGGTTGGCATTTAAGTCGATAGCATGTTTGATGGGTCAAGGTATAGAAAAGTGTAGCTCGTGACTGATTTGATGACAATGATCTGATTGGATGACTTCATGATTGAGGCCAAGTGTCTAGGTGTTGATAAGGGGAGGTGAAGCTATCTGCTTGATCACTTCATAGGTGACTAACAAGTGCAGAGCAAAAAAGGAGCTGTGTTTCCTAAACTTAGAAAATGTGTATTGGAAGTCGCGGGATTAGTAGAGTTGATTGATCCATTGCAAGAGGTCGATCTCTAGAAGGATGTTTGACTAGATTTTTGTTTATCTCAAGGTTGATGAGGAAACCCTAACCGCTTGAATTTTTAATTGTCTTTTGGTGGGAAAACCAGGTTATAAATATGCAAGCCAAAATGATTGAAGGGTGCTGCTAGATGAGAGAGTATTGTTGCCGAAGGAGTGAAATCAGTTAAGTTCTTATCAAGAAGAAGAAGAAGAGACTGAGTGTGAGGAAGAATAGGATTGAAGTTTTCAACCAACATTAGTGAGGCTACCAGCAGTCAGTCATTGAGTCTGACAGAGGAGAGAGGTGAAAAAAGTCAAACCGGTAGAGAAGAACTACAAAAGACTACAAAGAAGGCAAGCATAGAACAGGTAGAAGATAGTACTAGTGGAGAGAAATAGAGTAGCTGAGAGAAGAGAAAACTGGTAGAGAACAAAACTAGCAGAGTTCTCAACCAGCAGAGAGTAGAACTGGTAGAGAGAGAATTGATAGTGAATTAGATAGAAGACCTAATAGATAGATTTGCAGAAGTGTTACAAAATCCATTTGTAACAAGAAGATAACTTTGGTGTAAAAACATGATTTTTTAATCACTGAGTTGGAGCTCAATGCAGGGGTTGTAGCTCCTTAGGTTGGTGTCCTAAAATCAGAGGTTGGTTCTCCTTGGGTTGGTGCCCTAAATCAGGGGTTGGTGCTCCTTGGGTTGGAGCCCTAAAGATTGTAATCAAAGATTCATTATGAGGCTAGACTGGAGTAGTATACTCCAACAACATTTCTCACTGAGGTTTTTCCCATCTTGGGTTTTCCTCTTATGTGATGGTGTTATGTGAAGTCCTTTTATGTGTGATTACATTTGTGATTAGTCTTCCATCTAACCAGTAAGTCTGCATTCATCTAGATATGTTAACCGGTATGCACACATAGGATAGTTAAAGATAAAAGTATGAGAACCATTGATTCACCACCCTCTTAGTGGTGTATTATGTCTAGCAAGAAGTAAGTGGTTGGATTACTTCATTCAGCATGGGATGTTATTTAGAGGAGTCCAATTGTGTATACCTAAGAGTTCTATGAGGGAGAACCTGATAAAGGAGAAATGCAATGGAGGACTAGCTGGATATTTTGGTATTGACAAAACAATAACATTGGTGAGTGAGCAGTACTTTTGGCTCCATATTCATAAGAATGTGAAGAGATATGTGTAGAGTTGTAGAGCTTGTCAAGTTGGAAAGGGTAGTAGTCATAATGTGGTATTGTATAAACCTTTGATAGTATTGGTAGGACCTTGTCAGGATATACGTATGGATTTTGTACTTGGATTGCCTAAAACACCGAGAGGGAATGATTTTATATTTTTGGTAGTGAATAGATTCTCAAAGATGGCTCATTTCATACCTTGTAAGAAGATATTAGATGCATTTCATGTAGAAGACCTATTTTTCAAGGAAGTGGTGAGATTGCATGGATTTCCTAAGAGCATAGTTTCAGACAGAGACACTAAGTTTATTGGCTATTTTTGGAGAATTCTTTGGAAGAAGATGAAGATAGATTTGAAGCTTAGTTCTACTTTTCATCCATAGACCAATGGATAGAAAGAAGTAGTAAACCGGAGTTTGGTAATATTTGTTGAGATGTTTAGTGGGAGATAAAACCGGAAGTTGGGATTTGATCCTTGCACAAGCAAAGTTTTCCTACAACAATTTAGTGAATAGAATTACCGGAAGAACACCTTTTGAGATTTTTACCGCAGTGCATCCTAGAGGTATATCATAATTGAGAGAAACTAGCAGTGAAGAATGGAGAAGTTCAAAAGAAGAAGATTTTGTAGATCACATGGCAGCCTTGCATATTCAAGTTAAGTAGCATTTGGAAGACATGAACAAAAAATGTAATGAGAAGGCATATGAGAAGATGAGACATAAGGAATTTGAAGTTGGTGATGAAGTGATAGTATATCTAAGAAAAGAGAGATTCCTGGTTGGAACTTATAACAAGTTGCAGATGAAGAAGTATGGACCTTGCAGGATTTTGAGGAAGTTCAGTTCTGAAAATGCATATGAAGTGGAGTTACCGAATAGTCTGGTATTTCACTTGTGTTTAACATTGCAGATCTTCATCAGTATCATGAATTGGAATTTAGTGATGACAATATTGCAAACTTGGAGAAATAGTTTCCCTAGAAGGAACTAGATCATATTGAAGAGACTTTGGATAGTAGGATTGGGCATAGCACCCAAAGCAGTCAGTATAAGGAGTATCTTGTGAAGTGGAAGGACATACCAGTTGAAGATTCATCTTGGATTTCTCATGTAGAGGTAGACCTCCTTGGTTTTCCTCTGACCCCAACAAAGTGAGAGCCTCCCTTTTTCAATAACCCCAGATGTCTGATGCAAGAGCATCCCTGGTTCATAGTAATCTTGCATCAACCAAAAATAATTTCTTTCTATTTTGCTTTTTGTTCGTAGTTTTAGCTTTTCTTTCTGTGCGTCTCAACTATGGCTCACCAGATCCTATGGAGTTGGATTCTAATTTAAGACTTGATAATATTTCTTAGTTCTAGACCGCATTGTATTTGGATCATTTTCTGGTAAGATATCGCTATCGGTCTACTTGAAAGTTTCTTGTTACCAGTTGACAATTCTTGTTACCAATTGCCTAGACCTATTTTTGGTAATCTACCAAAACCCCTTTCCAAAGCTTGCAGAGCCTTGGGCATTGATATTTATGTTTGTTGGTGTGTAGATGACCTTTTCCTGTGATCTATGTTTTCATTCTTTGATTTTCCAGAGGAATCTCTTGGTGGAGGTCAACCTTGTTTATTTTGCATGTTAGGTCTTGTTCTTCAGGTTTGATCCCTTTTGGGCTTATTGGATCCTTTAGATCAATGTATGTAATTCTAATTGTGCATTATAATTCAATTAATCATAGAATTAAGTAGCTAGATTGTGCATAGAAGATATATCATAAGATTCAAGGTCTCGGCTGTGACCTATTTTGTATGTTCTACCAGGCCTGAGAGTTGGTATGTTGTAACCCAATTATTATCAGTTGGATGTAATCAAGTTTCATGAGAGAAAATAATCTATTTTCTATTGCCTCCATCATATCCTTGTGTTTCCATTGTGTTTACTCTTGTTGACCAGTCTACATTGATCCCTTTGAGGTCCCTCCTCACCGGTGACTACTTCAATGATTTAATTTATTTAGTTTTGCATTGTCTCCATCATATCCTTGTGTTTCCATTGTGTTTACTCTTGCTGACTGGTCCAGATTGATCTCTTTGAGGTCCCTCCTAACTGGTGACTGCACTAGAAATTCTAAGAGGACTTGAGGTAGTCATTAGGAGAAGAATTCATTGATTATTCTTTAATGTAATGGATATTCTTTATGTAATATAAGTTTATTAGTTCTATGTGAAAAAGTAATGACCTAACTTATACGTAAAGTGTTTCATTTGAATTACTGAAATGGAATTTAGATATGTCATCCTATGGATTGAATTTAGAAATAATAGTAATGGTTGTCTTGAATCTCATTGAGTAAATAGGAGTTATCTAAATGAAATGGTTTAATATATCTATGTTGCATTCATGATAGATGGTAGTAGGAGTGTTAGGAACATTTGGTTAGTGTGTATAATGAACCTAAGGAAATGTAATGTGGTTAAGTTATGCATATGTGTTATTGTTATTTTAGTTGCGTGCAAGGTAAATGGTTAGTTGAATGATAGAGTATGATGTTCTAGATGGATAAGTGTCATGTTATAATTATGTCAAGTAATGACGATGAGATACCCTAGGGAATGGATGTGTTTACAAGAGTATAATTGAGATATGTTGATGGTTTAATATGTTCTAATTCCGCTTGTACAACATAGATTTATGGTTATGTACATGATGGTTTATGTGAATATGCAAATAGATAAGGCAACAATGATGATAGAATAGGGTAATAAATGCTTTAAAAAAAAAATAATTCCATTTGTTGGTAAATTTTAGATTATTTCTCTCGGGTATTTTGGTGGGCATTACAAATTGAATACTTGGAATGATTTTCCAAATATTTGGTATGATGATAAATGGGTAAGAATAGAAATGAGTAGATTCCATAATGAATTCTTATGAGTAGATTCCCCCTTTCTTTTTTTTGTTTCCTTTGTTTTTCTTTTTTCCTCTCTTGTTTTGCCTTTTTTGGGATTTCAGGTTCTCGAAGCTTCAGAGTTTAATGTCCTTCCTCCACTTCAGAACCCCAGGTTCCTTGGATCTTGAGGTGCATTATTTTTCCTTTGTCTTTTTGATCTGGTTTGGAATTCTAGGTTTCTGGAACCCCAATGTTTCTCTTGTTTTCTTTTTTTGCACTTTGAAACTTTGAAACCTCAGAATCATGAAGCCCTCCTTCATTGTGTTTTGATTTCAAAACTTTGGAGTTATGGAATCCTAAAATCCCTCCTTTCTACAATTTTCCGCTCTGGAACTTTGGAACCCCAAAGTCCCAAATTCACTTGGTTTTTGACCCTAGAACTCTAGAACCCCGGAATCCTGGAGCTAGTTTTTGTTCACTACTCTTCATTGATCTAGGCTTCCTTCAGTGCTCTTCCATCCTCCTTTTCCTTCCTCTTTTAGGTTGGTTTTCTCTTTTCTCTTCTAGTTCTTGTTCTTCCTTGTCTTTCTAGTTTTTTTGTGTGCATGTTTGTTAGTTTTAGGGTTTTGTTTATTAATAAGTCAATTTTTGACATTAGGGTTTTTGTTCTTGGATTTGGAACTTCGGGCTTCTGAATTCCCAAAGTCCTTCGTTTGACCTTCCTTTTGAACTATGAGAGCCTAGGTTTCTAGGATGTTAGAGTTCATTTTTATGCTTCTCCATGCTTTCAGGATTCTGAAACCCCAGAGTCCCAGAGTTAGTCTTGTTTCTTCGTCAGGCACTACGAGACTCCAGAATTCCAGAATCTTAGAGCTTCTTCCTTTTGCCTTATCCTTCCCTCAAGACTCTCGAATCCCAAAATCCAGATGTTTTGATTCCACTACTTTGGTTCTACTCTAGGACTCCAGAACTCTAGAATCCCAGAACCTTTTGTCTTGAGTGCTTAAACCATCTCACGATTTCAGAACTCTGAAACCCTAAAATGGTCCTCTCTACAAGCTTTCGATTTCCAAGACTCTAAAACCCCACAATCTTGGAGTGGTTATTTTTTCATGCCTTTTAGCTCTGAGACTCTAGAACTCTAGAATCTTGGAACCTTTCATTAACTCTTTAATGCCTCCGAAGTTTTGGAACCCAGAAGTTCTGAAATGTTTGGTGCAAATCAGTCTTTTAAGGTGCTAATTACAAGTTTTTTTTTTTATTTAGGCTAAGAAAACCTTATGGAAGCATCAACCACACCCTAGAAGAAGACGAGAAGTGAAATCAAACTTGAGAAAAATATTCCAACCATGAAATACCAGTACCAGGGATAGACATTGGTCTCTAAGTTTGACAATGAAATATAATGGGTCACTGACACTAAAATTGGACACATTGAGATTCAAGAGATCATAAAAGAGGTGGCCCAACCAAACTTGGAGGCACCTTATAGAAGAGTCAATGGATCAGGAATTTTTGAGGCAACCATCTTTCCTCAAGCTTTACAATCACTTGAGCTAATCCTTTCTATAGCTTAGCATTATGATAAGTACACTAGATAATGTAGGGATTCTAATGGGAATGTGGTAGTAGACCTTCCCTAGACATGATCGACATGAAATTTGGGATACCTCAGCTTGACAAAGTTCTGGAAACCACCAAGGATGAGGTTGTCCAGATATTCAATCAAAATTCCACTACTCATAGAAGATATATAAATGAAGTGTTGCTTGAAGAGCCCAAAATATCAAGATTGAAGGCTTCAGATAATATTTTAAGGGTATATTTCAAGGTTACACCTATGGATTTAATTATTATACTCAGTTGTGTCTTTAGAAAGCTAGATTGTAGGCATTACATATATGGATATACCATTACATTCATACTATACTAATTGGAAAAGAGTACTTTGGTTGGGATCAAATAGTTTTTGATAATATTAATGACCAATTATGTATAGTGCTAGAAAAAAAATTAAAATTCATGACTTCTTACATCATATGGGTAGTGGCAAGTGTTAGAAAATTCAAATAAATAGAAAACAACTCAGAGGGGGTTGGGTGAATCAGTTGTCATAGATTATCAAAACCTTAAGAAATTAAAACTTTAATACCGAAACCCAAAATATTAATACCGAAACGCTTAAACCAATACTAGAATAGCAATTAAACCAATTAAGCATAAACAATAATCAGAGAATAAATACCATCCACATGACACCAAGATTTATATGTGGAAAACCCGATTAAGGGAAAAACCATGGTGGGAAGCCTACCCATAGTCAGATAATACTTATGTAGTAAGTATGTGAATTACAATTGAGGGGTCTGCACTTGCAGAAAGGCAACCAGCCTAGAGCGCACTGCTCATCACAGAAGGAGTCTCACTGACTACATAGAAATCCAAACTGTAATCTAGAGAACTGTTGAACTACAAAGATAACATCTCCTATGCCTAAGTACAGTTCCAATTAAGCTCAATACCAAAGAACTAAATCCTCTTACATAAAACCAATTTGATCTCCAATGGTTGACCAAATCCTCTGCCTAAATGATATTGCAATATCCGCACATTACATATCCATATCCCATTTCTATATCTATACCATGATCTACAATAAGATCTTACATCTATATATACAAACCCTCGATCATAAACAATCAGGTCAGCCACCAGATAATAAACAAATTACATAATTATGAAACATGTCGGCCTTAGACCAAAAAAATAATATCCAACACATAAGACATCCTAGAAACACATCGAGAGGTCCAATCCGTATGTTACATTAAACTTGTCCAAAACCTAGATCAACCAGGACCCAATATAGGTCCACACACTAAAGAAATGATCTCCATCCACCAGGTCTCTAACATGATCACAAACAACATCTTGAAACTCCACCAAAAATTGCACCAATACCACTTATGCGTATCATTAAAGATCTTCATCAAAAGATCTGTTGGTGAAACCCTCGTCGAAACCACAAGCCGAGTTTCCATGCAAACTGGATAGCATCTGATCACTAGACCAAAACCAACTGAATGAATATGAATATGAGTATCATAAATAAGCCAATTCCATAACCAAACCATACCGGAGCCTACCGAATCATGCTGGATCTAAACCAACCAGAAACTACTCAACCTACCAGGACTAGATGGTTGTCGGTAAAGCATCCAAATAGCTAGTGTTGACATCAATGACAAAACATCAATGCAACACATAATCAATTAATCCAAATGGCCAAAAATCTACCCCTTTGGCATTGATGGCAACACTAGATGTGAAAAAACATCTAAATACCAAGAAATGACGAACAAGTCCCCCACATAAATATATAGCAATGAAGTTCTGAAACAAAAACCAAACTCCCACTATGAATGATATCATTGTAAATCTTTGAATTATACATATATCTCTCCCCTTGATGTATACAAATACTTAAGTTTTCCTTTTTTACATCAATATCTCTCCCCCTTTGACATCAATGCTAGATTTCAGACAAAAATATCAAAGCAAAAACATAAATCATTGAATCACAAAGCTAACTTCTCCTCCTGAGTAGTAGCATCCCCACATCAGTGACGAAATGAAAAATATCTTTGATAATGCATACTAGACTGATACCAAACCGCATCAATCAAATCTCTACCAGAGGGGCAGAAACCCCTAATCTATCTCTGAAGTACTCAAATGATTCCTTAGGCAAAGGTTTAGTGAAGATATCTACAATCTTCTCTTTAGTGTTCACATAAACCAATCTAACTTCATTTGCTTCCACCTTTTCCTTCAAAAATTTGTATTTGATAGATATGTGCTTTTTCTTAGAATGAAATACCAGATTCTTTGATACGTCAATAGTAGCAAAGTTATCACAGTGAATAACTACCGGTCCATTACAATCCACCTTTATATCCTTCAACATTTGCTTCATCTATAGAACCTATGTACAGTTAGTAGCAGCAATAACATACTCAGCTTCAGCATTAGATAAAGAAATACATGATTGTTTCTTGATGATCCATGAAACCAACTTCTTTCCAAGAAAGAAAGCTCCACCGAAAGTACTTTTCCACTCATCAACATCTTCAGCCCAATTAGCATCTGTATATGCACATAAAGTAAAGTTATCATCCTTTGGGTACCATAAACCATATTCTAATGTACCTTGTAAGTATCTAAAAATCTTTTCACCACACTCTCATGATTTTCTTGAGGATCACTCTAAAATCTTGATACAATACAAATAACATTCATTATGTCAAGCCTAGTTTGAGTCAAATAAAGTAGACCTCCATTCATAGATTTGTATCTTGTAGGATTTACTGATGAAGAAACATCTTTTCTTGTCAATTTCTCACTTGTAACCATAGGAGTACTTACTAGTTTAGAATCTCCCATACCAAATTTATTCAACACTTCCATAGCATACTTAGTTTGATAGATGAAAATACCTTTATCAGTTTGAGTAATCTACAAACCTAAGAAAAATTTCATCTCACCAATCATAGATATCTCAAATCCATTCTCCATATTCTTAAAAAAATTCATGCATAACTTATCTTCACCTCCAAAAATAATGTCATCAAAAAATAATTAAATAATTAGTATATCAACATGAGTGATCTTATAATATAAATTATTGTCAGCATTACCCTTAGTAAAACCAAGTGTCAAAAGATATTTATCCAACCTTGCATACCAATCTCTAGGTGCTTGTTTCAATCCATATAAATCTTTCCTTAACCTACAAACCATTTTTCTATCATCTGATAGTGAGAAACCATCAGATTACTTAATATAAACTTCCTCATCAAGATCTCCATTCAAAAATGCACACTTAACATCCATTTGATAAACCTTGTACTTTTTATGGGCAGCATAAGCAAGAAATACTCTTACAACTTCAATCCTAGTTATAGGTGCAAAAGTATCACCATAATCAATTCCTTCCTTATGAGAATATCTTTTACAAACCAATCTATCCTTATTCCTTACAACTTGACCATCCTCATTCAATTTATTCCTAAAAACCCATTTAGTTCCAATGATATTCTTATTTTTAGGTCGGGGAACCAAAGTCCATGTGCTATTTTTCTCAGTTTGATCTAATTCTTCTTCCATAGCTTTCAACCAATATTTATCTTTACATGCCTCAATTACTGATACCAGTTCAACTTGTGAAATTAAAAATACCTCATTGGTTGCCAATTTTCTTCTTGTCATTACTCTATTGTTCTTATCCCCAATGATCTGATCTTCTGAATGATTTAATCTCACATTCCTAGGAGTCTTCTGAATCTTTGTTCCTCTTCCCGGTTCTTCATTTACTGTATAATTTTTTGATACTTCCAAAGTAACTGGTTCAACACTATGTTCTGGTAAAGGTGCTACAGGTTTAGATATAATCATTTCCACCTCCGGTTCCTTCTCATAAATTCTTATTTGACCTCTATTCATCTCATCTACTTTGACATTATCACTCTCCATAATTCTCTGCAATCTCTTTCTATAACATCTATATGCCTTTCTTTCATTAGAATAACCAAGATATATACCATCATCACATCTAGGATCAAATTTGCCAATGATAGCATCTCTCTTGATATAACATTTACTACCAAGTATTTTAAAATACTTAATTGTAGGTGTATTTACAAACCAAAATTCATAAGGTTTCTTACTAGTTTCTCCTTTGATATGTACTTTGTTGAATGTATAAACTACTACTCTCACTACTTCTCTCCTAGTAGATATGAGGTAGACTAGCTTCCATCATCATTATTCTAGCAACATCCAAGATAGTTTTGTTCTTCCTTTCCACAAGTCCATTTTACTGAGGTGTCTGGGGAGAAAAAAATTGTCTTCTTATACCATGCTTCTTACAAAAGCTATTAAACTCACAGGATGTGAATTATCCACCATGATCTCATCTTAAATATTTAATCTTGAATCAAGTCTCAGTTTCCACCTTAGCCTTAAAGATTTTAAACTTTTCAAATGCCTCAGATTTTTCCTTTAGAAAAGTAACCCACATAATTTAAGAATAATCCTCAATGATTAGCATGAAATATCTATCACCTTGAAAATTTTTAACTCTAACAGGGCCACACAAATCAGTATGAATAAGATCAAGAACATCATTAGATTTATCTTGTATACTCCTTAAAGAGGTTCTAACCTGTTTCCCCATTTGACATTCTTTACATACCAAATTATATGGCTTCATAATCTTAGCTATATCTCTAACTGCCTTAGTTGAATTGATCTTCACAATGCAATCAAAATTCACATGACACAACCTTTTATGCCATATCCAACTCTCATCAATTTGTGTTATCAAACATGTCTTCTCACCGAAATTCAAATGAAATATATTACCCTTTTTTTGTGTACCGATTGCAATCTCCAAATTAGATCTGGTAATAATTTTGCATTTTCCATACTTGAACTGTAATTGAAATCCTTTATCCACCAATTGTCCTACACTCAAAAGATTATGCTTTAAACCTTCAACATAATATACATTGCCAATATTTTTCTTACCATCCAATGATATTGTTCTATTTCCTTTGATCATACATGCTTTGTCATCTCCAAATCTAATCAAACCACCATCAAATTCTTACAAAGATAGAAACTTCCCTTTATTTCTAGTCATATGATGTGAAAAAACACTATCAATTACCCATTCATCCTTGTCTTCAATTTTAACAGCAAGTGCCTTCTCTTCTGGTACATTCTCTTCCAGTGGCGGAACATCTTCCTTGATAACCAGGAACACCCATTCCTTCCCATTTCTAGAACCACTAGTAGAGTCTTCTGTTAGTTCATCATCAGAATCAGTAATGTCTTCCTCATCCGCTATATAGCATGATTTGTCTTTGTTTTCCCTGTACTTATACTTGTTCTAATATCTAGGGTGAGGCTTAAAAGATCTACTAACTCTTTCTTCAAATCTTGAATTCCTTTGAAGACATCTAGATGCAAAATGACCAATCTTATTACATGTAAGACATTTAAAAGGTTCTTTTCCTTCATACTTACCTCCTACCGGTCCTTTAGGTACTCTTCTAGCAAATAATGCTTCATGCTTCTCAAAATCGTCATCTTCTCTCTTCATACCTTCCAATTCCTTTGCATACAAATTTTTCCAATATTGCTTACCAGTTGCTGATGTAGATGAATGAAAAGGAGGTTCAGTCTTCATAGCTCTAGAAGGTCCAAATACTTCAAGCTCAAAAGTAGATAATTTCCCAACCAAGGTATCTCTATTGATAGATGTATTAGCCATTGTTCTCAACTCATTAATTGCAGTAGCCTTCATCTTGTAAGCTGGTGGTAGGGCTCTCAAAACTTTAGAAACAATGTCATCTTCACTCAGAGTTCCACCACAACATTGAATTCCCATAAAAATCTCATTTACCTTTTTCATGAATGCAGTAATCCTTTCATCTTCTTCCATCTTTAGGTTTTCATATCTCACCTGGTAATGATCAAGTTTGGAAATCTTCACTATAGGGTCACCTTCATTAAGATTCTCCAACTTATCCCATATAGCCTTTCCAGATGATTTGTCAGTTAATCCAATTATTTGCTGATCAAAAAGTGCACACAAGAGGGCTTCTCTTTCTCTACAATCGTTCTCAAGGTCCTTGTCTAGGTTTTTTGGAGGAGGATTGCCATATGCCAGATTATGAGGTGTGACACCATTCTGTGTGATCTCCCAAATCTCCTTGCCAAGACATCTCACATGAGAGTCCATCTGAATCTTTGATATTATGTAATTTCTTCCATCAATCCTAGGAATATCCCTTTGAAAGATAGCTCAAGAAGAACTGGATTGACTTGAACTATTAGTCACCATAGGATCTTCCTCAAGCAATTAAGATTTCAATAGAGAGGACCAAGGCTCTAATACCAATTGTTAGACAGTTCAAATAACCGCAAGACAACTGAGGGGGGGTGAGTCGGTTGTCATAGATTACCGAAACCCAAAACATTAATACTAGAATTTTAAACCAAATATCATAATAGCAGTTAAACAAATTAAGCATAAACAATAACCACAGAATAAATACCATCCACATGACACCAAGATTTATACATGGAAAACCTCGTAAAGGGAAAAACCACGGTGGGAAGCCTACCCATAGTCAGATAATACTTCTGTATTAAGTATGTGAATTACAATTGAGGGGCCTACACTTGTAGGAAGGCCAATAGCTAGAGCACATTCCTCATCACAAAAGGAGTCTCATTGACTACATAAAAATCCAGACTACAATCTGGAGAAGTATTGAACTACAAAGATAACATCTCCTATGCCTGAGTACAGTTTCGGTTAATCTCAATAGCAAAGGACTAAATCCTCTCACATAAACCCAATTTGATGTCCAATGATTGACCAAGTCCTCTTCCTGAATGATATTTCATTATTCACACATTACATATCCATATCCCATTTCTATATCTCTACCATGATATACAATGAGATCTTACATCTAAATATACAAACCATCGACTATAAACAATTAGGTCAGCTACCAAACAATAAACCAATTACGTAATTACAAAACATGTTGGTCTTAGACCAAACAAAAAATATCCAACATATAAGACATCCAAGAAACACATTGAGAGGTCCAATCCCCATGTTACATTAAACTAGTCCATAACCTAGATCAATCGGGACCCAATATAGGTCCACACGCTAAAGAAATTATCTCCATCTTCCAAGTCTCTAACATGATCACCAACAACATTTTGAAACTCCACTAGATACGACACAAACATCACTTATTCATATCATCAAATATGTTCATCAAAAGCTCTGTCAGTGAAACCCTCACCAAAACCACAAGCCAAGCTTCTAGGGAAATAGGATATCATCCGATCACTAGACCAAAACCAACTGACTGAATATGAAAATGAGTATCATGAATAAGCCAATTCCATAACCAAACCATATCGGAGCCTACCAGATCATACCAAATTCAAACCAACTAGAAACTACTCAACCTATCGGGACCATAAGGGTGTCGGTAAAGCATCCAAACAACTAGTGTTGACATCAATGACAAAACATCAATACAACACATAATAAATTAATCCAAATGGCTAACAACAAGAAGTGGAAAATACCCCGGGTTAAATACAACAGGCATATTGGGAGTAGAGTCGGGCCAGAAGAGAGTATGGGAAAACTACACTTAGTTTCCAATCCAGCATGCCAAATTCCACTTTAAAAGAATAAATGATGCTTTCATTTTTGTAGTAATTTAAAATTGACCGGTGATGTGGGGTACTGTATCTCTTTTGAGGCAATGAAACTAGTTCAAGAATGGGGTATCTGGTTCTTACAATTTAACCAATGCTCCACCTACGTCTGGGTAAGTGGATTCATAGGAAAACATTTCCTCCTTCCAAGGTATTGTATTGATTGAGTCATCATTCTTGAGTATTCACGAAAAATTGTAGGAATTCAATCTCTTTTAACTCTCAAGCACAAAATGGGATTTAATTTCTGAATTGTTATAGGGCATTGTACCTGCTAGGATATACAAGCTACTAAGTCAATTGTACATGAACTAGAGGATCTTAGCTTGAAATAATTTGAATATTTTAGGGAGAGATATGATCCATTCAGGAAATTGAATCAAATGATTCTAGTAGCACTCTTAGGGCATATACCTGCTTTAGAAGACTTTTGGACAAACATGCAAGATAGTTTTGGAGCAAGAGAAAGAGGATACCATGGATTAACGGTTCCTCAAATCAAAAACTTTAAGGTTGAAACAAATCTCCCCAATTACCTTACGAATAATGAAGAAATACTTGATCTAGTCTATGGGGAAAATAGGATTGATAAGAAGCCTCTTTCTTTGATGAGATGGTCTAAACAAGAAAACTTTGATATTAACATAGTAACTGAGAAGGTGGTAGAAAGGACAATTCAATGGCTTTATTTGAGGATCCATCCAAGTGCTCCTAAGGATAAGAAGAAAGGAAAGGCTTCTAGTAATCCTCAATCAAAAACCACTAAGGAGTATGTTAAGAGAACCAGATCTGAATCAAGGAAGAATACTCCCATCGACACTCAAGTTTTTACTCAAAAAAATGGCAAGGAACAATTGATGCAGCAACTTGATGCAAAAATGAGGGAGTCCCAACTCCTAAAAATGGCTACAAAACATGGGATTACTACTAGATTGCAGGTAGTGCCACAAGCCTCAGTCACTCCTATTGTGCCTACCATTGGGATTGTGGAAGGAGAAAGTACATCATGATCAAAGGAAACTGAGCTTTAAGCCCCTCCTCCCTCTCAAGGACCTACATCAAATATGGCCTTACACCAAGAGCAGGTAATCATTCCCAATATTGAAACTGATTCAGACAAGGATGAGGATCCTATTGCAGTGATAGCCTATCTAAAGAAAGGTGAACTAATGAAAAAGTGACAAGCCCCCAAATAGGATCGAGAAACACCATTAATATAGTAGGTGGACTAACGTAAAGATCATGAGGAAAATATTGATTAGGTATAGGAAGGAGGTGAATAGAATGAAGCCATGGATATAGATGAGAAAGATGAATGCTTGGTCTTGACCCTCGGGATCAGGAAATGCTCCTCAAATAGTTAAAGGGAGGTAAGCAGATGCAACAAGAAGAAGTTGAGAAGGAAGACTTCAAATATGAAGTTGGCAAACAAATGGAAGAGTTTGATCAACAACAAAAGATTGAATAAGTACTCTTGGGGAACTTTTCCCAACAAGTCTCTTCGACACATCCACAACAAGAGGACCCCGCCCCCTAACAAATGTGTGAGAAACTTTGTGAGGAAGAGAAGAAGGAAGATGAGTGGCAAGAGAAACATGTGCAAACACATATGGTAATAGCCAATGTGACAACTCAAGGTGCAGATTATGATGAAGTATGCCCCAATCGTTAACTGTTAGCTTTCAAAAGAAGAAGAAGATCATTCTTCCCAGTATCACCCTATAGGAGGTAGTTACATAATCACCAAGGTAGGTCAATAATGCCAACATACTCCATAATTTGTCAATAATTCAGGTGATGTCAAAGCTAGTGTTGCAACCCTGGAATAGGAAGAATAGGAAGGTGTTCAAGGATCCCCAAGGTATCACAATTCATAGGTTAATTTTGGAAAACAAACTAAATATGGGGAGATAGCTTCCTTGGATACAAAAACCACCTCAATCAATATGAGGATGGAGAAAAAGCATAAATATAAGAGTGAGGTTAAAACATAGTTGCAGTAGTATAGGCAGCTCCTCATTGAGATGTTGTTTACCCCATTTTTCAATTAGTGAAAATTTAAAATTTTGGTGACAAAAGGATAAATATTGTTGACCATTGAAATCTTTCACAAGTTGTCAAAAGATACTCATAGGAATTTCACATGGTCCTCATTGTCTTAATGAATTTTCAAATGGTCATAGTTGATTCAATTTTTTTTGGAAGGTATAATAGTTCAAAGAGGGGCTATCCTTCAATATAGTCGAAGCCCTCAGAGTGATCAAAATCTGGCTTTGTAGATGAATATGTTGGAAAACAAAGGTAATGAATGATATTCATTTTTTATATCAAGAAGCAACTCAAATAATTTTGATGTATTGACAAAGAGGATTTTATTGCATTCTCATGTGGTGACAAGAATTAAAAATCATGTCAAAATTAATATATATTAATATCAATTATAACACCCACTTTTATCACTCACGTCAAAGTTTCGAACTAATTGGTGCTCACCTTGATGGTTACTTGAAACTCAAAAGATTTCAAATCGAATGACTTACTTCCCAAGTTACCTGGAAAAGGTGTTTTACATCGATTTTGAAAATCAAAAGTTGGATCCTATGGCTTGAAGATATGGCTAAGGTGACAATAAAGGAATGATCATGCATATTTCAGCCTGTCAAGGTAATTGTAAATGTTCCTTAAGCAACCTCTTTACATATATAAATGTATCACATTGGTCACCTTCCACGATATAACAAGTATTTGTAGAGTCGATGATGAAATATTAATCAGTCTCTTTACTTAGTTGTTCTCACTTAAGAAACTAAGGATTAAATCTAGTCATAATGATAATATTGGTGACTTGTGGCATTTTCAAAAGTTTCCTATGGAGTGAAGATTGCATTTGTCTTATTATTCGTTCAAAATTTTGGAAAGTTGTGGTGTGTAGAAAAGTCACCAAAAATATTTGAATAATATTTATCGGCAACTTGTGCCAATTTCAAAAGTCATCGATAAAATTTTAAAACAACTTTGGTGTGTTGATGGGTATAGTGTTGGCTACATTGAAGATTTTGAAAAGAAGAGAAAGTTGTCGATCACTAGAGGAAGGAACTTATTATAACTACCCGAGGTAGTTATAGTTATTATAACTACCTATTCTACAAACTACATGTCATGATCACAGGCAAATGAACTTGGCGAAAATGCTTTAGAAACTTTCATGCAAAACCATTTAACAATAACAAAGCCAAATTCCACAAGTTTTGCTAGCATTCAATAAGAACCTTTGAATAGGTTGCAAACATCGATCAAATCATTTTGATTGGGATATTTTTGGCAGATAATATGGTTGGAAATTCTCTCATGGACATACACCTAAAATGTGGAATCACGGGCAAGGCACGATGAATTGTTTGACAAAATGCCTCAAATCTATGTCATTTCATGGCATGTGATGATTGTAAGATATGCACATTCACAACTTTGAAGCAAATGTGATTGGCTGGTCTATAGTCAATTTGCACAATTTTTTCTAACATATTTCTTCATCATGCCAAAATAAGAAAGGCTTCGGAATAGATAATGGATAGCTATCAAAGTTTTAAGATATGGAGATTTTGTCAAATGCATCTCATAAGTGTGGGACCGATTTCATGATCTTAGCCAACATCCTCCCTATATGTTCCAAATACAAGTTTTGCAACAAGTTGATGGCATACATCAAAGCATGACCATGGTGAGCTTTTTATCAGATGTCATAGTTGTAGTTCCCTCATACACATATATAGAAAAGATTTTTAGGGTTTCAAGCAGATCCAAAGCAAATATGAACTAACAATTATATGCAGAATTAAATACAAAAGATAAAGAAATAAAACAGGACACAGATAACACAGAGATTTAACGTGGTTCACCCAGAATGGGTTACATCCACCATACACAGTCGTCCAATCTTTCTTATCATCCAGCAAAAATAGTACATCAACCTTACAATGTCTTAAGCATCCCAGCTGCTTATAACATGCGTTTTTAGGGCAACAAACAAAGTCGGCGTTTTTAGGGTTTTATTACAATGTCAGTTTTTGATCAATGAAAAACGGCAAAAAAAAATTCTCAGGGGCTGCCGCCCCCGAACCCCCACTTTTCTCAGGGGCTACCACCCTTGAACCCCTGCTTGAGGCCTGGCCTGGCCTTGGACCCCAGTGAGGATATGTGCTGAGTGTACAGTACTTTGCTGACCAGTCACCACATTTCAATAAAGATGAAAGCATTGAAAGGTCCATGAGGTATTTGATAAAGCACATTAAATAAATACAATCTCACAATGCAATGATTGCAAAGTTTTCATGAGATGCAACACAAAGTTTTGAAAAGTCTTTAAAAACTTATAAGCAAACACAATTAGCAAGCCTGAAGCTGAATTGCCACCTTCGTAAATGCCTTGCATTGTTGTTTTAAGAAGACAAGACTGAAACAAAAAAGTGGACATTCATCAATGAACAGAGGTATCATTTTTTTAAATCATGGTGAACATGTATGCAAACTATGGAGTCAAAGACAAGACACACAAACTATTTATCAGAATGCCTGCAAGAGATGGGGTTCTATGAGATGTTTGGATTTCTATTATTTAAAATGTGGAGGACATGGACCGTGGGTTTGGCATAAATAATTTATTTCATAAAATACCTCAAAGGAATGTGATTAGTTTAAATGTCATAATATGAGAAAAGCATTTTAATTTGCTTGATAAAGAGCTTCAAGGAACATAATCAAACAAAGTACAAATGGGTTCGATGTGAAAAGGCAGATTGAAGATAGAAAACATTTGATTATTTGCACCATGATGAGGATAGGAAGAACTTTGTTGAAATGGACCAATATTATCATAGCATAAATTTTGTGGAATGTCATTGTTGCATGATAAATATTTTTGGTTGAGATAGGTTTGGTTCAAGGTTGACAAATTTATTGAGTTGTCATTTGGTTTCTATAGGATACATGGTAAAATATGGACTTGAAAATACACTACAAAAATATCATTTGAAATAGATCCAGAGGAATCCAATGAATTCAAATGATAAGAATCAGGTGAAGGAAATCCTTATAGAAAGAATGCTTGACATATACAATTGGAGCTAAAATCCTTAAAGGAAAGTTTATATTGAATGGGTATCTTTGGTGACAATGATTCATGTATCAATGTATGATATTTTCATACTACTTGATATTTTTCATGTTTATGGAGACCCTTGGAGTTTACTTTTCTCTTGGAATAGAAAGATAGTGTTTTGTGTTCTCAAATGGATAGATTGTGAAATGATTACAAAGGTAAATGGAGTAGATGAAGATGAAGATGGAAAGCTAGCTTGACAAGATCAACAATTTGGCCTTTCTTCAAAGTTAAGAGTTCTAAATGGCCTTTTGTAAGAAGTGACATATATCACTTTTTGTAATTAAAAGTTAGAGTATGAGCTTCATCTTTTATAAAATTTAGGTTAATCCTAACTTGTCTTTCAAATAGGTCGGTATGAGAAATGGTCACTTAGGTAGTTAATCTAAGTGGGCACCTAAGTTGGTTATTCAAAGTGGTTATTCTAAGTAGTTAGGAAAACTGGTTATGGGTTGGTTATCAAGGTGAGCCTATAAATTCAAGGCTTCAACATTGTAAAAGGGAGACTCTTATGAAGGAGAAACTCTGGAGAACTTATGGTTTCACATTTTGTACTTAAAGCTTTTGGACTTCTATATTTTTCAAAAGAATAACAAAGGATGCATTTGATTACTATGTCTTGAATGTGTTTATGAGTTATGATTATCGATCTCTCATATGTTAAATTGATAATTCTTTTGTGTATTTGTGGAATCGATTGGTTTTTTCTCAATTCCAAAATATATGCAATTGATGAAACACATCATTTCTTGGTATCTTGAATTGTATGTGTTAATACAACTTATTTCTTCGTATCTTGAGGTTTGTTATCTTTCTTTCATCATCATTGCATATCCAAAACATATCTTGTGCTTAAACCCCCTTTGTAATTTTTGTTCATCATAAATCTCAAATGGTATTCGTATGTCTACTATTGGGGTTTTAATTAGTTAGCTTTCTTTAGTTTTATGTTTTCTCCTTTATGTAATTTCAGATCAAAAGTACACAAAAATCCTAAATACCCCCATGATATGAGGGAGAACCCTCACCATAATCTCTCCAACTATTGGAACGGTTGTCATTGCTCTTCAAGAAAACATGGTCAAATTTTGAGAATCAGTTGCAGTGGTAAATATGTTTACCAACAAATGTCTAATCCCTTTGACTCTAGGTCCAGAGATGCCCTACCATCCACCTCATTGCTCCCATAAAAAGAAGTAAAGACAATATATGAAATGAGAAGGGTTGTGTCATTCCTCAAGACTTTGACCATTGATCAACTTAGCAAAGTAAGAATGTTCCTTCATGACAACATGAAAATTTACAAAAATGCCCACCTCCATGAGCATGGTCTCATCCTCCTTACACAACAATGGAAGACCCAATCAAATGGATTCACAAAGGAAACCAAGTTATTGAGAAGGATCAAAGGATTGGGTGAAGATGTGATAAAGGGAGAAGACATATTAGGAGGAGAATATATCGACAACTTGCAAAGGTATATTAATATCTTAGAGTGGAATGTGGACACATTGGATCAATGCCAGACCAAAGTACTTAAGGAGCATCCACCTTTCTTGGATCTTTTGGAATGATATGAGTAGTATGTGGTTGAGTTATTAGTCAAGTATGGAGTGGGTTTAATGCAAGCCAAGCATTCAAGTCTTAGGAAGTTATCAAGCAATGGGAAGCATATGGTATCGAGTACTTATCCTCAACCATTGGGCTCAACACGATAGTTATGGACACGTATATGCATATGATCCTCCAATCCCAAGATAGTTGAAAAAGTCGAGTAAGTGAAAGAAGCAATTGTTGGTATTTTGGATATGTCGATATGGTTTTGTCATTAACGTCAACACTTGTCAACACTTATCAACACTTGGAGATCTTTGGTTATGTTCACCGGCATGATCAGTGACTTATGCACAGTCACTAATATCTGGTTCACCGACAAGATTATATTGATCATCGGCACTGAGGATGATTTTTTATCATCTGGAGATTACTTGGTTATGTCGAAGACATCGTTTGGACACTTGGTCTTGGTAATTTGTTCATTGGTCGAATCTGGTTTGCATATTTATTATTACCGGCAAATAGGTCCAGGATATGCATCGACAAGCTTATCTATTCCAGATCAGCACAACACATCATGAAGATGATTTATTATTATTGTAAATGCACTGAGCTGACATCATGCATTGCATATTGATTCATTTTTAATTGATTTTATTGTAATATCTTTTATTGAGCCGGCCTACATTTGGTCCTAGGTTATGGTATAAATGTAAGATCTCATTTGTGAGATTAGGTAGCAGAGTGTAAAAAAGGATTGTAATAAGGTATATGTGAATATAAGCAGAGCTATACATGCATCATTCAATATTGAAGGAAGGTTTGAAGAAGGAATATCAGAGCTTAACCAATACTAAATCCAGCATATGAAGATGCTATTTTGAGTAGTACATTATCACTGGATTTAATGATCCAATTGTAGTCAGTGTGACTCCCATTTTGTGATTGAGCAGTGAGCTCTAGGCAGTTGGCCTTTCTACATGTGCAGACTCCATATTGTACACACATACTATCTAAAGTAGTATCATCTGATTATGGGTAAGGTTTTCCACCATTTTTTTTCCCCTTATATGGTTTCCACGTACAAGTAACTATGTTATGTGTTGTGTATGTTATTTGTGTTTCTGTTTCATGCATTAAAATTTACCAGTACTGCAATTAACTGTTAAATTGTTTACCGACATTAAAGTTTGGTTTACTAGCATTAAGCATTAAGTTTGATTAAGTTAAGTTTGGTTTTTATTTATTGGACAACTGATTCGCACCCCTTCTCAATTGCCTCCGGGACCTAACAATTGGTATTAGAGCCTAGTCCACTTTTTGTGGAAGTTTAACAGCTTGAGGAGATCCAATGCCTTCTAACTATTTCAGGAAGTACAATCTGAAGCTTGATGGAACCAACTATGGCATATGGAAGATTAGGATGGAGACACATCTGAATTGCATGTGTAAGGACATATTAGATGTTACAAAGAATGGTTATACTATTCCTACTCAAGGTCAACCTAATCTACCAACCTTGGCTAAAGATGAGGAAAATGATTGCAAAGCAAGAGAAGCACTTTTGAGCGCATTGTCAAATCAACAAATCATTGCATTATCAGATATATCTACTGCTAAAGCTATTTGGGATACATTGGAGACGCTGAATGAAGGTGATACCATAGTCAAAATTGCAAAACTGGAATGATTCCGCGTCAGGTATGAAAATCTGAAAATGGAAGAAGATGAAAGGATTTCTGCTTTTATGGAAAGAGTAAATGAAATTGTTTTGGGTATACAATGTTGTGTAGGAACCTTAAGTGAAGATGAAATTGTTTCTAAAGTTTTAAAATTTTTTCCACCAGCATATAAAATGAAATTTACCGCTATTAATGAATTGAGAACAATGCCTAATGCATCAGTATCTAGAGACACTTTGGTTGGAAAACTTTCAGCTTTTGAACTTGAGGAATTTGGTCCTATTGCTACTATTAAGACAGGTCTAGCTTTCAAAGCGTCATCATCATCTACAACATCATCATCATCTAAAAAATCTGATTGGAAAGCCTTTTATGCAAGAGAACTTGAAGAAATTAGAAAGGAGAATGAAGAAATGGAAGAGCTTGAAGCACTATTTACAAGGAAAATTCCTAAAGGTCCAGTTGGAAGTAAGTATGAAGGTAAAGAACCATTTAAATATTTTAACTATAATAAGATTGGTCATATGGCTTCTAGATGTCCTAATAGACATGCAAAATTGAAAAAAGAAGCTAAAAGAACATACAAGCCTAACCTTCAATATCAAAGGTACAGATTTAAGAAGAATAGAAACAAATCATGTTACTATGCTAGTGAAGGAGTTACTGATGATTCTAATGAGAAACCAATAGACAATGGATGGGCTTTTGTTGCTATAATAGAAGATCAACAAACACCTACTATTCAACTAGGAGAGCAAGCCCTAGAAGCCAAAATTGAAGATAAAGAGGAATGGATTATTGATTTCGGATGTTCACATCATATGACTGGTGATAAGAGTAAATTCTTAACCTTTCAGGAGTACAATGGTGGTCTAGTAAGATTTGGAGATAACAAAACTTGTTTGAATAGAGGAAAAGGCACTATATCTTTTGATGGTAAGCATAATATTGATAATGTTTACTTTGTTGAAAGTTTGAAGCATAATCTTTTGAATGTTGGTAAATTAGTTGAAAAGGGATTTCAATTACAATTCAAGAATGGTAAATGCAAAATCATGAATAGAGCTGGTTTAGAAATTGCAATCGGTAATCAGACTAGAGGTAATATCTTTCATTTGAATAACAATGAGAAGACATGCTTGATTGCACATATTGATGAGAGTTGGCTATGTCATAAGAGACTATGTCATGTAAATTTTGATTGCATTGTAAAAATCAGTACAACTAAGGCAGTAAGAGATTTACCTAAGATTGTTAAACCTCACAATCTGGTATGTAAGGAATGTCAATTTGGAAAGAAAGTTAGAACATATTTTAAGAGTATACCAGAAAAATCCAATAATGTTCTTGACTTAATTCATACTGATTTATGTGGTCCAGCAAGAACTAGAAGTTTACAAGGAGATAGATGATGATTATTCTAGAATGTGTTGGGTTACTATTCTCAGGGAGAAATCAGAAGCTTTCAGGAAGTCCAAACTATTCAAGGTCATGGTAGAGAATGAAACCAGTAAGAAAATCAAATGCTTGAGATCAGATCAAGGAGGTGAATTCACATCTAAGGAATTTAATACATTTTTTGAAGTGAATGGAATTAAAAGATAGTTATTAGCACCTCAGACACCCCAGTAGAATGGAGTTGTGGAAAGGAAGAATAGAACTATTTTGGATGCAACTAGAAGCATGATATCAAAAGAAAACCTACCTCATGTGTATTGGAGAGAAGCAGTCAATACAACTATTTATACATTCAACAGAGTTCACATCAAAGGTGAAACTGGTAAGACCCCTCATGGACTATGGTTTGGTAATACTCCTACTCTTAAATATTTCAAAATATTTGGAAGTAAATGCTATATTAGAAGAGATGAGTATATTGGCAAATTTGATCCTAGAAGTGATGAAGGAATATTTCTTGGTTATTCATCTAAGAGCAAGGCATATAGATGTTTTAATAAAAGATTGCCGAAAATCATTGAGAGTGCAAATGTGAAGATTGATGAATAGTTTAGAAGGTCTACAAACTCTGAACCGGTAGTTGAGATAATCATAAATGAACCTACTATGAACACACTGGTACAAAATGTTGATCCAGTCACACTAACATCATTTGAGAATTCCACAATCACTTAAGAACAATAGCAAGTGAAAACACCCCGGTATGTAAGATTCAATCACTCTGAAAACTAGATAATTGGGAACAAAATTCAAGGAGTTATGACTAGAGGAAGACTGGCAAATGAAGAGAAATGTCTTATTTCTCAAATTGAACCAGCATCTATTAATGAGGCATGTGAAGATAAACACTGGATTAAAGATATGGAAGGTGAATTGGAACAAATTGAAAAGAATAACACATGGACATTAGTTCCCTGGCCTAAAGACAAAAATGTAATTGGAACTAAATGGGTTTTTAGAAATAAACTAAATGAAGATGCTAAGGTAATCAGAAATAAAGAAAGATTAGTGTGTAAGGGGTTTTCACAGAAAGAAGGAATTGATTACAATGAAACCTTTGCACTGGTAGCTAGAATTGAGGCAGTCAGATTATTCTTAGCTTTTGCTGCACATAAGAACTATAAAGTATATCAAATGGATATTAAATGTGCATTTCTAAATGGTTATCTAGAAGAGGAAGTTTATATTGAACAGCCTGATGGATTTTCTTTGACAGATGACAAAGATATGGTTTGCAGGTTAAGGAAAGCTTTATATGGATTGAAGCAAGCTCCTAGAGCTTGGTATGCTAGATTGGACAAATATCTTTTGAAGATTGGTTTTACTAAAGTTAATGCTGACAATAATCTATAATACAAAGTAACTAATGATGACATATTGGTTATTGAAGTTTTTGTTGATGATATAATCTTTGGAGGAGAAGATGGATTGTGTAAAGACTTTTCTAATAAGATGCAGGAAGAATTTGAAATGTCTGTGATTGGGGAGATAAAATTATTTTTAGGATTGCAGATTTCATAGACTGATAAAGGTATATTCATAAATCAATCAAAGTACTTGAAGGAATTACTAAAGAAATTTGGCATGGAAAACTATAAACTGGTAAGCACACCTATGACTACAACTAATAATCTATCTTTGAAGGATGAATCAACACCTATTAATCCAACTAAGTACAAGTATATGATAGGAGGTTTACTGTATTTGACTCAAACAAGACCTGATATTATGAATACAGTATGTATTGTTTCAAGATTTAAGAGTAATCCTAAAGAAAATCATGAATCAGCAGTGAAAAGGATTTTTCGGTATCTACAAGGCACAACAAATCTTGGCTTATGGTATCCTAGAGATGAAAACTTTGATTTATTTGCATACATAGATGCAAATTGGGCAGGAGATGTAGATGATATAAAAAGCACCACCGGTGGAGCATTTTTCCTTGGTAGCAGATTAATCTCTTGGTTGAGAAAGAAACAAAGTTGTACATCTTAATCAACAGCAGAATCAAAATATGTTGCAACAACAACTAATTATACATAGGTATTATGGATTAAGCAAATGTTGAAGGACATAAAGGTAAAATGCAAAGAACCTATAATCATTTACTATGATAATATGGCAGGAATTGCTATATCAAAGAATCTGGTATTTCACTCTAAAACTAAACATGTTTCTATCGAATTCAATTTTCTAAAAGAGAATGTTGACGAAAAAGAAGTGAAATTGGTTTATGTGAATACTAAAGAACAGATTGCAAATATCTTTACTAAACCTTTGCATAGGGAAACTTTTGAATATCTAAGAGAGCAGCTTGGAGTTATACCCTCAATGGTAGAAACTTAGATAGTTGATGATTGTCGTCAACCAATGGAATCAATAGAGAAATTTTTTTTTTGGCTTTGATGAGGATAGATAGTTCTCAGGGGGAGTAGTTGGATAAATTGATAAGTTGGTATTTTCTGATAAGTTCTTTGAACTTATTATATTTGGTTTTGTATTTCTTTGGCATTTGATGTCAAAGGGAGAGAGATATCTCTGGAAAAACACTTTATCTTTTTGGGGTGAGATTATTCCTAGGGGGAGAGATATTATGTATTTTGATTTCTGGTTAATGATCTCTTTGGGAGATTGTTGGTTTGTGGTTTTTGGCATTTCTGCTTTGGCACTTAGATGGTTTTTCCATCTTGTGTTGCCATCAATGCCAAAAGGGGAGATTGTTGGTATTTTGGATATGTTGATATGGTTTTGTCATTAATGTCAACACTTGTCAACACTTATCAACACTTGGAGATCTTTGGTTATGTTCACCGACATGATCAGTGACTTATGCACAGTCACTATCATCTGATTCACCGATAGGATTATATTGTTCACCGGCATTGAGGATGATCTATTATCATCTAGAGATTACTTGGTTATGTCAAAGACATCGTTTGGATAGTTGCTCTTGGTAATTTGTTCATTGGTTGAATCAAGTTTACATATTTGTTGTTACAGGCAAATAGGTCTAGGATATGCACCGACAAGCTTATCTATTCCAGATTAGCATGACATGTCATGAAGATGATTTATTATTATTGTAAATGCATTGAACCAACATCATGCATCGCATATTGATTCATTTGTAATTGATTTTATTATAATATCTTTTAGTGAGCTGACCTACATTTGGTCTTAGGTTATGGTATAAATGTAAGATTTCATTTATAAGATTAGGTAGCAGAGTGTGAAAAAGGATTGTAATAAGGTATATGCAAATATAAGCAGATCTATACATGTAGACATCATTCTAGATTGAAGGAAGTTTTGAAGAAGGAAAATAAGAGCTTAACCGGTACTGAATCCAGCATATGAAGATGCTATTTTGAGCAGTACATTATCATTGGATTTAACCATCCAATTGTAGTCAGTGTGACTCCCATTTTGTGATTGAGTAGTGAGCTCTAGGTAGGTGGCCTTTCTACATGTGTAGACTCCATATTGTACACACATACTATCTACAGTAGTATCATCTGATTGTGGGTAAGGTTTCCCACCATGTTTTTTCCCCTTATAGGGTTTCCACATACAAATAACTATGTTATGTGTTGTGTATGTTATTTGTGTTTTTGTTTCATGCATTAAACTTTACCGATACTACAATTAACTGTTAAACTATCTACCGACATTAAAGTTTGGTTTAGTGGCATTAAGCATTAAGTTTGGTTTGTATTTATTGGACAACTGATTCACCCCCCCCCTCTCAGTTGCCTTTAGGACCTAACAGCATTAAGGGTAGAAAAGTTCCACATTGAGTACATACCTGACCCACCATTCACTTCCGTCAATTTCTACATAAGCAACTACTATAGTTATAGGAAAAGTAGGAAACAAACACGTAGTTGACATATAGATGCATGTGTAAGGAGGTGCCACCTGAGGAGGTTAGTCTTGTTCACTCATAGTCTTCCATCACACTTTTCATGCACCATCATGGCCAAAAAGAGGTACTACACACGTGGAAATTGAAAAGTCATTGCACTTGGGAGACATCTTTTGATGACACTAGTTAAGTAGTAGTAAAGTGGAGTTCTAAAGGCAATGACTTGCATGTCAACTGCAACTCCCATCATTTCATAACTAGGTCATAGGTGTATTTTGTTCCTAGAAAGAAGGAGAAACTACACTATAAATGTAATGAATTAGGCTTATTTAAGGGTACAAAAATTGAAGATTAGAGACCCTAGTTTAGGATTTCTTTTCATTTTCAGAATTTAGTTTTTGATTTTGTTGAACTTTTTGAGTACCAGTGCTTGATGTTACATTTATTCTTTCATAAATAATCAATACAAGGTGTTTTTTTGGATTGCATGTTCCATAGACAATGTTGAGTTTATTGGGATCTAAGAACATTGAGAGGGGGGGTAAATCAGTGTTCTACCGAAATGAACAGTTTTTAACTTTCCAAACCATGCATGTATGTACCAGTAAACAAATAAGAATATAACAAGAAGAAAATAAACCATCCACATAAATGAACACCATAACACACAAAATTTATAGGTGGAAAACCTCAATGAGGAAAAACCATGGTGGGATTTGCGACCCACAATATCAGTTCACTGGCCATATGAAAAGATATTACATAAAATAGGGACCTACACTTCCAGGAAGGCACACTGCCTAGAGCATACTGCTCATCACCAAAGAGCCTCACTGACTACAAGATTTCTGCACTATTGTGCTATACCTATATATGTTTATCTCTATTCCATCACAATACCATCATATTAAATTGACCTAGCATACTGACTTATATACCTATTACACATGATATGCCTTATGTCAGCTTACAATGCATTTACAAAAGATATTCAATGTTGGCCTCCACAATAATTACAAAATGATTTATCAAATAAATCTTCCTTGATGTCATCTTCCTTGAAGTATTGATGTCGGTGTCGGTGCTAGTGTCGGTGTAGGCCTAAATTCTCTAAATCCAGTATCTATCAGTATATGCTTCCTAGTGTCATTTTGTGACTTCCATCAAATCTTGTTGTCATCAGTGACAACAAAATGAATCCAATGAGTGTCAATTGCCAACAATCTCCCCCTTTGGCATTGATGGCAAGACTCATGTGAAAAATGGATTCCCTGTCGGTGTGCTCCCCCTAAGCAATACACTCCATTTGATAATATTTTCTTTGATATTTTTCACATATGTACATACTCCCCATTTGACATTAATACCAAAGACTGGTGAAAGAATAAAAGAATGAAAGAATATTGTTAGTGTCACTCGAGCCTAGTCAACTTCAGGATTTTTGGGTATGCCTTTTGTAGAAACTAAAGATATGTGTCCTGGCCTGATTTGAATGCATTAGATACAGACGCAAGTCCACTGAGTAAGTGGGTAGGTGATTCCTTCTCCTTGGTATCTACCGGTGTGGTTTTGCTTGCATATCCGTGCATTCTTTCTTGTGAACACCCAATGAATCTAGTCCAGGACTTACCAATCCTCTTAGATTTCTTTCTCTCCTTATTATTTTATATTTCTCCTTCTCAAAAGAAAAAACTTGGTTCTTCAAGGGAAAAATTTGTCCATCAACAAATGTAGTTAGTGCAGTTAGTCCATCAAAAGAGTTAGAAATATTAGCCATTTTGTCATATAACTCCTTCAATCTGCTATCTACATTAGCTGTAAGATTTCCCAAATTACAACATACTCTATAAATATTAGTACATTATTTTAAACAAATTTCAATGGGAATAAGCTTGTCTTCTATTTTCTTCTTCCCAGATTCTATGAGCTGATCAAAAGCTACTCCTTTTGCTAGAGAGAAACTATCCAAAGCCTATCGGTCTGCAATCTGTCTCAAAGATTGAAAATTATTTGATATGTGCTTTGTTAAAGTCTTGTGCTTACTAGAAGGGCTTGCTCCATCCTCAATCTGACAGTTAGGCAATATTCTGTGTAGTACAGAGACTGATTGATCAATTAACTCTTTGTCTATCATTCCTTCCTTTCGCAATTTCTGAGGGGCCATCATCATTAATTTTGTTGGACTTAACTTAGAGACTAATTTTTTCTCAACCTGAGAAGTGTCAATTGCCAAAACTCTTGCTAGGGAATCAATTTTACCTACCAGTATGGACTCAATTGATTTTACCTTATCCATCTCAACCTCTTTTGCACACGTGGCTTCGCCACTTGGTGTAGTATCGGTTACTATCGATGGAGTATCATCCATAGTGTTTCTAGTGCCCTATACATTCTCTTGCTTAGAATTGGTTTGTGTCAGTACATACCATACACTCTCTTTAACTATCAGTTGTGGTTGTGCCAAAAATGAAGTTGAACTGCCCAAAATACCCTTTCCTTTTGATTTGTCAGGCATGGTGGAAGATGTTGCCTTTTCAAATTCTTCTTGAGATGTGAGAAAGTCTGGGTTTTTCTAAAATAATTTTTTCCATCCCTTACTTGTCTCATTTATCACCTCATTACTCTTCCCATCATAAGGCTTATTTGCCAATTTTTACTATTGAAAATTGTCCTATTAGCAGTATCTATACATCTTTTCATCTCTTCATTATTTATGGTACCACATTGTTCCAAAAGTACAACTTCCTTGATTTCCCTATCCCTCTTGATAGCATCAAGTCTTCTAGCCTCAAGTTTATTATATAGGGATAAAGGTATCTCCTTCAAAATTTCAATTAAGGCTTTCTTATAGATGTCCATATATAACAAAATAGCCTCTTCTAATTCACTTTTCTCATTCTCTTCTAAATCTTCATAATACTTGGATATATTTTTCAACATTCCATCTTTTGTAATTTCATCAAAAAGTTCAGCATAGGTCATTGTGGTCTTACTGGTTCTAGTATCATCACCCTTCTACTTTTTGCTTGTGGTTGTCAAAGTGGTTGGTTTCCTCTTCTGCACAGGATTCCTTGCCGGTGGTGGAGGTGCAATAGGCTTAGTTACCTTTCTGACAAGTCTCCTCCTAGGCTCTTCCTTCTTTTTCTCTACCAATTATTTTACCACATTCTTCCTTTGTACCATTGTGAAAGCCAGAGGTTCATTATCCACAAGATCAGAATCAAAAGTAATAGGGTAAATGTGAACTTGTGGCTTCTTCACTTTTGCAGTACCAACCTCTATTTGTTTGATAGCCTGTTTAGATTTAGAGCCTGGCTGAGTGTCTATCTTATAAAGCATATCTTGTACATATGCAAACATCTTTTCTATTTTATTTTCTCTTCTCTTCCTGTTAAAACTGGTTTTCACTTCAAAAACCTTCTCTCCTGCTATACCAAAATGTTATGTTTTATCATCTAATGGGGCATCTAACAAAATTTTTTCATAGAGTTCAAAAATGCTATCATCTACGTCATATCCAAGCTCAGTGATCCAGATTTGCCTTGGTTCAACTGCTTCCATGAGAGTTTCATCAGTTTTTACCATGAAACAGATATCAGTGGAATACTTCTCCACAATGCTCTTTGAGATTCTTTCCCTTTTCCTCATGTTTTCTTGAAAAGTTTTAAAATACCCCCAAAGTTTCTCATCTCTATTAGTACCAAGAACGATGATAGCTATCTTGATCTACATACCTACCGGTATGCCATGAGCCCGTTGCTTCATTCCTAAACTGGGTAGCTCATTCAGGAAGTAAAGCATTAAACAAACAATCAAGTTTCCATGTCTGAAGGTGCCTTTCTTGGTTCCTTTGATCTTAGTAAGTTTTATCATTAATTCACTCCTCATCCATTCACATAAGTCATACTTCACAATATTCCTTAGCATCTGATATGCAACATGAATGCATGAACCTGCAATAGAATTCAATTGGTTGGGTTGAGTTACCTTGTAACCTATGATCATGCTTGCAAACTTTATATCCATGTCAGTTATTGTGATTATCCTCATTGATCTATTATCAGGTGTAGAACCGGCGAGTTTCTGAACCTTTGTGTTGGAAAATTTCTTAACAGGTTCTTGTTTGACCCTGGGTAACCTGGTGACAACTTGAATAGCTTCCTTTGTGATCATGTACGGTATGTCTAACCAAATGAATTCATTGTGAACCCTGCTCAGAACAAATTTGATAACTTCATCCTTAAATTCTGGTAAATACAGAATACTGGTTAACCCTAGATCCTCAATTGCGTTGAATTCTGGTTTGATCATTCTGATGTCTCCCAGTATCACGGATTGATACATTATTTTTATGTCTTCGATGCCTCAATCCTCAAGAGTCCATTGAATGTATGCCCTCACATCTTCAACATACATTACGTCATCAGGAACCCTAGAAAATGCTCCCGCAGAGTCTTCCTTTTTAGCAATTTTGGGAACCTCCTTAAAGACTATCCTTAACCTATCCTTGACTTCGATGATTGGGGGAATTGAAATAAAAGTAGGAGCGGAAGATCTAGATGCCATTTCGATTTATACCTGAAAGTGAATGTTGGTGGACGATTGAGTGCTTCAGATAATTGCTCAAAATCCTCTCTCAATGCTTTGCTCTCTCTTAATTCGCCTTTACTTTTCTCTGATTGCTTGAATGCTCAGTGAGTAAAAATAAATTCACTTGCCCTCTTTTATCAGTGAGTAAAAACCCTAACTTTCTATAATTAATGCTTCACCAACAACCCTATGAATGTCGATTTCATAGTTATGTGTCGGGGTAACCTTCATCGATGATAAACACATTTCTCCAGATCTCTTTCTAGAACTCCTTAGATCTCTTCCGGGGTAATATGCAAAATTTAGCAGTTACTTTGCCAACCCCTAAGGCTTATGCCTCAGTTACTGGTGGAATTTCCCACGGTGGAGGAATACCCTCTTCTACTGGTGGATTTGTCAATATAGATCCATTTCCACTTTGTTCTTCGGATTTTTTAACCCATCTCTTGGTGTGATCTTGTTGTATTTCATCTACCTTCTGCTTTCCTTTCTCATTGTATTTATCACTATTAGCCGGTTGTGTCTTGCTTCTACAATACTTAGAAATATGACCTATTTTGTTGCATGCATAGCATGTAACATTGTTCTTCTGAATTGCTTTGACATATCTGGTATCATTATTTCTTGATCTACAATAATTAGCAAAATGTCCAAAATTTCCACATGCATGACATTTAACATTCATTCTACAAGCTTCTGATCTATGACCATATTTCTTGCAGTTTGTGAATTGACCGGGAATAGAATTGTAGTTTTGATTTACCTTATTTCTACATTGTTTAGCCATATGTCCAAACTAATTGCAAACAAAACATCTACCATTGAATTTATAAGCATTATATTTCTTTACTGATTTCCTCTGTTCTGATGAGTTCTACATACGTGTTGTCTGATCTTTATTTGCAGTACCAAATCTTTCACCTTGTACAAATCCAAGTCCTCTAGAATCATCAATCTATCTTTGTATTTTCAATAAGTCATCCAACTGTGCAACGCTAATCCTAAACTTTTCTTTATACTCACTTGTAGTAGTCAAATCATCTCTCAAAGTGGTTACTTGTCTTTCAAGTTCTTGTTCATTGTTCCAAGAGTGTGCCAAATTAGTTCTTAACAGATTATTCTCATGAGTCAATCTTTCACATTCATCATGATTGTTCTTTAGAGATAAAACAAGATTATCTTCCTTCTTTCTATCCTCAATATATTTTGATACCCTCATAATTAGATCTTGCATTTCATTCTTGATGAGCATGTTTGTTTGACTTTTTTTCTAACATTGTTCCTTAAGAGCAATTTTCTCCTCATCATCTAGTTGTTGTAGAAGTTGTTTTCTCTTGGCTTGAACAGATGATAACCTTTCTTGTAGGATAAGAATGAATTCATTTGCAGAAATCAATTCTTCTTGCAATTTCAAGTTCTTCATCGTTTCAACATCATAATCCTCAAGATCCATCTCAAGTTGCTTCTCCATAGCCATGTTCAAAGATTTTGGTTTCAGGACCTTCCTCAAGCTATTAAACTCCTTTCAAGGTACTAGGCTTTGATACCAATTGTTGGGATCTGAGAACATTGAGAGGGGGGGTGAATCAGTGTTCTACCAGAATGAACAATTTTTAACTTTCTAAACCATGCATGTATGTACCGGTAAACAAATAAGCATATAACAAGAAGCAAATAAGCCATACATATAAATGAACACCATAACACAAAGAATTTATACATGGAAAACCTCAATGAGGAAAAACCATGGTAGGATTTGTGACTGACAATATCAGTTCACTAGCCATATGAAAAGATATTACATAAAACAGGGGCCTGCAATTGTAGGAAGGCACACTGCCTAGAGCATATAGCTCATCACTAAAGAGCCTCATTGACTAGAAGTTTTTTGCCAAAGTAAATTACTGAAAATGAACTCAAGAATGCATCTGCTATGCCAGATAGAGTTTTTGTTCTGGTTTTTCTCTGTACCGGTTCACAAACTTAAACTATTATCAGTATTACTTCTCCTCCAAGAATTCTTTCCAAGCTATCTATAGATCATTGCATGATATAATGATCGCATACAAAAATGATCTCCATACATATATTTTGCATCTCACAGTTCTGTTATACCTATATATGTCTATCTCTATTCCATCACAATACCATCATATTAAATTGACCTAGCAGGATTGACTTATATACCTATTACATATGATATACCTTATGTTGGCTTACAATGCATTTACAAAAGATATTCAATGTTGGTCTGGATAATAAATACAAAATGATTTATTAAATAAATCTTCCTTGATGTTGGCTTCCTTGAAGTATTGATGTTGGTGTCGGTGTCTGTGCCAGTGTAGGCCTAAATGCTCCAAAGCTAGTATCTTTCGATATATGCTTCCTAGTGCTAGTTTGTGACTTCCATCAGATCTTGTTGCCATCAATGACAACAAAATGAATCCAATGAGTTTCAATTGCCAACAGAGTTCAGTTAGTATTTCTTCTATCAAGATATATTCTCTTAATTTAGATGGTTGGAATGTTCTAAATGTAATGAATTTCATTGATATGTACCTGAGATTGCTTAACTATCTCCACGTGCATATGAGATCATAGATCTCATAGGTAGACATAAGTCCCATGTGATGCTATTCAAATTGTTATTGATAATATCTTATTGTTAAAATTCATTTTCTCTGATTCAAGAAGCTTGTGTTGTTATCTTTCTTCTTGTTACCCTTATATCTTTTGAGTTTTGTTTCTAAGTGATTTGTGTAAGAAACTTATGTAACCAGCAATACCGCCTTGATGAACAAATCACATTGTTGGCATTGTGTTGTTATTGATGTCAACTAGTATATCATATCATTGGTAAGTATGGAATGTTGACCGGTGAGCAAGTATTGTAGACTGGTATGGTATGTCAACCAATGAGTGATATGTTGCCAGTGTATGGTTCCCAACCAACAAGTAAGTGACTGGTAAGAAAGCAAGATTGAGCTAATGGAGAAAGTGTAGGCAATCGATATGGAGATGGATATCATATAGCAGGACTCCCACCAGATGAAGATGATGTCACTGGATGAAGAGAAGACTAAAAAAGAGTATGCTCAATCAAATCATATGTCTGGTTGAAGTTGTGTCTTCTCAATGACAACAAAGTCATATATGTGCTATACTAGAAGCAAAGAGAACAATATATTGGCTAGCAAGTGACAAGGATCCTCTCTCAATAGGTGATTGGTAGGTTTAGCATATTGGTTCATCTACTCCCATTGGTAAGTGACAATTCTCTGGGATAAGAGAGAGAAGTTAAAGGCTTATACCAGATCTGTTATCACTGTTTTAAAAATGGATGTTTTTAGTCTATAAATGGCTAAGTTTTTTGAAAATTTTGAGTTTGCTATCGCCCATATTCTTTCAAATTGTTTTAAATCCTAAGGGATTCAGGGTTTAGGTTTTGAGTCACTTCAATATCTGAGAATAACCCTTTTGGTTTCTAATTTGGCATTACTTTATTCACTTAAGTGATGGGTCCCTTTATCATAAAAGTGTTCCCCCCTTGTCTTTTACCTAGGTGGTCCCTTTTAAATATTTAATATTTGTTCATGTTTAATGTGCCTTTTCTAATGTCCATCGGGCCTTGTAAGCATCATGCAACTTTCTCTTGATCTGATGGCCCACGTTGATTCGTGACCAAAAAGTGCTCAAAAGTTAGCTTCCATGAAGTAGCAAAAGGCAAAAGTGGACTTGGCATATAGGTTTGGACTGAAGCTAAAAGCTAATCAAGTTTCATCTGATCGGACAAATGGTGTGGTTTCATGAGATCAAGCTGAACATGTTCTAACCTTTGTGAAATGGTGAAAGGTTTTGGTGGGTCCCCAAGACAAGTGATCTTCTTTGATTAAAGAATGGTCGGGTTGGAAAGAGATCAACGGCTCACATTGATTCACAATCGGGTGATGCACGAGTTCTACCTTCAGCGAAATAGTGAAAAGGTGGCGGGTCCAGCTAAAAGGTGGCATTGAATGTGGTAGGTCTAGCTGGCAATGATAGAGCAATGATGAGGCACTCAGTTGGTGGTCTGTAGTGGGCCCGAGCAAGGTTGCCGTAGAAAGGAGTAAATAACGAGCAAGTTTTTGAGATCTAACGGCTCGCATGAATTCGTGAAGATAAGATGCTAGTTGGTTAACCTTCGCGAAGTGATGAAAAGGCTGGTGGGCCCAAGGGACAAGCAAGGCAAGAAGCTAAAAGTAGATCAGGACTGTTTTGATCCAACAGTTCTCATAGCTTTGTGGTTGCAAACCAAATGAAGAATAATGTTCATGAAGTCGCGAAAGACAGGTGGAGATTACATGGAGGCGTGACGTGGCATAACAGCTGCCGCTTTTTGTGGAGCTTGATAGTGATGTGTCAGGTGACATGTGGTTTTAAAAGTGGTTGAGGGCTCGCCTAGGTGTAACCGATAGTTATGTGGGAATAATAAAGATAGCATGTGGCGGATCAAAGGTGGAACCCAGAGTAGTTTCCAGGGCTAATGACCGACTGCCATGCAGCATTTTTCAACCGGAGAACAAGTGGGGTAACTAATTCCTAGGTAAAGGGCCCACTTAAAAGGCATTCATCTCAAGATTGATCCAACGCTTCTCATTGTTTCATGGCCTGAAGATGCCCGCAACTTAACTTCAGTGAAATGGCAAAAAACTGTTAGCTGTCAAGATGAGGCACGGCTAGTAAGTAAAATTGAGAACCTCAGTTGGAGTGAAAGGCCAGGTGATTTGAGTTTGATCTAATGCTTGGCGCAACCTCGCAAAGGAAAAGTGAATGACGTTTAAAGTCCACAAAGTGGCAAAAAGGAGGTAGGGCACGACACTAAAGCAAAGAGATCAATGAAGATAAAAGTGATGTAAGTCCTTGTGATCCAAGGACCAATGTTGTTTCACGAAAGAAAAGAGCATAGGTTTTATGTTTTGCGAAATAGCGAAAGAGCGAAACAAAGGAAAGACTTAGAGAAATTATGACCCGCTGGAGCTAGTTTTGAATTCAATTTGGCGAATTCAATTCTGAAATGAAAGCCAAAGCATGCAGAGTTAATTTCCAAAAAACTTAAATGCCAACTTGTCCTATTGAGTCCGCATCAACTTGATTGCTAAATATTGTTTCATCAAAGTTTGTTGCAGAGCGAATTGTTCTAGAGTGAATTGTTGTAGGGTGATTTCCTTCAGGAATAATCATCTTTCCTGTGCTTTTCTTGATAACTCTTGGTTTCTTCTAAAAAATTGTTGTGTGAATTACTTCATTGGAGGCCTCTATTAGCTTCTAATGGTATAATTGTTTGACTAGAATGGCACCTAGAAGAGAGTTAACAGGGAAGGTGAAGTACTAGGACTGAAATATCTATGATGATTTTTTAGAATAATAAATCATGTCCACTAGCACTAGGGCTAAGGCCAAAGAGCTAGTACCTAAGAACCCTCATCTCAAAATTGGAGATGGCCTCTATGATAAGGGTAATTGGTTGAGGGACCCTGAAATAGGATTGTCAGGCTTAGCACTATTTAAAGTTAGTTTTGGGAAAAGGAATTCCCTAGCTCCTTTGAATGGCATACGGGAACAAGATGTAGGAAAGCTTGTGGTCCCAGGTGTTTCTATGGATGTAAATTTGTTAGCCTTGATTGCACATAATTATGACTCTGTGGCAAGATGCATCAGGAACATAAAGGGATCAGTCTTGATTGAGATAAATGAAGATGAATTTAGGAGAGTGTTTAAACTCAGTGAGTCCTCAAATTTGTTAGAGCCTATTGACTTTGAGTCACTAGCCCAGGTGTACAACGCTTAAAGGGATAATCTTAGAAGTGGCCCATTGAAAGAATTCTTTGTTAAGATAGGGGGGTTAAAAGTTGTAGGCCCCAGCACAATGGAACCATTCTCTCTTAACTTATTTACTATGAGAACTAAGGATATGTATTGGATATTATGCCAGATCTTTGGAGAGGATGCTGAAAAGAATATGCCAACCCATTATATGTTAATGATTGCACAAATTCTAAACCCATCCCTAGTTGTAACATTTTGATTATGCCTCATACCTTGCTGATGCAATTCATAAAGGGCTAGTGGGAATCAAGAATGGTAAGGTGGATAGGCCATTTGGATGGTATTCCATGTTAATGCACATGTTCTTGTTCAAAGGTGTAGATTACTTTGCAAAGGAAATGGACCTGATTAAGATAAAGGATAAAGAGGATATGCCAATGCAATTGTGGAGTACTATTCTATCTTAGAATAGAGAGGATGCAAGTTATCTAGAATTTGATAGATGCTTTGCATCTAAAATTAGGATTCTTATATGCAGAGAAAACCCTAGAATTCCTAAGGCTCTTTTGGAGTTTATTAGACCAAAGGAGTTTGCAGAGGATATCAAGATTGTTCACAATTGGAGAGACATATATTTGTACCCTGTGTCTATTGTTTTTAGAGTGTTTGGATTTAGAGGCAACCCCTATTTACTACCCTATCAAATCCCATTGAAAATAGGGATTGCAGAAGTCCTAAGACAAATTGGGGTAGTACAAGAAGCAAAGCTAACCAATAGAGGTAAAGGGACTATTTTCCCAACTATTACCATGGCTCACCATTTTGTGATCTCTAAGGGTGGATGGAAATTTTTTGAAGAATTCTTCAAGCCATATAGGCTGTCTACTGCAGTGTCAAGATGTGCAGATCCTGAGGATTTTTTCAATGGCATGTTCAGAAAAAGAGCAGTATGTAGAGGTAGGCCATATCAATTTTAGTTCCCAGAAGATTTGATTAGAAATGAGTTCAAGCTAGATGAGTAGGAATTGAGAAAGGAGAAGTGGATTGCATATAAGAAAGCCCTTGATTTTATACATCATTTTGACACTAGCTATGATCCTCTCTCTACCTTCAACCCATTTGAAGAGAAAATAAAGTTCCTGATTCTTTATTTTGAAGACCTCATGCAGACTTGAAAAGAAAAGAGGGAGGCCATAATGCAAAATGATCCTGATAAGGCCAAGATGGTATTGGCTAAGCCTACCTTTGCTAGAGATATCCCACCTGGTGACTATGTAATGCACAAAAGGTCAAAGTACAATGTGATGATGCTAGTGATAGGTGAGACTTGCACCTTAAAAGGGAAGAGGAAAATTGAAGATGTTATTGACATTCAAGATTCCCCTAAGAGGCAAAAAGTGGGAAAGGAAATTGAAACAGATGAGCCTCAATATTCTCCATCTCAGTCTCCTATCCACATTGGAGATGAACAAGCTGTGGCTGAACAATTATTGCAGCAAGGGAGTCTCAATGAGATTGCCTATACCAACGAGGAGACCCAAGAGGGGATGCTCGAAGAGCCACTTACTGCTGAAATGGATTTGATGGATGGTGAGTTAAAGGGCCAAGAAATGGACCTTACTATTAAGCAAGCTAGTGAAGAATTCCTACCTGATAGCAATTTTGTCACATCAGAAGCCTTTATGCAGTTTGTATGGAAGCAAAACATGGAGCAATTCAAAGTCAGATGTGAACAGAGGAAAAGTGAACAACCTCTCAAAAATACAACTCAGGTAGAAGAAGAAATAAAGAAAGAAATGATGGAAGAATTCAAAACAATCACCCCTGAGAAAGGAAGAGAGATGGTAACAAAGGTTGGTGTGTTAATTCTCCCTGAATGGGATATAGCTGATGCCTTAGTGATTGATGTAGTAAGGAAAGAAACAAATCCTATGGAAGGAGTGACATTTAGCAAGGATAATGTTGCTCTTGTCATGTGGTCATTGAAGAAGGATGAAAATAGAAAGAAAAGGGATACTGCAGATTCTAGCCTCTTAGGAGGCATGATAGTCAAAAGAGTCCAAGACACAGGGGTAGTGGAAGTTGCTAGTAGAGTACTAGAGACAGCTAAGTTTAATGTGGCAGTAGCCGAGAGAGAGAGGCAAAAGAAAAGGCTAATCTCCAATTGAAGTTGGAGACTGTTTTAAAAGCTTACAATGATGCTAAAGAAGGAATAGCCAATAGAGACAGCATAATTGCTAGACTCCAGATACAATTGGCAGGTCAACATCATCTAGGTGAGTCTTCTACACTCATGATAGCCTTGTCTCCAGCAAGGCCTCCTCCTACTAGTCCCATAATTGAATACCCCCATTCTCCCATGGCTTCCAGTTCCCAATTACCTGAAAATGTCCAACATGAGTTGGAAAAGTTGAAACACGCTCAGACCTTGTATGCAAACAAATATGAGGAGAAGGTGAAATCCACCATTTTGAAGTTTGATGACTCAGTCAGAACCTCTAGTGTATACACAAATATGAAGAGGATTCTTGAGATTTTGATTAAATTCAAAGAAGAAGAAGCCACTTTGGAACCAATCCTGAATAAGTGGGTACCTAGCGGTAAAAAGTTAGAGCTCATGTGTTCCTCCCATCCAGATGCAGAAGAGAATGACAAGCTTAGGTCCACATGTGAGTTTATAAAAGAGATGAATATTCTTTCAGTGGAAAGATAAGTATATGGGACATAAAGAAGATGCTTGGGAGAAGTTACAAGAGGGTGCAATGGAACAACAAGCAGAGAAGCCGTAGATGTTGAAAAGGACCTATAACCGCTTCTTGGAAAAGGTTCTTGTTTGTAAAAAACTTTCTTTTGAAAGGTCTGAAGCTTGTATGCATCCATGATTATTATAAATGGATACCAGGACCTTCTAAAAATGGATTGCAAGAATTTGTAAGAAAACTCTTGAAAAATATATCTGGGATTTTCTGGTCTTATGGAGAATACTCTGAGTTTTGTAATATTTTCTCAAAATTAATATCAAATATACAGACTATCAACTTTCGAGCCTAAATTTTGTGTTGTCTTCTGGTCTACTTGCAAATATTTACTGTTTTCAAATATGAGTAATCTAGGGTTATTCATTTGAGGATTGGATTGTAAGGTAGTCTTAATAGAGGTGTTTCTTAGCTTTTCTCTCTAGGAGGGAAATTAAATACACATGAAGCATTTATATCAGTGAATTCTTTGTGGGAGATTTTGAATTTGATGAATGCAGTCTAATTTCATAAGGATAAACTCTTATGTATGTCAGACATATGTGGGTTTTTATAGAAGCCAAGATGATGGGATGTGTGGAGATATTTCATTGTGGGAGTATTGTTTAAGTTTTAGATGACTCTGTGGCCTAGATAAGGCACTGTTATCAATTGTGGTTATCTTTTACATATCTTGTAGGTCAATACTGAACATGATCATAAGCTTTATTTCTTTGTTTCAGTTAGTTTTGAGGTGATAGGATCCATTGGTTTTCAGACTGGTTTACTGTGGATCTGTCTTTTAAAAGTGTGAAGATAATTCACATAAGGTATACCCACCTGAACTTTGGATAAGTTCAAAGTGTAGAAGGTTGTAAAACCTTGTCATATGTTGCTCTAAAGTTTCCTTCTCTTTGATCTCTCTTCTGTAGATAGAGTTTATCATTTTATTATAAGGGTTTTAAGGGGAATCAGATTTTGAGAACAACTAAAGTGGTGACTCTACTGGGGAGAGTCATACTATGAATCCAGATGTTGATTGCTTCTTCAATAAAAATGTCGGTGTTGTCTTGATATATTCATTTTAAAAAGAGTTGCACGATATTCGATATTTGATGCTGGTCTGAGGATTTTTAATATTTTGTTCAAAGCTTGTTTTTATATTTCCCATAGATCTATGGGTGGCAACTCTGTTAGTTCAACCAGTCATTAAAATAAGAGAATTCTTAAAAGGAAACAAGCATAATGCAAGGAGGAAAGAACACTAGGTCCTTCATGAAGAAACATCCTCGTGAGACATTGCAGGAGGGACTACCAGACCAGTCATGAAGAGGTCAAAAAATATCAGTACAACATGAGTCATCAAATGCTGCATGGGTGCAGAAAAGTAACAATACTGGTAAGGTATCTGATAGACCTATATATGCAAAGTCCAATTCTTCTTCCCGAGAATCAAAACATGATGTTTTAGGATTTCATTTTGGATTATTTGGAAATATAGATGATGTTCAAGTTTTAAATCAAGAGTTATCTCATGTTAGCTTTTTCAGAAAAGATAGAAGTAGTTCCAATGTAGTCAGACACTCTGTGCCTAGAACAATTGATGGAAACATCAACTTGATTGATATAGACCAAGTTAACGTATCTGACTCTGAGGAGATCTTCCCTGATGAAGATGAAGTGTCCTAAGAAATAGAAGACTTAAATAGAAAGATCCATCACTTAATCTCTTTAAGAGCCCAAAAGGAAGCAAATAGGGAGAGAGAAGTCAAAGCCAAACTGATGGAAAGAGAGAGGCTTCTCAGGCAGATTGCTGATCTTGAATTGTTGGCCCAAGAAAAGGAAAAAAGTGATGATGGAGGTCTTGTGATTAGGGAAATTCTAGTCCCCAAAGCCAAACCAGCGTATAAGTCAGTAATCCAATCAAGTAAGGAGGTTTTTAGTGACCTGCAGCCTATTAGAGATGAGGTTGATAAGGAAAACAAAAGTGCATGGAAGGTGGGTCAGGATCAAAGACTACGGTGGAAATCTCCCATAGACTATCAGCACATGAGAGGGAGATGGAAAGAATGAGGAAGGAGAAAGAAGATCTACAAATGGAATTAGGAAAGGCTGAGTTAGAGGAAGCTAACTAGGAAGTTAAAAGAAAAATTGGTTATCTCAAAGCTCCCCCTATCATTTTCCCATCAGAGGATCTCAATAAGCCTATTCCTCAGCAAGTTTCTCTCCCGCCTATTAAAATTCATCCCACTTTGCCTGTCAGTACAACAATAGTCAGTCAAGCCCCTCTAATTAACTAGAACAATCAAATCTCTCAGACTCAAATCCCTACTGTGAGAATGAACATGGGTAATAACAATGTTGCTAACCATTTCCAAAGGAGACCCATCAATTTAGAGCAGTACAGGTAGTTATTCTTTGATGGAATCCCAGGATATCCCAACCATGTTCCTACTGAGTTAAGAGATAGGCTCCCTGAATTTGCTAGAAATAATGCAATTAGTGTAGAGGAGCATTTAAAATCCTTTAGTGACTTGATAAATGATTATGAGATAGCTAATGAAGATGTCATAATGAAGTTATTTATCCAGTCCCTAATAGATGATGCAAGAGATTGGTTTAGAGGTCTCCCTATTAATAGCATTGGGTCTTGGGAAGATTTTAAGAATTGTTTTCAAGAGAAATACGGTCACAAAACAAATGTGAGTTTCATGTTGAATGAATTTAATAATATTAGAAAATCTGATAATGAGATGGTCACCGATTTCAATGCTAGATTTTAGAAAGCCATGCATAGGTTGTATCAGGTGATGAAACTAGATGATAACATGTGCCTAAACACTTATTATAATGCATTTGATTCCAAAATGGCTTACATTTTAAGGGATAAGAATCCACATAGCCTAAGAGATGCATTCAGAATTGCTATCAATGTGGAGAGCAATAGGAAAGCATCCAGAAAATTAGGGAGAAGAACTGATGGTAGGCTATGACAGGAAACAAAACAGCAAACAAACAAAGTTGTTAAGGAGGAAGATAAGATAGAAAAGTTAGTCACTGCTATGAAGGACCTAACTTCCAAGGTAAATAAAAATGATAAGCCTCACTATAATTGGCAAGATAGACCTCCCAAATTGCATGATATGCCTTATAATACCAACTGGAAAGATGGTAAACCTCAGAATGAGAAGCCTAAGAATTCTCAGAGCCAAGACACCCCTGTCCCTTAAAAGGAAAAAATGTTCACAATATAGAGAACATGCCCTGATGTATTGCTTGTGATGGGCCACATTCTCCTCATCAGTGTGCAGTAGCTCAAGCCCTTGAAGAGTCCCTAAGGCAAGAGGCTGAGCCTGATATCAATATGTTTGAAACCATTATAGAAAGTGATTAGGAATCAATACAAAGTGAATTTAGTGATGTGCTCGATAGTAAAAGGTCTTTTCAAGGACAACTAACACTTGATTGGCATCGTACTTTGAATGTGGTAACCATTGAAGATGAAGAAGTTCATCTTAGAAGGCCTAGTGAGGAAGAAGTGAAAAATCTCACCAAGGCTACTATAGCTAAGGCAAAGCACAATTATAACCTAAGGAGCACCAAAAAGGATAGTGACCAGGGTGAACCTGGTTCTATGTTTATAAAAGAGGTTCTTTAGAAAAAGGCAACAAGTAGTGCTACTACCCCTCAGATGGGTCAAGAAAAGAAAGATCAAATTAAACATGTACCCAAGAGTATAGATGATAACAATACAAATGATACACAAGGAGCTTCCACAACAAAGAAGGTGAGTCATCATAAAGCAGATAGAGTTAGAGCTAATGTTGAGTTGAGAAGCAATTGCATATTTGACATGGCTCAGGCTCTTACACAAATGAAAGTTACTGTCCCACTAATAGAGTTACTGAAAATAAAAGAACATAGAGAAGTTGCCTTGTCTTTGTTTTCTAATATATCTGACAGTAACACAATGCTACCCATCGGTGCAGCTAAAAATGGAAAGGATCAGGAGTTCCAAACCCCAGAGGTTTATGTTGGAACAACCATTACTCAAGAGCTTTCACAGGTAGATCCTTTTTATGTCACTTTTCTAGTAAACAACCAGTTGATAATAAATTGTATGATAGATTCAGGTGCAACTACTAATGTAATGCCTTATGGTGTCATGAAAGAATTAGGATTATCAATGACTACAATATATGGAAAATGCTATGCTATGGATAATAGGGAAGTGCCTATAATAGGTACAATGAGAGATGTTGAAGTAAAGATAGCAGCATTCCCTGAAGTGACCTATAAGATGGATGTCATTGTCACTAACACTAAGCCTCGTTATGGCATGTTATTATCTAGGCAATGGGCAGCAGTAGTAGGTGGAAATGTCCAATTTGATCTATCTTATGCTACCATCCCAATCAATGGGAATCAAGTCAAACTATACAGAGAACCATGTGCTCCTAGAGTGATTGAAAATGTATATCCTAGAATGCTCAATTGTATGATTGATGTGGACCTTGACAATTTTAGAGTGCAACCAATTTTACCTCAGTTAAAGAATACTAACTCCATTGTGATTGAATTAGAATCACAACAACATGGTCTATGGAAAATGTATTTTGATGGAGCTTGCTCCAAAGAAGGGTCTGGAGCAGGAGTTCTCTTTGTATCCCCATTAGGTATAACTTTTAAATATTCCTTTCTATTAGCCTTTCAGTGTACAAATAACACTGCAGAATATGAAGCTCTGTTATTGGGGATTGAAGTTACAAAGAGGCATGGGATATAATTGTTGAAAGTTATAGGAGATTCAGAATTGGTTGTCTCTCAGGTAAGATCCAAATATGCATCAAAAAATGATAGATTAAAAAGGTATAAGCATGCAATTTGGGATATCATTGAGCATTTTAGTGCTTTTTCTATTAATTGGATAGAGATATCCAAGAATATCATGGTAGACTTTTTAGCCAATGTTGCATTGAAAAATGATGATGCAACACTAACCGGCATATCCACTATGGAAATAAAATCCAGGCCCACCATCCCTGATAATGTGTATAATTGGCAAGTTTTTGTCGATGATGGAGATATTCTTAGGTTCATATAATGCATTGATGATTATGATAGACAGAAGATTGACTGTGTTGCATTAGTAGAGGTGGTTGACAACAAAGAGATAGTATTTGGTAATGACTTGGCTTAGTTGGAAACAAATGAGATACCGAAAGGGTTGGTAGAGCTTGAGGGCATGTTCAGCTATAATGACAGTCACCTACACCAGCAATCTACTACCAAGCTAGAATAATTAGAGGAAGTAAACTTGGGGACAAAATTATCCCCTAAGTTGGTATACATTGGAAAAAACTTGCCTCCTCATGTCAGAAATAATCTTATTAAGTTATTGAAGAGATATAAGCATGTGTTTGCTTGGTCATATGAAGACCTAAAGGCATATAGACAAGACCTTTTTTAGCATGAAGTTCCTTTACTTCCAGATGCTAAGCCTTTCAGACAAAAGCAGAGACCTATTAATCCCCTGCTAGAAACCAAGATGCAGCAAGAGTTGACTAAGCTAAGAGAAGGGGGGATTATTAAACCTATAAGGCATTCTTCATGGGTCTCAAATTTGGTCCCAGTTAGAAAGAAGAATGGGGACATAAGATTGTGTCTCGATTTTAGAAATGTAAATGTTTCTTCCTTGAAGGATAATTATTCTTCTCTCAATATGGAAGCTATGCTATAGAGAGTAACTAGTTGTGATCTTTTGTCAATGATGGATGGTTTCTCAGGGTACAACCAGGTACTAGTGAAGGAATCTGAGCAATTCAAGACCGCTTTCACCACCCCATGGGGAATGTATGTTTATGTAAGGATGCCATTTGGATTAAAAAATGTTGGAGCTACATTTCAGAGAGTAATGGATGTAGCCTTCAAAGAATTTATCAACATCATCATGGTTGTGTGCCAAGATGATTTAACATGTTTCTCTAAAAGGGTTGATGACCACTGTGGACATTTGGAAAAGGTGTTCAATAAGGCTTTGGAATTTGGTATGTCATTAAACCCCAAGAAATGTCATTTTTCCATTACTGAAGGGAAGTTGCTGGGGCATATTGTCTCCAAGGAAGGGGTAAGGATAGACCCTAAAAGGATTGAAGCAATAAACAATGTGCCTGAACCAAAAAGTGTTAAAGGCATTCAATCTTTTTTAGGCAAAGTTAATTTTGTTCGAAGATTCATTGTAAACTTTGTAGAGGTGGTAAAGCCCATTGTTAGATTACTCAAGAAAAAATACAAAATTTTGTTGGGATCAAGAAGCTTCAAAAGATTTTGCTGAGATTAAAAGAGCTATTTAGGAAGCACCTGTGTTGAAATCCTTGGATTATAATAAGCCTTTTTCTCTATTCTCTTTTGCTTCATATCATACAATAGTTGCAGTGTTGTTGCAAAAGGACAATGAGGGACATGAACATCCCATAGCTTTCTATAGAAAGTCTTTACAAGTAGCAGAATTACAATATGAGATCATGGAAAAATAGGCATATGCTTTGGTTAAAGTTATCAAAGCTTTCAGGCCATATCTTGTAAATGCACAAGTAGTTGCTTATGTTCCACATGTTGCAGTCAAGGACATTTTATCCCAATCTGAAGTCACAGGGAAAAGGTGTAGATGGATTAACTGAATCCAAGAATTTGACTTGGAAATAAGATCACCAAATTGGTGAGAGGCTTAGGCCTGGCCAAGCTTATGGCTGAATCCAATCTTCTTGGAGTTGAAATAAAAAATGTTGAGATTGAAAACATTGTAGTCACCAGTATTGAATAGGAACCTTGGTATTCAAAAGTAGTACATTTCTTGAGAGATTCTACATTTTCAAAAGGGATGACCCACAATCTAAAAAGGACATTAAAGCTTAAGTCACAAAAATATGTTCTCATTCAGGGTGAGCTTTTTTGGAGAAATAGAGATGGAGCATTGTTAATGTGTTTGGATGAATTCCAGGCCAAGGAAGTGTTGATTCAAATGCATGATGGAGTATGCAGAGGTCATTACTCTGCTAAGACAACTGCTGGAAAGATAGTTAGGGCTGGGTATTATTGGCATACCTTATTTAAAGATGCTCATGAACATGTTAGGAAATGTGACCCATGCCTAAGGTTTTCATCTAAGCTAAAATATGAAGGAGCTTTACCTTAAAAATCTGGTCACTGTGGAAGCCCCTTTTGTCCAATGGGGCATTGATTTTATTGGAGAAATTGTTTAAAGATTAGGAAGAGGCCACAGGTGGATTATAGTAGCAACTGACTATTTTACTAAATGGATTGAAGCCATACCCACTAGGAGAGCTACAAGTAAAGTTGTCATCAATTTCCTTATGGATAATGTTATAACTAGATTTGGAGTCCCTGCAAAGTTAGTAATGGATAATGCCATGAGTTTTAGATCTGAAGAGTTTGTTACATTTTGCACTAGCCATGGAATAATTTTGTCCTACTCTTCACCCTATCATCCTCAAAGAATGGAAAAGATGAATCTAGTAATAAAAGCCTCTTTTACATTATTAAGAAAATATTAGAAGAGAACAAGAGGTCATGGGATCAAAAGTTGAAGTTAGCTTTGTGGGCTGACAGAATTATTGTCAAGAAGGTGATTGGAATGTCACCCTTTGAACTGGTTTATGGTACACAAGCTAGAGTGCCAGTAAACAATCTTCTTCTAGTGTATAAGTTCCTACAAGCTAAAGACATGGAATTGTCTAAGCCTATGGAGGACCGAATGATTCAGATGGTGGAAGTGGAAGAAATTAGAACTTTAGCCCATAAGAGAAATTTGAAGATCCAATTGCAGTCTAAGTATCAGTTTGACAAAAGGACACCATTGAGGAAGTTTCAAATCGGTGATGTTGTTCTTCAGTGGAATGCAAAAGGATAGGACAAGGGAAAGCATAAGAAGTTTGAGTCATTATCAATTGGCCCCTCTATGGTCTATGATGTGAATGGAAAAGACTCATTTTTTCTGAAGTATAGGAATTTCCAGTGCATGGATAGTTTTTGGGCTTATTTTTGGTCTGTTTCTCCAGAGTTTCTGAGTTTCTTGTGTTGATCTTGCAATCAACCATCCCCAGTTAGAGCCGTTGTTATCATTGTTTTAAAAATGGATGTTTTCAGTCTATAAATGGATAAGTTTTTAAAAAAATTTGAGTCTGCTATCGCCCATGTTCTTTCAAATTGTTTTAAATCCTAAGGGGTTCAGGGTTTAGGTTTTGAGTCGCTTCAATATCTGAGAAAAACCCTTTTGGTTTCTAATTTGGCATTACTTTATTCACTTAAGTGATGGGTCCCTTTATCATAAAAGTGTTCCCCCCTTGTCTTTTACCTAGGCAGTCCCTTTTAAATATTTAATTTTTGTTCGCGTTTAATGTGCCTTTTCTAATGTCAATCGGGCCTTGTAAGCATCATGCAACTTTCTGTTGATCTGACGGCCCACATTGATTCATGACCAAAAATTGCTTGAAAGTTAGCTTCCATGAAGTAGCAAAAGGTGAAAGTGGACCCGACATATAGGTTTGGACTGAAGCTAAACATTGATCAAGTTTCATCTGATCGGACGGACAGTGTGGTTTTGTGAGATCAAGCTGAACATGTTTTAACCTTTGCAAAATGGTGAAAGGTTTTGCTGGGTCCCTGAGACAAGTGATCTTCCTTGGTTAAAGAATGGTAGGGTTGGAAAGAGATCAATGGCTCATGTTGATTCACAGTTGGGAGGTGCACGAGTTCTACCTTTAGTGAAATAGAGAAAAGGTGGTGGGTCCTGCTAAAAGGTAGCATTGAATGTGGTAGGTCTAGCTGGCAATGATAGAGAAATAACGAGGCACTCAGTTGGCGGTCTGTAGTGGGCCCGAGAAAGGTTGTCATAGAAAGGAGTAAGTAACGAGCAAGTTTTTGAGATCTAATGGCTCGCGTGAATTTGTGAAGATAAGATGCTAGCTAGTTAACCTTCGTGAAGTGGCGAAAAGGCAGGAAGATAAAGCAGATCGGGTCTGTTTTGATCTAACAGTTCTCGTAGTTTCGTGGCTGGAAGCCAAATGAAGAATAATGTTCATGAAGTCATGAAAGATAGGTGGAGATTACATGGAGGCATGACATGGCATAACAGCTACCTCTTTTTGTGGAGCTCGATAGTGATGTGTTGGGTGACACGTGGTTTTAAAAGTGGTTGAGGGCCCGCCTAGGTGTAATCAGCAATTATGTGGGAATAATAAAGATAGCACATGGCGGATCAAAGGTAGAACACAGAGTAGTTTCTAGGGCTGATGACCGACTGCCATGTGGCATTTTTCAACCAGAGAAGAAGTGGAGTAACTAATTCCTGAGTAAAGGACCCACTTAAAAGGCATTCATCTCAAGATTGATCCAACGCTTCTCGTTGTTTCGTGGCCCGAATATGCCCACAACTTAACTTCAGTGAAATGGAAAAAAACCATTAGCTATCAAGATGAGGCATGGTTAGTAAGTAAAATTGACCGCCCTGGTTGGAGTTAAAGGTCGGGTGATTTGAGTTTCATCTAACGCTTGGCGCAGGCTCGCAAAGGAAAAAAGAATGACTTTTAATGTCTACGAAGTGGTGAAAAGGAGGTAGGGCCTGACACTAAAGCAAAGAGATCAGTGGAGATAAAAGTGATGTAAGTCCTCATGATCCAATGACCAGCATTGTTTCATGAAAGAAAAGAGCACAGGTTTTATGTTCTGTGAAATAGCGAAAGAGTGAAACAGAGGAAACACTTAGAGAAATTATGACCCATTGGAGCTAGTTTTGAATTCAATTTGGCAAGTTCAATTCTGAAATGAAAGCCGAAGCATGCGGAGTTAATTTCCAAAAAACTTAAATGCCAACTTGTCCTGTTGAGTCTGCATCAACTTGATTGCTAAATATTGTTTCATCAAAGTTTGTTGCAGAGAGAATTGTTGCAGAGCGAATTGTTACAGAGTGAACTGTTGCAAGGCAATTTCCTTCAGGAATAATCAGGTTTTCCGTGCTTTTCTTGATAACTCTTGGTTTGTTCTAAAAAACTGATGTGTGAATTACTTTTTTTGGAGGTCTATGTTAGCTTCTAGTGGTATAATTGTTTGACTAGAATGACACCCAGAAGAGAGTTAAAAGGGAAGGTGAATTACTAGGATTGAAATATCTGTGATGATTTTTTAGAACAATTAACCATGTCCACAAACACTGAGGCTAAGGCCAAAGAGCTAGTACCCAAGACCCCTCATCTAAAAATTGGAGATGGCCTCTATGATAAGGGTAATTGGTTGAGGGACCCTGAAATAGGATTGTTAGTCTTAGGACTATTCAAAGTCAATTTTGGGTAGAGGAATTCCCCAGCTCCTTTGAATGGCATATGGGAAGAAGACGTAGGAAAGCTTGTGGTCCCAGGTGTTTTTATGGATGTAGATCTATTAGCCTTGACTGCACAGAATTATGACCCTGTGGCAAGATGCATCAGGAACATAAAGGGATCAATCTTGATTGAGATAAATGAAGATGAATTCAAGAGAGTGTTTAAACTCAGTGAGTCCTCCAATTTTTTTAGAGCCTATTGAATTTGAGTCACTAGCCCAGGTCTACAATGCTCAAAGGGATCATCTTAGAAGTGGCCCATTGAAATAATTCTTTGTAAAGATAGGGGGGTTAACAGTTGTAGGCCCCAGCACAATGGAACCATTCTCTCTCAACTTATTTACTCTGAGAGCTAAGGGTATGTATTGGATGTTATGCCAGATCTTTGGGGAGGATGCTGAAAAGAATATGCCAACCCATTATATGTTAATGATTGCACAAATTCTAAACCCCTCCCTAGCTGCAACATTTAATTATGCCTCATACCTTGCTGATGCAATTCATAAAGGGCTAGTGGGAATCAAGACTGGTAAGGTGGATAGGCTATTTGGATGGTATTCCATGTTAATGCACATGTTCTTGTTCAAAGGTGCAGATTACTTTGCGAAGGAAATGAACTTGATTACTATAAAGGACAAAGAGGAGATGCCAGTACAATTGTGGAGTAATATTCTATCTTGGGATAGAGACGATGCAAGTTATCTAAAATTTGATAGACGCTTTGCATCTAAAATTAGGATTCGTCTATGCAGAGAAAACCCTAGAATTCCTAAGGCTCTTTTGGAGTTTATCTGACCAAAGGAGTTTGCAGAGGATATCAAGATTGTTCAGAATTGGGGAGACATATATTTGTACCCTATGTCTACTATTTTTAGAGTGTTTGGATTTAGAGGCACCCCCTATTTACTACCCTATCAGGTCCTATTGAAAATAGGGATTGCAGAAGTCGTGAGACAAATTGGGGGAGTACAAGAAGCAAAGCTAACCAATAGAGGTAAAAGGAATATTTTCCCAACTATTACCATGGTTCACCATTTTGTGATCACTAAGGGTGGATGGAGATTTTTTGAAGAATTCTTCAAGCCATATAGGTTGTCTACTACAGTGTTAAGATGTGTAGATCTGGAGGATTTTTTCAATGGCATGTTCAGAAAAAGAGCAGTGTGCAGAGGTACGCCACATACATTTCAGTTCCTAGAAGATTTGATTAGAAATGAGTTCAGCCTAGATGAGTAGGAATTGAGGAAGGAGAAGTGGGTTTCATATAAGAAAGACCTTCATTTTATACATCAATTTGACACTAGCTATGATCCTCTCTCTAGCTTCAACCCATTTGAGGAGAAAATAAAGTTCCTGATTCTTTATTTTGAAGACCTCATGGAGACTTAAAAAGAAAAGAGGGAGGCCATAATGCAAAATGATTCTGATAAGGCCAAGATGGTATTGGCTAAGCCTGCCTTTGCTAGAGATATCCCACCTAGTGACTATGTAATGCACAAAAGGTCAAAGTACACTATGATGATGCCAGTGACAGGTGAGCCTTCCACCTCAAAAGGGAAGAGGAAAATTGAAGATGTCATTGACATTTAGGATTTCCCTAAGAGGCAAAAAGTGGGAAAGGAAATTGAAACTAATTAGACTCAATATTCTCCATCTCAGTCTCCTAGACACATTGGAGAAGAACAAGTTGTGGCTGAACAATTATTGCAGCTAGGGAGTGTTGGTGACATTGCCTATACCTACGAGGAGACCCAAGAGGGGATGCTTGAAGAGCCACCTACTGCTGAAATGGATTTGACTGATGGTGAGTTAAAGGGCCAGCAAATGGACCTTACTACTAAGAAAGCTAGTGAAGAATTCCTAGCTGATAGCAATTTTGTCACATCAGAAACCTTTATGCAGTTTGTATGGAAGCAAAACATGGAGCAATTCAGAGTCAGATGTGAATAGAGGAAAATTGAACAACCTCTCAAAAATACAACTCAGGTAGAAGAAGAAATAAAGCAAGAAATGATGGAAGAATTCAAAACAATCACCCCTGAGAAAGGAAGAGAGATGGTAACAAAGGCTGGTGTGTTGATTCTCCCTGAATGGGATATAGGTGATACCTTAGTGCTTGATGCAGTGAGGAAAGAAACAAAGCCTATGGAAGGAGTGACATTCAGCAAGGATAATGCTGCTCTTCTCATGTGGTCATTGAAGAAGGATGAAAATAGAAAAAAAGGGATACCTCAGATTCTAGCCTCTTAGGAGGCATGATAGTCAAAAGAGTCCAAGACACAGGGGTAGTGGAAGCTGCTAGCACAGTACTGGAGACAACTAAGTTTAATGTGGCAGTAGAAGAGAGATAGGCACAAGAAAAGGCTAATCTCCAATTGAAGTTGGAGACTGTTTTAAAAGCTTACAATGATGCTAAAGAAGGAATAGCCAATAGAGACAACATAATTGCTAAACTCTAGAGTCAATTGGCAGGTCAACATCATCCAAGTGAGTCTTCTACACTCATGATAGCCTCCTCTCCAGCAAGGCCCCCTCGTACTGGTCCCATCATTGAATACCCCCCTTCTCACATGCCTTCTAGTTCCCAATTACTTGAAAATGTCCAACATGAGTTGGAAAAGTTGAAACAAGCTCAGACCTTGTATGCAAACAAATATGAGGAGAAGGTGAAAGACACCATTTTGAAGTTTCCCGACTCGGTCGAAACCTCCAATGTATACACAAATATGAAGAGGATTCTTGATATTTTGATTAAATTCAAAGAAGAAGAAGCCACTTTGGAACCAATCCTGAATAAGTGGGTACCTAGAGGTAAAGAGTTAGAGCTCATGTGTTCCTCCCATGTAGATGCAAAAGAGAATGACAATCTTAGGTCCACATGTGAGTTTATAAAAGAGATGAATATTCTTTCAGTGGAAAGATAAGTATATGGGATAGAAAGAAGATGCTCGGGAGTAGTTACAAGAGGGTGCAATGGAACAAGAAGCAAAAGAAGCCACAAATTCTGAAAAGGACCTATAACCGCTTCTTGGAAAAGGCTGTTGTTTGTAACAAACTTTCTTTTGAAAGGTCCAAAGCTTGTATGCATCCATGATTATTATAAATGGATTCCAGGACATTCTAAAAAGGGATCACAAGAATTTGTAAGAAAACTCTGTAGAAATATATCTGGGATTTTCTACTGTTATGGAGAATACTCTGAGTTTTGTAATATTTTCTAAAAATTAATATCAAATATATAGACTATCAACTTTCGAGCCTAAATTTTGTGTTGTATTCTGGTCTACTTGCAAATATTTACTATTTTCAAATATGAGTAATCTAGGGTTATTCATTTGAGGATTGGATTGTAAGGCAGTCTTAATAGAGACATTTCTTAGCTTTTCTCTCTAGGAGGGAAATTAAATATGCATGAAGCATTTGTATCAGTGAATTATTTGTGGGAGATTTTGAATTTGATGAATGCAATCTTGTTTCATAAGGATAAACTCTTATGTATGTCAGGCATATGTGGTGTTTTATAGAAGCCGAGGTGATGGGATGTGTGGAGATATTTGATTGTGGGAGTATTGGTTAAATTTTAGATGACTTTGTGGCCTGGATAAGGCACTTGTATCAATTGTGGTTATCTTTTACATATCTTGTAGGTCAATACTGAACATGATCATAAGCTTTCTTTCTTTATTTCAGTTATTTTTGAGGTGATAGGATCCATTGGTTTTCGGACTAGTTTACTGTGGATTTGTCTTTTAAAAGTGTGAAGCTAATTCACATAAGGTATACCCGCCTGAACTTTGGATAAGTTCGAAGTGTATAAGGCTGTAAAACCTTGTCATATGTTGCTTTAAAGTTTCCTTCTCTTTGATCTCTCTTCTGCAGACAGAGTTTATCATTTTATTATAAGGGTTTTAAGGGGAATAAGATTTTGAGAACAACAGGATCAACAAGGGAAAGTATGATGAGCTACCAGAATAGGAAGAGGAAGAGTGAGGAGTAATGAGTTTGTCACTTTGACAAACCAGATGAGATGAGAACTGACTAAATGAAAGAGAAAGTAAGTGTTAGCATTTATGGACATGGACTCACTTCGAGTTGTTGATATCAACATAGATGCATGTTGATGATTGATGTCTGAGATTATCTTGCAACCGGTATGATAGGAGGTGTGCATTAGAGACTATTGACATGTCAATGTCAACCAGTAAGAGAAAAAAGAGGCAAAGAAAAAAGCTCCTATCATATAGATATGTGGATAGTGACTCACTCTATATACATGTTGTGGTTTGGCAAGTGTGGTGATTGGGCAAATGTGATCCAACCCTCATAACAGATAAAAGAATGGCATGAAGATTGATCGGTCAGTGTATAATCAACAAGGTCATATGAACTGGTAGGTATATCTTGGTTGTGTGTCTAGTGGTCGGTGACCATGCCTAAATTGACATAGTGAGATGAGGTAGATGCCGACAGAGATGACACATAGTCTCCATGTGACAAACATACAGTAGTCAATTAAGAGTTTTTTGGAAAGGTTGGTGATGAGTAGGTTGACATTAATGCCGACTACAAAAATCACAGGCTAGATGTAGTGGGCTTTTGGCTCAAGATAGATCAGAGGAAAGAGATCTGATTCATTGGCACCATTATTGACATATAGTGTCTAAGAGAATATTGGATTTAGTGAAGGCAACTATGAGAGCATTTATTGTGATTGACAAAAAGCAAGGTCGTGTTTGCTAAATATAGAAAACATGTATTTGAAGCAGCAAGATTGGTGGTGATGTCTGACTACTTGCAAGTTGTCGATCCCCATGTAGATCATATATGATTTAATACTGTCCATGGTTGGTGGAAGGAACCCTAGCGCAACAAGATTGAATTGATGATTTGGTGGGAAATCTCAACCATAAATATGCAGACAAAAGATCATAGATGATTGATGTTGCTAGATGTTGTAGGATGGATAGAGAAGAAGAAGAGTGTGTTTTAGTCCAAGTGTAATTCATAGAAGATCATAGTGACTAAGTGTTGAGGAGGCATAACCAGTAACAAGGTTTAACAAAGGTTTAATAGGTAAGGTCAAAGTAACTAGTAAGCTTCTAAAGATTGTATAAGACAAGTGAACCGGTAGTATTAGAATCATAAGAAGGGACCAGAGAGTGAAGAGATGTAGAGTAAGTGCCTGTGGAGATCTAGTAAGGTAGAGCAGAGGCAGAGTGGGAGAAAGAGGCTCAACCAAAAAGGGTTGAGGTAACTAGTGAAGTAGTTATAGTGTCTGTCAGTTCACTCAACTGACACTATTTGAGCCAGTAAGGTTGTAGCAGAGAGGGAAGAAGAGCAGGAAGAGTGTGATTGGAGAACCAGTAGAGAACAAAGTAGAGATGAACTGATGAAGAGACATTTGTGAGAGTTACAAAGCACATTTATAACATGGTTATAACTATTGTTTTGAATTGATAACATTCATTGTAATCACTAAGTTGGTGCTTGGTGTAGGGGTTAGTTCTCCTTTGGATTGGTACCGATAAATAGTTAGGGGTTGGTGCTCCTTGCTTTGGTTCCCTAAATCAGGGGTTGGTTCCCTAAAATTAGGGGTTGGTGCTCCTTGGGTTGGTGCCCTAAACTTTGTATTCAATGTTTATTATGAGGTTGGATTGGAGTGGTAGACTTCAGCAGCATTTCTCATTGAGGTTTTTCCCATATTGGGTTTTCCTCATATATCTGGTGTCATGTGATGTTTCATTGTGTCTGCCTACATATTGATATCTTCCTTTATCTCACTGGTAAGTTTACTTCGTCTTTGTAACGTTAATCAGTACTTACTCTTAGGATTAAAAGGTTTAAATTATTGGAAACCATTGATTCACCCCCCTCTTAGTGGCATCTTGTGTTTTATAATTGGCATCAGAGCTTAGGTTCCCGATTAGATAAGCTTTCTCCATCTTGGGTAGATTATGGTTTTGAGAATATAATGGGTAGTTTTGGGTCAACCCCTACACCGGTGTTTGATGGTTAAAACTATGTTATATGGAGTTATAAATGGAAGTCTACCTACCTTGATTAGGCTATGATGTATGGATGTCAGTTGTTAAAGGTTTCTATAGTGTGGTCAGTCCTCCCACCTGTCCTAATACAAAAAGCAGATATGAATTCAATATTGAAGCCATGAAAGCTATACTTAGTGGAATTTCTGGTGATGTTTCTTCACAAGTGGACATATGCAAATCAGTAGAGTTTGTGAGATGGATTGAAGAAGCTCTATGGTAATGAACCTAGCATTGCAGAACTGGTTTGTGAAAGCAAGAAGAATAGAAAAAACACATGTGTAGATGATGAAGATAGATCAACCAGCTGCTGCAACAACGATGAAGAAGAAACCCATCTCTTCATGGATCAAGAGATAGAAAGTGAGATGCACACATCTACAAGAGATAACACAGATCAATCCCACCGACAAGATGTGTTTGGTAATGATGAAGATGAAGAAGAAGAAGTTGAGTCTCAAGTTGATCTTGAAGGATAACTGGTAAGTTCCATAGAAGAGCTAGAAATATTAGAAATGAGCTTAAGAATTACAAAAAATTAGTTCATGAAGAATGCAGCCAGTTGAGAACATGCCCCGAAGAGTCAAATAGAAATATCTCCATATTGACAACTCAACTTGATGAAGCCAAAGGGATGTCTGATGAATTAAAATTAGTCTTTGATGCCAAGGTGAGTGGATATAAGGAGTTGGAGCTATAAGTGGAGACAAAGGATAAAGAATGTTAGAGGCTAAAAGGAGAAATGGAGAATTTTTGAAAAGACCTTGAGAAGTGCCAAGAAGAGCTCAAGGTGAGGATTTGGTTTGGTGGTAGCATTGATTCCTTGGACAAAATGTTGAATAAACAAAAACAATCCAAGGATACCAGAGGATTTGGATTTGATATCGGTTAGTGCTCCATGAGAAAGGATGTCTCCAACAAAGACATTCTATTTGTCTAAACAAGTGGAGGTAACAAAGGTCAGACCTTCACAGTCAAAAATTCTCCAAGGAAGAGGGTTCACATAACTACCACCGATGAAGACATGAGGATGAAAACTGGTGCTGCAAGGAGGAATAATGTAGATCCAAAAGGAAAAAGGAAGATGAATGAATGTGGCTCCATAAAAAATAGGAACATAAGAAGACAACTTGGAAGACCTCCTGCTAGTAGAAGACAAAGAGATGTTCATGCACACAAAACTAAGAAGAATATTGCTACAGGTTTCCTTATTTGTCATGGTAATACACCCATGGTTCAATTTCAAACCCTATTCCTCCTATTCAATATACACACACAAATACATCAGTCATAGAGACTCCCAGCAAACAAACAATGAGGCTTCGCTAAAAAGCAAGTGTAAGAGCTTGACCTAACCCTAAGAGTACTGCCTAAGTTCTAAACATATGATGCTATTAAATTTGCAAGGTTATAAGACTAATCTCGATTGTGACTATAGGAATTACACACTTGATTTCTTTCATGGGTATGTACTGTTCCAAGCTATTTGACAAGTGATGATCATCATATACTACCACTACCATGCATACAACAAACTTTAATTTCTTTAGGTGATAGGAATTGTGTAACATCATGGGAAGCCTCGCATACCCATCACTATCATTCTATAGGACATCATCTATTGGGATATGGAAACTACAATGAGACATTGTATGTGATTGAAGGTTTTGTCATTGATGGAAACCTTGCAATCCTATGGCACCAGCAAGACATCATACCGACAATTATTACAGGCAACCTTGCAAACCTATGGCACCAACAACACATCATACCAACAAAGCATTACACTGGCAAGATAGTGCACCGGCATCAACATAGACGCCAACACAGAGGTCGATAGGATTTTTATTATGTAATATTTTGTTTATTATTGTAAGCCGACTTGACAAATTGTAAAATGACTCTTGTATATAAAGGAGATCATTATAGACATTTGTAGGTGTGATGGAAGTGAATATAAGGGCATAAAGAATATTATTAGGCAGACCTAATGTGCGAATTATAGGTCAAGGGTATATGTAAAGAATAGAGCAAGAACTGGTAATGAATCTAGCATTAGAGATGCTATTGTAAAGTAGTACAAGTCATTGGATTAGTATAATCCTTATTGTAAGTCAGTGTGACTACCCATTGAGCAGTGAACTCTAGGCAGTTGGCCTTCCTGCATGTGCAGGCCCCTAATGTAAGTAATATTCTCTTATTGGCCAGTGAGTGAATATTGTGGGTCATAAATCCCACTGAGGTTTTTCCCACACTGGGTTTCCTTGTTAAACATCTTGTGTTATGGTGTACTTTTCATGTGGATATTTTTGATTCTGTTTAGTGCATTATTTCTTGCATACCGGTACACTGTTATATTATGTTCCGCATGTTTTAACTTGAGAAATTCTTATTACTGGTTAGATACTGATTCACCCCCCCCCCCTCTCAGTATCTATGGGACCCCTAACAATTGGTATCAGAGCCTGGTCCTTTATTTTCAAAAGCCTAACAGCTTGAGGAAGATCTTGAGACCGGTAAAGATGGAAAATCTAATGAAGCAACTTGAAGGAGCTCTTACAGACTATGATGCAGAGAAATTGAAAAATATCAAATTAGAAGATGATTTGAGAGCAGCTCAAGATATCATTCAGGAACTTCAAGAAAATTTCACTATTGCAAGAAATAAGAGAAGAGAACTCTATGAAAAATTGCAAAATGAGAATGATGAAAAGGAATCACTCAATGACATGATAAGCAAGTTGAAACAAGAGATCATGAAAACAAAAAATGAAATGAAGGATATGACTATGAGATTTTGCAAAGAGATTGAGGATAGGAAGAAGAATGAAGAAGAATTGACTAGAAGACTAAGTGATGCAGCAAATGAGAGCACAAGACTTAGCTATGAAAATGACATGTTGAAGACAGATCTGATGCATACTCAGAATGACTCAAATGAATTGATGAGACAAAAAGAAATATTGGAAAGGGAACTAGAAACTGCAAATCAACACAAAGAAAAATTCAAGAAAAGCTCAGAGGAACTTGGTACCTTGCTAAAGAATCAAAAACCTAAAGGTGACACTTCTGGAATTGGCTTTGAAGTTGGTGAAAGCTCTAGTACTACAAATACTCAGGATCATAGCAAACCGGTAAGACAACCTAATGCTTATAAATTCAATGGAAAATGCTTTAACTGTAATAAGTATGGTCATAAAGAAAATGAATGTAGATCTAGGAATTATTAGAATATCAATACACCCACCGGTCAATGCTCAAAATGCAACAAAGTTGGTCATAACTCTGAAAACTGCAGAATGAATGTGAGATGTTATGTTTGTGGAAGATTTGGACATTTATCAAACCAATGCAGAACACAAACTGGCATAGGTTATGGGAAAGCTATTTAGAAGAATAATGTAACTTGTTATGCATGTAACAAGATTGGTCATATTGCTAAATTTTGTAGAAGTAAAAGTACACCGGTAGACAACAAAAGTGCTAGCTTGAAAGGTAAGGAAAAAGTTGAAGAGGTTAAGCTAGAATTTTCAAAGCAATGAATTAGAAAAGAAGATCTAAATATTGGGAATACTTCTCCACTAGTAGAACCAATCAATGCTCCACCAGTAGGATAGAATGATGCTTCACTGGCAGGACAGAGTAGTGCTCCATTGGTAGGAAGTTCTTCATCTAATTGAAGAAAATTTCCTTGAGGGTCTGGCAGTCAAATGACACATATACTAATTATTCCCTCGGTTAGAGATAAGAAGTTGAAAATTACTTATTACTAGCAGACAATGTTAAGTGAACACTTAACTGGCATGCAATTAATGTGGTAGATGGCGAAAAGACATTATAAAATAGGGTTTTGGCTCCATTTCATTTCACCATGATTTCAAATTTTCAGAGAGCGCGAAGATTCTGAGCTAAAGCATTTCGAGTAGGAAGCAAGCACACTCCAAGAAATCATCCATCCAAGGTAGAAAAAGATATTTAATCATGGCATCCACCTCTGCAATTGAATCCATAGCAAACCCTACTATTGTTGAAGTAATTAAAAGACCTAGGCCCATATTTTAGCTATTCCCCGAGATAGCGAAGAAGGATGATACCTTAGGTGCATTTTCTCAAATCCCTAAAGGTGTTGTATATGCTAAAGACCCTAGAATGTACATCCACTGCAATATTGAAGAGTTAGGAGATGAGGAAATCAAAACCATGTATAAAACGGTAATATGTGATGATACCGGCAATGTTAAAACTGAACACAAGGTTATTGAAACCCTAGGATTCACATAAATCCTTAGCATTCCTGAATTCCCTAAGGATGTAATTAGGATAGTGTTAAGTAGAGTTCATGGAGAATTTTTTTGGCTAGATGAAATCCATAAGATCACCAAGGAAGTTGTGAAAGTTGTCATAGGGTTACTGACCATCGGTAAGAGACCAGACAAAACCAAGAAGGTTCCAAATAACCTAGTTATAAAACTAACTGGTGCAACATTCGATAAGAGATCTCTAAGGGTTAATGATGTAAAAGATATCAATGTGAGATTCATAAGTATGATATTAGGTTACAAAGCCACTCATGCCAATAGACTTAACTCAGTTTCAAGTTTATGCATTAAGAGTGCTTATGATATGGTAACAGACAATGCAAAAATTGACATCTGTGAATGGTTAAAGGATGAATTAATAGACAACCTTGGAAAGATAAAGAAGGACAAGAAAGGAACTTTCAGATTTGGAAATCTATTGGTATGTCTAATGCTACACATAACAAAATAGGTTCCCAGTATAGGTTATAAAGAAATTGGATATGACATACAGGTAGGAAAGTAATTGACAGAACTGTTCAATACCATGGATGAAAACAAGGAGAACAATATTCATGACTTTTTCCAAGCATTGAAGACCAAAATGAAGCAAAGAATAAGGTTATCCCAGAAAATAGTAGACATATACAAAGATGATATATGCTTTGTTATTAAGAAAGATGAAATATGGATGGAAGTGGTCATCCCAAGGACAATTTGGGTAACCGAGATGGGCTATGAGACAGATGATCACATAGTTGAAACTTATGCTAAAGCACTTCTGGAAGCTCCCAATGAACCCAAGGAAGAAGTATTTTGTAGTGCTGAGACTATAGAAAGCCAAATACAATCAAAGAAAAGAGTAAAGAAGGTTGAGGCATTTGTGAGGAAAGGATCCAAGCAAGCAAAGGCCATTAAGGAAGATGTACTAAAGAAAACTGACATAATAGAAGATGAGTTGGCAGCTCCACAACCTGAAGCTCATCTATCACCGGTAGGTACTTCTTCGGAAGGTGACATGCCAGCAACTTTTAAAAGAGTTGTTAGAAAAAGAGATCCCTCACCGACAACCACTCCTTCACCTAGAAGGACAAGGCAAAAGCAACAAGCAGTGAGATCTCTGGTCAGAAAGGTCACACCCAAGAAGAAGCTAACACCAAAGCAAAAGAAAAGAACAAACATTGACTTGGCACCTCTAGATATATTGTTAAATGAAATCACAAAGGAAGGAAAACTGAAAAATATAGAGAAAATTTATGACACTCTATCTACTGATGAAAAAGACCAAGTTGAGGAAGGTGTGATACTGCATATGGACATGTATAAGAAATTTTTGTTGGAAGTAGCAAATGAAATTCCTGATGATTTGTACAGAAGGTTAGAAGCTAGAAGGCAAGTAGTGATTGAATTAGATAAGAAAATAAAAATAGAAAAACTACTTGCTGTATATCCAGTAAACTCTCCCAAGGAAATTGATGATTTGATTGCTTAGGCGAACCGGTTAGTATTCTCTACTGCACACCGGAAAATTTCACTGATGGCAAGAAGAGTTACTGAAGAAATAGAGGAAACAGAAGATGGTTGTGACATATTCCTAGTTGACAAAGAAAAACAAGAAGAATACAGAAAACCTAAGCCTATAAAAGTATATCAGAAGGATAGGGACAAGGGGAAAGGCAAAGTTGGTGGACCACCAAGCATAAAGGTTAAAGGCAACCTACTTGCACCGGTAAAAATTACAACTACTAAAAATCAACCGGCAGTAGAAGGTATGGATGTAGAGGATAGCAATCCTAATTCTGAGGTTTTGTATACTGTAAATGTTGATACCCAAAAGATCAACATAATAGTTGATAAAGATACAACTGACAAGTCAGATATGGCTAAAAAGCCTCCAGTAGTAGGGGAAACAGAGAAAAAGGTAGAATCTAAGGCACAGATAGAGACAACACAACATTCATAGAAACCATCAGAGCTAAAGACTCTGGAACAGGTTCACAAGGAAACAGTGCCACCAGTAAGTAGTGAAGTAGGAAAACCAGTGCTAAAAGAAATGCTGACACAAACTGACCTACCAGAGGTCAATATAAGCATGGTTACTTCCACCGGTACTCAGATTGTTGGGTCATCATCAAAATTCAAGTCAACAAATGTGACTAAGGTACTACTTGACTCCATTAAGAAAATAACTAACTGCAGTTCACAGGCTTATAAAGCAATAGATGATTCAATACCAATTTTGAAGGCAATAGCTCCAAATTGTAACATAGATAATAAAGATTCTTTAGGACAATTGGATAAATTGTGTAAATATTGTAGCTAGGAAATCGGAAATCATCAAAGCAATTCAATATTAGTCATAGCTCAATCACAAAAGCAGATTGCAATGATCAATCCTAACACACTCAATAAAGACATGAAAACAAAACATTCAATATTTGAGAATTAAGCAAACCAAGTGCAGATTTGAATGTCTCCTTCATGTGGCTCCATTGTCCTTCTTTCTCCTTCAAATAGCATTGTTGTGGATCTCACCTACTAGTGCATGATCATGATATGAAAGAAGTAGACAAGATGATTGCTCAAGAATACTCAAAGCATGATTGATTCGGGAATTGATTCAAAAAGTGACTCATTCGATAATGTGATTATTAGATTGGGATTGAAGAAAATCATCCAATTTATAGACAAACTGGAGAGATGATCAAATTAGCATGAAGAGATTCAAATGGAAATTGCAAATCAAGAATGTCAATTATGACAAATTTATGACAAATTTGCACTTTCTATGCAAAATTGATTGATTGATAATTTATGACAAAATTATGACAAATTTCTATGTCAAAATTGATTGATTGTCAATTATGACAAATTATGACAAATTGAAATGTCATTCCCATGAAATTAGGAGAGAAATAGGAGGAAATTGAATTAGAAATTAGGAGAAATTAGGTAAATCAATTAATAATTTGTCATTTATTAATTAATTCATAAAAAGAGGAATAATTAGTTAAATAAATGAACATTTAATTGTGATAAGAAGACTTAGGATAAATAAATAAATTATTTAACCTAGAGGGAGAAATGACAACAAGATTAAATTAATAAATCATAAAATCCTAGAAGATGATTTAGAAAATGCAAGAATGACAATTAGGTTTTGACAAAGGATTATTGATATCGATTCAATTTGATCATGATTCTGACTTGATAAAAGACCAATGCTAATAAGTGATTTGATTGATAAATGCACCAATTGACGAGGAACAATGACAAATTGATCCAATTTGAGAAAGATGATGATCGATGACAAATCGATCGCAAAATGACAAAATTGACAAGAAGACAAGGATCGATGAAAAATCGATCGCATGATGACAAGATTGATAAGAGGACAAAACCCTGATTAGGATTGACGATGTCCAAAATGATGACAAATGAATCTGCATATAGATGCGACAGGATAAGATTGACCAAAATCATGACTAAAGATTATTGTCAACAAGACCAAATTCGAGAGTGAGATAAATGAAGAACGCAGAAGAAGGACTCGATGTTTGCAAATGATAAAGACCAAGTGCGTGACATAGGAGAAATGTTAATGCGATGCAAAAACCCTAAAATAAGGCAATGCGCAAATGTTAAAGTATGATTCCACAAGCGTTGACCATTTTTAGGTGTCTACATTTTGCCCGTCTTTGAGACAATGCGATTTTAAGCGTTGTTTCAAAGAACAATAATGAAAATGCCCCAGACACTGACAATGACATATGCATGCCCCCTCGAGGAATTGGCCGGAAACATCCAGAAAAGAGGCCAATTGATCGATAAAAATGATAGGAGCGAACGGATGGACAATCGGAGATTGGATGCATGAAGGACAAGCAATGAAAGATGCAAAAGACCGCAACCAACATAAGATGGAGAAGGTGCACTTCCATCTATGCAGTGACAAAGATCTATAACTGAGACAAAGAGAGTGAAAATTGCTCATTTGCACTAGCCAAAGAGGAGAATTTGTTGCTCTAGAAAAGGACACTTGCAGAGAGATGGCGAACATTCCAATGGCAGATCACCTCAGAGAACATGTACACACGTACAGACAACCGAACGATGTAGGAGCAGCAGTATGTATCTCAAAAACCCATATTTTCAATTTGATGAATTTGATTTGCTTGCGGGACATTGCGAGGCCCACAGAAAATGCAGAAACTAACTTCTGTGCTTGTGTAGGGAGAATCCTGTGCTTGTGTAATGTCTTTTGTGCTTGTGTAGGGAGACACAGGCGTAGGATATGTGACACAAGCGCAGGATACACAACACAGGCGCAGTTGTGCCCTAGGAACTCAATTTAGGTGAAAAACAACATGCAAATGATTTAGAAAGGGGGGATAAGGGTAGGATAGGTCAGAATAGATGAAAAACACCTTGATTTGGACATGAAAATGAGGAAATGCAACTCATAGGAGCAAACCCTAAAACTGACAAAATGTGCCTCAATTGTGATGCAGAGTCGATAGTATCCATTGATCACGCGAGAGAACCAACTAGACTGCTTCATGTTACGACATAGACTCAGGAGCATGGATAGAGATACACTAGCAGGACTTGGGATATACTATGTCACATTCATGCCCGAGATTAGGGCAAACACAGGACTTCTTACCGCATTGGCAGAGTGATGGCACTCGGAGACTTCCTCATTCTATTTGGCGACTGGAGAGGCGACTGTGACACTAGAGGATGTATGGTGTATCCTCCACATTCTGATACATTGGGAGATGATAGAGTATGACCCAGTGATAGGGAGAGATGCACATTCTTGAGGAATTGGCCGGAAACATCCAGAAAAGAGGCCAATTGATCGATAAAAATGATAGGAGCGAACAGATGGACAATCAGAGATCGGATGCATGAAGGACAAGCAATGAAAGATGCAAAAGACTGCAACCAACATAAGATGGAGAAGGTGCACGTCCATCTATGCACTGACAAAGATCTATAACTGAGACAACGAGAGTGAAAATTGCTCATTTGCACTAGCCAAAGAGGAGAATTTGTTGCTCTAGAAAAGGACACTTGCAGAGAGATGGCGAACATTCCAATGGCAGATCACCTCAAAGAACATGTACGCATGTACAGACAACCGAACAATGTAGGAGCAGCAGTATGTATCTCAAAAACCCATATTTTCAATTTGATGAATTTGACTTGCTTGCGGGACATTGCGGGGCCCACAGAAAATGCAGAAACTAACTTCTATGCTTGTGTAGGGAGAATCCTATGCTTGTGTAATGTCTTTTGTGCTTGTGTAGGGAGACACAGGCGTAGGATATGTGACACAAGCGCAGGATACACAACACAGGCGCAGTTGTGCCCTGGGAACTCAATTTAGGTGAAAAAAAGCATGCAAATGATTCAGAAAGGGGGGATAAGGGTAGGATAGGTCAGAATAGATGAAAAACACCTTGATTTGGACATGAAAATGAGGAAATGCAACTCATAGGAGCAAACCCTAAAACTGACAAAATGTGCCTCAATTGTGATGCAGAGTCGATAGTATCCATTGATCACGCGAGAGAACCAACCAGACTGCTTCATGTTACGACATAGACTCAGGAGCATGGATAGAGATACACTAGCAGGACTTGGGATATACTATGTCACATTCATGCCTGAGATTAGGGCAAACACAGGACTTCTTACCGCATTGGTAGAGTGATGGCACTCGGAGACTTCCTCATTCTATTTGGCGACTGGAGAGGCGACTGTGACACTAGAGGATGTATGGTGTATCCTCCACATTCTGATACATTGGGAGATGATAGAGTATGACCCAGTGATAGGGAGAGATGCATTGTGAAAATTATTTGAGTGTGATGCAGATGATCTGGATATTGTGGAGAGGGAGATTGGCTGGGAGACCATGGCATCAGAGTATGATCGACGATATGTGGTGATAGCCGTCGTGATAGCATGTCTACTAGCAGGAGATAGACGCGGACATGGATTCCCTATTGGATGGGGAAGAGTGCTAGAGTGGATGGCGATAGAGGGGATGGTGTACGCATGGGGACCATGTGTGCTTGCTATGCTATATTTTCAGTTGCATTAGATAGCATATCAGGGAGTGCAGACTTTGAGCTGTGGAGTCACACTGTTATAGGTATGGGCATTTGAGCACATAGCCATATGTTGACCGATTGCAAAGAGATAGGTATTACCACATCAACCTTATGTGTATTGCTATGGAGGAGCATTGAGACAGGGGCCTTTTGGATACATATTGTATTGGCGACACGAGCTAGACAGACTGAGAGAGTTCACATGGAGGCCATATCATCATTTCCCTGGATGGTCGGATGATAGTGATGAGCTACCGTATTGCAAATAGGAGAGGTACTTGATTGGGCAACTAGTGAATCACCAGAGAGTGATTGAGATGTACCTGCCAAAGAGAGTCAAACAACAGTTTGGAGAGAGGCAGGATGTACCTAGGAGGACTGCACACTTTGCCCGATCTCACAGAGAGATGAGTCAATGGGGGAGTATGATCTAGCCACACATAGCATATATTGACTTCACACAGCTACAACAAAGACAGTGGGATTGGAGATTAGATGTGGAGGATGTCGAGATGATAGAGGAGTATGAGAGATGGTTTGCATGACAACGACCAATGCCATTGACAGATCCTGATATTCCAGTACCTAGGCGATAGGAGGACTTCCCACTCGCTGGAGAGGAGGAAGGAGATGATGAGGACGAGGAGGATGAGGCCAGAGATGAGGATGAGGGGGATGATGAGGACGGAGATGATGAGGGGGATGACAATGATGAGCCCGATTCAGGCGATCGGGAGACATTGCAGGATATACCCATAGAGCTAGAGACAACTAGCATAGAGGAGATGGAGATGTGCAAGGCTACCATAGCGAGTTAGCATGATCATATTGCGACATTAGAGAGATAGAATGCCATCTTGAGGATAGAGAATGAGAAATTAAGAGCGGAGATAGCCAGACTTATAGTGGCTCGAGATACAGCAATAGATCAGGCACAGCGAGAAGAACAGAGAGTCACTGAGTATATTGGGTTGATTAGGGATGCCAGTGCACGGGAGATGGCACAGATGTTGGTAGAGACCGGAGAGGAGATACGTCATTGGAGAACACTATATGAGAGTGCAGTTCCACCAGAGCAGAGAGCAGCTTCATATCGGGCACGATCGAGGACAGAGAGCAGAGCACGCTCTCGAGGGTCAGTGAGCAGCATGGGGGTGAGTGGACCTATGAGACCACCACAGCCAGGACCAGGAGGGACATCATCCGTGAGACATGGCAGGGATGAGGAGGATAGAGGGAGCACCCAGTGATAGAGGCACATGCTCCTTATGACAGACAATGGACATTCTGTAGTGTGACATTTTGTCATCAACCTACGGGCCATACTTAGGACAGACAGTCCAATTTTGTACTTCGATATTATGTTGACATATGATATGATATGCATCAATATGATGGGATGCAATGTGTTATGACTGATGTTATTTTCCATGTATGAATGAATTATGCACTATTTTATGTACCATTGTGGAGCATGTATGGATGTACTTTTTTTGTTGATGCATTTATAATATGAAATGGATAAAATACTTGATATGATGTTTGATGTAATGCAAATGTACTAACCAAATGGATGCAGGATGCAGCATATGTTTTTGGGGAAATCGGAGCACTAGACCGGACTGACTATCCGAATGGACAGAAGAAATGTTAGTAAGAAGAAAATGAGATAGAGGACAGTTAGAGACGAAGAAAAACTTGCTTTCAATAATGCACTTTGTAGGTGAGAACCTTTATTTTAATGTAGCAAAATGGATGCGTAGCATCATGGCATTGAAGGGTAGAGCTGAAATGCAACCCTTTTTGCAAAAGACAGACACATCATAGACAAACAACAATCACAACAAAAAAGAAAGGGACCATGAACCATCCCGGTCACTCTAAATCACTCAGTGACATCATCAAGCAACATAGGAACATGATTGAAGCCAAAGATAAATCAGTAAAAAGATAAGATGCACAAATTCCAACAAGTCAAACAAACATCTTGATCTTCATTGTCAAAAGTTGAAAGTGCTGATACGATGATCATGCTGTCTAGTTTCAGGGAATGAGATACCCCATCTAAGATAGGACACAGTCTGGTTTCGCGTATACCACACCCTGTATAAGACCCATGATAGTGTGCCAAGGACGAATGATTTTGAGATTGATTGATATGACAATTCTAATCAGTTTGAATGTCTGGTTTGATTGAAAGAGTTCATCTATTTACGCATGATTTCATTAAAGCGCAACATTGGATTGCGTGTCATTGGAGGGATGCCCAGTGATCTATCTTATAAACAAAAGGGATATTTATTGCAAAATGCTTTTTGAGTTTTTACCATTTTTTGTTCATTTTTTTCAGGACTTTATTTAATTTTTAGGGATTTATTTCAGGACATTTTTCAATTTTTTTTTTGGATTATTTCAAGACATTTTTCAATTTTTTTGAATTATTTCAGGACATTTTCAATTTTTATGATTATTTTAGGACATTTTTCAATTTTTTTTATGATTATTTCAAGACATTTTTCAATTTTTTATGATTTTTTTCAGGACATTTTTCAATTTTATTTTTTTTGAATTATTTCAGGACATTTTTCAATTTTTTTTTCTTTTATTATTTTAGGACGTTTTTCAATTTTTATGATTTTGATGTTTTTGAATGTTTTCAGGACATTTTTCAATTTTTTTTAAAATTATTTCAGGACATTTTTCAGTTTTTTTGAATTATTTCAAGACATTTTTCAATTTTTTTGAATTATTTCAATGTTTTTAGGACATTATTCAATTTTTATGATTTTGCCCCCAGTGTCTAGCAAGGCAAGGAATATGACAAATGGATAAACAATTTTTCTGAAATGTTGGTGGATAGAGGGAAGACAAAGGCCTTTTATCATGGAGACAATACGGATGCAATTTTCAAGGGCTATTGCGTGATGGGACAAGAGACTGGATATGACAATGTAAAGCAAGAACATGGCATGAGAGACATGTCAAGAGGTTTTTGAAACCATGTTTAAATTTTGCATCTTTATGTCAGATCAAGATCAAGGAATGAAAAAGGGTGTATGGATAGTGATAAGATATGGATAGGATAAGCAAGACCAAGAATGGATAAGGGACATGGACTGAAGGTAGGGGTAGGCTAAGGGATAGTGGCAGAAAGTTGCAATAAGCTAGGGAATATGGATGAAAAGTTATAATAAGCAAATGGATAAATGACCAAAAGCTATGATAGACTAAAAGCTGTAGACAAGATGCATGATGCTCATGACGATCCTCAGCCTTGTCAAGATCAAAGGTGGAAAGAGGAAACTAGACATAAGGGACAATAGGATATGAAGGGTAATGACAGGGGTTCAATAGGATAATGGAACAATGAAGGACAAAAGGATATGATAGGATAAAACCTGTCCCCAAGTACGATATGCAAGAAGTTCATAGATTACGCATGATGCTTGTTTGCCAGGTTTTCATCATGGTACTTGCCCAAGGCGCCTGTTTGCCAGGTTTTCACTAGTGGATGAATTATTTTTGCTTTACTTTTTTTTTCTTTTGTCTTTTTTTTTCACTTTTTTTTACTTTTTTTTGGATTTTGACTTTTTCAATAGAAGATGGACACATGATAGGGGATGGAAGAAGGACTCAAGTGTCTTTTTGTTTGGATAGTAGCCTTGAAAAAAATGGATCATGACCTTAAAAGTATGCTCAAAGACGTTGATAGGATAAGGACATGGAAAAATAAGATGAAACTAAGGCAAGGAAAATATGCATTGGATAATGGATAGGGTATTGGAAGAACTGGGCTTCAGTGGATGGAAATGTTGGCAAGATTGACATTGGCACACACCTTGAGGGGTGATGGACTGATGGAGGAAAGATGTATTTTGGATATTGAGATTTTGAGGAAGGAAAGGCTATGGATTTTGGGACATAAGGGCCCAAAATGGATGAAGAAGGTGGTGGAGGAACAAATTTGAGAGGCTTTGATGGAGGAATAGCAACATTGGATGCCAAGTTGGATGTTTCTTTAGGCTTTTGTGCTTCAAGGAGCCACTTAGGGATCCACATGGTTTTTGATTTTTCATGCTTTTGAGGTTCCTTGGAGTGCTTTGCTTGCACAAGGGATTTAGGAACCCATATAGATTTGGTCTTTTGTTTTTGAGCAATGGGCCTTTGTAACCTTTTGGATTTTTCTTTTTCTTTAGAGATCATATTTTGCTTTCTTTTGACATGTTGATTAGATTGTACATGTTGATCCTTGAATACATGTGGATTGCTAGACTTATGACGTTTATACTTGGCATCCAAATTGCTTGGAGGGGGAAAGGAATGCATGGATGGATAGGAATGAAGTGGACTTCTTTTGGATGGATGAAATTTACTCAAGGATGTGTGCCTTTGCTGACCTTGCATAGAGGACGAAGGAATATAAGGACCTAAGATGGATGGAAGGTATGATGGGGAAGGTGTATGTTTTGATTTCGAAGGAGGGATACCAACGTCTTGAGAGTGAGTTGTGTAGACATGACCCTTAAGATCTTCTTTGACATGAAGGGATTATTGCTTATGGAGATCTACTCCTTGGCCTTTATGAATATCTTGACTTGTAGGATACTCTTTTCTTTGGGAAGAAGACGCGAGTCCATTATGAGGTGGATATGAGATGAGAGAAATAATGAGATCTTGAAGTGGATCAGATTGCACCAAAGTGGAAGAACCCATTATGCATGTCGAGGGTTCATGAACATCTTGCACTGACACGTTAGAATCATGAGGGGGATTAGGATCATGTGGGGGACTAGGATTGTGTAGTGGACATGGTTCAATGATAGGTTCTTCAAGAGATGGAATGGGAGAAATAATGGGATCATCAAAAGAAATGCGATCTCAGAGTGGATATGGTAGATTAGGATGTGGAGATGGAGGAACAAGTGGATCTTGTGGAGGATCTAAAGGAATAATTTGATCTTGACAAGGAGGAAGATCATTGGAATCCTCTTTAAAGTTCCTTTGCTCTTGAATTTCAATGGGATCATCATAAAGGATGGAAAGGATATCTTGATCTTTCTTAGGAAGTGGAATGTCAATGGGATTCGAAAGGACATTGTGTTCATGAAATGGAAGGGGATCATTTGGGATTGGATGAACTGGGATATCTTGATCTTGCCCGGGGAATGGAGTGTCAATAAGACTTTGTATAGGATGGACAAGAATAGGGGAATCATCATGAGTGTGTGGGAACATGGGGTCCTGGTCAACAATTGGATGGGATGATAAGGTTGCAAGATCTTGATCTTGATCTATTTCAAGACACATTTCTTCATGCTCTAAATTATCCTCTTGACATGGGGTTGGACTTTGGATATGCATGGAGGATTCTGACAAGGAATCAATGTTTTGGCATGAAGGAAATGCACTTTGAACATTTGTGATGGATTCTGGCAAGGAATCAATACTTGAACATGAGGAAGAGGGACTTCGAATGGGGTCCTCTAAAAAAAGTAATGGCAATAAAGTGCATTGTGGCATTGGTTCTTGTATTTCTGATAAAAGACAAGGATGTGCATCATGAATTGGATTATCTTGGCAATCAATTATGGATAGCCCTTGGATAATTGCATCCTTGGGTGTATTATTGGATGAGGACAATATGGAAGGTTCTTGTGAAACTTCTAAAGGTGCAGGGATAGATGCCACTGGTGAGTCAATCTGTTTGCAGGGGGATAAGGCATTGCTAGACATAAGTGTATTATTTTAATCTCCCTCAAAGAACTCACTTGGTAATTTCCTTAAGATCATTGCAATAAAGCAACCTTTCTTTCGAGGTTTTGACATGGTTGTATCTGGAATTTGAACTTGTTTGGAAAGGAGTTGGTTCTGGTCTGATGTCATGTTTTGATTTCGAACTAGATGTTGATCAAATTGGTTTGACATGTTCAAAATTTGGCTTGGTGTGTGCTGCAAGTTTTGCTTTTGAATTTGTGATTGTAGTTGTTGGCATTGATATGTTGATTGAACTTGTTGATATTCCACCATTGGTTGAACCATTTGTTGACATTGTATAGTTGGTTGGACATATTGTTGAAATTGAACCATTGGTTGTATTGGTTGAAAATCTGATTGATAGTAAACACCTTCTTGTTATTGTTGTGGATGCACATAATGTTGAAATTGATGTTGTCTCTTTTCTTGAAATTGTTTCATCATCTCTATTTGGGAGAGGAGAGCTGGTATGTCTGATCGTTCAAGAAGAGATCTTACATCAATTGTCTCAATCTTTGGATTTCGACTTGGAAATTTTTGAAACATTTTGGACATTTGTGATCTATTCTTCTCAATGTTTTTCACTCTTTGTTCCAATATCTCCTCTTCTTGAGCTAGTTTCTCCTCTAGTTTTTGTATTTGGACATTTACATCATCATGATAAGTTTGATCGATATTGCCTTGTTGTTGGGTTGGATATAATTGTGATTACATTGTCGGTTGATATGTCAAACTTTGTTGCATCATTGGTGCTTGGAACCTTGTTTCAATAGACATGTCACTATGCAATGTTTTTGGGATTTTTGATTTTAAAAGGATGATGTATGATATGCAACTAAATGCAACCTAAATAAATGAAAATGCAATCTATGGCAAGAATGCAACCTATGTTTTTGTTGTTCTTCAAGATTTTGACAAACTTTTTGGAATGCAAATCTAAAAAAGAGACCCTTAGGAAATTGAAATGATGTCTAGACCTCAAAGGACAAAAGGACCAAGTGACAAAATGACAAAATGACAATGTCTCCCCTATATGCTTGGATACTAAGCTAGGTTTGACCAAATGACAATGATGACAAAAAGACAAAAGTTTGACAAGGTCTAGACTTCCTAACAATGACTTAGGCTTTATCAAAGATTTGCAATTACTCAAGTATGACAAAGCCTAGTTTTTGACACTATATGCAAAGGGACAATTACTATGCAAATGACCCTAATATGATATGATAATGACCTAAGCTTAATGAAGAGGCCTAGGGTAAGCAAATGCAAATGTATGACAATGGTATTACTCTAATGCAAGAAGACACATGCAAATGGATGACCCTTATTGATATGTAAAGGAGTACAACCTAGGTGAAACCTAACCTTGGTACTTGACAATGAACTTTGCGAAATGCAAACCTAGGATGAACCTAAATCTAAGTGACATGAATGTTGAGACAAGATTTTGAACAATGTTTGACAACCATGTTTGAAGATGTTTTGAACCTTGTTGGATGAAATGTTCTTGTGTTTAACCTTGTTTTGAATCAATTTGCCTTGTTTTTGAAATGAGATACAATTCAACTTTTGACAAACAAAGAAGGAAAGATATTTTAACTTAGACTCAAGACAATCATGCTCATTCACACATTTCTTATGGATGGTAAGGACAGTAGGTACTTGAGAGGTAGACTCGTTATGAGATTCAAGGAGAATACATAGATGCTTGACCCCACGGGCTCCCCTCCATGGCACTCACTTCTCAGGGCAGCCAAGCATCAGTCCCCATGGAAATCTCCCCATGGCAAACTTAGTATCTCTTCCAAGTATCCGAACTTGTCCTTCTCAAGCAACTAGAAGGATTTTTGGCCTCTAAATACAAGGTGTTTAGTTAGGATTTTTGTTAAGCATTACTCCTTGGCGTCACGCAAGCGTGATTGAGACATTAAGCCCACCAAGATACCAAACAAATGTAGTCATGCAAGCACGATTTAGATCGTGAGGTCCTACTTAGATGTTGATATGAGAAAGAGTTCAAGGGTCATCACTTCCCAAGTAACTACAATTCCCACGTAACCCTTCCTTCAAAGCTTTCGCCCATCAGGTATTTGTTTATAGTGAGTTAGAATGCCAAGGTATTCTAGCCATACTCACTTTGGGTCGTTCCCTTCTCATGATTATCACTTGCTTGCAAAAGCAAATGGTTGGGAAGGCAGGCCCTCTAAAGGTGACACACAATCAAAAACATGAGCATGGTATCGAAGATCTGGATTTCTGATCACCCTAAGAAGGATGAGAGCATACTCTCCTACTCCAATGTCAAACTCAACAATCAAGGCAAACATACATTCATTCCATCCTATTTAAAAATCACTAGGTGCCTAAATATTAATTGCAAACACGAAGTTTAGTTGTAGTCCAAGGCAACCTGCAAAAAATCAAGTCAGAAGTTTGATATGTTTAGTCTTTGACTATCGAACCTGCATAAAACATGTTAGTAGTTTCATTTGTTATCCTTGTCATGCGTATGCCAAGGTTCTACACAGAGAATCAGTACCAAAAAACAAAAAAAAAGCAAAAACAGAATGCAAAAGAAAATAATTTGCAAGTGAAAAACATTGTCTTTTACCTCTGTTTCTGGCCCTACACAGGCGCAGAATGTCTGACACAGGCACAAAATGCATTACACAAGTGCAGAATGCATTACACAGGTGCAGGATTGCCTACACAGGCACAGGATGCATTACACAGGTGCAGGATTGCCTACACAGGCGCATAAGTACTCACACAGCCGCAGGATGCATTACACAGGTGCAGGACTGCCTACACAGGCGTAGAAGTACTCACACAGGCGTAGGATGTATTACACAGGTGCAGGATTGCCTACACAGGCACAGAAGTACTCACACAGGCACAGGATGCATTACACAGGTGCAAGATTGCCTACACACGTGCAGAATGCTTGACACAGGTGCAGAAGTTCCCAGAAAGCCCTGCATTACCCTGTTTCTTGGGTTTTTCACCTGCAAATCAACTCAAGAGAACTCAAAAGCATGGTTACGGGGTTAGTTTCATGTTGGGTTCACCAATTAATGTAGCTAGGAAATCGGAAATCATCAAAGCAATTCAATATTAGTCATAGCTCAATCACAAAAGCAGATTGCAATGATCAATCCTAACACACTCAATAAAGACAAGAAAACAAAACATTCAATATTTGAGAATTAAGCAAACCAAGTGCAGATTTGAATGTCTCCTTCATGTGGCTCCATTGTCCTTCTTTCTCCTTCAAATAGCTTTGTTGTTGATCTCACCTACTAGTGGATGATCATGATATGAAAGCAAGTAGACAAGACGATTGCTCAAGAATACTCGAAGCGTGATTGATTCAGGAATCGATTCAAAAAGTGACTCATTCGATAATGTGATTATTAGATTAGGATTGAAGAAAATCATCCAATTTATAGACAAACTGGAGAGATGATCAAATTAGCATGAAGAGACTCAAATGGAAATTGCAAATCAAGAATGTCAATTATGACAAATTTATGACAAATTTGCACTTTCTATGCAAAATTGATTGATTGATAATTTATGACAAAATTATGACAAATTTCTATGTCAAAATTGATTGATTGTCAATTATGACAAATTATGACAAATTGAAATGTCATTCCCATGAAATTAGGAGAGAAATAGGAGGAAATTGAATTAGAAATTAGGAGAAATTAGGTAAATCAATTAATAATTTGTCATTTATTAATTAATTCACAAAAAGAGGAATAATTAGTTAATTAAATGAACATTTAATTGTGACAAGAAGACTTAGGATAAATAAATAAATTATTTAACCTAGAGGGAGAAACGACAACAAGATTAAATGAATAAATCATAAAATCCTAGAAGATGATTTAGAAAATGCAAGAATGACAATTAGGTCCTGACAAAGGATTATTGATATCGATTTGATTTGATCATGATTCTGACTTGATAAAAGACCAATGCTAATAAGTGATTTGATTGATAAATGCACCAATTGATGAGGAACAATGACAAATTGATCCAATTTGAGAAAGACGATGATCGATGACAAATCGATCGCAAAATGACAAAATTGACAAGAAGACAAGGATTGATGACAAATCGATTGCATGATGACAAGATTGATAAGAGGACAAAACCCTAATTAGGATTGACGATGTCCAAAATGATGACAAATGAATACGCATATAGATGCGACAGGATAAGATTGACCAAATCATGACTGAAGATTATTGTCGACAAGACCAAATTCGAGAGCAAGATAAATGAAGAATGAAGAAGAAGGACTCGATGTTCACAAATGATAAAGACCAAGTGCGTGACATAGGAGAAATGTTAATGGAATGCAAAAACCCTAAAATAAGGCAATGCACAAATGTTAAAGTATGATTTCGCAAGCGTTGACCATTTTTAGGTGTCTACAAATATATTTCTGAAAACATTGAGAAAATAAAGGAAGAATCAGTAAAGGATAAGGTAGAAAAAGAGAAACAAAAATTCTTTGATGAGGAAATAAAGAAGTGAAACAGAAATTTTGACACACTTCTACGAGAACTATTTAGTTTGTTGAAAGAATACAAAAATTTGTATAAAGATACATGTAAAACAAACTTTTTGACTGTAGATATTGACAAGAAAATAAGCAAGACATAGGATGAGATAAATAAGCTTGCAGACAATTTTGTCAACTCACCGGATTCATTATCAATTTTTGAAGAGAAGATAGCAAATTTTGAGGAAGAATTGCTCAAACTAGAAAGAGAAAAAGAAAGAATAATAAACAAGGAAAATCATCTGAGGTCTAAACTAAGTCCAAGATTGGACTATTTAGCATCTTTGTGGAAGGAAATCTTAGAGGCACTAATACAGGGAAGCAAAACACTGGTAGAGCATTTGCAGCATCTCACCGGTACAGTACAGAGCACTGAAACAGCAATAAAAGATAGTAAAAAGTTTATGGATAGTTTAAACTTAATTCTGGGAGATCTTTTTCAGATAATGACTACCCAGCTACAGGGTTGAGGATATGGATAGATGTAACTACTTGACAACCTTTGTCATTGATGCCAAAGGGGGAGTAGTGGAATGAGAAAGTTTAAAACACGGGAATCATATGCTTAGGGGGAGCTCTCATATAAACATTTTTTTTGGTAACATTTTTGGACTACACATTTTTGGATACTTTTGAAATTTCTCATGAGTGTTGCCATCAATGCCAAAGGGGGAGATTGTTGGCATATGGACACTCCAATGAGACATTGTATGTGATTGAAGGTTTTGTCATTGATGGTAACCTTGCAATCCTATGGCACCGACAAGACATCATACCGGCAAGTATTACAGGAAACCTTGCAAACCTATGGCACCAGCAAGACATCATACTGGCAAAGCATTACATAGGCAAGACAGTGCACTAACATCAACAAAGACATCGGCACCAGTACAGAAGAAAAGTTGTATACTGGCATAGAGGCCGACAAGATTTTTATTATGTAATATTTTGTTTATATTTGTAAGCCAACTTGACAAATTGTAAAATGACTCTTGTATATAAAGGAGATCATTATAGACATTTGTAGGTGTGATGGAAGTGAATATAAGGGCATAAAGAAAATTATTAGGCAGACCTAATGTGCGAATTATAGGTCAAGGGTATATGTAAAGAACAGAGCAAGAATTGATACTGAATCTGGCATTGGAGATGCTATTGTAAAGCAGTACAAGTCATTGGATTAGTATAATCCTTATTGTAAGTCAGTGTGACTTTCCATTGAGCAGTGAGCTCTAGGCAGTTGGCCTTCCTGCATGTGCAGGCCCCTATTGTAAATAATATTCTCTTATTGGCTAGTGAGTGAATATTGTGGGTCACAAATCCCACTGAGGTTTTTCCCACACCGGGTTTCCTCGTTAAACATCTTGTGTTATGGTGTACTTTTCATGTGGATATTTTTTATTCTGTTTACTGCATTATTTCTTGCATATCGGTACACTGTTATATTATGTTCTACATGTTTTAACTTGAGAAATTCTTATTACCAGTTAGATACTTATTCACTCCCCCCCCTCTCACTATCTGTGGGACCCCTAACATCATCTATGTTACTCTCCCTCTTTCTCTTCCTACTTGTTGTTTCCTTCTGAAAAACATATTGCACGTACTCTGAATCATCATGTTGCTTTGTTGACATTATTTTCCACATCTGCTCTTCTCATTAAAAACACATTCAAGAAGAATATTGCTACAGGTTTCCTTGTTTGTCACGGTAATACACCCGTGGTTCAATTTCAAACCCTATTCCTCCTATTCAATATACACACACAAATACATCAATCATAGAGATTCCCAGCAAAAAAACAATGAGGCTTCACTAAAAAGCATGTGTAAGAGTTTGACCTAACCCTAAGAGTACTGCCTATGTTCTAAAACATATGATGCTATTAAATTTGCAAGGTTATAAGACTGATCTCGATTGTGACTATAGGAATTACACACTTGATTTCTTTCATGGGAATGTACCATTCCAAGCTGTTTGACAAGTGATGATCATCATATACTACCACTGCCATGCATACAACAAACTTTAATTTCTTTAGGTGATAGGCGTTGTGTAACAACATGTGAACTCTTGCATACCCACCACTATCATTCTACATGACATCATCTATGTTACTCTCCCTCTTTCTCTTCCTACCTATTGTTTCCTTCTGAAAAACATATTGTAGGTACTCTAACTCATCATGTTGCTTTGTTGACACTATTTTCCACATCTTCTCTGCTCATTAAAAACACATTCAAGAAGAATATTGCTACATGTTTCCTTGTTTGTGACGGTAATACACCCATGGTTCAATTTCAAACCCTATTCCTCCTATTAAATATACACACACAAATACATGAGTCAATTTTCTTAGGAGAGCATACATGATAAAAATCAAAGAGGAAGTTGCAAACAAGAAATAAATTCACTTACTTCTATAGAAGTATAGACACAGTTGCAGTGGGGTATGGAGGGATGGAGGAAGATAAGAAGAAAAAGAGGGATGGGGTATGGAGGAAGGGAGGAGGAGAGAGAGAGAGAGAGAGAGAGAGAGAGAGAGAGAGAGAGAGGCACCTTGTATGTGTTTGAGAGTGGGAGACAATACACTTACAAGTGTATATATATGTTCAATATATTATATATATATAAATATATTATATGTATATAAACATATCATATATACAATATCATATTACACACATATTATATATTACATATATTATATGTATACACATATTATATATAGAATATCATATTATACAATAGCGCGTATGCACTGTTTATAGTAAAGGTAGTGCGTACGTGCTGCTTACACTATAAGGACCCTGTACGTGATTTTTAAACCATAAGTACCCCATATGTGCTTTTGACTATTTAGGCTTGGAAATAGGCTTGGATGACAAAGCTATGGTTTGGAAGTTTGATTTCCCTCCATTTCTCTCATTTTTGACATGTTTTATTTTATGAACTTGGTTTATCAACTTTGTCATCATTAGGTTTACACTTCATCAAATGGGTATTTCTAAAATTGCCACCATATTTTCACCCATCTTCTAAGCTTTCTAACCATATAATTTTTTTTCAATTTGAACAACAATAACATATTATTATTGAATTTCTTTTACCAGTGTCTCCATACTTCTCATAGACATAGGTGCACCATTTTTTGAATAACTTTTGATATACTTATCCAAATTTTTAAAACTTTATATATTATTGTAGTGCACTTGATTCTTTACAATTTAAAAAAAAAATTTATTTTCAATTTGTTTAGTGCAATTTATGCTTTGTGCACGAATAGGTACCTAATTTTTCAAGATGTGCTCGATTGTAAAAGCCATAAAAAAAAATACTCAACAAAAATTAACAAAAAAATACACATCTTCTAGTGCTCACTCTTAACTATCTATATTCCAAAGTATTTGTCACAATACTAAATCTAACTATGACCTTTTTGATGTGCACGTCAGACACTGTGTTATGTTTTTCAAAAAAAATCAAGGTCAATTTTTCGTTGGCAAAGAATTTGATCCCCTTAATCTTATCCAATTTTGAAAATGTTTAGTAGTTTGGAAACTAGATTCCGAGTACTACAATATTTGTTCTTTGATTATCTTCATATCTTGAGTGGATAACTTTCAAATTTTTCCTCCAAGTTCAGGTTCACCTGATTTCAAAAAAAAGGTGTCCACTTATACCCCCTTTTTTTGACCACCATCTTTGTGCACTTACCCATATGTCAAAAGTTGCTCAAACTTGACAACTTTTAATGACAACTTTTGGTTGCAAATAGCAACTTCTTCCCAATGGTCACCTCGATTCAAAAGGTGGTTGATAACCATTGAGGGAGACATAAAATGTCATCCCCAATCATCATTGGGAGGAGAGGATGAGGAGAGGATGATGAGAGTGACTTTGTAAACTTTAGCATCATTGAAGTAATATACTTATGAGAATTTCCTGTAATCTCGTTATTCTACACAATGTACCATACTGTATGATCGCTTTTGAATTAGGAAACTAGTGGGATGTGTTAGAGTGGAAAATTAGCTTTTAGATGTATCAGGTCTTAGGTCCTAATTCACCAAGACAAGGAAGAAATCGATAATTTTCTGGAAGTGTTCTAAACTTGATAGTTTTGTTTAGGGATTTGCAAAGAAATTGCTTTACCTTGCTGATCCTTCATTGGTGGTTCACAAATTTGAAGTGGATGCAAGTATGGCCAATTTATTTTAGGATTTTAAAGGCCTTTTTCATGTTAGGACCAGTTGGAGGTGAAGGTTTGATTCATTAAGCTGGGCAACTCCATGTGGCCACCGACAAGTGTAAGCAAACAAGTCTCACATCAGGGGTTAAAGGTCTGATCATGGCCCAAGACTTAGGATTTTGTGTATTTACAATGGCTTAAGATTATTCCTTGATTTTTTTTGGTGATTTAAGTTCTGTGTCTACACACTCTTTTGTAAAATAGGCCTAATTGGGCTATACTAGTCCCCTAACCAAGTAGGGTTTGGATTAATGTGTTCCCTACTAGTAAGATCCCTTAGAATATGTTTTGTAAATCCCAAAAGGGTATCCAAATCCTATATTTTTTGTCTATTATTTTGAAGAAACAAAGAGTTAAGTATAGAAAACCATTCTGGCAGGGCTACTAAGTTTTGTAGGCCTTGTTGCAGCAGTTATCCAAACCGGTAGAGGGAACCTGAACACAATAATTGAAGGAGGTCTTCCTAACCTAGGGCTCTTCAAATAAAACCTTAATTAACCTTGTTTCACTAGAGAAGGGACCAAACCATTGCTGACCATAGAGACTTTGTACCAGTAAATGAAAGAGACCTTGTACCGATAGTGTACTGATAGTGTTTTGTTTAGAGAGAGGGATGTGTGACTTGTCAAACCGATGTTCCTTAACCCCTAGAGTGTTGTATGATTTCTAGGGTATTTGGTGTCTTCTTGGATTAGGGGAACCTATCCTATATCAGCACCGAGAACCTATAATTTCAAACCCAATTCCTCCTATTCAATATACACTCACAAATCCATGAGTCAATTTTCTTAGGAGAGCATACATGATAAAAATCAAAGAGGAAGTTGCAAACAAGAAATAAATTCATTTACTTCTATAGAAGTACAGACATAGTTGCAGTGGGGTATGGAGGGATGGAGGAAGAGAAGAGAAAGAGGGATGGGGTATGGAGGAAGGGAGAAGGAGAGAGAAAGAGAGAGAGAGAGAGAGAGAGAGAGAGAGAGAGGCACCTTGTATGTGTTTGAGAGGGGAAGACAATACACTTACATGTGTATATATATGTTTAATATATTACATATATAAATATATTATATGTATATAAACATATCATATATACAATATCATATTACACACATATTATATATTACATATATTATATGTATACACATATTATATATAGAATATCATATTATACAATAGCACGTACATGTTGTTTATAGTAAAGGTAGTGTGTACGCACTGCTTACACTATAAGGACCCTGTACGTGATTTTTAAACAACAAGTACCCTGTATGTGCTTTTGACTGTTTAGGCTTGGCAATAGGCATGGATGACAAAGCTACAGTTTGGAAGTTTGATTTCCTTGCATTTCTCTCATTTTTGACGTGTTTTATTTTATGAACTTGGTTTATCGACTTTGTCATCATTAGGTTTACACTTCATCAAGTGGGTATTTCTAAAATTGCCACCATATTTTCACCCATCTTCTGAGCTTTCTAACCATCTAATTTTTTTTCAATTTGAACAACAATAGCATATTATTATTGACTTTCTTTTACCAGTGTCTCCATACTTCTCATAGACATAGGTGCACCATTTTTTGAATAACTTTTTATATACTTGTCCAAATTTAAAAAACTTTGTATATTATTGTAGTGCACTTAATTATTTACAATTTAAAAAAAAAAAATTGTATTTTCAATTTGTTTAGTTCAACTTATGCTTCACGCACAAACAGGTGCCTAATTTTCAGGATGTGCTCGATTGTAAAAATCATAAAAAAAAAATACTCAACAAAAAATTACAAAAAAATAAACATCTTCTAGTGCTCACTCTTAGCTATCTTTCTTCGAAAGTATTTGTCAAAATACTAGATCTAATTATGACTTTTTTGGTGCACACGTCAGACACTATGTTATGTTTTTCAGAAAAAATTAGGGTCAGTTTTTCATACACGAACAATTTGACCCCCTTAATCTGATCCAATTTTGAAAACATTTAGTAGTTTGGAAACTAGATTCTGAGTAATACAATATTTGTTCTCTGATTATCTTCATATCTTGAGTGGATAACTTTCAAATTTTGCCTCCAAGTTTAGGTTCACCTGATTTCAAAAAAAAAGTGTCCACCTATACCCCCTTTTTTTGACCACCATCTTTGTGCACTTACCCATATGTCAAAAGTTGCTCAAACTTGACAACTTTGTTGACAACTTTTAATGACAACTTTTGGTTGCAAATAGAAACTTCTTTCCAACGGTCACCTCAGTTCAAAAGGTGGTTGATAACCATTGAGGGAGACATAAAATGTCATCCCCAATCATCATTGGGAGGATAGGATGAGGATATAATGATGAGAGAATGACTTTGTAAACTTTGGCATCATTGAGGTAATATATTTATGAGAATTTCCTGTAATCTCGTTATTCTACATGGTGTACCATACAATATGATAATTTTTGAATTAGGAAACTAGTGGGATGTGTTAGAGTGGAAAATCACCTTTCAGATGTATCAAGTCTGAGGTCCTAATTGGCCAAGACAAGGAAGAAATCGACAATTTTCTAGAAGTGTTCTAGACTTGACAGTTTTGTCTAGGGATTTGCAAAGAAATGACTTTACCTTGTTGATCCTTCATTGGTGGTTCATGGCTTTGAAGGGGATGCAAGTATGGCCAATGTATTTTAGGATTTTAAAGGCCTTTTTCATGTTAGGACCAGTTGGAGGTGAAGGTCTGATGCATTAAGCTGGGAAACTCCATGTGGCCACCGACAAGTGTAAGCAAACAAGTCTCACATCAGTGGTTAGAGGTCTGATCATGGCCTAAGACTTAGGATTTGGTGTATTTGCAATGGCTTAAGATTATTCCTTGATTTTTTTTGGCGATTTAAGTTTTGTGTCTACACACTCTTTTGTAAAATAGGCCTAATTAGGCTATACTAGTCCCCCAACCAAGTAGGGTTTGGATTATTGTGTTCCCTATAGGTAAGAGCCCTTAGGATATCCTTTGTAACTCCCAAAAGGGTATCCAAATCCTAGATTTGTTGTCTAGTCTTTTGGAGAAACAAAGAGTTAAGTATAGAAAACCATTCTGGCAGGGCTACTAAGCTTTGTAGGCCATGTTGCAGCAGTTATCCAAACCAGTAGAGGGAACCTGAACACAATGATTGAAGGATGTCTCCCTAATCTAGGGAACTTCAAATAAAACCTTAATTAACCTTGTTGCATTGGAGAAGGGACCAAACCAATGCTGACCATAGAGACTTTGTACCAGTAAATGAAAGAGACCTTGTATCGTAGTCTTTTGTTTAGAGAAAGGGATGTGGGACTTGTCAAATCGATTTTCCTTAACCCCTGGAGTGTTGTATGATTTATAGGGTATTTGGTGTGTTCTTGGATTAGGGGAACCTATCCTCTATTGGCACCAGGACTCCTTGCATTAGTTTTGGTATCAGAGAGAAGGAGGAATCCTTTTGAGATGAAGAATAGTACATGTTAGTAGAAGAATCAAAGGGTGAGGCTAGAAGAATGCCTCTGAAGATGACAAATGTGGAACTTGCCAGGATGGTGCAAGAGAACAAAGAATAAAATGATCGGCTTAGAATATTGATTGATAACTTGGAAGGCAGATTGGAGAGAGGACCTGATGGCTCGGAGTAAGTGGGAGAAGAAGAGGAGAACCCACAAGGGTAGAAAGAAGAGGAAGTTCCTGCAAAGCATAGGTACCTAGTCATTGCCTTGAAGTCTATGGAGAGGAGAACCATGGACTAGAAATAAAACCTCCCTAGTTTCAGTGGGAAGATGGATGTCAATGGCGTAATGGACTGGATAGAGTCCTTGAATTTTTTTTTTGAATGTGAAGACATTTCTGACAACCAAAAGATGAAGATTAACAAGTCAAAAATGCAAGGAGCAGCCCTGACATGGTGGAATTTTGTGCAAGGAGAAAGTGTGAAAGAGGGAAGAGGAATGATCACCTCTTTGAAGAAGATGATTATAGATATTAAGGGATTATATGTACCAGAGGACTATGAAGTCCAATTACAGAAGAGAAGGCAAAATCTTAGACTAAAAGAGATGGATGTGTGTGCCTATACTAAAGGATTTCAGAAATTGAGTATCAAGTCTAACAAGGTTGAAGATGAAAGTGAAAGAGTGGCAAGGTATCTAAACAATCTAAGGTGGAACATACAAAAAGAGTTTAACCTCTTGTGCCCTGACATTGTTCATAGATTCTATCAGTTAGCATTAAAGGTAGAGGAGAAGCTCAAAAGAAGGCAAGCACAGAGTAGTAGAGGAAGGGGTAAGAAACTAAGAGGAAGGAGCAACTTCAGAGGAAGAGGATCAAATTTTGAATTTCAAAGAGAGAGCAGTCAAGACTCCTCAAGAAATGATAGCAACAACAAAGGCAACTTCAGAGGTAGAAGGTCAAGTTTCAGAAGAAGATCATCAGGGAGAGGAGCAGGACCAATAAAATGTTTTAACTACAACCAAGAGTGACACATTTCTAGTAGATGCTCGGAGAAGATAGGGTCTAGTTCCCAAGGAGAAATGAGAGCCAATCTAACCCAAGACATAGATTACCAAGGAAGTAGTAAACCTGATTCATATGGTTATCTAGAGACCGGAGAGGCACTAATATTGAGAAGAACCCTCTTGAAGGTACCAACACCTATGGAGCCACCTTATAGGAAGTCTATCTTCCACACCACTTGCCAACCAAGAGGAAAGGTATGTAAATTTGTGGTTGACTCAGGGTCTACTAATAATTTTGTGTGAATAGAAATTATACAAAAGTTGAAATTGAGGACGATACCCCATCTGTACCCCTATAAGAGTTCTAGATAGGTGCACATAAAGATAAGATTTTGTTTGATGTTGTTAACATGGATGCTTCTCACCTCTTGTTTGGAAGACCATGGCAGTATGACCTCAAAGCACACCATGATGACTTTAGGAATACTTATTCCATCACAAAGAATGTCAAGGTCATAGAGATATGCCCCTGACTGAAAATAATGAAGAGCAGAACGAAACTGAGTCCAAAGTAATGATGATGGAGAGCAAACCATTCCTCAAGTAGATTAAGATGGAAAAAGGAATATGCTTTGCATTGCTTCCAATACCAACCTCAAAGGGGGAGCCTGTTGCAGATGATAGAGTAGAAGGGAAGGACAAGGATCTTAGTCTGAAAGTGAAGGAGATCATTGGTAAATAGCAAGGCATAGTTGCAGATGGAGTACCATGGCGTTTGCCACCAATGACAGAGATCAATCACTATATTGACTTGATCCCAGGGGCTACATTGCCTAACAAGGCTACATACAAACTCGCACCACAACAAAATGAGGAGATGGCAAGGCAGATTCAAGAGTTGCTAGACTCTGATATGATTGGAAAGAGTCTTAGCCCATGTGCAGTACGGACAATTTTGGCACCCAAAAAGGATGGAACATGGAGGCTTTGTACTGACTCAAGAGTTCTCAACAAGATCACCATAAGGTATAGATTTCCAATGCCTAGGATAGAGGATTTGATTGATTGTTTGGGGGGAGCAAAATATTTTTCTAAAATTGATTTAAAGAGTGGATACCACCAAATTAGAATTAGGCCTGGTGATGAGTGGAAGACAACCTTCAAAACAAATGAACGGTTTTATGAATGGAAAGTTATTCCATTTGGTTTGTCTAACACCCCAAGTACATTCATGAGACTCATGAATGAAGTTTTGAAAGAATTCACAGGGAAGTTTGTAATAGTGTATTTGGATGACATCCTAGTATTTAGAAGGACAAAGGAAGAACACTTGAGGCATCTAGAAATGGCTTTGAAAAGGTTGAATGAAGAGGAATTGCTGATCAATATGGAGAAGTGTTTGTTCATGAAGGAAGAGTTCATCTACCTAGGATTTATGATCTCCAAGGGTCACTTGAAGATGGAACAGAATAAGGTAAATGCAATTATTTCTTGGCCTACTCCTAAGAATATTGGTGAAGTTAGAAGTTTCCATGGATTAGCTATATTTAATAGAAATTTCATAAGAGGTTTCAGTCAGATATGTGCTCCAATGTTGGAAACCATAAAAGGTTCTCAAAAATGCAGGTTTTCTTGGAAAAAGGAGGTGGATGAGGCATTTGAAACTCTCAAGAAAAAGTTAGCTCAACAGCCGGTACCTGCTTTACCTAATTTTAACAAAGTGTTTTAGATTGAATTTAATGCTAGTCATGTGGCCATAGGAGCAGTCATAAGCTAAAAAGGCACACCTATAGCATTCTTTAGTGAAAAACTCAATGAGGGAAAGAGAAAATATTATTCTTATGACCTAGAAATGTATGCACTAGTTTAGGCATTGGAAAAATGGAGACACTATCTGCTACCAAAGGAATTTGTGGTCTACACTGACAACCAAGCCTTGAATTTCATTAATAACCAAGAAAAGTTAAGCCATAGGCATATGAAGTGGGTAGAATCCCTACAAGCCTATACCTTTTCCATAAAACACAAGAAAGGAGTAGCCAACAAAGTGGTTGATCCACTAAGTAGGAGAGTGCTAACCATATCTAAAATCCAATTAGAAAGCATTGGGATTTATGGAATGAAAAACATGTATGCTACAGATGAGGACTTTAACAAGATTTACAAGGCATGTACTGAATTTGGTGAAAGATATCATGTAGAGTTTCTAATCCAAGATGGACATATTTTCAAAGGTGGGAAATTGTGCATACTGAATTGCTCAATGAAGACTAATATCATCAAGGAAAAGCATAGTGGAGATATCTATCAACCCTTACCCATTCCCTCAAGACCTTGGGATAGTGTGTCAATGGACTTTGTAATGGGTTTACCTAGGACCCAAAAGGGGTTTGATAGTGGATAGGTTTAGTAAAATGGCACATTTCTTGCCATGTAAGTCCACTAGTGATGCATCTTATTTAACATATTTGTTTTTCAGAGAAGTAGCAAGGATTCATGGACTTCCATTGAACATAGTGTTTGACTGGGATGTCAAATTTGTTGGCCATTTTTGGAGAACTCTTTGGAGGAAAATTGGCAGCAATTCGTCTATCTCATCAACATATCATCCACAAATGAATGGGCAGATAGAAGTATTAAATTGGTCATTAGGGAGTTTGTTGAGATGTCTTACAAGGTAGCATGGTGAAAAGTGGGATTCAATCTTACCTCAGGTTGAGTTTGCCTACAATGACATTGTAAACAATAGCATAGGGAAGTCACCATTTCAGATTGTGTATGGGTTGCATCGAAGAGGGGTATTGGAGTTGCAAAAACAACCCCATATGGATCCCATAAGTCCAGATGGTGAGAGGTTTCCTAAAGCCATAAAATAAGTTCATGAGTAGGTCAAAATACAACTTAAAAAGTCATCAAAAAAATACAAAGAACATGTAGATCAAAAAAGTAGAGAGGTATAGTTTCAAGTTGGAGATTTGGTTTGGGCAAATTTGAAGAAGGAAAGGTTACCCAAGGACAAACACACTAAGCTCATGCAAAGGAAAGTAGGACCATGTCAAATCTTGAAGAAGTTTGGCACCAATGTTTATGAAATTGAATTACCATTAGACCTTGGCATATCTCCTATTTTTAATGTTTGTGATCTAACTCCTTTTAAAGGTAACTCTAATGGACGTAACTCATAGTAGGTCCTAGAAAAAGTAGTAGATATGGATTTTACCAAACATGAGCCACCTAAACTTGAAAAGGTGTTGGACACCAAGATTGTAAAGAAGACCAGGAACAATGAGTATAAACAATACCTGGTCAAATGGAAAGGAAAACCAGAATCTGAAGCCATTTGGTTAGATGAAGATCGGATCAAGAAGCATGGCACTACATTACATGACCTCATCTCAAGTGGACTTGAGATTTATTCACCCCATGAGTATGGTGAAGGAGCACCTCATGACTATGATAATAAAAGCAAGAAAGGCTAAAGGACACATATGAGAATGTGACCTTTCAACCTATGTAATAGGGTAGTCTTGTTTGTTTGATGTTTTATTTATATGTAATAAACTCCACCTTGTTACCCAATGACATGGATTTGGCAAAATGATAAGCCACCATGGGCATACGGGCCTAGGGGTATTTGGTTGAGAATTTTTTAAGGTTTAAATGTGTTGGAGATATCTTAGAAAGGTTTAGGACATGTTGAAGCACCTCTAGGCAAGCGGAATTAACATATGTCAAAAGTTGCTAAAACTTGACAACTTTGTTGACAACTTTTAATGACAACTTTTTGTTGCAAATAGTAACTTCTTTCCAATTGTCACCTCGATTCAAAATTTGCTTGATAACCAATGAGGGAGATATAAAATGTCATCTCCAATCATCATTGGGAGGAGAGCATGAGGAGAGAGCGAGGAGATAATGACTTTGTAAACTTTAGCATCATTGAAGTAATATATTTCTAAGAATTTCCTGCAATCCCATTATTCTACATGGTGTACCATACTGTACGATCATTTTTGAATTAGGAAACCAATGGGACGTCTTTGAGTGGCCAATCACCTTTCATATGCATCAAGTCAGAGGTCCTAATTAACCAAGACAAGAATGAAATCGGTAAATTTCTAGAAGTGTTCAAGATTTGACAGTTTTATCTAGGGTTTTGCAAAGAAATGGCCTTACCTTGTTGATCCTTCATTGGTGGTTCATGACTCTTAAGGGGATGCAAGTATGGCCAATTTATTTTATGATTTTAAAGGCCTTTACATGTTAGGACTAGTTGGAGGTGAGGGTTTTATGCATTAAGGTGGGCTACTCCATGTGGCCACCAACAAGTGTAAGCAAACAAGCCTCACATCAAGGGTTAAAGGTTTGATCATGGCCTAAGGCTTAGTATAAGGTGTATTTTCAATCACTTAAGAGTATTCCTTGAGTAGTTTTCGTGAGTTAAGGTATGTGTCTACACACTCTTTTGTAAAATAGGCCTAATTGGGCTATATCGGTCCCCTAACCAAGTAGGGTTTGGATTATTGTGTTTCCTACCGGTAAGAACTCTTAGGATATGTTTCTTAACTCCCAAAAGGGTATCCAAATCTAGGATTTTTCATCTGGTCTATTGGAGAAACAAATAGTTAAGTATAGAAAACCGGTCTAGCAGGCCTACTAATTTTTGTAGGCCTTGTTGTAGCAGTTATCCAAACCGGTAGAGGGAACCTAAACACAATGATTGAAGGAGGTCTCCCTGGCCTAGGAGACTTCAAATAAAATATTAATTAACCTTTTTGCATTGGAGAAGGGACCAAACCATTGATGACCATAGAGACTTTGTACAGGTAAATGAAAGAGACCTTGTACCAATAGTCTTTTGTTTAGAGAAAGGGATGTGGGACTTGTCAAACTGATGTTCCTTAACCCTTGGAGTGTTGTGTGATTTCTAGGTTCTTTGGTGTGTTCTTGGATTAGGGGAACCTATGCTATACCGGGACTAGGACTCTCTGCATCAAGCCCTCTATCTCAAGTGTTGTTGGATAATAGGTTGTAGAGTATAATGTTGCAAGGGGGAGAAGCAATCAGTAGAAAGTTCTGTCAGTACTCTTTGCCATTGTTCTTAAAGGGGCACAAAAAATCTGTAATACACCAAATACTAAATGAGTTGACATCAATTCCAAAGGGGAATATTGTTGGCATTGTGTTGTCATTGATGTCAACTAGTATAGGATGTCACTGGTAAGTATGGAATGTTGACCGATGAGAAAGTATTGGAGACTGTTATGGTATGTCAACTAGTGAGTGATATGTTGGCAGTGTGTGGTTGCCAACTGACAAGCATGTGACCGGTAAGCAAGCAAGGTTGAGTTTATGGAGAAAGTGCAAGAAACTGATATGCAATTGGATGTCATACAACAGGACTCCTACCGGATGAAAATGTTGTCACTAGATGAAGAGAAGATTGACAAAAAGTGTGCTCAACCGGATCATATAATTAGTTGAAGTTGTGTCTGTTCAATGACAACAAAGTCATATATGTGATATACCAGAAGCAAATAAAACAATATATTGGCCAGTAGGTGACAAGGATCCTCTCTCAGTGGGTGATTGCCAGATTTAGTGCATTGGTTCATCTACTCCCACTCGTAAGTGACAATGCTCTATGATAAGATAGAGAAGTTTAAGGCTTATACTAGATTAGCAAGGGAAAGTATGATGAGCTATCAAAATAGGAAGAGGAAGAGCAAGGAGTGATGATTTTGTCACTTTGACAAACCAGTTGAGAGGAGAACTGGCCAAATGAAGAAGAAGGTCATTGTTAGCATTTGTGGACATGGATTCACTCTAGGTTGTTGATATCAACATTGATGCCTATTGATTATTGATATATGAGATTATCTTGCAACCGTTATGATAGGAGGTTTGCATTAGAGACTGTTGACATGTCAATGTCAACTGGTAAGAGAGAAAAGAGGCAAAGAAAAAATCTCCTATCAGATGGACATGTGTACAGTAACTCACTCTAGATACATGCTATGGTTTTCCAAGTGTGGTGACCGGGAAAATTTGATCCAACTGACAAAACAAAGAAAAACATGGCATGAAGGTGGACCGGTTAGTGTATAATCAACAAGGAGATATGAATTGGTAGGTATATCCTCATTGTATGTTGTGGTCAGTGACCATGCTTGAATCAACATAGTGAGCTAAGGTGGATGCCGATAGAGATGACACATAGTCTCTAGGTGGAAAACATACAGGAGTCGGTGAAGAGTGTTTTAGTGAGATTGGTGATGAGTAGGTGGACATTAATATTGACTATGAAAATCACAAGCTAGATGCAGGGGGTTTGCAGCTCAAGATAGATCAAAGGACAATGATCTAATTCATTGGCATCATGATTGATGCATAGTGTCTAAGAGCGGATCGGATTTGGTGAAGGCAACTGCGAGACCATTTATTGTGATTGACAAAAAGCAGGGCCATGTTTTCTAAATATAGAAAATGTGTATTTGAAGCAGTGATATTGGTGGTGATGTCTGATTGCTTGTAGGTTGTTAATCCCCATATAGATCAGATATGATTTAATACTATCTATGATCAGTGGAAGGAACCTTAGCATGCGATGATTGAATTGATGATTTGGAGGGAAAGTTCTCACATAAATATGTAGATAAAATATCATAGATGATTGATGATGCTAGATGTTGTAGGCCAGATAGAGAAGAAGAATAGCATGTTTCCATCCAAGTGTAATCTGTAGAAGATCATAGTGACTGAGTGTTGAAGGGGCATAACCGGTAACAAGGTTTAACAAAGGTATAACTGGTAAGGTCAAAGTAATCAGTAAGCTACTAAAGATTATAGCATACAAGTGAATCAGTAGTGTTAGAATCATAAGAAGGTAGTAGAGAGTGAAGAGACATAGAGTAAGTTCTTGAGGAGATCCAGTAAGGTAGAGAAGAGGTAGAGTGGTAGAAAGAGACTCAACCAGTAAGGGTTGAGGTAAGCGCTGAACCAATTACAGTGTCTATAAGTTCACTCAATTGGTACTGTCTAAACCTTGATAAGGTTATAACAGAGAGGGAAGAAGAGAAAGACCAATGTTTGTGGAGAACTGATAGAGAACAGTGTTGGGACTCTTTAAATTTGAGTCAAGTTTACAAGCCCATTTCAAAATTTTGCTCCGCATTTCAAATGGAGCCAGTTGATTTTCAAAGGGTAAGGCTTTGGAAAAATTTTGTACACCTTTCATTTGACTTATGCACTGATGTGCAACTTTCAGATTCTAGTTTGGATCAATTTATCAGGTACCCATTTCAAGGGGTGAGCTGAAAGTGCATTTTAGGTGTAAATGCAAATTTTACCAAGTAGCCTAATTTGAGTGTTTATATCTTTTTCCCCATTGATCATCATGGTAAAATTAAAAATGGATTCAATTCTATGCATAAATGTGAGTCAACATGCAAATTTTCAAGTCTTTATGAATCCATTTGCTCAGTTTTCAAAGCTCGATCTGTTTGCAGTTTGTATGGTTTGACAAGTCCCTATTTCAGCTGCTAGTCAGAGCCCTGTTTTGCATAAGTGTAAAAGTTGCCTCGGTGAGTGTCATGTCAGAATGTTTTCTCTGGGATATTGTTGGTATAAATGAAAATCTATTTTTCTAGTTGCAATATCCTTCCAATCCATTTGATCGGTTTTCAAAAGGGTTTCTTAGGCCATCTTTTTTAGTGATCCGCACTTTCATTGTCGCATCAGTTAAAGTAGCCCAAAAATGATGAAGAAGAAACTCATCTCTTCATGGATCAAGAGATAGAAAGTGAGATGCACACATCTACAAGAGATAACACAGATCAATCCCACTGACAAGATGTGTTTGGCAATGATGAAGATGATGAAGAAGAAGTTGAGTCTCAAGTTGATCTTGAAGGATAACTGGTGAGTGCCATAGAAGAGCTAGAAATATTAGAAATGAGCTTAAGAATTACAAAAAAATAGTTCATGAAGAATGTAGCCAGTTGAGAACCTACCCTAAAGAGTCAAATAGAAATATCTCCATATTGACAACTCAACTTGATGAAGTCAAATGGATGACTGATGAATTAAAATTAGTCTTTGATGCCAAGGTGAGTGGATGTAAGGAGTTGGAGCTAGAAGTGGAGACAAAGGATAAAGAATGTCAGAGGCTAAAAGGAGAAATGGAGAATTTTCAGAAAGACCTTGAGAAGTGCCAAGATGAGCTCAAGGTGAGGATTTGATTTGGTGGCAGCATTGATGCCTTGGACAAAATGTTGAATAAACAAAAACAATCCAAGGATACCGGAGGATTTGGATTTGATATCGGTTAGTGCTCCATGAGAAAGGATGTCTCCAACAAAGACATTTTGTTTGTCTTATGAAGTGGAGATAACAAAGGTCAGACCTTCATAGTCAAAAATGCTCCAAGGAAGATGGTTGACATAACTACCACCGGTGAAGACATGAGGATGAATATTGGTGCTGCAAGGAGGAATAATGTAGATCCAAAAGGAAAAAGGAAGTTGAATGAATGTGGCTCCATAAAAAATAGGAACATAAGAAGACAACTTGGAAGACCTCCTACTAGTAGAAGACAAAGAGATGTTGTTGCAGACAAAACTAAGAATGGGAGGAGGCCAATACATATGTGTGTTGTAAATGAGCATCCCAGGATCAACAACAAAGGAAGCAAGAATGGAGGAAACAAGCTTGTAAGATCACCTCATACTTGGCAGAATAAATTTGCAAGTAATAAGCACTCCTTGTCTGGTTATTTCTATTGACCATTTGGAGGAATTGATTATGTGTTGCATTGATGTTTTGTCATTGATGCCAACACTAGTTGTTTGGATGATTTACCGGCACCCTTCTAGTCCTGGTAGGTTGAGTGGTTTCTGGTTGATTTGGATCCAGCATGATCTGGTAGGCTTCGATATAGTTTGGCATACTCATATTTAGTAAGTTGGTTTTGGTCTGGTGATTGGATGCTATCCCATTTTCTTAGAATCTTGGCTTCTGGTTCTAGCGAGGGTTTCACTAGCAAAGCTTTTAATGGAGATCTTTGATAAACTGCATAAGTGGTGTTCGTGCAGCTTCTAGTGGAGTTTCAGGATGTTGATGGTGATCATGTTTGAGACTTGGGGGATGGAGATGATTGCTATAGTGTGTTGACCTATACTGGGTCCCGATTGATCTAGGTTATGGACCAACTTTAATGTAACATGTGGATTGGACCTCTTGATGCATTTCTGGGATGTCTTATGTGTTGGATATTATTTGTTTGGTCTAAGATTGACATGGTTTGTAATTATGTAATTGGTTTATTGTCTAGTGGCTGACCTGATTGTTTATGGTTGAGGGTTTGTATATATAGATGTAAGATCTCATTGTAGATCATATGATATGGCTATGGGAAAGGGATGTAATGTGCGAATAATGTAATATCATTCAAGCAATGGATTTGGTTGATCATTGGAGATCGAATTGGGTTTATGTAAGAGGATTTAGTCCTTTGGTATTAAGCTTAACTAGAACTATACTCAGGCATAGGAGATGCTATCTTTTGCAGTTCAACACTTCTCCGAATTGTACTCTAGATTTCTATGTAGTCAGCGAGGCTCCTTTTGTGATGAGCAGTGCGCTCTAGGCTATTTGCCTTCCTACAAGTGCAAGACCCTCAATTGTAATTCACATACTTACTGCAGAAGTATTATCATCACTTATGTAGAAGTGATACTCTCTTACAACCTTTCTATCCTCCTCTGTGTTATCATCTGCATGCATGAATGCTATGTGTACAAAAATAGAAACTTGTGTAGAGTGATAATACATGGATTGCACTTCATTTTGAGGTTGTAGTGTATAATTTTCAGCAAAATAAATAATAGAGACAATGGTTCCAAGAGGAAATGTGTCCTTACATAACTTTAATTGCTCATCTAACCATCGAGCTCTATATGTATGCATTATGTACTCATAAACTAGTTTCTCTTGAAACATTTTCATAAATTGAGCTACACATATATCATTTTTCACTGGCTCGCATCTCTTCAAATCTTTTCCATCTTTAACCCCATATGTGACTGTCTTCTATTTTCTGAAAGAAACTAGTTTTGTACCTTTTTCATGTGTGCTCTCCAAATGTATGCATCTTGGTAAACATTGCAAACCACCACATATAGCACAAGAACCTTCCAAAAAAGGCATCTTATAATAAATGCAACCATCATGTCTATTACATAGCACACTTGACATAAATTCTCTTACCGACTTAGGAGGTGCGTGTATATTACATTCCTGCAAAACATCATTAGTGTGCAAAGTAGAACAAATATAACAAAAAATATCATAATGCATGAAAATTTCAATATGCATCCTACAACAACACGTGGTGTGTACATGTTTAATCTTAATATAAAAAGGTTTTGCCATTTCAAAAAATCTTTGAGAAATTCTTTTTTGAGGAAACTTTGGAAGGAATCTTTCATAAAATTTAGTTTGAGTCATATCCAAATAGTGTTTAGCATGTGGCTCACAATTTGTAGACCCAATTTGCCTTCTAACAACATCTCTTTGGTTGGGCGATACTCTTGTGTTGTCATGCCAAAAATTTTCAATTAATGTTTTTAGTGCATCAACAACAACCTTGTCTTTGCATGGTAGTCTACCTGAGAATGCCCAAAGAGAATTATTGTTAGGTTCCTCTATTTGTTCCCATCTCAATAATGCTTTACTTAATGTTCTTCTACTAACGTTTAATGACTTACTTGTTTTTCTTATCAAACAATCTTTTTTTATTTTCTTGCTTATTATGGTTGATGTAATGACACGTCGAGTAGCATTAGAATCTTTACTATGTGATTTTGAACCAATAGATTGATATGCATCAAATATATTTATGACAATAGTTCTTTTTCTATTACTTTTAGATGATCTTAGGCCTAGAATTTTCATTGTCTCTCTAAAATTCAAATTTTTAATCATTTGAACAATTAATTGACATCTTGCGGTTTCATTTATGTTTTTTAAATAGTTTTGCCATATTCTTTTAACCATTCTCCTACAAGTTCATTCATTCATTTTATTGGGCATTGACTTCAATATATTCTCATAAATGTCAATTAGATACTTTGGTTTCCTACGAATGATTCTAGGAGGTGTTAACATCAGTGCATTATGTACATTCAATTCATCAAGTAGAGAAGGTGTAATATGTTCATCATTTAATTGATTATTCAATGCAGTATCTTCTTCAATTGCATTAGGTTCAAACATTAAATTATCAAATGTTTCTTCTTCAATTGCATTAGGTGCATTATATTCGTTTGGTAAATCGAATTGAGATTTTGAGGATGACATACCTTCTTCTCCCATTGTTGTTATGTCACCCAGTTTCTTCATACGTTGCCTTTGTCTTTCCTTTTGAGCCTCTCATTGTTCCATCATTCCTCGCTTGTTCTTTCCCATGGTTGATATCGGTTGTCCTAAATAGAATCATATTACATATATACGTAAAGAAAAGTTAATAAACAAACAAATAACCATAAATATGCATCTTATCACTATTTTTTGCAATAAAACTATTAAACAATCACAATTCAATCATTTGAAATCATGCAAAAACAAAAAACTAATAAAAACAACAATTCAATCATTTGAAATCATGCAAAAACAAAAAATTCACTTACTTTTATGTATACAACAGTGATAGAAGTGCAGGCACAGTTCTAGTGGGGCCTTCAACGACCTCAAAAACTTCTTTTGAGGCCGTTGAGGATCTTGGGTAACTAAAACTATGTCTATAAACCACATACGCACTACATTAATAACCGCGTATGTGCTATTAGACCATAAAATGTTGACAAGCTCAACAATATTCTTTTTTCCCATTCTAGACTGATAAGTAGCATGTACGCTCTACTAAGCCTAGAGAGGGAGAGAGAGAGAGAGAGAGAGAGAGAGAGAGAGAGAGAGAGAGAGAGAGAGAGAGAGAGAGAGAGAGAGAGAGAGAGAGAGAGAGAGAGAGAGAGAGAGGAGGGAAGGAGAGAGAGAGATGGGGGAGGGAGAGGGAGGGAGAGGAGAGGGGAGAGGGAGAGGGAGATTAGGGGGAGGGAGGGAGAGGAGAGGGGAGAAGGAGAGGGAGAGAGAGGGAGAGAGAGGGAAGGTGAGAGAGGGAGAGAGAGAGAGGGGGGAGGGAAGGTAGAGAGAGGGAGAGAGGTAGAGGGAGGGAGAGAGGGAGAGAGGAGGGGGGAGAGTGGGAGAGAAGAAGGGAGATGGAGAGTAGGGGGAAGGGAGGGAGAGGAGAGGGGAGAGGGAGAGAGAAAGGAGGTAGGGAGAGGGAGGGAGAGGAGAGGGGAGAGGGAGAGAGAGAGGGGGGAGGGAGAGGGAGGGAGAGGAGAGAGGCAGAGGGAGGGATAGAGGGAGAGAAGAGGGGGAAGAGAAGGTGGAGAGAGGGAGAGAGGTAGAGGGAGAGAGAGAGAGAGAGAGAGAGAGAGAGAGAGAGAGAGAGAGAGAGAGAGAGAGAGAAGAAGGGGGGTGGGAGAAAAGAAGGGGTATGGAGGAAGGGAGAGGGAGAGAGAGAGAGAGAGAGAGAGAGAGAGAGAGAGAGAGAGAGAGAGAGAGAGAGAGAGAGAGAGAGAGAGAGAGGTAGAGAGGGAGAGAGAGAGAGGGAGAAGGGGGAGAGTAGGGGGGAGGGAAAGAGGAGAGGTCTTAAGGGGTCACAGAACATGATATGACCTCTTAGGAAACAATACAACCTCTAATGACACCTAAGGGGTCATATGGTGGGCTAATAAAATGATATATTAAATATAAAGTTATGACTAGAACATCATACAATGAGACTCCAAGTGAAAAAACAATGAGGCTTCGCTAAAAAGGAAGTGTAAGAGATTGACCTAACCCTAAGAGTACTGCCTAAGTTCTAAACATATGATGCTATTAAATTTGCAAGGTTATAAGACTGATCTCGATTGTGACTATAGGAATTACACACTTGATTTCTTTCATCGGTATGTACCATTCCAAGCTGTTTGACAAGTGATGATCATCATATACTACCACTACCATGCATACAACTATTGGCCCACTTGTGGTCCACCCAATTGAAAATTTTTAAGTCAGGCCTCTCTAGTTGTGTATCATGTCTCCATAGACTTTTTCCCTTTAAATTTATGTGTTAAATTCTAGTTAAGTGAAAAAGAACTTCTTTAAAACTCTCTGAACCATTGAACCCCCTTGAACAAGTTCAATCGGGTTCATTCAGTTCAATCAGGTTGAAAAGTTCAATCAGGTTCAAAATGGTTCAAAGTAGTTTAGTAGGTTCCAAAAGTTCAAACAGTTCAGGGATGTTCAACATGTTCAATGAAGTTCAAAGGTTCAACGCAAAACCAAAATGGAGAGGTAAAGCAATCAGTGGAAAAATTTGGTCCACCAACAAAAGTTTGGAAGAGGAATATTGATTCACCATTTACTCAGGCAGCAATTGATTATTTTTCCTAGAGGATTGTGAAAGAGTTAGCATGAAGAATGTTTATAAATTTCAATGCAGCCTGTAAATACAAATTTTCTGAGATAGAAAAATTAGTTTCTGTGTAGGGGGTATATCTCTCACTTCAATTATTGGATCAAGCTAGATTTTGGATATGTTTTATGAAACCTATTTTTATAAGTTCTCACCAAAGGAACTAAGGAAATTCAATCTGGTCTGCAAGATACACTTAACAGAATACAAGTCTAGAGCAAAGAACATTTTCTGATTTTTGTGACAGAAAAACCATCATGTTGCGGGGGGCATATCTTTTCATTCCACCGTTAGATTTTTCCCTTTTTGGATATGTTGTGCATAGACAAGTTGCACACATTGTCCCTGAAGCAATTAACCAAATTATGTCTCCTTCAAAAGATATGGTTGACTGAGTGTGGGTTTGTCCAAAGTGACCAACAACAACTGAGTTTCTTGTTTTCAAATATTAACAAGGCATGACTTATATTTGTAACGAAGGAGCCCATAATTAATTCATAAAGCTTATGTATTTTAAGTTATATTGTTTTCAGATTAAAACATTATGATTAAAGATTATGTTGAAGCCAAGAAAGTGTTGAAAGAATGAAGACAGTTATTTATATCCAGCTGTCAGCATATGATATGCCAGGATTCAATTTTTGGAATTGAAAGTGTCTCACCGAGAGAAAAAGAAGGATAAATATGTAAAGAAAGAGATAGAGAGGGGGTTAGAAGAGTGGACTTAGTTTTCTGGTTTTTAGAAGTTCTGTTTTGTTGAAGGAAGTCATCAGACTTTGAAAATATGAAATTGGAAGGGATTTATACATGTATCATTGTGTCTTTGTTGCATAAAATACATATATATAAAAGATCATATGTGTTTGGGAGAAGGAAAACCTTTGAGTTTTGAATATGTGTAGTGATATTTCTTTGCATATATTAATCTAATCAAATGACAGTGATTGCCTTTCCGATGGAAAATATTGGTATTATTCTGAGACTCCTTTCTGTGTGGTTTTAAAAGATAAAAGTTTGAAAAGAGATTTTATTTCTTTTACCTGTTTTTATGAGGTGTTGAGCCGAAGTTATTGAACTTTGTTTCAATTATTTCTGATTCTCATGGTGAAACATCTTGAAGATTGTAAACTATCAGCCTCTCATCTAAGAATGAAGTAGGCAGCCTTACTTGCTTTCTGGTTAAAAGCAAATGTGTTGTTTAAAACTAATTAATTTATTGAACATCTGACCAGGGAGCTATACCCTGTAAAATTCAGAGGAAGATTATCAATCCCATGATAATGGATCCAACTATTAATGCTTTTTATTCTTCATTCTGGGCATTGGGAGTTAATTTGCACATTCATCTTTGAAGGACAATCTATTCACTAACAGATTTTTGTTGACTCTTTTGGGGATTTGAAAGCAAAGATTAGTGCTTTTATTTCTCCAGACTTTGAAATATCTCTGTGTATAAAGAGATTGGCGACTTTGTGTTTCATTAAATAAAAATATTTGGTAAAAGAATTCTAGTATATAATGGCTTTGGTTGCAGCTTAGCCATGGGGGGCTCAAATTGGACCTTTTGCTTTGTCACAATATTTAGCCCTACCTAAATGATCAGGTGAATATCTTTCGAAGTTTTCTGGAGATAGAACTCAAGACTCAGATGATCATATTAAAGCAGTTATTGTTGCATGTGGGATTCTTGGAGTACAAGAAGAGGATGTGTTTGTCAGGCTATTTGTTGAAAGCCTTATCAAAGATGCTGCTAAATGGTTCCAAAATTTGAAAGAGGGATGCATTATTGGCTAGAATGATTTAAAGGTAAAATTTCTTGAAAGATTTCAGCTTGTGATTGACATTTACAAATTGTTGTTGAATTTCTTTCAAATTCAGATGAAAAAGGATGAATCAATGAAAGATTTTGTTGATAGGTTTAATAGGTGTGTTGGTAAGAGTCCTCAAGCTTGCCAACCGAATCAAAGTAATCAGCTATGTGTTTTTATTGCTGCATTACAAACTGAGATTAAATTTTTGTTGATACGTAAGAAATTGCAAAACTTGGAAGATGCACAAGAAGAGGCTATTAAGGTTGATGATGATATGTTTTTGAGTGGAATGAAGTGCATTAATGAGTGCAGTGTGGAGATGCCACAATCAGATATTTATTTTCATAATTAGAATTTGAAACCCATAGAAAAGCTTCAGCAAAGGAAACTCATATTGAAGGTAGAAAAACCAACATCACCCATCTCATATCACCAGAATCTAATAGTCTTTAATGGTGAAGATTTTCGTGCATGTCTTATGGCTGAAAATAGCTCTCATAGTATTGTAGGCATCTATCATTTGCATGTTGAAGATGATGATTCTTTTGAAGGTGGAAATGATCACAATTAAAAATCAGAAAAATTAATATCATGTGCAAATTCATCTCCCATTGAGCGAAAGTTTGGTAATGAAAAATTAGATGAAAGATTGCTGGAAGATATTTCTTTTTCTGAATCTAATTCTTTTACATTTGAAGCTTCTAATGTGATTCCTACTAGTGGTCTTGATCAGGAAGACATGAAAAATCAGCATGGACAAGAAATGTGTATTGGCGATAAAGCAGGGAATATTTATCATCTTAATGAGCTGATAGAATTTGAATCTTTTCAATTTGATTGCATGCAAGATAATGATGAATTTTTGCAGCCCAAATCATTGGAGACTCGTGAAGGTATTGAAGCACAAACTAAGGAGAACTTATTTTCCCCCATTACAACATCATACACTCAAACTGAAATGGAGGTATTTAAGTTTGATTGTAAAGATGAACTATTTGTTAGTCCTCCCATGATGGAATCCTTTTTCTTTGAAGATGGTGTTTTTAATACATCCTTTGAGAGTAAATATTTAGAGGACTTAAGTTCAGTTTCAAATAACAATTTTGCAAATCACCCTCATCTTGGAGAGAACTCTCATGGCAAAGGTTTATTGTATTTCTCCAAGACTCCAATGGAATGCATGAGTGTTTTTAATACAAATCAACTTATTCAATGTGATGCTAGCACATTATAGCTATAAGTCTATAAAGCGGGGTGTCTCCTTAGACCTTATGTGTTATTAAGAAAGCTTTCACAATTTATTAATTTTGGGTCTTCTATCACAGTGGTTGCAGGGTATCTAATGGGAATGGTGCTCTTCACATTTCAGCCACTTTTCCAAACCGACAGGTACTTCTCTCAACTGGTAAATGGTTTCACTTGAGCAACTACATGCTTCTTTTAAGATATGGGCAGTTTGCCTTATTCCTTGTAAATAATTTTTGTTGTGTTGTAACTTTAGGTGTTTCAGTGTTGGTGTGTGTTTTCGTTGCTCCCTTCTGCCACCTACAAGTAGCTCCTTGTGCTTTGCTTCCCCTTGACTCTGTTGCCCAATGGTGCTAGGCACTATTCTCAACCAAAGATTCTGAAAGTTCTCTACATTTTGTATATAAAAAGCAGCCTTCAGACAGAGCCAGTTGTTGGACCACTTGTGGTCCACCCAATTGAAAATTTTTAAGTCGGGCCTCTCTAGTTGTGTATCATGTGTCCATAGACTTTTTCCATTTAAATTTATGTGTTAAATTCTAGTTAAGTGAAAAATAACTTCTTTAAAACTCTCTGAACCATTGAACCCCCTTGAACAAGTTCAATCAGGTTCAAAAGTTCAATCGGGTTCATTTAGTACAATCAGGTTCAAAAGTTCAATTGTGTTCATTCAGTTCAATTAGGTTCAAAAGTTCAGTCAGGTTCAAAATGGTTCAAAGTAGTTCAACAGGTTCCAAAAGTTCAAACAGTTTAGGGATGTTCAACATGTTCAATGAAGTTCAAAGGTTCAACACACAACCAAAATGGAGAGGTAAAGCAATCAGTGGACAAATTTGGTCAGCCAACAAAAGTTTGGAAGAGGAATATTGATTCACCATTTACTCAGGCAGCAATTGATTATTTTTCCTAGAGGATTGTCAAAGAGTTAGCATGAAGAATGTTTATAAATTTCAATGCAGCCTGTAAATACAAATTTTCTGAGATAGAAAAATCAGTTTCTGTGTAGGGGGCATATCTCTCACTTCAATCATTGGATCAAGCTGGATTTCAGATATGTTTTATGAAACCTATTTTTATAAGTTCTCACCAAAGGAACTATGGAAATTCAATCTGGTTTGCAAGATACACTTAATAGAATACAAGTCTAGAACAAAGAACATTTACTGATTTTTGTGACAAAAAAACTGTCATGTTGCAAGGGGCATATGTTTTCATTCCACTGTTCGATTTTTCCCATGTTTGGATATGTTGTGCATAGACAAGTTGTGCACATTGTCACTGAAGTGATTAACCAAATTATGTCTCCTTCAATAGATATGGTTGACTAAGTGTGGGTTTGTCCAAAGTGACCAACAACAACCGAGTTTCTTGTTTTCAAATATTAACAAGGCATAACTTATATTTGTAAGGAAGGAGCCCATAACTAATTCGTAAAGCTTATGTATTTTAAGTTATAATGTTTTCAGATTAAAACATTATGATTAAAGATTACGTTGAAGCCAAGAAAGTGTTGAAAGAATGAAGGCAGTTATTTATATCCAACTACCAGCATATGATATGCCAGGATTTAGTTTTTGGAACTAAAAGTGTCTTACCGAGAGGAAAAGAAGGATAAATATGCAAAGAAAGAGATGGAGAGGGGGTTAGAAGAGTGGACTTAGTTTTCTGGTTTTTAGAAGTTCTGTTTTATTGAAGGAAGTCATCAGACTTTGAAAATCTGAAATTGGAAGGGATTTATACATGTATCGTTGTGTCTTTGTTGCATAAAATACATATATATAAAAGATCATATGTGTTTGGGAGAAGGAAAACCTTTGAGTTTTGAATTTGTGTAGTGATATTTCTTTGCATATATTAATCTAATCAAATGATAGTGATTTCCTTTCTGATGGAAAATATTGTTATTATTCTGAGACTCCTTTCTGTGTGATTTTAAAAGATAAAAGTTTGAAAAGAGATTTCATTTCTTTTACCTGTTTTTATAAGGTGTTGAGCCAGAGTTATTGAACTTTGTTTCAATTATTTTTGATTCTCATGGTGAAACATCTTGAAGATTGTAAACTATTAGCCTCTCATCTAAGAATGAAGTAGACAACCTTACTTGCTTTCTGGTTAAAAGCAAATGTGTGGTTTAAAACTAATTAATTTATTGAACATCTGACCGGGGAGCTGTACCTTGTAAAATTTAGAGGAAGATTATCAATCCCATGATAATCGATCCAACTGTTAGTGCTTTTTGTCCTTCATTGTGGGCATTGGGAGTTAATTTGCATATTCATCTTCGAAGGACAAATCTGTTCACTAAAAACAACAAACTTTAATTTCTTTAGGTGACAGGCATTGTGTAACAACATGGAAAGTCTTGCATACCCACCACTATCATTCTACAAGACATCATCTATGTTACTCTCCCTCTTTCTCTTCCTACTTGTTATTTTGATCTGAAAAACATATTGCACGTACTCTGACTCATCATGTTACTTTGTTGACACTATTTTCCACATCTGATCTTCTCATTAAAAACACATTCGAGAAGAATATTGCTATAGGTTTCCTTGTTTGTCATGGTAATACACCCGCGGTTCAATTTCAAACCCTATTCCTCCTATTTAATACACACACACAAATACATCAGCCATGGAGACTCCGAGGAAACAAACAACAAGGCTTCGCTAAAAAGCAAGTGTAAGAGCTTGACTTAACCCTTAGAGTACTGCCTATGTTCTAAAACATATGATGCTATTAAATTTGCAAGGTTATAAGACTGATCTTGATTGTGACTATAGGAAGTACACACTTCATTTCTTTCATGGGAATGTAACATTCCAAACTATTTGACAAGTGATGATCATCATTTACTACCACTGCCATGCATACAACAAACTTTAATTTCTTTAGGTGACAGGCATTGTGTAACAACATGGGAACTCTCGGATACCCACCACTATCATTCTACATGACATCATCTATGTTACTCTCCCTCTTTCTCTTCCTACTTGTTGTTTCCTTCTGAAAAACATATTGCAGGTACTCTAACTCATCATGTTGCTTTGTTGACACTATTTTCCACATCTTCTCTGCTCATTAAAAACACATTCGAGAAGAATATTGCTACATGTTTCCTTGTTTGTGATGGTAATACACCCATGGTTCAATTTCAAACCCTATTCCTCCTATTCAATATACACACACAAATCCGTGAGTCAATTTTCTTAGGAGAGCATACATGATAAAAATCAAAGAGGAAGTTGCAAACAAGAAATAAATTCACTTACTTCTATAGAAGTATAGACACAGTTGCAGTGGGTTATGGAGGGATGGAGGAAGAGAAGAAGAGAAAGAGGGATGGGGTATGGAGTAAGGGAGAGAGAGAGAGAGAGAGAGAGAGAGAGAGAGAGAGAGAGAGAGAGGCACCTTGTATGTCTTTGAGAGGGGGAGACAATACACTTTCATGTGTATATATATGTTTAATATATTATATATATAAATATATTATATGTATATAAACATATCATATATATACAATATCATATTATACACATATTATATATTATATATATTATATGTATACACATATTATATATAGAATATCATATTATACAATAGCGCGTACGCGCTACTTACACTATAAGGACCCTATACGTGATTTTTAAACCATAAGTACCCCATACATGCTTTTGACTGTTTAGGATTGGAAATAGGTCTAGATGACAAAGCTATGGTTTGGAAGTTTGATTTCCCTCCATTTCTCTCATTTTTGACGTGTTTTGTTTTATGAACTTGGTTTATAGACTTTGTCATCATTAGGTTTACACTTCATCAAGTGGGTATTTCTAAAATTGCCACCATATTTTCACCCATCTTCTGAGTTTTCTAACCATATAATTTTTTTTTCAATTTGAACAACAATAACATATTATTATTGAATTTCTTTTACCAATGTCTCCATACTTCTCATAGACATAGGTGCACCATTTTTTGAATAACTTTTGATATACTTATCCAAATTTAAAAAACTTTATATATTATTGTAGTGCACTTGATTCTTTACAATTTAAAATGAAATAAAATTGTATTTTCAATTTGTTTAGTGCAACTTATGCTTCGCGCACAAACAGGTACCTAATTTTCTGGATGTGCTCGATTGTAAAAATCATTAAAAAAAAAATACAAAAACAAAAAATAACAAAAAAATACACATCTTCTAGTGCTCTCTCTTAACTATCTTTATTCCAAAGTATTTGTCAAAATACTAAATCTAACTATGACTTTTTTGATGTGCACATCAAACACTATGTTATGTTTTTTAGAAAAAAAAGGGTTAGTTTTTCGTGCGTGAAGAATTTGACCCCTTTAATCTTATCCAATTTTGAAAACATTTAGCAGTTTGGAAACTAGATTCCGAGTACTACAATATTTGTTGTTTGATTATCTTCATATCTTGAGTGGATAACTTTCAAATTTTTCCTCCAAGTTTAGGTTCACATGATTTTTGAAAAAAAGTGTCCACTTATCCCCCCCTTTTTTAACCACCATCTTTGTGCACTTACCCATATGTCAAAAGTTGCTCAGACTTGACAACTTTTAATGACAACTTTTGGTTGCAAATAGAAACTTCTTTCCAACGGTCACCTCGGTTCTAAAGGTGGTTGATAACCATTGAGGGAGACATAAAATGTCATCCCCAATCATCATTGGGAGGAGAGGATGAGGAGAGAATGATGAGAGAATGACTTTGTAAACTTTGGCATCATTGAAGTAATATATTTATGAGAATTTCCTGTAATCTCATTATTCTACACGATGTACCATACTATATGATTGTTTTTGAATGAGCAAACCAGTGGGATGTGTTAGAGTGGAAAATCACCTTTCAGATGTATCAAGTCTGGGGTCCTAATTTGCCAGGACAAGGAAGAAATCGGCAATTTTTTGGAAGTTTTCTAGACTTGATAGTTTTGTCTAGGGATTTGCAAAGAAATGACTTTACCTTGCTGATCCTTCATTGGTCGTTCATGGCTTTGAAGGGGATGCAAGTATGGCCAATGTAATTTAGGATTTTAAAGGCCTTTTTCATGTTATGACCAGTTGGAGGTGAAGGTTTGATGCATTAAGCTGGGCAACTCCATGTGGGCACCGACAAGTGTAAGCAAACAAGTCTCATATCAGGGGTTAAAGGTCTGATCATGGCCTAAGACTTAGGATTTGGTGTATTTACAATGGCTTAAGATTATTCCTTGATTTTTTTTTGCGATTTAAGTTTTGTGTCTACACACTCTTTTGTAAAATAGGCCTAATTGAGCTATACTAGTTCCCTAACCAAGTAGGGTTTGAATTATTGTGTTCCCTACTAGTAAGAGCCCTTAGGATATGTTTTGTAACTCCAAAAAGGGTATCCAAATCCTAGATTTGTTGTCTGGTCTTTTGGAGAAACAAAGAGTTAAGTATAGAAAACCATTTTGGCAAGGCTACTAAGTTTTGTAGGCCTTGTTACAGCAGTTATCCAAACCGATAGAGGAAACCTGAACACAATGATTGAAGGAGGTCTCCCTGACCTAGGACACTTCAAATAAAACCTTAATTAACCTTATTTCATTGGAGAAGGGACCAAACCATTACTAACCATAGAGACTTTGTACTGGTAAATGAAAGAGACCTTGTACTGGTAGTCTTTTGTTTAGAGAAAGGGATGTGGGACTTGTCAAACCGATGTTCCTTAACCCCTGGAGTGTTGTATAATTTCTAGGGTATTTGGTGTGTTCTTGGACTAGGGGAACCTATCCTATATCAGCACCGGGACTCCTTGCATTAGTTTTTCTATCAGAGAGAAGGAGGAATCCTTTTGGGATGAAGAATAGTACATGTTAGCAGAAGAATCAAAGGGTGGGGCTAGAAGAATGCCTCTGAAGATGACAGATGTGGATCTTGCCAAGATGGTGCAAGAGAACAGAGAAGAAAATGATTGGCTTAGAATATTGATTGAGAACTTGGAAGGTAGATTGGAGAGAGGACCTGATGGCTCGGAGGAAGTGGGAGGAGAAGAGGTGAACCCACAAGGGTAGAAAGAAGAGGAAGTTCCTGCAGAGCATAGGTACCTAGTCAATGCCTTGAAGTCTATGGAGAGGAGAACCATGGACTAGAAATCAAACCTCTCTATTTTCAATGGGAAGATGGATGTCGATGGCGTAATGGACTGGATAGAGTCCTTGAATATTTTTTTTGAATGTGAAGACATTGCTGACAACCAAAAGATGAAGATTAAGAAGTCAAAAATGCAAGGAGCAGCCCTGACATGGTGGAATTTTGTGCAAGGAGAAAGTGTGAAAGAGGGAAGAGGAATGATCACCTCTTTGAAGAAGATGATTATAGATATCAAGGGATTATATGTACCAGAGGACTATGAAGTCCAATTATAGAAGAGAAGGCAAAATCTTAGACTGAAAGAGATGGATGTGTGTGCCTATATTGAAGGATTTTAGAAATTGAGTATAAAGTCTAAAAAGGTTGAAGATGAAAGTGAAAGAGTGGCAAGGTATCTAAATGACCTAAGGTGGAACATACAAGAAGAGTTTAACCTCTTTTGCCCTGACATTGTTCATAGATTCTATCAGTTAGCATTAAAGGTAGAGGAGAAGCTCAAAAGAAGGCAAGCATAGAGTAGTAGAGGAAGGGGTAAGAAACTAAGAGGAAGGAGCAACTTTAGAGGAAGAGGATCAAATTTTGAATTTCAAAGAGAGAGTAGTCAAGACTCCTCAAGAAATGACAGCAACAACAAAGGCAACTTCAGAGGTAGAAAGTCAAGTTTCAGAGGAAGATCATCAAGGAGAGGAGCAGGACCAATAAAATGTTTTAACTACAACCAGGAGGGACACATTTCCAGCAGATGCCCGAAGAAGATAGGTTCTAGTTCCCAAGGAGAAACGAGTGCCAATCTAACCCAAGAATCATATTACCAAGGAAGTAGTAAACCTGATTCATATGGTTATCTAGAGACCGGAGAGGCACTAATATTGAGAAGAACCCTCTTGAAGGTACCAACACCTATGGAGCCACCTCAAAGGAAGTCTATCTTCCACACCACTTTCCAATCAGGAGGAAAGGTATGTAAATTTGTGGTTGACTCAGGGTCTACTGAGAATGGTTTTTTAATAGAAATGGTACAAAATTTGAAATTGAGGAGGATACCCCATCCATACCCCTATAAGGTATCCTGGCTCACAAAAGGGCAACAAACTCTTGTAGAAGAGCAATCATGGGTAGAATTCTAGATAGGAGCATATAAAGATAAGATTTTGTTTGATGTTGTTAACATGAATGCTTGTCAGCTCTTGTTTGGAAGACCATGGCAGTATGACCTCAAAGCACACTATGATGGCTTTAGGAATACTTATTCCATCACAAGAAATATGCTTTGGTTTGCTTCCAATACCAACCTCAAAGGGGGAGCCTGTTGCAAATGATAGAGCAGAAGTGAAGGACAAGGATCTTGGTTGGAAAGTGAAGGAGATCATTGGTAAATAGAAAGACATAGTTGCAGATGGAGTACCAAGGCATTTTCTGCCAATGAGAGAGATCAATCACTGTATTGACTTGATCCCAGGGGCTACATACAAACTCACACCACAACAAAATGAGGAGATGGCAAGGCAAATTCAAGAGTTGCTAGACTCTGATCTAATTGGAAAGAGTCTTAGCCCATGTGTAGTATGGACAGTTTTGGCACCCAAAAAGGATGGAACATGGAGGCTTTGTACTGACTCAAGAGTTCTCAACAAGATCACCATAAGGTATAGATTTCCAATGCCTAGGATAGAGGATTTGATTGATTGTTTGGGGGGAGCAAAATATTTTTCTAAAATTGATTTAAAGAGTGGATACCACCAAATTAGAATTAGGCCCGGTGATAAGAGGAAGATAGCCTTCAAAACAAATGAAGGGTTGTATGAATGGAAAGTTATTCCATTTGGTTTGTCTAACGCCCCAAGTACATTCATGAGACTCATGAATGAATTTTTGAAAGAATTCACAGGGAATATTGTAATAGTGTATTTGGATGACATCCTAGTATTTAGAAGGACAAAGGAAGAACACTTGAGGCATCTAGAAATGGTTTTGAAAAGGTTGAGTGAAGAGTAATTGCTGATCAATATGGAGAAGTGTTTGTTCATGAAGGAAGAGCTCATCTACCTAGGATTTGTGATCTCCAAGGGTCACTTGAAGATGGATCAGAATAAGGTAAATGCAATTATTTCTTGGCCTACTCCTAAGACTATTGGTGAAGTTAGAAGTTTCCATGGATTAGCTATATTTAATAGCAATTTCATAAGAGGTTTTAGTCAAATATGTGCTCAACAACTGGTACTTGCTTTACCTAATTTTAACAAAGTGTTTCAGATTGAATTTAATGCTAGTCATGTGGCCATAGGAGCAGTCATAAGCCAAGAAGGTAGACCTATAGCATTCTTTAGTGAAAAACTCAATGAGGCAAAGAGAAAATATTTTTCTTATGTCCTACAAATGTATGCAGTAGTTCAGGCATTGAAAAAATGGAGACACTATCTACTACCAAAGGAATTTGTGGTCTACACTGACAACCAGGCCTTGAGTTTCATTAATAACCAAGAAAAGTTCAGCCTTAGGCATATGAAGTGGGTAGAATCCCTACAAGCCTATACCTTTTCCATAAAACACAAGAAAGAAGTAACCAACAAAGTGGTTGATGCACTAAGTAGGAGAGTGCTAACCATATCTAAAATCCAATTAGAAAGCATTGGGATTGATGGAATGAAAAACATGTATGCTATAGATGACAACTTTAATGAGATTTACAAGGCATGTACTGAATTTGGTGAAAGGTATCATGTAGAGCTTTTCATCCAAGATGGACATATTTTCAAAGGTGGGAAATTGTGCATACCGAAGTACTCAATGAGGACTAATATCATCAAGGAAAAGAATAGTGGAGATATGGCAGGTCATTTTGGTTTGAATAACATACTTGAATTGGTAATAAGGCACTAATTTTGGCCCAAATTGCAAGTTATGTAAGGAAATTTGTAGACACATGCACCATTTGCCAAAAGGCAAAAGGAAGAAGTACCAATGCTCATCTCTATCAACCCTTACCCATTCCCTCGAGACCTTGGGAGAGTGTGTCAAAGGACTTTGTAATGGGTTTACCTAGGACCCAAAAGGGGTTTGATAGTGTATTTGTGATAGTGGATAGGTTTAGTAAAATGGCACATTTCTTGCCATGTAAGTCCACTAGTGATGCATCTTATATAGCATATTTGTTTTTCAGAGAAGTAGAAAGGATTCATCGACTTCTATTGAACAGAGTGTTTGACTGGGATGCCAAATTTGTTGGCCATTTTTGGAGAACTCTATCGAGGAAAATTGGCACCAATCTATCTATCTCATCCACAAATGAAATGGCAGACAGAAGTAGTAAATTGGTCATTAGGGAGTTTGTTGAGATGTCTTACAAGGTAGCATGGTGAAAAGTGGGATTCAATCTTACCTTAGGTCGAGTTTGCCTACAATGACATTGTAAACAAAAGCACAGGGAAGTCACCATTTTAGATTGTGTATGGGTTGCATCCAAGAGGGGTATTGGAGTTGCAAAAACTACCCCATATGGATCCCATAAGTCCAAATGGTGAGAGGTTTCCTAAAGCCATAAAATAAGTTCATGAGTAGGTCAAAATACAACTTAAAAAGTCATCAAAAAAAATAGAAAGAACATGCAGATCAAAAAAGGAGAGAGGTACAGTTTCAAGTTGGAGATTTGGTTTGGGCAAATTTGAAGAAGGAAAGGTTACCCAAGGACAAACACACTAAGCTCATGCAAAGGAAAGTAGGACCATGTCAAATCTTGAAGAAGTTTGGCACCAATGTTTATGAAATTGAATTATCATCAGACCTTGGCATATCTCCTATTTTTAATGTTTGTGATCTAACTCCTTTTAAAGGTAACTCTAATGGAGGTAACCCATAGTAGGTCCTATAAAAAGTAGCAGATATAGATTTTCCCAAACATGAGCCACCTAAAATTGAAAAAGTGTTGGACACCAAGATTGTAAAGAAGACCAGGAACAATGAGTATAAATAGTACTTGGTCAAATGGAAAGGAAAATCAAACTCTGAAGAAATTTGGTTAGATGAAGATCAGATCAAGAAGCATGGCACTACATTACATGACCTCATCTCAAGTGGACTTGAGATTCATTCACCCCACGAGTATGGTGCAGGAGAACCTCATGACTATGATAATAAGAGCAATAAAGGCTAAAGGACACACATGAGAATGTGACCTTTCAACCTATGTAATAGGGTAGTCTTGTTTGTTTGATGTTTGATTTATATGTAATAAACCCCACCTTCTTACCCAATGACATGGATTTGGCAAATTGATAAGCCATCATGGGCATATGGGCCTAGGGGTATTTGGTTGAGTATTTTTATAGGTTTAAAAGTGTTGGAGATATCTTAGGAAGGTTTAGGACATGTTGAAGCACCTCTAGGTAGGCAGAATTAACATATGTCAAAAGTTGCTAAAACTTGACAACTTTGTTGACAACTTTTAATGACAACTTCTGGTTGCAAATAGCAACTTCTTTCCAGTGGTCACCTCAATTCAAAATTTGGTTGATAACTATTGAGGGAGATATAAAATTTCATCACAAATCATCATTGGGAGGAGAGGATGAGGAGAGAACGAGGAGATAATGACTTTGTAAACTTTGGCATCATTGAAGTAATATATTTCTGAGAATTTCCTGCCATTCTGTTAATCTACATGGTGTACTGTACTGTACAATAATTTTTGAATTAGGAAACCAATGGGATGTGTTCAAGTGGCCAATCACCTTTCATATGCATCAAGTTTGAGGTCCTAATTCACCAAGATAAGAAAGAAATCGGTGAATTTCTGGAAGTGTTCAAAATTTGACAGTTTTATCTAGGGTTTTGCAAAGAAATGGCCTTACCTTGTTGATCCTTCATTGGTGGCTCATGAATTTTAAGGGGATGCAAGTATGGCCAATTTATTTTATGATTTTAAAGGCCTTCACATGTTAGGACTACTTGGAGGTGAGGGTTTGATGCATTAAGGTTGGCAACTCCATGTGGCCATCGACAAGTGTAAGCAAACAGGTCTCACATCAGGGGTTAAAGGTTTGATCATGGCCTATGACTTAGTATAAGGTGTATTTTCAATGGCTTAAGAGTATTCCTTGACTATTTTTGGTGAGTTAAGGTATGTGTCTACACACTCTTTTGTAAAATAGGCCTAATTGGGCTATATTGGTCCCCTAACCAAGTAAGGTTTTGATTATTGTGTTCCCTATCGGTAAGAACTCTTAGGATATGTTTTTTAACTCCCAAAAGGGTATCCAAATCTGGGATTTGATTTCTAGTCTATTGGAGAAACAAAGAGTTAAGTATAGAAAACTGGTCTAGCAGGGCTACTAAGTTTTGTAGGCCTTGTTGCAACAGTTATCCAAACTGGTAGAGGGAACCTGAACACAATGATTGAAGGAGGTCTCCCTGGCCTAGGGGACTTCAAATAAAATATTAATTAACCTTTTTGCATTGGAGAAGGCACCAAACCATTGATGACCATAGAGACTTTGTACAGGTAAATGAAAGAGACCTTTTACCGATAGTCTTTTGTTTAGAGAAAGGGATGTGGGACTTGTCAAACTGATGTTCCTTACCCCTTGGAGTGTTGTATGATTTCTAGGGTCTTTGGTGTGTTCTTGGATTAGGGGAACCTATCCTATACCAGCACTAGGACTCTCTACATCAAGCCCTCTATCTCAAGTGTTGCTGGATAATAGGATGTAGAGTATAATGGTGCAAGGGGGAGAAGCAAGCAGTAGAAAGTTCTGTCAATACTTTTTGCCATTGTTATTAAAGGGGAAAAAAAAATCTATAATACACCAAATACTAAATGAGTTGACATCAATTCTAAGTATGGAATGTTGACCAATGAGCAAGTATTGGAGACCAGTATGGTATGTCAACCAGTGAGTGATATGTTGGCAGTGTGTGGTTGCCAACTGACAAGCATGTGACTGGTAAGTAGGCAAGGTTGAGCTAGTGGAGAAAGTGTAAGAAACCAATATGCAGTTGGATGTCATACAATAGGACTCCTACCGAATGAAGATGTTGACACTGGATGAAGAGAAAATTGACAAAAAGTGTGCTCAACTAGATCATATGTTTAGTTGAAGTTGTGTCTGCTCAATGACAACAAAGTCATATATGTGATATACCAGAAACAAATAAAACAATATATTGGCCAGTAGGTGACAAGGATCCTCTCTTAGTGGGTGATTGCCAGATTTAGTGCATCAGTTCATCTACTCCCACTGGTAAGTGACAATACTCTATGATAAGATAAAGAAGTTTAAGGCTTATACCAGATTAGCAAGGGAAAGTATGATGAGCTATCAGAACAGGAAGAGGAAGAGTGAGGAGTGATGAGTTTGTCACTTTGACAAACTAGTTGAGAGGAGAACTGGCCAAATGAAGAAGAAGGTCATTGTTAGCATTTGTGGACATGGATTCACTCTCGGTTGCTGATATCAACATAGATGCCTATTGATTATTGATATATGAGATTATCTTGCAACCGTTATGATAGGAGGTTTGCATTAGAGACTATTGACATGTCAATGTCAACTAGTAAGAGAGCAAAGAGGCAAAGAAAAAAGCTCCTATCAGATGGACATGTGTATAGTAACTCACTTTGGATACATGCTATGGTTTTCCAAGTGTGGGGACCGGGTAAATGTGATCCAACTGACGAAATAGAGAAAAACATGGCATGAAGGTGGACCGGTTAGTGTATAATCAACAAGGAGATATGAATCGGTAGGTATATCCTCATTGTATGTTGTGGTCAGTGACCATGCTTGAATTAACATAGTGAGCTAAGGTGGATGCCGAAAGAGATGACACATAGTCTCCAGGTGGAAAACATACAGGAGTCGGTGAAGAGTGTTTAGTGAGGTTGGTGATGAGTAGGTCGACATTAATTTTGACTGTGAAAATCACAAGCTAGATGTAGGGGGTTTGTAGCTCAAGATAGATCAAAGGACAATGATCTTATTCATTGGCATCATGATTGATGCATAGTGTCTAAGAGCAGCTCGGATTTGGTGAAGGCAACTGCAAAACCATTTATTGTGATTGACAAAAAGTAGGGCCATGTTTTCTAAATATAGAAAATGTGTATTTGAAGCAAGGATATTGGTGGTGATGTCTAATTGCTTCTAGGTTGTTAATCCCCATGCAGAGCGGATTTGATTTAATACTATCTACGATCGGTGGAAGGAACCCTAGCATGCCAAGATTGAATTGATGATTTGGAGGGAAAGTTGTCACATAAATATGTAGATAAAATATCATAGATGATTGATGATGCTAGATGTTGCGGGCTGGATAGAGAAGAAGAATAGCGTGTTTCAGTCCAAGTGTAATCTGTAGAAGATCATAGTGACTGAGTGTTGAAGGGGCATAACCGGTAACAAGGTTTAACCGTGGTATAATTGATAAGGTCAAAGTAATTAGTAAGCTGCTAAAGATTATAGCAGACAAGTGAATCAGTAGTCTTAGAATCATAAGAAGGTAGTAGAGAGTGAAGAGACATAGAGTAAGTGCTTGAGGAGATCCGGTAAGGTAGAGAAGAGGTAGAGTGGTAGAAAGAGACTCAACCAGTAAGGGTTGAGGTAAGCGCTGAAGCAATTACAGTGTCTGTCAATTCACTCAACAAGCACTATCTAAACCAATAAGGTTATGATAGAGAGGGAAGAAGAGAAAGAACAATGTTTGTGGAGAATTGATAGAGAATAGTGTTGGGACTCTTTAAATTTGAGTCAAGTTTAGAGGCCCATTTCAAAATTTTGCTCTGTATTTCTAATGGAGCCAGTTGATTTTCAAAGGGTAAGGCTTTGGAAAATTTTTGTACACCTTTCATTTGACCTATGCACTAATGTACAACTTTCAGATTTTAGTTTGGATCAATTTATCAGGTACCCATTTCAAGGGGTGAGCTGAAAGTGCATTTTAGGTGCAAATGCAAATTTTACCAAGTAGCCTACTTTGAGTGTTTATATCTTTTGCTCCATAGATCGTCATGGTAAAATAAAAAATGGATTCAATTCTATGCATAAATGTGAGTCAGCATGCAAATTTTTAAGTCTTTATGAATCCATTTGCTCAGTTTTCAAAGCTCAATCTGTTTGCAATTTGTATGGTTTGACAAGTCCCTGTTTCAGCTACTAGTCAGAGCCCTTTTTTGCATAAGTGTAAAAGTTGCGTCGGTGAATGTCATGTCAGAATGTTTATTCCAGGATATTGTTGGTATAAATGAAAATCTATTTTTCCAGTTGCAAGCTCCTTCCAATCCGTTTGATCGGTTTTCAAAAGGGTTTCTTAGGCCATCTTTTTCAGTGATCTGCATTTTCATTGTCGCATCAGTTAAAGTAGCCATTTTCATGAGCGCACCATTTGCACCTAGTCAGACTTCTGGTAAAAATGAGTATTCTAAGTTTTTATATGTACTTCAACGTACCTATGGGTCAGATTTGAGGGTCTACAGAGATTGTTTGATATTTTTAAGAAAGGCATCATGAGTTGCCTGAGCATTGACTCAGTTTAATGATCTGAAGATGGTGCCGATCGATTCTAGAGGTATGTTTAAGGTTCGTGAGGCATTTCTAAGGTCAGTTGCATGAAAATGAATTTTTTTTAGTCGGACCCACTTTGGGGCCCGACCTGGCTCATGTCCGCGCATTAATTTTGTGGCAGAATGTTCTAATTTCATGACATTCTAACCCCTAGAGATAATCAAGAAAAGTAATTGATGCTATGGCTTACTCAAAGTTGAATACGCCACATTGGCATATTAGAGTTTCCAAAATTTTCCAAACTTATGGAATGGTGCTTGTAGCCTTTCAGAGAGGTACATAATGAAGGATGCGAGGGAACATTTGGATATGCTCACATGAGAGGGAGGTCTTAAAAGGTTATAAGAACCTTCCACAAATGAAATCCAAGCAAATGTAACTCAGCTGGTGGAGGATAATAAAAATAACGTTTTAAGCAATTGCAATTTGGGAGATGTAAATTGCCATTCCTTTCCCCTACACATTTCAAAATGGAGTGGTAGTGTAGATGACAAAGGAGAGGTTTTCAATCTTTCAAGCAATTGCAACGAGTAGTATAAGTTTGATGTCTTCCTTGGTGCATGGTGTGGCGTGAAGACTGAAGTCTCTCCAAGCAAACTAAAATTGGCAACCATAGCAAATTTCCATTCTGCCGTGGAGTTTCGAGGCAGCGTTGGAGACTTTTAGCAAAGGCAATGTGGCATGGTTGTTTGGCCATTGAAAAAAGAACCAAATGCATTGGCAGGCATAATGCCTAGCCAGGTCCTCCCTCTCTATTGTAGCATGGTGAGTAGACTGCAAAGACTTTCAACAAAAGGCTATGTGGGGGTTTTCAGACTCTATCACATGAAAATACTAGCAGCTCATGCCTCCTCCCTTGTCCAACATGGGGGTTTTCAAACTTCAGAATCTACAAAAACATTTCAAACAAAATACAATCAACAGGAGTAATTTCCCTTCTCACTTGGTAGACTAAGGCAAATATGATGTTTTTAAGCAAATGCAATGGAAAGCCATTAAAAGTCTCAGAAAACTCTTCAAAATGCACAGTGCTAGGTAAAGCCATTATCCCACATTGGCTATGGAGGGGTAAATTTTAATGTTTAAAACCAACACTCCACTCATCTATAATGTCAAAGCCTTAAGGTCTTTTGACACAAGGTGCTGGCTGGGCAACCAGGCAGACCCCACGTGCATGGGATGCTTCTTGAGGTGACTAAAGAGGTTGAGTGTCAACCAGGTGGACCCCACATAGGCATAGATCCCAAGGCAGATGATTTTTGCAGAGAAAGGGCTACTTAACCAGCGAGCAAGTTGCGAGAGATCTATGGTGGACGTTGATTCGCGAAGGGAAGATGCTCGAAGAATACCCTTCGCGAAATGGTGAAAAGCTTAGGTGAAATGCCGAAGTGTTAAAGACCTTGCAAGTTTAGGAGATCCAATGGCCAACGTGATTTCGTGAAAGGGAGATGCTCACCAGTTAAGCTTCGCGAAATGGTGAAGGGTTAAAGAGCATGTAGATTTAAGATGATCCGACGATGCACGTGATTTCAGAGCCCAAATGTGCACATTCGTTAGCCATTGTGAAATGGAAAAAGACAGGTGGTAGGTCCAGGTGGAGGTCCAGCTCGTAGGTCCCACTGAGGTGTCGCTGAGGTGGCGATGAGGTGGCTGACAAGCAAGCAGACAGGTGGTGTACATGTGGCAGTGACAAGGCAGTGAGGTGGCAAATTGATGAGGTGTCATCCACAATGGCACCCAGTGGACCCTATCGACGAATCAAAAACTACCACATGGCAAGGTGTCAAGCCAAAATTAGGGAAAAATCAAAGTTAAAATCAAATTAAATATATAGTTGAAACTATATAAGAAATTGAAAAATTTAAATGATGTGCACATATGAAGGATTTAATTCACCCAGAGGTCCATTTTTGCCCAAAATACCAAGTATCATATATCACCGAAAAGCTCTCGAAATGAGGAATGGATTTATGAAGTTAGTTTCAATAAATGTGGGATATTTCGAGAGCAGTTACCATGGGAAGGAGGAAGGAAATGAAATTTAGTTAGAAAAAGATACACTTGGCAATTTCGGTTGCAAACCTAATTTTTTTCCCTCCTCTTCTTATTGCCATTTTCTTCTCATTGTAAGGGTTCCATAATTCTATGAGAGTGGCTCCAGTTTTTATGGCTTCTAGTTCTGAACTTCTTGACCCAAATTTGTAAAATTCTTTGGTTTGTTTCAGGGTACAGAGATTACATTGCAGGATGACAAATTGTTTTTCTAGTTACAGATCTTACTTGTGTTAGGCATGAGTAAATTTCCCACATTATTGTCTTTGTGTATGTATTTCATTATTATGAATTGAATTCTTAAGGGGGATGAAATTTGTCAATTTCAAGGAGATTGTGTGATTGTTCATAGCTATCCTTCAATGAAGGTTTTAAACTCTGTAATCAGTCATGAATAATGGAATGTGTCCCAGATCTGATAACTTTGTGATTGGAATTGAGTAATGCATTAGTATAAGGTGTTAATGTAGGAATATTGTGTAAGGAAAACCAATTTGTAACTAGGATACATATTTTCAATTCTTTGTGTGACTTTGTTGTCCAATGAAGAAGGCACTGGTCTTGCAGATTTGGGGATAGTTTCAGATTCAATTTTAAAGAAAAATCTTTTTCCCTTTATGTTTAGGGTTGCATTCTTTCATTCCAAGCTCTTTTTCATCTATGGTTTATATAGATTTAGCCAATCTGTAGTGTGTTCCTAAATTTGGTGAGTTTGTGGAATGATCTATCTGCTTATTGTTGATGCAGTCGTATGTCTGTAATTGTTGTATTTAATGCATCAAAAGGGTGTCCCCGCCTAGGTCTAGCAGAACCTGAAGTGCAGGATGATCAATTAGGGTCCTATGTTATGTTTTCTAAGCCCTAAGGTTCTTCATAGATTGAATTGGCTACTTCATAGATCAATTACAGGTGTACTTGGGTTAATCAGTTTTGATGAACAACAAAAATGGCGACTCTGCTGGGGAAGCTGAATAGAAATTGCCTAATTTCATCCAATTAGTCAGTCCATTGTATATGCACAGAATTGAAAGTGATTTTATGGTGAAGAGAGTGTTCATTGTTCTGGATCTGTGGAATGATGTGTTATTTCATGTCATATATTATGAAGGAGTAACAGTAAATTCATGTTGCTGAGTTGTGAGCAAGTCCTTGCAGTAGTATGCAAAATTTTCCCCAATTCCTTATTTGGGTGGCGACTCAGTGGTTCATACTAGTGTTGAATGTCCTTGCAATTAGTATTGCATAAGGTTTTTATGGTTAGATGTATAGTGCAGAGATATGGGTTATCACTGCTAATGTAGATTTACAAATAAATTCTTCATCATAAGAGTTTTATAAAAGGTGCAATAGAAAGATACACATAGATTTGGTGTTGGTTTCCCAAATCCATATGTGTTAAATAGCCTGGAAGAGTGTTTGTTGCAGTGAGATTGAAGAAGACAATAAAGAATTTGAATGTGTTGAATGGCATTCTGCTATTCAAAATGTCCTCTATGCAAGAGGTGGCGACTCTGAGGTAAAAGATAGTGCTGAAAGTGGAAGTTAATCTTCAGATCTATAAGTCCCACAGTTGCAAACACCCAGGTATTTTTAGAAGTTTCAATGCAAGACATTTGTTCTAAAAATTTTAATGAGTAATGTATTTTTCCCATTAAGTGAACAACACTAGTAAAGAGGGAAAAGAGTAATTACAAGTCCACTTGCATATCTATTTTATTGAATATCTATCTTATATGTTTTCCTGTGATATGCAAGTATCCATGAGTTTTATATCAAAAAAGTGAAAAAGACAAATCTGCAGCTTGACATATTTAGAAGTTTTTGAATTTTTGGTGGGGTTGTGTATGAAGTTTGAGAAGTCACAATGTACAGTCAATTAGCTCAGCCCCAATCTTATTCACATATGACCATGCCTAGTGAAGTAGAACAACCATATAATAGGAGAAGTTTCATCATGAACCATTATGTTGCTTTGAGCTTTGAAGGTATTCTGGGTTACCCAGATCCCATACCCACGGAAATTAGAAAGTATTTGTTAATATTCAGTGAGAAGAAACCAAAATTAGCATGTCAACATTTGAACAGATTTTCAGATTTGATGGGAGAGTTTGAAGTTTGTCAAGATGATGTGTGCATGAATTTATTTGTTCAATCACTGAAAGAGGATGCAAGGGATTGGTTTTCCTTTTTGCCGGCAGAATGTATTTCCTCACGGGAAGAATTAATTTCAGATTTCATAGACCAATTTGCTGAAAAGGTGAGTGATTATGATTTGCTGAAAGAATTTACTTACATACAAATCAGGGAAGATGAATTGGTATCAACATTTAATATCAGGTTTTCACAAACATTGTCTAAAATTTCCAGAAAGTATAAGTTTGATGATAAAGTATGTCTGGATATTTATATGAGTTCTTTTGACAAGAAGATAGGTTTCTTATTGAGAAACAAAGAACCCAAAACTTTGTATGAAGCTTTCAACACAGCTAGGGACATTGAAAATAATTTGAAATTTGAGATAGCCAAGAGATTTGTGTTTGCTGTGGTTTCTTGTCAAAGTACCTTCAATGGTGAAATACCATGTGAAGCTGAACAAATCATTCCTTGTCAAGGTGCATCTAGCTCTGCTATTCCAAATGGTTTTGCTGATGCATGTAATTCAAATTTAAATGAGAGTCAAGAATCTCTGCTATTAATGTTGGTTGTCTCTCACTATAATGATGGAATGATCACTGGGAAATATTGTGATAATCCTGATACAGAGGTAGATTTGTATAAAGGATATGTACCATTTGATTTGTATGCTAGTTATGCTGATTATGTGACTGCAAATTATCAAGTAAATCATGCATCTCTCAAGGTTAATAATAATGAAATTAATGAGGATGATAACCATCGATCTTTACATGTCGCTGATGTACTTGATGTTCAAATACCAAATACTGAGGGATCACTAAATGTTGTTGATTATGCAAGTGAAAATGTGCAATATGATGTAAATCAAATTTTGATTAAGTCCGTGGAAGATGCTGGTAGTGTTTTCAGTGCAAGTATACCCAGTGATGAATGTGTTTGAGAATGGAGTGGTGTTGCTGATTATGAGGATACTGAGTTCTATTTTCAGCACCTTGAAGGTATACAAATGAACAATGAATATCAATTTCAAAATGAGAGGGATCTTGGCACAAGATATTCATTTTCTTATGATCAGCAAATGAATGTCAGTCATGCAGCTGATGATGGTTATGAGAATTCCTATTTTTCATCTTGTGAAGATGATATAAGAGGAGACCAAGTTGTATACTTCACTCATGAATCTGAAAAATGAAAGTATTTTTGAAGATAAAAATATATGTGACAGTGCAGATAATGTTTTATTTTCAGATTTAAGTGAACCTATATTTGAATGTTTTCAAAATTTGAAGTATCATGAAGAGAATTTGAATGTTGATGGTATGCTTGAACCAAATATGGAGTTTGTTTCCTTTGATATTAATGTTCATGGTGTTGATTTCATTATGGAAAATGCTGAAGTTTCCCCTTGTGTTGAACAAGTTTGTAATGTTGATGTAATTCCAAACAACGGTAGCATGGGTTGTAAAATTTTACTTCATAATGAAGATAAGAGGCATGGGTTGTGTGATGACTACTTCAAACCACAGATGGAAGTTTTTCAAATGGATGTAAGTCTGAATGAGAAAGACTTAGCTGAGGATTTGCTTCAGCCAGAGGTATGCATTGTTTTCCATGAATGGGATATTAATGATGCAAATGTATTGAGTTGGATGAACAAGGATAGTATAGAATGTGATCAGCATGGGGAAGTATCACATCTAGATAAAAATGTTTATGTTCCTTGTTTGCATCAATTGGTTAGTAATGTTCCTCATTCTATGAATGTAAATGATAACAAGGCATGTGGTGATGAAAATTACAATGTTGAAAATGAATGTTTTATTTTTGAGATTCAGCATGATGATGCCCTTGCAAAGGATATAATTGATTGGGATAGTGAAGTGTATTGCACCTTGTGGGAAGGCCTCTATAGTGAGTTGCCTCATGGTTTTACTTTTGTTGAAGTAGTGTGTGATTACAAAGTTCAAAATTAGGCCAAAGGTATGCACACCAGCTATTATAGTAATGAGATGAAAGAGGTTGATTATAAGGATTATGCTCAGTTGTTGTTGAAAGGTTCCTTTGTTTGGATCATGATATCGGGTGATGAGAATCATATTTTTTATAGAGGTAAATGCTGAGAATGTTTGGAGCAGTTTGTATTCAGTTGTCAGTATGTTTGTATTTCTTGCATAGTTGCTTTGCTTCAGTTGTGTGGTTTTCAATAAAGTGCCCTACTGTATGGGTTGAATAAAGATGCCCTGTTTTTTAGAAGAGAAGAGATGTATTCCATTTGGGTGATCTGCTTAACCATAGATTCTAGATTCTTGTGTTGACCTTGCAATCAACCATCCCCAGTTAGAGCCACTGTTGGGATTCTTTAAATTTGAGTCAAGTTTAGAGGCCCATTTCAAAATTTTGCTCTCCATTTCGAATGGAGCCAGTTGATTTTCAAAGGGTAAGGCTTTGGAAACTTGCTGTACACCTTTCTTTTGACCTATGCAGTGATGTTAAACTTTCAAATTTCAGTTTGGATCAATTTATCAGATACCCATTTCAAGGGGTGAGCTGAAAGTGCATTTTAGGTGCAAATGTAGATTTTACCAAGTAGCCTACTTTGAGTGTTTATATGTTTTTCCCCATTGATCATCATGGTAAAATTAAAAATGGATTCAATTCTATGCATAAATATGAGTCAACAAGCAAATTTTCAAGTCTTTATGAATCCATTTGTTTAGCTTTCAAAGCTCGATCTGGTTGCAGTTTGTATGGTTTGACAAGTCCCAGTTTCAGCTGCTAGTCGGAGCCCTATTTTGCATAAGTGTAAAAGTTGCCTCGGTGAATGTCATGTCAGAATGTTTGTTTTGGACTATTTCTGGTATAAATGACAAGCTATGTTTCCAGTTTCAAGCTCCTGCCAATCCGTTTGGTCAGTTTTCAAAAGGGTTTCTTAGGCCATCTTTTTCAGTGATCTGTACTTTCATTGTCACATCAATTAAAGTAGCCATTTTCATGAGCACACCGTTTGCACCTAGTCAGACTTCTAGTCAAAATTAGTATTCTAAGTTTTGATATGTACTTCAAGGTACCTATGCCTCAGATTTGAGGGTCCATGGAGATTGTTTGATATTTTTAAGAAAGGCATCATGAGTTGCCTGAGCATTGACTTCATCAGGTCCGTAGTGTCGACAAAGCCAATTGGTCATCTTTGACCATTAATATTTCTTCACTCGGGATTCGTTTTGAGAAACCATTAGGTAGAGTTCATTCTTGTATATCAAAGTACACGCCTGTCAGATGGCAAGGTACATAAAGGTGTTTTGACTGGTTTGAAAATTAGGTCTTCACGATTAAATGCGAAAATGTGGCGCAAGCGCCTGAAAGTTGCAAAACTCAGTTTAATGATCAAAAATGGTGCTGATCGATTCTAGAGGTATGTTTAAGGTTCATGAGGCATTTCTAAGGTCATTTGCATGGAAACAAATTTTTTTTTAGTCGGACTCACTTTGGGGCCCGACCTAGCTCATGCCCTCTCATTAATTTTGTGGTGGAATGTTCTAATTTCATGACATTTTAACCCCTATAGATAATCAAGAAAAGTAATTGATGCTATGGCTTACTCAAAGTTGAATACGCCACATTGGCATATTAGAGATTCCAATCTTTTCCAAACTTATGGAATGGTGCTTGTAGCCTTTTAGAGTGGTACATAATGAAGGATGCGAGGGAACATTTGGATATGCTTAGATGAGAGGGAGGTCTTAAAAGGTTTTAAAAACCTTCAACAAATGAAATCCAAGCAAATGTAATTCAGCTGGTGGAGGATAATTAAAATAACATTTTAAGCAATTGCAATTTGGTAGATGTAAATTGCCATTCCTTTCCCCTATGCGTTTCAGAATGGAGTGGTAGTGTAGATGACAAAGGAGAGGTTTTCAATCTTTCAGGCAATTACAATGAGTAGTATAAGTTTGATGTCTTCCTTGGTGCAGGGTGTGGCATGAAGACTGAAGTCTCTCCAGGCAAACTAAAACTGGCAACCATAGCAAATTTCCCCTTAGCCATGGAGTTTGGAGGCAACATTGGAGACTTTTAGTAAAGGCAATGTGGCATGGTGGTTTGGCCATTGAAAAAATAACCAAATGCATTAGCAGGCATAATGCCTAGCCAGGTCCTCCCTCTCTGTTGTGGCATGGTGAGTAGACTGCAGAGACTTTTAGCAAATGCTATGTGAGGGTTTTCAAACTCTATCACATGAAAATACCAGCAGCTCTTGCCTCCTCCCTTGTCCAACATGCGGGTTTTCAAACTTCAGAATATACAGAAAACATTTCAAACAAAATGCAGTCAGCAGGAGTAATTCCCCCTCTCAGGTGGTAGACTAAGGCAAATATGATGTTTTTAAACAAATGCAATGGAAAGCCATTAAAAGTCTCAGAAAACTCCTCAAAATGCACAGTGCCAGGTAAAGCCTTTATCCCACATTGGCTATAGAGGGGTAAATTTTATTGTTTAAAACCAACACTCCACTCATCTATAATGTCAAAGCCTTAAGGGCTTATGACACAAGGTGCTGGCTGGGCGAACAAGCGGACCCCACGTGCATGGGCACGCTTCCCAAGGGGACTAAGGAGGCTGAGTGGCCACCAGGTGGACCCCACACAGGCATGGATCTAGAGGTAGATGAGTTTTGCTGAGAAAGGGCTACTTAACCATCGAGCAAATTGTAGGAGATCTACGATGCGCATTGATTCGTGAAGGGAAGATGCTTGAAGAATACCCTTGATGAAATGGCAAAACACTCAAGTGAAATGGCAAAGTGTTAAAGACCCTGCAAGTTCAGGAGATCTAACTGCCGACACAATTTTGCGAAAGGGAGATGCTCGTCGGTTAAGATTCACGAAATGGCGAAGGGTTAAAGAGCATGGAGATTCAAGATGATCCGACAACGTGCGTGATTTCAGAGCCTGTAGGTGCACATTCGTTAGCCATTGTGAAATGGTGAAAGACAGGTGGTAGGTCTAGGTGGAGGTCCAGCTTGTGGGTCTTGCTGAGGTGTTGTTGTGGTGGCGATGAGGTGGCTGACAAGCAAGCATACGGGTGGCGTACATGTGGTAGTGATGAGGCAGTGAGGTGGCAGATTGATGAGGTGTCATCCGAGGTGGCACCCAGTGGACCCTATCGGTGAATCAGAGACGTGGTAGGGCGTCAGGCCAAAATCAGGGAAAAATCCAAGTTAAAATTAAATTAAATATATAGTTGAAACTATATAAGAAATTGAAAAATGATGTGTACATATGAAGGATTTAATTCGCCCAGAGGTCCATTTTTGCCCAAAATACCAAGTATCATATATCACTGGAAAGCTCTCAGAATGAGGAATGGAGATATGAATTTAGTTTCAACAAATGGATATTTCAAGAGTAGTTTCCATGGGAAGGAGGAAGCAAATGAAATTTAGTTGGAAAAAGAGACACTTGGCAATTTCGGTTGCAGACCTAATCTTTTTCCCTCCTCTTCTTATTCCCATTTTCTTCTCATTGTAAGTGTTCCAAAATTCTGTGAGAGTGGCTCTAGTTTTCATGGCTTCCAATTCTAAAGTTCTTAACCCAAATTTGTAAAATTCTTTGGTTTGTTTCAGGGTACAGAGATTACATTGTAGGATGATAGATTGTTTTTCTAGTTACAAATCTTACTTGTGTCAAGCATGAGTAAATTTCCCACATTATTGTCTCTATGTATGTATTTCATTAGTATGAATTGAATCCTTAAGGAGGATGAAATTTGTCAATTTCAAGGAGATTGTGTGATTGTTCATAGGTATCCTTAAATGAAGGTTTTAAACTCTATAATCAATCATGAATAATGGAATGTGTCCTAGATCTGATAATTCTGTGAATGGAATTAAGTAATGCATTAGTATAACGTGTTAATGCAGGAATATTGTTTGAGGAAAACCAATTTGTAACTAGGATACACATTTGCAATTCTTTATGTGACTCTGTTGCCCAATGAACAAGGCACTGGTCTTGCAGATTTGGGGATAGTTTCAGATTCAATTTTAAAGAAAAATATTTTTCCCTTTGTGTTTAGGGGTTGTGTTCTTTCATTCCAAGCTCTTTTTCATCTATGGTTTATACAGATTTATCCAATCTATAGTGTGTTCCTAAATTTGGTGAGTTTGTGGAATGATCTATCTACTTATTGTTGATGCATTCATATGTCTGTAATTGTTGTATTTAATGCATCAAAAGGGTGTCCCCCCTAGGTCTAGCATAAACTAATGTGCACGAGGATCAATTAGGGTCCTATGTTATGTTGTCCAAGCCCTGAGGTTCTTCATAGATTGAATTGGCTACTTCATAGATCAATTGCAGGTATACTTGTGTTAATCAGTTTTGATGAACAACAAATAGAGCAAAGATGATCTGGTGAAGAGACACTTGTGAGAGTTACAAAGAACATTTGTAACATGGTTATAACTATTGTTTAGAATTGATCAAATTCATTGAAATCACTGATTTGGTGCTCGGTGTAGGGGTTGATGCTCCTTTGGGTTGGTGCTCCTTGGGTTGGTGCCCTAAACTTTGTATTCAATATTTATTGTGAGGCTAGATTCAAGTAGTAGACTCCAGCAACATTTCTCACCAAGGTTTTTCCCATATTAGGTTTTCCTCGTATATCTAATGTTATGTGATGTGTCATTGTGTATGTCTGCATATTGATCTCTTCCTTTATCTCATCGGCAAGTTGACTTGGTCTTTTTAATGTTAACTGATATTTACACTTAGGATTAAAAGGTTTAAAATATTGGAAACCACTAATTCACTTCCTTCTCAGTGGCATCTCGTGTTCTGCATTGCATAGACCTTGAGTTACCCAAGCATTATTGTGACCCAGCTAACAGGACCTTGGGGAGCACAAACTTTTTAATCCTTTCTCTTTTTAAGAGAGCTTTCGCATCTGCAAAACCTACATGTAGCTGAGTATAAAAGGCCCATCAACACAATTCACTATCTCCATGTGAATGTAAGGATTTCATCCCTCTTCTTTCTGTGGTTTGGAGACCTAAGATCAATGCTTCATACTCAACCACAATATTAGTGCACCTAAACTAAAGCTTGAATGAAAAATAGTATTTCTCCCTATTAGGAGAGATGACTAACACACTGGCCCCTAAACCATTTTTGTTTCTTGAGCCATAAAAAAACATGTCACATAATCCCTTGAAGTCACTGTACCCTTTGGTGAGATTGGAAATAAAGGTGCATTCCTCATGGATGCATCAAGTACCTAGACCTTGTTGGATATTGCTGCTGCTAGGATATGTTATTATCATTGAGGTCAACATATTCCTATATTTTTGGTGTTGTAGAGAAATGTTTTGGTGATCTGGTGGTTGCAGTGGGTTGATCTGGTTGGTTTATCTATTTAGGATGTTGAATCAACTAGAGATACTTCATTCTTTATTCATGCCATGATGCTATGTGATTACTTGATTGAGTTGTGGACTCTAGCATGAGGACTGTTCTTCTGTGTTCAGTGTTGTAGTGTTTTGGTGTTTGATTTGTTGTGCTCCAGTATGATCATATCTTTTGTTGCATATTTGGGAGAGTGTTTGGGATGTCTGTGTGTATATTCATTTCAAATAGTTCATGATTTCATGTTCCATAATATATCTTTATTATCCAAGTTGTTTTTGATTAAGGAAAATTAGGTTTTAATGGACCCAAAACCCGCTTACATTGCAAAAATATAAGCATGAAAGAAGCAAGAGAAAACACAACAAAGATAGAAAAGTTGCAAAAGACTAGCATAAAACACACCAGCTAGGAAAAAAGACAGCACGGAGCCAGCGAGAGACTGGCAAACAAAGACCAGAATTACATTTCAAATAAAAACTTTTATGGACTCTTCAATGTCCTTGACCAACATCATCATAGCCTTAGCAGCTTCTCTCAGGTCTTTGTTCTCCTACTTCAAATGAATGTCTTTAGTCTTTATCTGCAAATCACAAGTCATCTACCTAGTTCTACACTTGGAAGTTTGGGGAGCTGAGCTGGAGGTCAGTATATCATCAATGATCACCATATCTTTGTTTTGTTGGTTCCTCTCCAAACAATCCACCAGGGCGTTCATATTTTGAGATGAAATCCTCAAGACCTCAAGAGTGTGATTCATGAAATTCTTCAAAACCTTCTCATTTTTAGCAACTCGATTGATGATGGTTGCATTTTCAACCTCGGCCTTATCTTTGACAATTCTGATCACATCTTCCAAATGCTTCAAGTCTCCCTTTATCAAATCTTTTTCCGACCAATCCTGCATTTCAATTTCATCCTTTGCCTCACTGGTTTCCACCTCTACATCCTTTTTCCTAGTATTGGAATCCTTAATCAAATCCTGAATCTTATACTCCAAATCGCTCTGTTTATTCTGAATACTGGTAATATTTTCAATTACCCATTTCTGGAAATTGAAAAATTCCAGCGTGCTATTATTGGTTGCATTCAAAATGGAGTCCACCATTTCTTGTCCCTACTCAGAGCTCACAGAATTAGGGTTAGCTTCCTCCATGGTATTCTAGGCAACATTCCCGCTATCCAAGTTGTTATTGTTAAGTGTTCCTAAGTGTTAGCGTGTTGATAGATGAATATTTGAATAAGTGATCATGGTGCAGCTATTGTGGATGGTTCTACTATGCTTGTTTATGTTTCCTAATCATTTTCTATATGTTTTGATGGTCTGCATTGATTATTGTGTGAGTTCTTGATGATCTTATGGGTCCAGTGATATTCTTTGTGTTATGCGGTATTTGTGGTGGTGTAACGTGTTGCGGTTGATCTTGGTGAGATTTTCGATGGTGGTGCAGATTTGAGGAGTTGATTTAGGTCCATGCAATGTTGTCTATGACATTTTATTGGTCCAATGGTTGATTTATGTATTGTGTGATGTAATTCTGTAATTAGGTGTTAAGGGTTTGGTCGACCTTGTAGTCAGGGTTGATAATCTATATAAATGGGTGTGATATTCATGTACATTATAGGTTTTTATTGAGTCTACATTATCAAAGAGTGGTGTATGTGCGATCAAGTGAATTCATATTTTGGTGTGGTTTATTGAGAAAATATTGGTGAAGGGAATACATATGGGCTTAACTGAAATTGTCATTAGGCATTAGGAGATGTTATCTTTGCAGTTCATCTTGTTCGAATTGTAGTTAGATATTCTTTGTAAGGTAGTGAACCTTCTCTGAGGGTTGTAGCTTTTTGCGTTATTTTAATTTGAGAAGTGGGCTCTAGATAGTGTTCCTAAATGCATGTGCATTCCCAATTGTAATATTTACACATACTACTGAAGAGTATCATCTTATTGTGGGTAGGTTCCCATCGTTTTTTTTCCTTAACTAGGTTTTCCATGTCAAAATCTTGGTGTTTTGTGTGTTTCTATTATTGGTGTTATATTTATTTTTGTTGTAGTTGATCACATCTGAGATTATGCTTAATTTTATTTAATCCAATGAAAACTATTGGCAATTTAGAGGAATTGATTATGTGTTGCATTGATATTTTGTCATTGATGGCAACATCGGTTGTTTTGGTTGTTTACCGGTTCCAGTTGGTTCCGATAGAGTGGTTGAATTATGATATTGATCTAGTATGTTGCGGCATCCTTTGGTTTGTGGAATTGTTTTGGATCTCTCATTCATGCTATTCAGAAGTGTATCATGATCAGCTGGTTCAGGATTTGATGACTTGGGAGATATCATTTATTCTAGTAAGCCTATTGGTCACCGGTAAGGGTTTTACCGACAAAGATTTGTTGAATATATTTTGATGCACATGATAAGTGGTATTGGTGTAGCTTCTAGATGGCCTTCAGGATGCTATTAGTTATCTTGTTCGTGTTCCTATTGATTGGTGGTGTTTGATTTGGTTTATGGTGAACTATTTTGGGTCCAGTGTTATCTAGGTTATGGACCAGTTTATGTAACATGTTGAAGGATGTTCCTGATGCATTACCAGTGGGATTTAATGATTGGCTTACATTTCTTTCAGCATAAGCTGACTTCATTGATCATTGGATTGTGGGTTTATGTTATGAACTTATTATATTATCTTTTAGGTGGCTGCCCTAATTGTTTAGGTCTCAGGCTGGTATAAATATGATGTAAGATCTCGTTGTAGATCATATGTCAAGGTTATGGGATTATCTATGTGCGAATAATTTTGTAATCATAGTAGAAGGTTTGATAGGTGATTGAATTGGGTTGGTAAGAGAGGTTTAAGACCTCTAGAACTGAGCTTAACTAGAACTGTTCTCAAGCATAGGAGATGCTATCTTTGCAGTTCAATCTTCATTCTGGATTGTAGTCTGGACTTATTTTGTAGTCAATGAGGCTCCTTTTATGATGAGAAGTATGCTCTAGGCTATTGGCCTTCCTGCATGTGTAGGCTCCTCATATTGTAATCACATACTTACTGCAAAAGTATTATCTGACTATGGGTAGGATTCTCATTGTGGTTTTTCCCTTTACTGGGTTTTCCACTTACAAATCTTGGTGTCATTTGTTATGGATGGATGGTAAGTGTTGGTTGATTTATGTTTATGTTTAATTACTATATAAGTCATTTGGTATTTGGTTTATGCATTCTGATATTGAGTTTATTTGTTCCAGTAATAAGGATTTGAATGCTTAAAGTTCTATAATTCGGTAACAACTGATTCACCACCCCCCTCTCAGTTGTCCTCTAGTTATTTGAGTTCTCTAACAATTGCTATCAGAGCTTCATCCTCTCTATAGAAGCTTAACTTCTTGAGGAAGATCCTATGGCATCTAGCAATTCAAGTTCATCAAATACATCTATAGTTGTTTTCCAGAGAGAAATTCCTCACCTTGATGGAAAAAATTACATAGTATGGAAGATTCGGATGGAAACTCACCTGAGATGTCTTGGAAAGGAGATTTGGGAGATCACTAAGAAAGGGCTAATATCATTTAATCAGGCATCTCGCAATCCTCCTCCACCAGTCTTGGATAAAGAGCTTGAGATTGATTGTAGAGCTAGAGAAGCCCTTTTGTGTGCACTTTTTGATCAACAAATTATGGGACTAACTGACAAATCAATTGCAAAGGCTATATGGGACAAATTGGAGAATCTGAATGAAGGTGACCCTACTGTTAAGATTGCTAAAGTTTATGGATATCGGGTGAGGTATGAGAAGCTGAAGATGGAAGAAGATGAAAGGATTAGTTCTTTTCTGGAGAGAGTTAATGAGATTTTTATGGGAATTAGATGTTGTGGTGAGGATGGAATAGTTTCTAAAGTACTGAGAGCTTTGAAACCAGCTTATAAGATGAAGGCTACTGCAGTTAATGAGGTGAGAACTATGGAAACACCTCTGTTAATAGGGATACCTTTGTTGGTAAGTTATCATTGATAATTATTCTAGAATGATATGGGTTACTTTTCTAAGGGAGAAGTCTGAAGCATTTGAAAATTTTAAAATATTTAAATCTAAAGTTGAGATAGAGACATGATTGAATATTAAATGTTTAAGGTCAGATTAGGGTGGAGAATTCACATATGGTGAATTTAACAGCTATTGTGAGAATAATGGGACAAGGAGATAGTTGTCTCCACCCCAGACACCTCAATAGAATGGAGTTGTGGAAAGGAAGAACAAAACTATCTTGGATGCAGCTAGAACTATGATGATGGAAGCTAATCTTCCTCATGTCTACTGGAGAGAAGTTGTAAGCACGATGATATACACATTTAGTAGAGTTCATATTAAAGGAGATACTGGTACGACACCTTATGGGTTATTGTTTGGTCATACACTAATAGTTAAGTATTTCAGAATCTTTGGTAATAAATGCTATATCAAAAGAGATGATTCCATTGGAAAGTTTGATCCTAAATGTGATGAAGGAATATTTCTTGGTTATTCTAATGAAAGAAAAGAATATAGATGTTATAACAAAAGGTTGCAGATAATCATGGAGAGCATAAATGTCAAGGTGGATGAGTAGAAAAGAAGTCAAATCAGAACTTATGAGAGAGAATCGACAGTGGAAATGATCATAACTAAACCGATAGCACCTACACCAGAACAAAATATTGAACCTATTACTCCAGTAGTATCAAAAAATTCAATAGTGACTGAAGATCAAGGCAAAGGAACAGAAAATCAGAATACTCCTAGGTATGTAAGGTTGAATCATTGAGAAGATCAGATCATTGGAGACAAAAACAAAGGAGCGATGACAACAAGAAAGCTGGCAGCTAATGAGGTATGTTTTATTTCTCAAGTTGAACTGACATTAGTAATTGAAGCTTGTAAAGATGAATGTTGGATGAAAGCTATGGAAAAAGAATTAGATCAGATAGAAAAGAATAACACATGGACTTTAGTTCCCTGACCTAAAAATAAGAGTGTCATTGGAACTAAATGGGATTTTCGGAATAAATTGAATGAAAATGGACAAGTTGTGGGGAATAAATTTAGATTGGTTTTTAAAGGATATTCTCAGAAGGAAGGAATTTATTATGGTGAAACCTTTGCACTGGTAGCTAGGATTGAAGTTGTGAGATTATTTATTGCTTGTGTTGCACATAAGAACTACAAGGTTTATCAGATGGATGTTAAGTGTCCATTTATGAATGGAGATCTTGAAGAGGAGGTTTATATTGAGCAACCTAATGGATTTTCACTTTCATATGACAAAAACATGGTTTGCAAGTTAAAGAAAGCTTTATATGGATTGTAACAAGCCCCTAGAGCTTGGTATGCAAGACTAGATAAATATCTTCTGAAGCTTGATTTCACTACAGGTAATGCTGATAGTAATTTATATTATAAGATCATTGATGTTGACATAATGATTATTGAAGTCTTTGTTGATGATATCATTTTTGGAGGTGAAGATGAGTTGTGTATGGAACTCTCTAACCATATGAAGAATGGATTTAAGATGTCTATGATTGGGGAGATGAAATTATTCTTAGGTTTGCAGATTACTTAGACTAATAAAGGTATTTTCATCTGTCAAACTAAGTATGCTAGAGATTTGTTGAAGAAATTTGGGTTGGAAAATTCTAAACTCGTTGGTACTCTGATGGTTACAAGTGAGAAATTGACAAAGAAAGATGCATCTGTACCGGTAAATCCTACAAGGTAAAAGTTTATGATTGGAGGTTGTTTATATCTGACTTAGACTACATCAGATATAATGAATGTAGTTTGTATTGCATCAAGATATCAGATTGATCCTAGAAAAAATCATAAGAGTGCAGTGAAAAGGATTTTATGGTATTTGTAGGGAACAACTGGATATGGCTTGTGGTATCCTAAAAATGATGACTTTACATTATATGCATATATAGATGCAAATTGGGCTAGAGATGTTGATGAATGGAAGAGAACATCCTATGGAGCTTTCTTTCTTGGAAATAAACATGTTTCATGGATCAGAAAGAAGAAGTCATGTACCTCTTTATCTACTATTAAAGTTGAGTATGTTGGTGTTTCTACTAACTATAGACAAGTTCTATGGATGAACTAAATGTTGAAGGATATAAAGGTGGATTGTAATGAACCAATAGTTATTCAGTGTGATAACTCTGTTGCTATTGATATATCAAAGAATCCAGTATTTCATTCTAAGATAAAGCACATATCTATCTAAATTTTTGAAGGAGAAGGTGGAAGCAAATGAAGTCAGACTGGTTTATGTGAACGCTAAAGAGCAGATTGTAGACATGTTCACTAAACCTTTGCGTAAAGAATCATTTGAGTACTTCAAAGATAGATTGGGGGTTTCCGCCCCTTTGGTAGAGACCTGCGTGATGTTGATTTGCATCAGTTTGGTATACATTATCAGAGCTATTAATCATTCTGGATTGATGTGGTGGTGCTACTACTCAGGGGGAGTAGTCAGCTATAAGATTGAGAGGATTTATGATTTGTCTTTGATATTTATGTCAGATCTTTGGCATTGATGTCAAAGGGGGAGAGTTATTCTAGTGAAAAACATAAGGGAGAGATATATTCATTAGGGGAGTTTGGTTTAGGGCTTCATTTCTATATCATTTTGTGAGAAATTATTGGTTGTCTTCCATAGGGGGAGATTTGTTTGTCATTTCTTTTCACTTGGATGTTTTTCACATCTAGTGTTGTCATCAATAGCAAAGGGGGAGATTATTGGCAATTTGGAGGAATTGATTATGTGTTGCATTCATGTTTTGTCATTGAGGGCAACATTAGTTGTTTTGGTTGTTTACCATCTTCCGATTGGTTCCAATAGAGTGGTTGGATTATGATTTTGATCTAGTATGGTCTAGTATGCTTTGGTTTGTGGAATTGTTTTGGATCTATCATTCATGTTATTTAGATGTGTATCACAATTAGTTGGTTTGGGATTTGATGACTCGAGAGCTATCATTTGTTCTAGTAAGCCTTTTGGTCACTGGTAAGGGTTCTACTAATAGAGCTTTGTTGAAAATATTTTGATGCATGTGATAAGTGGTGTTGGTGTGGCTTTTAGATGGCCTTTAGGATGCTATTGGTGATCTTGTTTGTGTTCCTATTGATCGGTGGTGTTGGATGTTGGTATTTTGGATATGTTGATATGGTTTTGTCATTGATGTCAACACTTATCAACTCTGGCAATGTTCACCGACACTTGGAATGACATGGAAAACACTTGGTTATGTTGAAGAAATCATTTGGACACTATGTCTTGGAGATTTGTTCTTTGGTATATTCGTGTTTGCATATTTGTTGTTACTAGAAAATAAGTCCAGGATAAGCACCGATAGGCTTATGTATTCCAAATCAGCACGACATGCTATGGAGATGATTTATTAATGTTGTAAATGCATTAAGCCAACATGTTGAATCAGATATTGCATCGGTTAATGTTTTACTTGTAAATTGTTTTTATTTTAATATCGTTTGTAAAGTCGACCTATACATTTTAGTCCTAGGCTTTGATATATATGTAAGATCTTATTTGATCGAAGTAGTAGAGAAAGAGGTGAATGTGAAAATGATTGTAATAAGGTATGTGTGAGAATAAGAAGAGATATACATGCAGACATCATTTGAAGGTAGAAGGAAGGTTTTATGAAGACATATCAGAATTGAACTGGTACTGAATCTAGCATATGAAGATGCTATTTTGAGCAGTACATCCTTATTGGATTTAACCATCCAATTGTAGTCAGTGTGACTCCTATTTGTGTTTCAGTAGTGAGCTCTAGGCACTTGGTCTTTCTACATGTGCAGACCCCCTATTTTATACACATACTATCTGCAGTAGTATCATCTGATTGTGGGTAAGGTTTTCCACCATGGTTTTTTCCCTTATAGGGTTTCCACATACCAATGCTAGTGTTATGTGTTGTGGATGTTATTGTCTTTCTATTTCATGCATTAATCTTTACCGGTACTGCAACTAATTGATAAACTATCTACCGACATTAAGTTTGGTTTACCGATATTAAGCATTAAGTTTGGTTAAGTTGTTTTGGTCTGAATTTATTAGACAACTGATTCAATCCCCCTCTCAGTTGTCTCCAGGACCTAACAATTGGTATTAGAACCTAGTCCTCCTTTTGTAGAAGTTTAACAGCTTGAGGAGATCCAATGTCTTCTAACTATTTCAGGAAGGATAGTCCTAAACTTGATGGAACCAACTATGGCATATGGAAGATCAGGATGGAGACACATCTGAATTGCATTGGAAAGGACATATGGGAAGTTACAAAGAATGGCTATACTGCTCCTACTCCCGGTCAGCCTAATCCACCAACCTTAGGAAAGGATGAAGAAAATGATTGCAAAGCAAGAGAAGCACTTTTGAGCGCATTATCAAATCAACAAATCATGGGATTGTCAGATAGATCTACTACTAAAGATATTTGGGACCATTTGGAAACATTCAATGAAGGATATTCCATAGTTAAAATTTCAAAACTTGAAAGCTTCTAGGTCAAGTATGAAAATTTGAAAATGGAAGAAGATGAAAGGATTTTTGCTTTTATGGAAAGAGTAAATGAAATTGTTTTGGGTATTAAATATTGTGGAGGAACCTTAAGTGAAGATGAAATTGTTTCAAAAGTTTTAAGAGGATTGCCACCGGCATACAAAATGAAAGTTACTACTATAAATGAGTTAAGAACAATGCCTAATACATCAGTAACTAGAGATACATTAATTGGAAAACTTTCAGCTTTTGAAATTGAGGAATTTGGTCCCGTTGCTACTATAAAAATAGATTTAGCTTTTAAAGCATAAACATCATCATCTTCATTTGACAAGTCTTATTGGAAAGCCTTTTATGCAAGAGAACTTGAAGAAATCAAGAGAGAAAATGAAGAAATTGAAGAACTTGAAGCACTCTTTGCAAGGAAAATGCCTAAAGGTCCAGTTGGAAGTAAGTATGAAGGTAAAGTACCCTTTAAATGTTTTAACTGTAATAAGATTGGTCATGTGGCTTCAAGATGCCCTAATAGACATGTAAGATTGAAAGAAGAAGTTAGAAGAACATACAAGCCTAACCCTGAATATCAGAGATACAGATTTAAGAAGAATAAAGACAAGTCTTGTTATCTTGCTGATGAAGGAGTCACTGATGATTATGATGAGGATTTGGCAGAAAATGGATGGGTCTTTGTTGCTATAACAAAATATCAACCGACACCTACTGTTCAACCAGTAGAGTAGGCCCTGATAGCTAAATTTGAAGTTAAGGATGAATGGATCACTGATTCAAGCTGTTCACATCATATGACTGGTGATAAAAGTAAATTCTTGAATTTTTAGGAATATAATGGAGGTCTAGTAAGATTTGGAGATGATAAAGCTTGTTTGATCAAAGGCAAAGGTACTATATCTCTTGATGGTAAGCATAATACTAACAATGTTTACTATGTTGAAGGTTTAAAGCATAATCTTTTGAGTGTTGGTCAATTAGTTGAAAAAGGATTTCAGTTACAATTCAAGAATGGGAAATGCAAAATTATGAATAGAACTAGTTTGGAAATTGCAACCGGTAATCAAACTAGAGGTAATATCTTTCATTTGAATAACAATGAAAAGACATGCTTAATTGCACATATTGTTGAAAGTTGGCTATGGCATAAGAGACTCTGTCATGTAAATTTTGATTGCATTGTGAAAATCAGTACAACTAAAGCAGTTAGAGACTTACCTAAGATTGTTAAACCTCACAATTCGGTATGTAAGAAATGTCAATTTGGAAAAAAAGTTAGAGCATCTTTTAAAAGTATTCTAGAAAAATCCAATAATGCTCTTAACTTAATTCATACTGATTTATGTGGTCCAACTAGAACTAAAATCTTACAAGGTGATAGATATTTCATGCTAATCATTGATGACTATTCTAGAATGTGTTGGGTTACTTTTCTGAGAGAAAAATTAGAAGCACTTGAAAAATTCAAGCTATTCAAGGAAATGGTAGAGAATGAAACTGGTAAGAAAATCAAATGTTTGAGACCAGATCAAGGAGGTGAATTTACATCTAAGGAATTTAATACATTCTGTGAAGTAAATGGAATCAGAAGACAGTTATCAGCACCTCGGACATCCCAACAGAATGGAGTTGTAGAAAGGAAAAATAGAACTATCTTGGATGTATCTAGAAGTATGTTATCATAAGAAAATATACCACATGTATATTGGAGAGAGGCAGTAAGCACAACAGTCTTCACATTCAATAAAGTTCACATCAAAGGTGAAACTGGTAAGACCCCTCATGAACTATGGTTTGGTATTACTCCTACTCTTAAATATTTTAGAATTTTTGGATGTAAATGTTATATTAGAAGAGATGAGTATATTGACAAATTTGATCCTAGAAGTGATGAAGGAATATTTCTTGGTTATTCATCTAAGAGCAAGGCATAAAGATGTTTTAATAAGAGATTGCAGAAAATTGTTGAGAGTACAAATGTGAAAATTGATGAACAGTTTAAAGGAACTTCAAGGTATATAGACTCTGAACCGACAACATAGATACTGACAAATGAACCTACATTGAACACACTGGTATAGAATAAAGATCTAGTTACACCGATATCATCTGAAAATTCCACTGTAACTAAAGAACAACAACAAACAAAGACACCTTAGTATGCAAGATTGAACCACTCTAAAGATCAGATAATTGGGAACAAATATAAATGAGTTATGACAAGAGGAAGACTGGCAAATAAAGAGGTATGTCTTATTTCTCAAATTCAACCACCATCAATTAATGGAGCATTTTTTCTTGGAAGCAGATTAATTGCTTGGTTGAGTAAGAAACAAAGTTGCACATCTTTATCAATAGCTAAATTAGAATATGTTGCAGCAGCAACTAACTGTACACAGGGATTATGGATTAAGCAAATGTTGAAGGACATAAAGGTGAAATGCAAGGAACCTATAACTATCTATTGTGATAATACAACAGCAATTGATATATCTGAGAATCTTTTATTACATTCTAAAACTAAAAATATCTCTATCAAATTGAATTTTCTGAAAGAGAATGTTGAAGCAAGAGAAGTAAAATTGGTTTATGTGAATACTAAAGAATAGATTGCAAATATTTTCACTAAGCCTTTGCCTAAGGAGACTTTTGAATATCTTAGAGATCAGCTTGGGGTCATACCCCCACCAGTAGAGACTTAGACAATTGATGTTTGTCATCAACTGGTAGAACTAACAAAGAAATATTTTACTCCGGCTTTGATGAGGAGAGCTACTTCTCAGGGGGAGTAGTTGGTATACTGACAAAGTTGGTATTTTGTATTCGAACGTGGTTTTTGTATTGCTTTGGCTTTTGATGTCAAAGGGGGAGAGATTGATATGGAAAAACACATATTACTTCTAGGGGGAGAGACTTTATCCCTTGGGGAGAGATTGTTATTTTGGGAGAGATTGATTACTCTCTGTACCTGAATTTTGATTTCTGGATATATGATCTCTTTTGGGAGATTGTTGGTTTTTGGTATTTGGCATTTCTATTTTGGCACTTTGATGGTTTTTCCATCTTGTATTGCCATCAATGCCAAAGGGGGAGGTTGTTGGTATTTTGGGTATGTTGATATGGTTTTGTCATTGATGTCAACACTTATCAACTCTGGCAATGTTCACTGGCAAGCAAGTGACTTATGCACTATCACTCGTATCTTGTTCATCGATGGGATATATTATTCACTGGCACTTGGAATGACATGGAAAACACTTAGTTATGTCAAAGACATTGTTTGGACACTCTGTCTTGGAGATTTGTTCATTGGTATTTTCATGTTTGCATATTTGTTGTTACCGACAAATAAGTCCAAGATAAGCACTGACAAACTTATCTATTCCAGATCAGCACGACACACTATGGAGATGATTTATTAATGTTGTAAATGCACTAAGCCGACATGTTAAATCAGATATTGCATCAGTTATTATTTTACTTGTAAATTGTTTTTATTGTAATATCTTTTGTAAAGTCGACCTATACATTTTGGTCCTAGGCTTTGGTATATATGTAAGATCTTATTTGATCGAAGTAGTAGAGAAAGAGGTGAATGCAAAAATGATTGTAGTAAGGTATATGCGAGAATAAGTAGAGCTATACATGCAGACATCATTTGAAGGTAGAAGGAAGGTTTTATGAAGACATATCAGAACTGAACTAGTACTGAATCCAACATATGATGATGCTATTTTGAGTAGTACATCATTATTGGATTTAACCATCCAATTGTAGTCAGTGTGACTCCTATTTGTGTTTGAGTAGTGAGCACTAGGTGCTTGGCCTTTCTGCATGTGCAGAACCCCTATTGTATACATATACTATCTACAATAGTATCATCTGATTGTGGGTAGGGTTTCCCACCATGGTTTTTCCCCTTACAGGGTTTCTATGTACAAATACTGGTGTTATGTGTTGTGGATGTTTTTTTCTTTCTATTTCATGCATTAATCTTTACTGGTACTGCAATTAATTAATAAACTGTCTACTGATATTAATTTTGGTTTACCGGTATTAAGCATTAAGTTTAGTTAAGTTATTTTTGTTTGAATTTATTAGAAAACTGATTCACCCCCCCCCCTCTTAGTTGTCTCTGGGACCTAACATTGGATTTGGTTTATGGTGACCTATTTTGGGTCCGATGTTATCTAGGTTATGGACCGATTTATGTAAGGTGTTGGAGTATGTTCCTGATGCATTATCGATGGGATTTAATGATTAGTTTACATTGTTTTTGGGTGACCTAATTGTATTATCTTTTACGTGGCCGACCTAATTGTTTAGGTCCTGGGTTGGTATAAATATGATGTAAGATCTCTTTGTAGATCATAGGTTAATCTTATGGTATTATCTGTGTGACAATAATGTTGTTATCATATGTAGAAGGTTTGGTCGCTCATAGGTGATTGAATTGGGTTGGTAAGAGAGGTTTAAGACCTTCTGTATTAAGCTTAATTGAAACTATTCTCAAGCATAAGAGATGCTATCATTCAATCCTCATTCCAAATTATAGTCTGGATTTATTTTATAGTCAGTCGGGATCCTTTTGTGATGAGCAATGCGCTCTAGGCTATTCGTGTTCTTAGATGTGTAGGCCCCTCATATTGTAATCATATACTTACTATAGAAGTATTACCTGGCTATGGGTAGGCTTTCCACCATGGTTTTTCCCTTTACTAGGTTTTCCATGTACAAATCTTGGTGTCATGTGTTATGGATGGATGGTAACTATTATGTGATTTATTTTAATGTTTAATTTATATATCAGTCATTCCAGTATTGAGTTTATGTGTTTCGACAATAAACATTTGAATGCTTAAAGTCCTATAATCCAGAGATAACTGATTCACCCCTCCCTCTCAGTTTTCCTCTGGTTATTTGAGTTGTCTAACAAAAATTGATTCAACCCCCTCTCAATTTTCTTTCCTTATTGTTTCCAACAAGTGGTATCAGAGCTAGATCCTCTGGAAAAAGCTTAATTGCTTGAGGAGATCCAAGATGGAAACCTATGTGTTCAATAAGGAGAGTCCTAGATTTGATGGAAGTAATTATACTATATGGATGGACCAGATGGAAGTTCATCTAAAGTGTCCTAGAGAAGATTATTGGATGATTACGAAGAATGTCTACAATTTTCCTCCGAATGGACTAGTTACTACTGATGAAATCAAGGAAGATGAACATAACATAGGGATTAAGGAAGCGGTGCTGAGTGCCTTGACTGATTTGGAAATGACTAATGTGATGGGACTTTAGACTATGCATGAGATATGGAAAAGATAGAGGTCTTGTATGAAGGAGATGCACAAGTTAAAGTTTCTAAGTTGTAAAGTTTAAAAGGAAAGTATGAGACATTGAAGATGGGAGAAGATGAGAATATAACTTCCTTTATGTCTAAAGTGAATGAACTTGTTATGAACATCAAATGTGCTAGTGGAACTCTTGAGGAAGATGAGATTGTTGCTATGGTGGTGAGATCCTTGCCTTATGCTTATAACACTAAAGTTGCTACTATTGATGAGATCCGAAGTGTGACTAGTGTGACAAGAGATATGTTGGTCGGTAAGCTAGTTGCATTTGAGTTAAGAAAATTTGGATAGTCACATGGTAAATCTGAGACTTCATTTAAATCCTCTTTATCCAGGAAGTAGTTGTATGATCTGGGAGAGAGTTCATCTAGGGTTTCAAGATATGAAAGAGAAATGAGAGAGATGGAAGAGTAGGAGAGAGAGTTGAATGAGCTTGAAGCACTTATTGCTTAGAGATTGCCTAAGGGAGCCGGTAAGTATGATGGAAAGTTACCTTTGAAATATTTCTCTTGTAATAAGATAGGACATTTTTCTTCCAAGTGTCTTGAAAGAATGTCTAGGTATGATAACCATGATAGATTCGATAAGAACGATAAGCATGATAAGTCCAACAAGCCCTATCAGAAGTAAACAAATCACATTAGATGCTATTATGCCACTGATGAAGATGTGACAGATGAGGAATCAAACAATGGGAATTTAAGAGATTAATTTGTATTTATTGCTATCAAGGAATATGATCGTGTACCAATGAATCTTGCAAGTTGCATTGTTGACTAGAAAGCTTTGGCTGCTAAGATTGAAGAAAAAGATGAATGGGTAATTGATAGTGGTTGTTCACATCATATGACATGTTATAAAATTAAATTTGTAAATATGGAAAGGTATAATGGTGGTATAGTGAGATTTGGAGATGATAAGGCTTGTGTGATTTGTGGTAGAGGTTCTACATCCTTTGATGGTAAGAATAATACTGATGATGTCATATATGTTGAAGGTTTAAATCATAATCTTTTGAGTGTTGGATAGATGGTTGACAAGGGATAGGATTTTCTATTCAAGAATGGTAAATGCAAGATTAAAAATTCCTTTGGTATAGAGATTTCAATAGGGATGAAGACTAAAGGAAATATATTTCACTTGAAGGTGATGGTATGATGAATCAATAAGGATCCAGTCAACTACTAAGAGAGGGGTGAATCAGTAGATCAAAAACTAATATAAACTTTTTCACCAAACAAAAACAACCTCACAAGTTAAAATCAGAACTGACAAATTGCAATATCACTGTCAAGTAAACCGGTTAACTGTCAAAATAGAATAACAATAAAACAACTCTGAAACTCTCAAACCTTTAAACCAAAACATTCAAATACTTTACTAATAAAAGTAAAAGTTCATTCAGATTGTTGTTGGTCATCATATCATAACTAAGTAGATTTAGCAGTTAAGTAATTTAACCATATCAAAAGTAACCACAAAAACATTCACCACTTGACACAATGATTTTGACGTGGAAACCCAAATGGGGAAAACCACATTAAGAGCCCAAATGGGGAAAAACCCAAATGGGGAAAAACACAATGATTCTGAACTCTTCTGAAGTTTTCCCTATTAAGAGCCAAGCTTGTTAAAGCTTTAGAATAAGTCCCGTTAAGAACAAATCCTGTTAGGGACCACCCGGTTAAGGGATTGACTATAATGCCCTATTAGAAGAAATACCCTATTACGAGTAACCTCGGTAGAGGATTTAAAATCCAAACTAATGGATCACCTGGTTAGAGGATTTAGATAACACTAAGCTTGTTAGAGATTACCTAGTCAAGGGATTTGACTATTGTAATTGTTAGAGAACAACAGGGGTTTGTTGATCTATTTGAATATCACTACACTTGCTTGTTCAGATCCTTTTAATGCTCCTATCTTCCTTTACACATACTGCAGATACACCATCTGGTTCGGCAACCAATCAGTCTTACATTCAACTAAAATTGCCAACACTGCAACAAAACAACTCATCGACCTTATAAACAAAACAAAAGGTTCGAAACACATCACAAACCTAATTATCTCATAGATATTACAAACAAATCAATTCAAGTATGACTGTTAGATTACATAGTAATCATTGCACATTATTCAAGACAACCTCAACCGCTCCTTGATCATCGCTTCATCAAACACTATAACTCATCACGTAGTTTCCATTACATGAAATGTGCTTGCTCATTCCCAAGAAAAAAATTGCTATATCTACACACCTAAAATCATTTTAAACTCTTCTCATACAACATGCATAGGTGGCATAATCATTACCACTTACCATTTGATCATAAACCAATACAATTGATTCAACAAGCTCCATCAGTTAGGGATTATCATATCAATAGGTAGGGTTTACCAGTTGATCTCACTTCTTCTCTAGTAATACCAATTTCCTTCACAAGCTCAGTTACTAGTTACAAAACCACATTATTACAACATCATTACCGGTTATAATTGACATCAATGACAACATAGAAGTTCATCAATGCAATCTTCATGCAAATGCCAACAATCTCCCCCTTTGTCATTGGTGGAAATATAAGTATCAATACCCTTTATTGCTATGATTGTGAATAGGAATCCTAGTTTACATTTTACCATGTACTATCCTTTAACTGAGTCTTCATGTCTTCAACTGGTAACTGGCTATAGATCTTCTCTCTATCAATCATACAATTTTTCTCCCCCTTTAACAATAATGCCAAAGTGAAATTAAAACATGCAGTGTCATACTTCACTATTCTGCAACATCAACCTGCAACTTGATGCCCCCCTTGTGGAATAACTCCACTCTACACCAATCGTTCTTCAAGATTTTCTAATTTTCCTTGGGACTGATGTATTTCACATCATACTCAATTGACTTCATGTAGGGGAACAACCCCTAGATGGCCTCTAAGATACTCAAAAGTAGTCTTAGGTAGAGGTTTAGTAAAGATATCTACTAGCTTCTCCTTGGTAGATACATGTTCCAATAACACATCTTTACTCTACACTTTTTCTCTCAAGAAATGATATTTCAGCTCAATATACTTGGTTCTAACATGCAAAACAAGGTTCTTTGAAATATTAATTGCACTGGTGTTATCACATAAAATATTTACTGTGATGATATAATGAAATAATAAGGATCCGGTAGAATACTGAGAGGGGGGGGGTGAATCAGTATACCAAAAAACTGATACAAACTCTCAAACTCAAAATATACTTATCAACAAGTAACTCTATCAAGATAATATCTCATAGATTACCAACATCAATTGGTTTCACTTTTATGACAACTTAATAGTAAACAACTTCAATCTTGTAAACATCAACAATGCTTAATAAAATACTAACATATTCATCTCTCAATGCTTCTGGTTATCATGCCTAATCAGAATAGTTAAGTAGTTAATCAAATAACCAAATAAGATCATAACCACAAAAACATTCACCACTTGACACAAATATTTATACGTGGAAAACCCAAATAGGTAAAAACCATAGTGAGATGAGACTCACAAGGATAGCTATGTGAACTCTTCTAAAGTTCACCCTGTTAGGAGCCAAGCCTGTTAAAGACTTACAATAAGTCCTGTTAAGAACTAATTCCGGTTAGGAATCACCCGGTTAAGGGATTTACAATATGCCTTGATGAAAAGAACAATACCCTATTAGGAGTAACCTTGTTGGAGGATTTGAGAATCCAAACTAATAGACCACCTTGTTAGAGGATTTAGAAGGTAACCAAACTTGTTAGAGATTACCCGGTTAAGGGATTTCTATTCTGCTGTAATTGTTAGAAAACAACAGGCTTTCTTGATTTGTCTAAATAGCAATACATCTCCTTGATCAAATCCTTCTTAAGATTCAATCTTCCTTTACACAAACTATAGATCCATCCACCAGTTTGGCAACCACACACTTAACTAATTTATGCCAACTTTGCCAAAATTTAACAAAACAATATCATCAACCTTAAATACAAATCAACTAGGTCGGTAACATAACAGAAACCTAATTCTCATCATCAAGATTACAAACAAGTTGATACAATCTTGACCATTAGAAATCATAACAATCTCTTCACAATCTTCAAGAAATTTCTAACCGCTCCATGATCACTGCTTCATTGGACTTGTAAGTCATCATGTGCTATGCATTTGATGCAATCCACTTTGCTCCTTTCCAAGATAATCAAACTCACCAAAACAATATGAGCTTATCCTCATACAATGATCACATGTGTCTCTGTCATTACCGCTCAACATTAGATCATAAACCAGCAAACTTGATAGGTTAGGGTTTAACAATAAACAACTTGTAGTGTTTACTGGTTAACAAAACATAGAAAGGTTTAAATATTTACAATGGTTCAACTTAAAAACTACCATATATCAGTTCACAACATCTTTCATAAAGTTTATCATATCAGTTACAATATAATAGCAATAATATCAGCAATATCAAGAATACCATTCACCGGTTCAATTGACATCAATGACAACATATCATTAATGCAATCTATATGCAAAATCCCAACAATCTAAAAATACCAACAATCTCCCCCTTTGGCATTGATGGCAATACAAATATCAATGCCTCTGATTGCTAATGTGATTAGTGAATAGGAATCCTGTTTTACATTACCAAGTATTCACCATGCTCTATCTGTCTTCATCCTGTCACTAGTTTCCCTAATCAGAAACATAATTCTTCTTCTCAATCACATATTTTTTCTCCTCAATCACATAATTCTTCTCCCCCTTTGATATCAATGCCAAATTGAAAGGAAAAATATGTAATATCAAATTCTCATTGTGCATCAACATACTGCAACTTGATGCTCCCCCTGTGGAATACATCCACTTCTTCATCAATCCATGTAAGATTCTGCATATAATTCAAGGACTGATGTAATCAACATCATGCTCAACTGACTTCATGAAGAGGGACAACCTGCAACTGACTTCTAAAATACTCAAAAGTGGTCTTACGAAGAGGTTTGGTAAAGATATCTGCAAGTTGCTTCTGGGTAGAAACATGCTCTAAGATAAAATCTTTAATTTGAATTTTTTCCCTAAAAAATTGATACTATAATTCAATGTGCTTAGTCCTTGCATGCAAAATAGGATTCTTAGAAATATTCATTGCACTTGTATTATAACACAAAATCTTGATAGGTTCTGAGATCTTCATCTTAAAACCTTCCAAAATGTGCCTCATCCAAATAGCTTGTGTGCAATTCATATAAGCTGCTACATACTCAGCTTCAACAATAGATTGTGAAGTACAACTCTACTTTTTGCTACTCCATGAAACTAGCCTTCCTCCTAGAAAGAATGCTCCACTAGTAGTACTCTTCCGATTATCAATATTTCTTGCCCAATCAGCATCAGTGTATGCCTTCAAATCAAAGTTTCCTCCATATGGATACCATAACCTATAGTCAACTGTACCTTTCAGATATCTAAAAATTCTCTTGGTTGCTATTAGATGTGCTTCCTTTGGATTTTTTTTTAAATCTAGCAACTATACCAACTACATGGGCAATATCCAGTTGACTGTGAACAACATAGTGTAATTTGCCAATCATTGACCTGTATTCCTTTTCATCTACATACTTAGATGCATCTTCCTTGGACAATTTACAACCTATAACCATTGGAGTTCCAACTAGTTTATAGTCACTCATGCCAAAAGTCTTCAAAACTTCTTTCACATACTTGGATTGAGTAATCAAAATATCATTCTTCATCTCCTGTATCTGCAAGCCTGTGAAAATTTGTATTTCCCCTACTAATGACATCTCAAACTCATTCTTCATTTCATCTACAAAACTGTTGCTCATGACATCATTACCTCCAAATATAATGTCATCAACAAATACTTCACAAACTAGTATTTCATCTCCTCCAGACTTGAGATAAATGTTGCTTTCATCACTGGTTCTTGTAAAGCCTATCTTCATCAGATGCATATGAAGCCTTTCATACCATGCTCTGGGTGCCTACCTTAATCCATACAAAGCTTTATGCAATTTGTATACCATGTCTTATTTGTTTGTCAATGCATAACCATCAGGCTTCTTTGTGTATACTTCTTCTTCCAATATTCCATTCAAAATGCAGACTTAACATCCATCTAGTATACTTTGAACTTCTTATGAGCTGCAAATGCAAGTAATTTTCTTACTCCTTCCATTCTTGCTACTGGTGCAAAAGTTTCTCCATAATCATCTCCTTCTTCTTTCACATAACCTTTGCATACTAATCTCGCCTTATTGCGAACTACAACACCATCCTCATTTAACTTGTTTCTGAACACCCATTTAGTACCTATGACATTCTTGTTTACCGGTCGGGGTACCAGGGTCCAAGTGTTGTTCTTCTCAATCTGATCCAATTCTTCCTCCATTTGTTTCACCCAATGATCATCACAAAATGCCTCCTTAGCACTTCTTGGTTCAAAGGTGGAGATCATGCAAGGGTTCTCTCTAACTTTTCTTCTAGTTATGTCATGCCCAAACTGTTGGGCAAAAAACACAACAAATTTAATTTTTTTGAACACTTAATTACCTATGACCTATGTTTAATTAGATGTGACAACTTAACAAGTTGTTCTAAACGAAATCTTAAATGATATTAGAATGGTGTTCTAAAGTTAATTTAATTAACTTTACAAATTTAATATTACAATACCACTAGACTAATTATACCCCAAATGTGTCGTCACAACTTAAATTATTAATTTGAATAAATGACCCCCAATAATTCTTCAAATATTAATCCAGAGATATTAATCACCTCACGTAGTATTTAATTTCTCTAGGACTTAGTTAAAATCACATTAACACATATTTTATTCACATTAAAATAATTAATGAGAAAATGCAAATAATGCTTTTAAATTCGACCAATAAAGTTAACCAAAATAAGAATAATAATTTCCTAATAATTCACTCCACCTGAATGTCAAATTTAATCCCCCTTTAAATATTAAATACCAAATATTTAATATTCAGCCAATATTAACCCTATAGATTAAAAATTGAACATTTTACTTTTAATAAAGTCCATTATTAAAATTTACAAGGAAATTTAACTTAACATCATTATATATATATATATATATATATATATATATATATATATAAATATGATTACTTAATATATAGATTTCTTTTAAGGATGATAACCCCAATAACAATAAAAATTAAATATTCAATATTCGACATTAAAAATACCTCTTAAACTTAATTTTAATAATCATACTATTTAAAAATTCTCGTTAATAAACTTTTATAATAAATTTACCCAAAACATGGGAATAATATTGCTTTACAATTAATTAATTCCCAATACAAAAACCAACCCAAATAAATAAAACTTAAACAAATGGGGATATCCCATTTCAAATTTAAAAGAGAGCTTCCCTCTTTTTATTTATCTTATTATTATATTTCTTTTTACAATCCTAACTAGGGTTTATTTATCTTTATAACTAAATCTTATTTCATCTTTTCTAATTGCTAACCCTAACCAAAAATGGGGTTAGGGTTTCTTGTCTAACATTTTTTTTTTTCTTTTTGTTTATGTGTGTGTGTAGGTGGCGGCCATGGTGGCCGAGAAAAGAGGAGGGCCGAAGGGAGGCCAAAAGTCATTGAAGGGGAGGTGAAATGTTTAACAACAAGGAGTGGGGGGGGGGAGGGGCGAGCTTTGAGAGGGCCAAGCCACACAGGTATTGGGTGGCAGTGTCACTATGGGTGCTACCCACAGGACGACCACAGTCATGCTTGTGGGTCATGACCCACAGTGGCAGCCAAGGCCGCCACTGTGGGTTGTGGCCCATAGTGCGGTTGTGGTCGCCTTGTAGGTCGTAGCCCATAAGGATGACCGAAGCTGCTCCCCTATGGGGTGCGGCCCATAGTGTGGCCGGGTCGGGCTGTGGGTTCCAACCTGTAGGGAGCCTTGGGCTCCAATCCGGCCCAAGCTTGCATGCATAAATATTTTTTTTTTTTTGTAAATTTAATTTAATTTTAAAAAAAAAAAATTAAAAAAGATACATATATAATAATTTTAATATTATATATATATATATATATTAGTACTATTTTAGCATGCATATATGTATTTTTTTTAACAGTAGCATACATATTTTTTCATTTTTTCTAAAGGAATAGAATAGTTTAGATGTAAATTTAAAACTTTAGGCATAAACTTGCATTATATATATATATATATATATAAGCTATTTTAAAATAAATAGAATAGGATAAATTTTGTTTTCTTTTATAACATTTAGTTTTCTTTTTGATATAAAATATACAATATCTATATTTATTTACTTTCTACTATACATGTATTTACAGAATAGAAAATATGACAGTAATGATTTTATTTATAGCTGCAACTATTTTCCTCTAGTTTACTTTTTATCAATAAGCAACAAGATGTAATGTAGGTTATATTAAATCTAAAATGTCTATTTTTTTGTTTGGGTTTAAACTATAGACATAAGCAAATATTTCATTTCTTTATTAATAAATGCACTACAATATTTAATTTATTTCATTTCTTTTTGCATAACTACACTACTAACTTTTAACTATTTTCATTTCTTTTTCAATAGCCAAATAAGACAAGATAAATTTCATTTCTAATCTATTTCAAGAAATAAATATCAATAAAGAATAACTAAAATATCTATAAGGAAATAACTCAAATTCTATTCTTTTCTTTGCAAGAATATACTCAAATAAAACACATCTTTATTTCTTGAAATGAAACTATTCAACAAATATGCTTATTACATCATGGTTCCCTTTATACAAATAGGTAGATTTGTAGTACCCCTACCCTAATCAATTTCTAATCTTGGTTTAATCTTAGTTAGTTTATCATAATATAATGATTATAGTCAGATGTGTTGATTTAGTGCATATCTGTTAATGTGGTTTTCGCACCAGTTGTATGCAAGTCGTTAGTGTTCCTATTTCGTGGTATTAATATCGGGCTAATGCTTTTATTAAGTTTATATGTATGCATGTATGACTCTTGGTTGTAGGAGATTTCAGGTACAACGCCGCATGAGTGCGAGGTTCGTTTTCACGTAGATTTGCAGGTTTGAGTGTTCCTCTTTAATCTTTAGAGTTGGATTAGGTGGTCGGGAGTTTCTCATTTGACCATAGTCATGCTCAAGTGAGCGTCGTCAGTCATCATCGGTATTCCCTTTTGGTTGGGCTTGTGAGTCGTCTGTCTGGTTGACCTTCTTGGGTTGCGTGTTTGGTGTGTATGGTTAAATTGAGTAATTTAGTCTCTAGTATTTAATTTGATTAAATATGTGTTTGTGCATTAAAGATTAATGGACTAAATTAAACAAGATTTCTTTATGTGATTTATCCTTAATTTGAATTGCTCTATTTAAATTGGGAGCAAGTTCAATTAAATGGTTAAATTTAAATATTAAATCGGTTATGTATATGCTGTTGAAAAAGAAAGTTTTGAATTTAATTGCAATAGAATTAATTGTATTCTATTGGCTTTTTAAATTAGAAAGGTTAATTTTAGTTAATTGAAGAAATCAATTTTAGATTGAAAATCAAGTGAATATATTGATATAGTTGGAAAATAAAGATTTTTGTGATTTATTTTAAATAAAAATTTTAAATCCAAAAATGAGATTTTTGGTCAAACTTTTCCATATAACCTAGACTTTTGGAAAATATTGGGGATTGAATTTTTTGGAGAAAAATATATTTTTGGAAAAATATTTTGGATGAAATTTGGGGGTTTTGGGGAGGAAGAAGGTTTCTGGAGCTTGCAGGTTGGGCTCTCCTTCAAATCTCTTCCAGGATTGCGTATGAAGGTAGGATTATAAATTGTTTTCTTGTTGCCAAAATAATTTACTGTTCTAGTTGAAAGAAATGAATTTGTTATTGAAGAATCGGTCTGATTGATTAATAGAGTAGAATGGAAATAAGATATTGAATTATCCCTCCTTGATTTCATTCCTTGTCTTCAAATCAATTTCTAGTTTGCTAAGAATGATTTAAAAATAAATAAAATTGAAATTTAGTTGGGGGTTTGGCAGATTTGATGTTAAATTTGTGAAGATGAATCTCATTTTGCCAATTTGGTGTTGTTTTGGAGAGTTTTTCCTTCCTAAATCTGGGCATTTGAAATTGCCAATATTGAAAAAAAAAAACTCATAGTTTTCTGAATATAAAAAAAAATAACAATAAATTATTTTTTTAAGTCTCTGCTGAGACTATTTTTTTCTGTGTTCTGTTAATTTTGTAACAGCAGATTTTTATTTCGAAATTTTTTTTTAATTAAATTATAAAAAAAAATATATTGTTTTACGTGAGGTGGGGGAGCCAAGGCTCAACCCCAACCTCACGCTTGGGCTGCCAAGAGCCATATCGTTGTGGGGACCATTCCCTTTTCAAAGGAAAGGGGAACCACGTGGGTTTCCCCTTACCCTTTTAAAAGAAAAGAAAGTTTATTTTTTTATTATTATTAATTAAAGTTTCTTTTTATTATTATTACTTTTAAATTAATGTATATTATTAATAATATATTAATTTTTAATTACTAATTAATGTATATTATTTATATATATATATATTAATTGTAGTGAATTATAATTAATGAGTATTATTAATTATATATTAATTGTTTTTATTAATTAATGTATATTTTTTTAAATATATATTAATTGTGGTTGAATTATGAATTTATAAATTAAGGTATATATGGTTAGAGATATATATACTGATTATTATTTTAGGTTTGTATATTTGTTTAAATATACGCAAGGAAATATTTTGGATAATTTGGGAGATATTTATCTATTTTTGGTTTCTTTAAATGTATATTTCCTTAATCTGAAGAGAGTAACTTGGCTCTGATACCAAATGTAATGCCTCACTAGGAAACCCCAAAGGGATAAAGCCATAACACAAGAATAGAGTGCAATAATTTTTATCTTTTTTTAAAGATAAACACAACACTAAGATACAACAAGATATAAAAGATTCAAATTACATTGCGGAAGACATCAACTCACACCTAAAGAATTTCCCAACGTGATTACTAAATTATACATTTAACTTAACTCAGACAATTAATCCAATAAGTTGATTATCTTCTAACAAGATAATTCTTAAACAAGGATAATTTCTTTCATAAGATGGAAATATAAATCACAAGAAAAGATTCATCCCTTAAGATCTATTCATAATCTACATTCAAGCTTTTCATGAGAATTTAAAACACACATCTAATATTCTAACACACAAGAATTTCATCATAAACATATGAGATATTTCCATAACAATAACTGAATATAATCCAATATCCTAAGCTACATTCTTTCATGTTCCAATTTACTACATTCAAGAGAGGACTGCATACATGCATTTAAAATCAATCTCATCTTATCCACTTATACACTCCAACATATGCCATTTATACATGATAAAGTTGAATAAGGAAATATAAGAGAATATACATCACATAACACAAAGATGATCTCGGAGTTCACCCCTAAAGGGCTACATCTCCAGGTTTGCTCAACTGCAAGACCCCTCTGATAATTAATAAAGTTAAGAATACATGAGGTTCTCATAATTTACAATCCTGCCATCAAGGTGAAACATAAACAATATACAAGCGACCGCATCGGTCAATAAATACATAAATGTTCCTTGAAAAGGAAAGGATCCAGCTAAACAATAATCGAAGCTAATACCAAGGTCCATTAGAGCATCCACAAAACTAAGTCATCACCACCCAAGGTCTAACATGCAACCAAGTACTCACAAGGGGATAAGCAACAGGATGACTCCACAAAAGTGCTCCTATCAAGACCATACATCAACACACACTAGCGAACGTAGGGACAAGTGTCATCACACAAACTGGTATGGCTACCCTGGTAGGTCTTCATAGGTTTTGGCCCCATACACTAGGTTACCCTGGCAACCTAATCCGAACCTCCGGCCCATCCAAGCCTCATGCGGACCCACACATCCTCTCGTGAAGACAAGGATGATGGTTTGCCATTTCAGGCCTTCTCACAGCATGTCAAGTCTTTGTTAGCACTCGTCTTATGTGTGAGGCACAATTATCTTACTTAGAGATTAACATTCTAATCTACTATTAGGTTATCACTTATTAGACTTACTTTTGATGGGTTACCCAGTAGCCACTTTGGGTGTGGCCCCCAATCGAAAGCCACTTTCCCATACGACACTAGACTATACTCAAACGAACTCAACAACCAAGGAAAACACATGGTCAAGAAAACGGAGTTCAAAATGGAGGGAACAAAATTTAGTCAAACACGACTCAAAAGAGGTACACTTACTGATGGTACTCTAACCAAAGACCTGACCAACTATGGTCAACCATGAATCATTATTCAACACCCACATAAAGGATATGACCAATTATGACACACCTACAAAACAACAGTCAACTCGAAACCGAGGACTAAAATAGGTACCCAAATCAACCTTACAACCGGGTCCAATGAAACAAAGTAAGACTTGCTATTACTTAAGCAAAAGCGAATACAGAAATTAAACTCACATAGGCAATAACCGGAAAAGACAATCTTTTTCCATATTGATTTAAACATTAAAATCGATCCAATTTTCTAATTGATCTAAGTTTGATTGCAATTTGTCTACCTTGCCTAGGCACAAGCCGTTCATGGTTTCTAACTCAGTAAAGTTCATTTGCATCATAAAACTACATAAATACATCATCATGAGTTTTCAAACAAAATTCACATGAATATAAATAAATAAACATAAATCAATTAAAATATGATATTTATTCATCAAAATAAAACATCATTCTCACACTGGTTCGAAAACAATTTCTCAATGCATCCTTTAATATCATTTCTAAAAAATCTGATACCCTAGGCAAAGAGAAGGGAAAGAGAGTTTGATAACCAAACCATTTCCTACAAAAAACAAGATCAACAAGATCACACTATATACTAAAATTTCTCATTATAAGCCTATCATTTTAATTGCACAGTTTTCATTTCCCTACCATTTTAGAAGGATGCCAAAATAGTCTAACATGACATTTCCAATTATTATGGTTGCAACAGAATGTTCTAGTTTTCCAAAAAAAAACACAGAGATCAAAACAGGCAATCTTTTCGATAATACCAGACCTCTTGAGAACACTCACTATAATAATACAATACAGACACATGTCATAATTTTTCAACCTATCATTAAAATCAAATTATGATCAGAAGGTAAGCGAGGAGCTATCACCCAAATAAAACATATTAATGCATACACATCAAACAAGCTTTTCATTCGCGCTTCCTAAATGTAATAAGACAATTATATATATCCAAAAGCAAGTTCAATGGAGCATTGCTAAAATAAATTCTCGATCAACTTGGTTTACTAAAACACATCAAACAATCTTTCGTGGAACACATTATACACTCTCGAAGCTACTATAACATGTTCCCTTTTATACATCTTTTACAAACAAAGTAGTTTCACATAACAACTATCCGCATATTAATGCACATTACTTAAGATAAAATTTAATTATGTTACTCCTACAAAACACATGGAGAATACTTTAAATGCACACATACAATTTTCTCCCAATAGCCAATATTAACTTTCAAACCCAAAGCCCTTTTATTATTTAAAAACACATAATCATCATGAGGCTCAAACAAGGGCTCAAGAAGTCACAACCTTTCTCTCGCAAAATACAGAAAACTCAAATCAGAGATAATTACACATATCCTAATCATTTTAATTTCCAGAAAGAGAGAGAGGAGGAAGGGTGATAATCGTTCAATTTTCTACAAAATAAGCATTCAATATTTACCATACTAGTCCTTCAGGTGGACAACACTAAGCTAGATCATAATCTTAAACAAGCACACTTCGTACTTTCAAATTCCAGACAAGCACTGACCAACCCAAATGGATTAGTCCAAAGCAATGAGGAAGGTACATACGACTCTCTTGTAGAATATGAATAATCATAGACCAAGACATCGATAAGCACATATAATCATTCAGAACACCAACATCAAGAAGGTGAGAACAAGGTGTGAACACACACGTTACACACAAGTTACTGTCTGCTCAATCACTCACAGACAAAAGAGGACAAGCATACACACATAAGGTCGATACACCTCACACCAATAGAGGGCACACGTGACACTAGAGATCCCAGTGTTTGCAACTTGGCTTCATATTGAAAGTTGAAAGTCCTCTTTGGGAAAAGAATTTGCATAGCTAGTAATTTAGTTACGAATGCTTAGTGAGATTCGAGAAAGATATAGGAATGATGCTATTTCTTTATGTAATTGTGAATTGTTAATAATTTCAGTACTTGTTTCTAGAATAAGCTTGATTTAGTTATTCATGTGGGAAGCATAATTAAAATCTTTCTTGTGTAGATGATAGTGTACTGAAAAGTACTCCCCGTAAATGTGACTAAACCAGTACTGGTGTATTCATGTGTATTGTAAGAAACCAGTACTTATTATATGTGCCCATGGATTGGTGAAGTAATCAACCATGGAGGATATGTTGCTTATGAGTATGGGAAACCATACTATTTATGTGATGTTGCTTATTTGTTTCCCTACTAAGTACCAAACCTCGGGTTGTGGGTAACTCAGTATGTTAAGGGGTAGTATTCGAAGTAACCGTTCCTTGAATAGTATGGATTGGCGTATGAGTAATGTCGGTGCGAAGCGACTTTGGCTTCCCTACTTTGAGGAATGATATAGTTGTACTATTAAACTGTATAAAAGGTGTACTCAATACTTTCCCTTTTGATGAATCTATTTATAGGTTTATATGTGATAGCCTATTCCTCTCCTTTATTTGAGCATATTGATAGTGATTCTTGTGTATAGTGATGGTGTAATTTGGAGGATCCTTTGCCTTATCTTCATGAAAGGTAGGTTTATCCACATGAGTTGCCAGTTAGTATGTGTTGGTGGGCATGTGGGTGGACCCTAGTCATGTATACCTCTGGCTACGATGAGTATCCTTCTAGATACGTTGCTATGCGGGATGTGACTTGCGCGTGCTTATTTCCGCGAGGTACACTACCATGTGAGATACGTCCATTGTGTGTCTTCTCTGCTTGGGGCATTGCCATGCTGCGTGACGACGTGATGCGGGGTGATGTCAAGGTGCACACCACCATGCCATGTGGGTAGTGTGACTATGTTGCACCACATGATGAGCTACTGCAATAGCTAGTCAGTTGTTCCTTCCTTCCTCCTTGGTGGCTAGATGCTAGTCACATAGTGATGTTATGTGTAGTTGTGATATTCTTTATATTTCTTTGGGGACCAGCAATTTATTTTACTTTGACTTGGAAGGTTTAGCCACAATCTTGTGATCTTTTGCACTTTTGATTTGGTGTTGCAATTCCAGATTATTTTATTGTCTTACTGTTGGAATTGATGATTTATTATCTTTATTCATCTGTATTTTGGTGGCTAAACTAGTTTATCCTTATTGTTTTTAGATGTTGGTCTTGTGTTGAAATGTGAAATTCCTCTCCAAGGACGTATGAGACGGGCTTGGCAGAGTGTGTACGAGGAAGTAGATGTAGGGAACCTTGAGGATGGGGGTATGTGAGGCTGTGATCAGCTAGGATCCACTACCTACCTATGTGTGGTGACTATCTCTTGGAGGCTAACCACCTTACTGAACAAGGGATGTTCACGAAGGTCTTGTATGGAAGGTAGCACCACTATGGTGTGCCTAGCACCATCGAGCCTTGAGTGAGATATTGGATATTTATGATCATATTGTTGTTCTGAGATCAAACATAGAGATGTTGATCGTGCATGTTATCTTTGACCAAGCATTAGACATGCTCACATGTGGCCTTTGAGTTGTGCATGGTTATTATGTGTATCATGGAGTAAATTGTGCTAACTTGCCACTATGTTATGGGACATAGTCTTTGGAAAGATTTTCTTATGCCTGGCAAGTGTAAACAATTGAGTTATTTACATTGCTCTTATTTCATGAAAGTTAATTTGATTGTAGAAATTGATATTTGAAGCTAGTTCTATGTGATAAAATTTGGTGAAAAAGATGTATTGGTAAAGGAAATTGATTTTGATGGCATGTTTTCTTGTCATGTTTGATAGATAAATATGGTAATTGTTGTTTACCTCTTTGTAATGCATTGATTTGGTGTAATGAAAGGAAGAAAGTTCTTGTATCTCTCCTATGATTATTGATAATTCCTAGAATATTTTAAGAAATGTACAGATTTAGATGTATCTTGCCAATGGATAATGGTGTTTGTAAAGGATTTTTCAATAATATTTCATTTGATTATGGAAATATTTCTATGTGCAATTTGATCTTTGTTGAATGAGTTTCAGGGTTGATGCGTACGACATGTTCTACACCTAGCCTTATGACTTCCAAGAGTAAGTCAGAACCTAGGGGGGAAGAATGTAGTACCCCTACCCTAATCAATTTCTAATCTCGGTTTAATCTTAGTTAGTTTATCATAATATAATAATTATAGTCAGATGCGTTGACTTATTGCATATCTGTTAATGTGGTTTTTGCGCCAGTTGTATGCAAGTTGTTAGTGTTCCTATTTCGTGGTATTAATATCGGGCTAACGCTTTTATTAAGTATATATGTATGCATGTATGACTCTTGGTTGCAAGAGATTTCAGGTACAACGCCACATGAGTGCGAGGTTCGTCTTCACCTAGATTTGCAGGTTTGAGTGTACCTCTTTAATCTTTAGAGTTGGATTAGGTGGTTGGGAGTTTCTCGTTTGACCATAGTCGTGCTCAAGTGAGCATCGTCAATCATCATCGGTATTCCCTTTTGGTTGGGTTTGCGAGTCGTCTGTCTGGTTGACCTTCTTGGGTTGCGTGTTTGGTGTGTATGGTTAAATTGAGTAATTTAGTTCCTAGTATTTAACTTGATTAAATGTGTTTGTGCATTAAAGATTAATGGACTAAATTAAACAGGATTTCTTTATGTGATTTATCGTTAATTTGAATTGCTCGATTTAAATTGGGAGCAAGTTCAATTAAATGGTTAAATTTAAATATTAAATTGGTTATGTATATGCTATTGAAAAAGAAAGTTTTGAATTTAATTGCAATAGAATTAATTGTATTCTATTGGCTTTTTAAATTAGAAAGGTTAATTTAAGTTAATTGAAGAAATCAATTTTAGATTGAAAATCAAGTGAATATATTGATATAGTTGGAAAATAAAGATTTTTGTGATTTATTTTAAATAAAAATTTTAAATCCAAAAATGAGATTTTTGGTCAAACTTTTCCATATAACCTAGACTTTTGGAAAATATTGGAGATTGAATTTTTTGGAGAAAAATATATTTTTGGAAAAATATTTTGGATGAAATTTGGGGGTTTTGGGGAGGAAGAAGGTTTCTGGAGCTTGCAGGTTGGGCTCTCCTTCAAATCTCTTCCAGGATTGCGTATGAAGGTAGGATTCTAAATTGTTTTCTTGTTGCCAAAAGAATTTACTGTTCTGGTTGAAAGAAATGAATTTGTTATTGAAGAATCGGTCTGATTGATTAATAGAGTAGAATGGAAATAAGATCTTGAATTATCCCTCGTTGATTTCATTCCTCGTCTTCAAATCAATTTCTGGTTTGCTAAGAATGATTTAAAAATAAATAAAATTGAAATTTAGTTGGGGTTTGGCAGATTTGATGTTAAATTTGTGAAGATCAATCTCATTTTGCCAATTTGGTGTTGTTTTGGAGAGTTTTTCCTTCCTAAATCTGGGCATTTGAAATTGCCAATATTGGAAGAAAAAAAAACTCGTAGTTTTCTTAATATAAAAAAAAATAACAATAAATTATTTTTTTAAGTCTCTACTGAGACTGTTTTTTTTTGTGTTCTGTTAATTTTATAACAGCAGATTTTTATTTCAATTTTTTTTTTTAATTAAATTATAAAAAAAATATATATTGTTTTACGTGAGGTGGGGGAGCCAAGGCTCAACCCCAACCTCACGCCCTGGCTGCCAAGAGCCATATGGCTGTGGGGACCATTCCCTTTTCAAAGGAAAGGGGAACCACGTGGGTTTCCCCTTACCCTTTTAAAAGAAAAGAAAGTTTATTTTTTTATTATTATTAATTAAAGTTTCTTTTTATTATTATTACTTTTAAATTAATGTATATTATTAATAATATATTAATTTTTAATTACTAATTAATGTATATTATATATATACATTAATTGTAGTGAATTATAATTAATGAGTATTATTAATTATAAATTAATTGTCTTTATTAATTAATGCATATTTTTTTAAATATATATTAATTGTGGTTGAATTACGAATTTATAAATTAAGGTATATATAGTTAGAGATATATATACTGATTATTATTTTAGGTTTGTATATTTGTTTAAATATACGCAAGGAAATATTTTGGGTAATTTGGGAGATGTTTATCTATTTTTGGTTTCTTTAAATGTATATTTCCTCAATTTAAAGAGAGTAACTTGGTTCTGAAAAAAATGAATTTTGTGAAACTGTTTTCGAACCAGTGTGAGAATGATGTTTTATTTTGATGAATAAATATCATATTTTAATTAATTTATGTTTATTTCTTTATATTCATGTGAATTTGGTTTGAAAACTCATGATGACGTATTTATGATGCAAATGAACTTTACTGAGTTAGAAACCATGAACGGCCTGTGCCTAGGCAAGGTAGACAAATTGCAATCGAACTTAGATCAATTAGAAAATTGGATCGATTTTAATGTTTAAATGAATATGGAAAAAGATTGTCTTTTCTAGTTATTGCCTATGCGAGTTTAATTTCTGTATTCGCTTTTGCTTAAGTAATGGCAGGCCTTGCTTTGTTTGATTGGACCCAGTTGTAAGGTTGATTTGGGTACCTGTTTCAGTCCTCAGTTCCGAGTTGACTGTTGTTTTGTAGGTTTGTCGTAATTGGTCATATCCTTTATGTGGGTGTCGAATAATGATTCATGGTTGACCATAGTTGGTTAGGTCTCTGGTTAGAGTATCGTCAGTAAGTGTACCTCTTTTGAGTCATGTTTGACTAAATGTTGTTCCCTCCATTTTAAACTCTGTTTGCTTGACCATGTGTTTTCCTTGGTTGTTGAGTTCGTTTGAGTATAGTCTAGTGTCGTATGGGAAAGTGGCTTTCGATTGGGGGCCGCGCCCAAAGTGGCTGCTGGGTAACCCATCAAAAGTAAGTCTAATAAGTGATAACCTAATAGTAGATTAGAATGTTAATCTCTAAGTAAGATAATTGTGCCTCACACATAAGACGAGTGCTAACACAAACTCGACATGCTGTGAGAAGGCCTAAAATGGCAAACCATCATCCTTGTCTTCATGAGAGGATGTGTGGGTCCACACGAGGCTTGGATGGGCCAGAGGTTCAGATTAGGTTGCCAAGGTAACCCAGTGTATGGGGCCGAAACCTATGAAGACCTACCAGGGTAGCCATACTAGGTTGTGTGATGACACTTGTCCCTACGTTCACTAGTGTGTGTTGATGTATGGTCTTGATAGGAGCACTTTTGTGGAGTTGGCCTGTTGCTTATCCCCTTGTGAGTACTTGGTTGCATGTTAGACCTTGGGTGGTGATGACTTAGTTTTGTGGATGCTCTAATGGACCTTGGTATTAGCTTCAATTGTTGTTCAGTTGGATCCTTTCCTTTTCAAGAATCGTTTATGTATTTATTGACCGATGCGGTCGCTTGTATATTGTTTATGTTTCGCCTTGATGGCAGGATTGTAAATTATGAGAACCTCATGTATTCTTAACTTTATTAATTATCAGAGGGATCTTGCAGTTGAGCAGACTCGGAGATGTAGCCCTTTAGGGGTGAACTCCGAGATCATCTTTGTGTTATGTGATGTATATTCTCTTATGTTTCCTTATTCAACTTTATCATGTATAAATGGCATATGCTAGAATGTATAAGTGGATAAGATGAGATTGATTTTAAATGCATGTATGCAGTCCTCTCTTGAATGCAGTAAATTGGAACATGAAAGAATGTAGCTTAGGATATTGGATTATATTCAATTATTGTTAAGGAAATTAAGTGTGTATGGAAATATCTCATATGTTTATGATGAAATTCTTGTGTGTTAGAATATTAGATGCGTGGCTTAAATTCCAATGAAAATCTTGAATGTAGATTATGAATAGATCTTAAGGGATGAATATTTTCTTGTGATTTATATTTCCATCTTATGAAAGCAATTATCCTTGTTTAAGAATTATCTCGTTAGAAGATAATCAGCTTATTGGATTAATTATGTGAGTTAAGTTAAATGTATAATTTAGTAATCATGTTGGGAAACTCTTTAGGTGTGAGTAGATGTCTTCCGCTATGTAATCTGAATCTTTTATGTCTTGTTGTATCTTAGTGTTGTGTTTATCTTTAAAAAAAAAATTATTGCACTCTATTCTTGTGTTATGGCTTTATCCCTTCGGGGTTTCCTAGTGAGGCATTACAAGATTACAAAATCAAGCCTCTCATTTATTCTCAATGATGGCTTGCCAAATACATGTATTTTCTTTGCAACTAAATAGGATAAGATATATGTTCATTCCAAAGCTTTCCTTCCAATCTTTTTCCCAAGCAAACCTGCAATAAAAAAAAATTTAGGTTGTGACCATGGAGGCTCACCTCCCAACCTAGGTTTACAAGAAGCCATCCCCGAGCTAGGAGAACCAAGGGAAAATAGGTTACACTCAAGGAAAAACACATAAGAAAGAGGAAAACACAACACAAACACTTCTAACCCAAGGATAAACAAAGTCACTTAGTGACTATAACTTGAGGGGTGAGGGTGTACCAGATATCTAGAGGAGAAATCTGCAAGTAGGAGAACATAATGCCATTGCAAGGTTACCAAGTAGAATAACCAAAAGTTCCAAACTTGTCCCAAAAAATCCTTATGTCCCCCAAGGCATACAAGCCAACAAAATCCCCTTATGGCCCCCATTGCATAAGAAAAATACTATGTAGCAAGGGTCCCATAATCACTTGTGTATCACTCTCTCCCAAAGAGAGCCTCTATACTCTTAGGTTGTCAAACAAACCTTCACCCCAAGGCCACTCTACCCTCCCAAGGGTGAGTTTGGCCTTGAAAACTCCTAAAACAATAAACACGAAACAACAAAAGAAAACTACAAGAAGAACACATCTTTTCCAAAATAACAAGAAAACAACCAAAGGCACAACTCATACATTCATTCATACACAAAGAAAAACATAAAAAGAAGTATACAACCAACCTTAAATCCTGCAAATGGATGCATAAGAGTTGTAGAAGAGCTGCCCAAATCCACTATCTTTTCCTTCACAAGACTTAGCCAAAACTTCTAAATCCAAAAACCAATTTCTCAAAAAAATTTATGTCTCCAAAAATGCAGAGTGGGTGATCAAACTTCTCCCTCCCAAACCATTCCCTAAGAAGACACTCACTCTTTCCAATCCTCTTGGGAAGGGTGAGGGATGTTCATAGGTTGGTCTTCCCAGCACCTTACAAACTCTCTAGCCAAGGAACCTCAAAAAGGTAAAAGGAATGGGGAAGAGCAATGTCACTCATGAGGAAGGTTCTCTAACCTACGTAAGATCTTAAAAAGTTAAAATTGGGCCATCTTGTAAAACTCAACTTTTGGGGTGACTAAACAACCCCTAGGGAGTGGACACATGTCTAAAATTAGCCTTAGGAGTTAGTTTAACCCTCTAGAAACTCACCCAAAGTTTACCTACGGGTCAACCCTGAGTTGACCTTTCTAATGGCTCCCTAATCAAGACTTTCTTGGGACCATACTAGGATATTTGAAAAATGCATTGGTAAAACATATTCCCTCCAAGGGACATGTCACTGCCAACTCACCATACATCACATGTGTCAAGTGACACCACAAAATTACACATCATTTAAAATACACATGGCAATGTCCCTTTTTTTGGAATTAATAAATTAAACAATTTTCAAATTAAACACACATCCAAGCATAAACATTTACAAATTAAAACACATTTACAAATGAGGTGTTGTCTCTCCAAATAGACAATGCTTGGCTTCACAACGCACATAGGTTTAGGCTTGATTCTTCGAATAGTTTCCATGGTCACATGGATTATTTTTCCTGCACATCTCACTTTGCACATTAGTAACCTCAAATAATCACATTTAATATCAACATATGAAACTAATACCATTCAGACACTTTGCATACAATTTCAACCATAACGATCAATTTATCATTTATCCAATAAAATCTACATAAAGCAATTTACTCAAAAGGCATCATCATAATTCTCATGAAAACTCAATCATTAATATGACATGCGTCCATGTTTTCTAATATCATAATGAAGTACTACAAATTCAGAGGTAGCTGACATATGTCATATCAATATTATTAAATCAGTGGATCATATAGGATCTAAATTCATAACATATCAAAATGTGCACCGTAAGGTAAAATGATTCCATAACCTGGTTCAATTATTTTTCCCACTAATCTATCTTTCTAACATATCCCATCCTATTGAATATAGAATTTATTAATAAGATCAACCATGGTCAACTATGTTAACCAGAGCTTGATCGGGGAGGGGCTCTACATCCTCCCCCCCTAGAGTTCAACTTTCTCCTGGAAGTCGCATGACTAGGATACGAAATATAATATTTCCCACAATTTCACTAAATTACTCTAAGTCTTAACTTGCCTACTAGAAAGATGCAATACTAAAACCAATTTACTAACCTAATAGCTTACTACCTTCATAAGGTACAAATCTTAGCATTTTTATTACAATTTCCAAAGATCTACTTTACACATTCCATAATTACTTTTAGTTAATGTACCATCCAAATAATATCAATAAAACTCATCATCATCTTCCATTATCTAGGTTACACATATTAGTTTACTTATTAAATTTCTAGAATCATATTTTGTTAAGGATTTGTTTAAAAACATGTTTATCCCACTGCAATTCTCATTCATTGTATGTTACTAAATAAAATTGACATCACACTGTATCCAAAATGTATCCACTTATTTTACATCAAGGTACCTCATAAGGGTGTTAATTACATATTTTTTGAACCACCCTAGGTGCATGATTTCTTCCCACATCATAAGGCAACAAGGTGTATTCAAGTTTAAGTTCTTCAAATTCACCCCTAAATAGGGTAGTTTTTCTACCTCTAGGGCTTACAATGTTTAGACTTCTAAGCACCAAGGTTAAGTTACATAGGTTACACTAATCACAAACCCAAATATTAAGGTATATACCCATCCCATTATAAGGGAGTGATGAAAAATAATTATACTTAATTTAGATATCATCCATGCAGTCATCTCCATATATATGCCAAATTAACAAGCTTGCAATTGTCAACACTTTCACAATTCCTTCACACTTTTGTTATTAATTTTCTTTCTTAGATTAATCACAAAGACTTTTCATTTAAGAGAATATTCCTTCCATTATCTTAATTTGATATAATATTTTTTATTTATTCCTTGTGCCTAATTTCACTACTTGCGGTATTCTCCCTTGACACACTATCAATGGTTCAACAAATATGATAGACATTACTCTAATTACATTACTAGGGCTAGCTATATCAACATTCAAAATCACCATTTGACACTTTAAAAGATCAAGGTAAGAGTTACATTTACCAAGTCCAATCAAAAGAGGAAAAATACCAGCAATTGAAAAGTATTAAAATTAGCAACATGGCAAGTGCCATAGCTCAACTGAAAAGAAACATAAATTTAGTGGTCCTTCCATCATAATAAAAATATATAAAAGAAATTACTAGCCCCAAAGTCACAATATACTATTCAAAGAAAGTTGAAACACTATCGAATCAAAACTCAAAACAAGGTGATCATTTTAGCCACACTATAGGAAGTAACCACAACACATCACCCAAGATCACACATCCTGAGTGCGTTAGGAAGTGATTATTAGAATCTTAAGGTTTTTTTTGTTTTTTTTTTGATCGTTTATATTCCTTTATTATTATGAAATATCTTATACACAAGAGATTGCAATCATTTTATAGATCATGTTCCATTTAACCTTCGCATGATTACTATTACAAGCAACACCTTCCGATATAATCTGCTATCCATTTAGGGTTATTAGTAACCATAATTATATTCTAACAGGTGATTGCACTAACTCTACCATTCTTCGTCAATTGTTCTTGGGTTTCCATTAAGTACCTTAATATGTTAAATCTTGGTTCAATGATACGTGGTAACTCATGCATTGACACGTTTATGTCTCTCTTACTAGTGGGGTTGATAGTTGGGTACAAAATTGATACTTGTATACTTAGAACCACTTAGGATCCATATCATGCAATCATATAATTTCACTAGGGACTTCATCTGTTCTCTTAGTACCTTTTGCTAGCTCCTTGTATTTTCATTTCTAATCATCCATTTGTTCCCATCAAGTAGGAGCATGTTGCCAAATTACTAACACTTATGGTTAAGAGAAATTAAGGGTGGAATAATAATGCTTGACAATTAATTCCTACTCCCTACACACTATGACTATTCTCAAATGAAGCAGAGAATTGACTTATTCTCACCTACTCCACTTATGCAACTATGAAAAACAAGGGGGTGCACACTCGAGAAGTGACAAGCATAGAAACCAACACCCACATTTTAAATAAATTTCGATAAAAAAAGGAAATTACCATTTTTCGTATTACTTATTTTATATTTACTTGCTAGCTAATCATGACATATCACAACTTTCGATTACCTTCAATCCAAAAAAATCACCTTATTATCATAATATTAAGTTACCCTATTATGGCATATCATAAAGGTGTCCAATAATTACCAATGTCTTAAAACTTGGTATTATAATATTGCTATACTATCCTTCAATAAACCTTATCCAATTGCATGTTGTCTCATCCATAATTAATGTTTCGCACACTTTCATACTTGAGTGCCATGATTTACCAACTTACTTCGGTTGTGCCAAGTAGTTAAATTGTGTTCCATACTGTCTTGCTTCTAGCTACTAGTCATGATTGGGTTGCACTTTTCTCCTTAGGCTCTGAATGAATATAAGTTATTCATTCCTTGATTATTAGATCATGATTCTTCTACACTCCTTGTACTCTAATAGGAATTTTGCATGTTCCCCAAATCGTCTCTACTCTTACTTCCATTCACTTAGTCCTTTCAAGATTATATTCCCATAAAGGAGCTAGTTGTGACCTCACTTTGCTTGATTCCCCAATTATAGGACATAACTACAAAAGGTCTTTAGGATTTGTTGCAATTACATGATTTAACCCAAAGAGGTTCATGTCTCCTTTCTTCTTATTTCAAATTATCTATAGTATTCCTAGGGTTCACTTATCAAGGAGATTGTCATTCACCATTTCAGTCCTCATCTTCAAGGCTATCCATCACTAGCTTCTTTGCATTGATACAAGAATTTTCTAACACATCTTCTCAATAAGCAACCTCACATGACCACATGCTTAAGGTACATATCCATTAGGATAGGTTAATGCTTCTTCCCGAGATTCGTAAGAGTACCTCCTAACTCTTTTACATTGGTGCCTCAAATGGTGGTCATGGTTTTCAAACCACCATAATTTTGCATAGTTTAAATGTTAACTAGAACTGTCTCTACCTCAATCGACTTGTTTATTCTGCCTTCATCTCATGTCTATCTAGCTTGCTTGACTTGACACGTCAAGAACATATCCCGACAGATGATATTGCCTTATTTACCATCAGAGCTATTCTATCATAGAATTAACTCCTCATACTTGATTTGATTAGGGCAATTGCTGCATCTAGGTTCCAATTGATTGGAAACCTCATATGTACTAATGATCTAAATTTTGTTATTATACATTGAAAATATTTTCATATATATATATATATAATTTTCATAGTCTTTGGGTTCCTACTAAGCCATAATCCTTATGACTAATAAGTTTCGAATTTCAGGGCTTTTGGTGACCCTTGGAACCCCCTGAATTGATACATGTTGATCCTTCCAAAATAATTTCACTTAAGTCTCACTTCATTATTTCGCAAGTTTTCACCTAGGTGTTAAATTCCAAAGTCATAGTTCAGATTGACTAAGTTATGAATGTGGACCATTTTCTCCAATGTGTGAACCTAGGGCTCTGATAGGTATTTGTCCCTAAATCTCTCTGTAAAGGTGAATAGAAATTCATGCCTTCAAATTTCTCTCATAGGGATGCAATCTGAAGCACCTCTCTAGACTCAATAGCTAAGCCTTAGCCTCTACCCCATCAATAGATCCTACAAATGATGGTGGCTGAAGACGTAAAATCTATGTGATCTGATCCTCGAGATCATGGGGTGCTCTCTCAAAAATTACTGGTGCCACAACTGGAGGTACCTCAAGTAGATGGACCAACTCACGCTCATCCTCAGCTTGTGCCTCTATATGGTTAAGAGGTGAGCTCCTACTCCACTCCCTAGTTGCAGATCTATGACTCTCAGAATTCTAGTGCTTTGCCTAACGATCTACAATTGGGAGACTATCCTGAACTATTCCTATCAAGTTCTAAAGTGCAACCAAAATGTCTTGGTAGGGGTCAATTGGTTGTTCTAGAGAAGCTTCTTGATCCCATTCTGCATCTGGCTCGTCTTGCACAACATCTTTGCATACCATGCGAGTACGTCTAGGACACCTACCGGGCTTATGAGCTTGTTGCATAATTGACGACATCCTTAATGTTCAATAGAATAAAATAAAGTAAATAAATAAATAAATAACAATTTTTTTTTAAAGAAAATAATATTTAAAGCAAAACGTAATGGAGAAAGGTTCCTAGTGTTAGAAACCTTGCTCTGATACCAAAATGCCATGGCCAAACTTTTGGGCAAAAAACACAACAACAATTTTTTTTTTTGAACACTTAATTACCCGTGACCTATGTTTAATTAGATTGACAACTTAACAAGTTGTTCTGAACGAAATCTTAAATGATATTAGAATGGTGTTCTAAATTTAATTTAATTAACTTTACAAATTTAATATTACAACTAAACTAAACTAATTATACCCAAATGGGTCATCACAACTTAATTTATTAATTTGAATAAATTACCCCCAATAATTCTTCAAATATTAATCCAGAGATATTAATCACCTCACGTAGTATTTAATTTCTCTAGGACTTAGTTAAAATCACATTAACACATATTTTATTCACATTAAAATAATTAATGAGAAAATGCAAATAATGCTTTTAAATTCGACCAATAAAGTTAACCAAAATAAGAATAATAATTTCCTAATAATTCACTCCACCTGAATGTCAAATTTAATCCCCCTTTAAATATTAAATACCAAATATTTAATATTCAGCCAATATTAACCCTATAGATTAAAAATTGAACATTTTACTTTTAATAAAATCCATTATTAAAATTTACAAGGAAATTTAACTTAACATCATTAAATATATATATATATATATATATATATATATGATTATTTGCACACACACACACACACACACACACATATATGATTACATAATAAATAGATTTCTTTTAAGGATGATAACCCCAATAACAATAAAGATTAAATATTCAATATTAGACATTAAAAATACTTCTTAAACTTAATTTTAATCATCACACTATTTAAAAATTCTCATTAATAAACTTTTGTAATAAATTTACCCAAAACATGGGAATAATATTGCTTTACAATTAATTAATTCCCAATACAAAAACCAACCCAAATAACTAAAACTTAAACAATTGGGGATATCCCATTTCAGATTTAAAAGAGAGCTTCCCTCTTTTTATTTATCTTATTATTATATTTATTTATCTTTATAACTAAATCGTATTCCATCTTTTCCAATTGCTAACCCTAACCCGAAATGGGGTTAGGGTTTCTTGTCTAACATATTTTTTTTTCTTTTTGTTTGTGTGTGTGTGTGTAGGTGGCAGCCATGGCGGCCGAGAAAAGAGGAGGGCCGAAGGGAGGCCAAAAGTCATTGAAGGGGAGGCAACATGTTTAACAGCGAGGGGGGGGCGAGCTTTGAGAGGGTCGAGCCGCATAGGTATCGAGTGATGGTGTCATTGTGGGTGCTACCCACAGGATGACTGCAACCATGCATGTGGGTCATGGCCCATAGTGGCAGCCAAGGCCGCCACTATGGGTCATGGCCCATAGTACAGCTACAGTCGCCTTGTGGGTCACAACCCACAAGAATGACTGAAGCCGCTCCCCTGTGGGTTGCGGCCCACAGTGCGGTCAGGGTCGCTTTGTGGGTCGCCACCCATAGGGATGACTGAAGCCACTCCCTTGAGGGTTGCGTCCCACAGTGCGGCCGGGCCGGGCCGTGGGTTCGAACCCGCAGGCAACCTTGGGCTCCAATCCGGCCCGAGCTTGGATGCATAAATATTTTATTTTTTTTTGTAAATTTTAATTTTTTTTTAAAAATAACTTTAAAAAGATACATAAATAATTTTTTTAATATTATGCAATAATATATATATATATATATTATTATATATAAAACATAAGGCTGTAAAATATATCCTGTACATATATTAAATAATCCAGAATAAGATGTATTTCATTTTCTAGATTATTACTATTTTAGCATGCATATATGTATTTTTTTTTTTATAGCAACATACATATTTTTCTATTTTTCTAAAGGAATAGAACAGTTTAGATGTAAATGTAAAATTTTAGGAATATATATATATATATATATATATATATATATATTTGAGTATATATATATTTTCATAGCTTAGAGTAGGCTATTTTAAAATAAACAGAATAGGACAAATTTTGTTTTCTTTTATAACATTTAGTTTTCTTTTTTATATAAAATATTAAATATCTAGATTTATTTACTTTCTACTATACATGCATTAACAAAATAGAAAATATGACGGTAATGCTTTCATTTACAACCGCAACTATTTTCCTCTAGTTTACTTTTTATCAATAAGCAACAAGATGTAATGCAGGTTATATTAACTCTAAAATGTCTATTTTTTTTTGTGTGTGTGTTTAAACTATAGACATAAGCAAATATTTCATTTCTTTACTAATAACTGCACTATAACATTTAATTTATTTCATTTCTTTTTGCATAACTACACTACTAACTTTTAACTATTTTCATTTATTTTCCAATAGCCAAATAAGACATAGATAAATTTCATTTCTAATCTATTTCAAGAAGTAAATGTCAATAAAGAATAACTCAAATATCTATAGGGAAATAACTCAAATTCTATTCTTTTCTTCGCAAGTATACACTCAAATAAAACACATCTTTATTTCTTGTAATGAAACTTTTCAACAAATATGCTTATTACATCATGGTTTCCTTTATACAAATAGGTAGATAACAAAATCAAGCCTCTCATTTCTACTAAGTGAGGGAATGCCAAATAGATGTATTTTCTTTGCAACTAAATATGATAAGAAATATGATCATTCCAAAACTTCCCTTCCAATATTTTTCCCAAGCAAACCTGCCAAAAAAAACTTGTAGGTTGTGACCATGGAGGTTCACCTCCCAACCTAGGCTTACAAGAAGCCACCCCTGATCTAGGAGAACCAAGGCTAAATGGGTTACACTCAAGAAAAAACACATAAGAAAGAGGAAAACACAACACAAACACTCCCTACCCAGGGATGAACAAAGTCACTTAGTGACTATAACTTGAGGGGTGAGGGTGGACCAAATACCTAGAGGAGAAATCTGCAAGTAGGAGAACATAATGCCATTGCAAGGCTACCAAGTAGAATAACCACAAGTTCCAAACTTGTCCCAACAAATCCTTATGTCCCCCAAGGAATACAAGCCAACAAACTCCCCTTATGACCCCCATTTCATTAAAAAAGACACTATGCAGGAAGGGTCCCATAATTCCTTATGTATCACTCTCTTCCAAAGAGAGCCTCTACACTCTAAGGCTATCAAACAACCCTTCACCGCAAGGCCACTCTACCCTCCCAAGGGTGAGTTTGGCCTTGAAAACTCCCAAAACAATAAACATGAAACAAAAAAATAAAACCACAAGAAAAACACATTTTTTCCAAAACAACAAGAAAACAACCAAATGAACAACTCATACATTAATTCATAACCAAAAGAAAAACATGAAAAGAAGTATACAACCAACCTTAAATCCTACAAATGGATGAATAAGAGTTGTAGAAGAGCTGCCCAAATCCATTATCTTTTCCTTCACAAGACTTAGCCAAAACTTCCAAATCCAAAAACCAATTTCTCAAGAAAATTTATGTCTCCAAAAATGGAGAGTGGTTTATCAAACTTCTCCCTCCCAAACCATTCCCTAAGAAGACACTCCACACTCTTTCCAATCCTCTTGGGAAGGGTGAGGGATGTTCATAGGTTGGTCTTCCCAACACCCTACAAACTCTCTAGCCAAGGCACCTCAAAAAGGTAAAAAGAATGGGGAAGAGCAATGTCACTCATGAGGAAGGTTGTCTAACCTACGTAAGATCCTCAAAAGTTGAAATTAGGCCATCTTGAAAAACTCAACTTTTAGGGTGACTAAGTAGTCCCTAGGGAGTGGACATATGGATAAAATAGGCCTCCATCCATAGGTACATCATATGGCCCACTAAAAATGGCCCTAACTTGACCTTAAGAGTTAGTTTAACCCTCTAGAAACTCACCCAAAGTTTACCTACGGGTCAACCCTGAGTTAACCTTTCTAATGGCTCCTTATCCAAGACTTTCTTGGGACCATACTAAGATATTTGAAAAATGCATTGGTAAAACAAATTCCTTCAAAGGGACATGTCACTGCCACCTCACCATACATCACATGTGTCAAGTGACACCACAAAATTACACATCACTTAAATACACATGGCAATGTCCCTTTTTTGGAATTAATAAATTAAACAATTTTCAAATTAAACACACATCCAAGCATAAGCATTTACAAATTAAAACATATTTACAAATGAGGTGTTGTCTCTCCAAATAGACAACTCTTGGCTTCACAACGCACATAGGTTTAGGCTTGATTCTCTGAATAGTTTCTTTGGTCATATGGATTAGTTTTCCTACACATCTAACTTTGCACATTAGTAACCCCAAATAATCACATTTAACATCAACATAAGAAAAGAGTACCATTCAAACACTTTGCATACAATTTCAACCATAACGATCAATTTATCATTTATTCAATAAAATCTACATAAAGCAATTTACTCAAAAGGCATCATCATAACCCTCATGAAAACTCAATTATTAATATGACATGCATCCATGTTTTCTAATATCATAATGAAGTACTACAAATTCAGAGGTAGCTGACATACATCTTATCAAGATTATCAAATGAGTGGAATATATAGGATGTAAATCCATAACACATCAAAATGTGCACTGCAAGGTAAAATGATTCCATAACCTGGTTGAATTATTTATCCCACTAATATATCCATCTAACATAGCCCATCCTATTGAATTATAGTATTTATTAATACGGTGAACCATGTTCAACTAAGTTAAACAGAGCTTGATCGAGGAGGGGCTCTACAAGTTAGTAGTCCAACATCCTTATCCCCAATAATCTGCTCAGGACTGTTATTTAGTCTCACATATCTAAGAATAATATGATCATTCTCCTCAGGTACAACTTATTCATTGTATTTTTCCTCTGAATTTATTTGCTCTAGTTGAAAAAGTACATCAGGATTTGCCTTACCGGTTTTAGATTTAACAGTTTCAAGTTCCGAAAGAAAAATGCAAGTATCTCCATCCTTTCTCTTTGAACTAGCTCCTTCTAAAACTTTAGGACATTCATCTACACGAACATGAAAACTTTTAACAATTCTTTGTGTCTGGTTGTTGAAGCATTTGTAGGCCTTACTCTTGGTGGAATAGCCAAGAAATATACCTTCATCACTCTTCTCTTCAAACTTGCTTATGTAATCACCTCTTTTGATAAAACATTTACTACCAAAGATCTTAAAATTGCTAACATCAGGTGATGTTCCATATCAATACTCATAAGGTGTCTTGTCCTTACCTCTTTTCATCAGAACCCGGTTCATTGTGTAGACCACCGTACTTACAACTTCTCTCCAAAATGTTTTTTCCACACCTCCTTGAATCAACATAGTCCTAGCTGCTTCAACCACTGATCGGTTGTTTCTATCTACTATACCATTCTATTGTGGTTTCCTTGGTATAGAAAGTTTCTACTTGATACCATTCTGATCACTGTACTTAGTGAATTCTTCAGAAGCAAATTTACCCCCTTGATCTGTTCTCAAACATTTTATCTTTTTTCCACTCTCTTTCTCTATTAAAGCTTTGAATGCCTTGAACTTACCAAAAGCTTCATTCTTATCCTTCAAGAATGTGACCCACATCATCCTTGAACAATCATCAGTGAATATCATGAAATATCTATCACCTGAAATGCTTCTAGTTCTTACTGGTCCACATAGATCTATATGAACCAAATCTAACAAGTGCTTTGCTGAGAAAGACTTGCTCTTGAGAGTAGAAGAAGTCATCTTTCCTAACTAACATTCTTTACAAAGAGCATTAACTGGTTTGTCTATTTGAGGTATACCTCTTACTATCTTATACTTACTTTAACAATATTGTCAAAATTTATATGACAAAATCTTCTATTCCAAAGCCATCTATCATCTATCTTTGCAATCAAATAGTTGCTAACTTTTGGATTAAGATGAAATAGATTACCACTGGTATGTTTTTTGGTTGCGATCAATTCACCTTTGTTGTCAAATATTTTACACATAGCATCTCTAAATTCTAGTGGGTATCCTTTGTCATTCAGTTGTGCCACACTTAGATGATTATGCTTAAGACCTTCAACCCAATAAACATCATTAGCACTCCTCTTCTCATTAAGAGAAATAACTCCCTTACATTTAACCATACAGGGTGAGTAATTGCCAAATCTGACAACATCGCTATCAAATTCCTTCAAGGAAAGAAATTTGCTCCGATCACTGGTCATGTGATGTGAACAACCACTATCAATGATCCAATCATCAGAGTTATCCATCCTGGATGCTAGAGCATTCTGGTCTGATGTCTCTTCCTTAATAGCCACAAACGCAATATCTTCACCAACATCATCACCAGATTCATCATCAGTAATACCACTATCAATAGCTACAAGACAATCTCTCTTTCCTTTACCCTTATACTTCTTAAATTTGTCTCTCTTGTATTGATTTTCACTATTGGGCCTTAGCTGCTATATGGCCAATCTTATTGCAAGCAAAACATTTCAATGGTAGCTTACCTCTGTATTTACCAATGCCTCTAGGAAGTCATTTTGCCAACAATGCTTCAAGCTCCACTAAACTGTCTTCATCATCAACATCTCTACTGGATCTAGATTCATAGCTGTGGTCAATATCTCTACTTCTTCTCACAGATGGGTTAGAGACAGAAGCTGTGAATGCAAATTATGAATTTTGTACACCACCATCATAGACATTTAACTCAAAAATGGTAACTTTGCCAATAATAGAGTTAAGAGTTACCTTTGTCTTGTCAATGGATATCAGCTCCTGAATAGCTGCATTTGAAATAGCATAGACCAGTAGTAGGGTTCTTAGTATCTTACTGACAACTGTGGCCTCTTCCACTTTCCCTCCCACACTTTTTATTTTACCAACTATTTCTTTAATCCATTGACCATACTGCTGGATATTTTTGCCTTCAAACATTCTCATGTCATCAAACTTTCCTCTTAAACTCTCCTCTTTAGCAATCTTAACATGCTCATCGCCTCTATAAATCTCTTCAAGTTTTTTCCACACTTCATATGCAGTTTCAAGACCATGAACATCTACATATTCAACATCAGACAGGGAACGAATAATAGCCTCTAATGCTTGATGATTCTCTTGTTGTTCTTTCTTCTGATCATCAGCCAGAGTTCCAGTAGGTGCAATATACATAGTTTCTACATGATCCCAATACTGACTACCAAGACTCTTAATGTAAATCTTCATTCTATCACTCCATATCCTATAGTTATCTTTGTTGAACTTAGGACCTTCTTTCTTCATCATGATCTACAAGATCTTTTCCTCAAGCTATTAGGCTTTAGGTTAAAGAGGACCTGAGATGCTCTGATACCAATTGATGATATGATGAAAGAATAAGGATCCGGTAAAATATTGAGAAGGGGGGTGAATTAGTATACCCAAAAACTGATACAAACTCCCAAACTCAAAATAAACTTATCAACAAGTAACTCTGTCAAGATAATATCTCAAAGATTACCAACATCAACTAGTTTGACTATTATGACAACTTAATAGTAAACAACTTCAATCTTGTAAACATCAACAATGCTTAATCAAATACCAACATCTTCATCTCTCAATGCTTCCAGTTATCATTCCTTATCAGAATAGATAAGTAGATAATCAAATCAACAAATAAGATCATAACCACAAAAGCATTCACCACTTGACACAAATATTTATAGGTGGAAAACCCAAATAGGTAAAAACCACGGTGAGATGAGACTCACAAGGATAGCTATCTAAACTCTTTTGAAGTTCGCCCTGTTAGGAGCCAAGCTTATTAAATCTTTACAATAAGTCCTATTAAGAACTAATTCCCATTAGGCATCACCTAGTTAAGGGATTTACAAATATGCCTTGATGAAAAGAACAATACCCTATTAGTAGTAACCTCGCTGGAGGATTTGAGAATCCAAACTAATGGACCACCTTGTTAGAGGATTTAGAATGTAACCAAGCTTGTTAGAGCTTACTCGGTTAAGGGATTTATATTTTGTTGTAATTGTTAGAAAACAATAGGTTTTCTTGATCCGTCTAAATAGCACTATATTTTCTTGATCAGATCCTTCTTAAGCTTCAATCTACCTTTACACAAACTACAGATCCATCCACTAGTCTGGCAACCACACACTCAACTAATTTTTGCCAACTTTGCCAACATTTAACAAAACAATATCATCGACCTTAAATACAAATCAACTCGACCGGTAACATAACAAAAACCTAATTCTCATCATCGAGATTACAAACAAGTCGATACAATCTTGACCGTTAGAAATCATAACAATCTCTTCATATTCTTCAAGAATATTCCAACCGCTCCATGATCATCACTTGATTGGACTTGTAACTCATCACATGCTTTGCATTTGATGCAATCCACTTTGCTCCTTTCCAAGACAATCAAATGCACCAAAACAATCTGAACTTATCCTCATACAATGATCACATGTGTCTCCATCATTATCGCTCAACATTAGATCATAAACCAACAAACTTGATTGGTTAGGGTTTAACAATAAACAACTGGTAGGGTTTACTGGTTAACAAAACATAGAAAGGTTTAACTCTTTACACCGGTTCACAACATCTTTCACAAACTTTATCATATAGCTTACAATACAATAGCACTAACATCAACAATATCAAGAATACCATTCATCGGTTCAATTGACATCAATGACAACATATCATTAATGCAATCTATATGCAAAATTCTAATAATCTAAAAATGCCAACATACTGGATCTATAACCATCATCTTGAATCCTTCCAGAATGTGTTTCATCTAGATAGCCTGGGTACAATTCATATATGTTGCAACATACTCAACTTTAGTAGTGGACTGTGATATACAACTCTGTTTCTTTCTACTCCATGAAACAAGTCTTCCTCCAAGAAAGAATGCACCACCGACTGTACTATTCCTGTCATTAAAATTACCCGCCTAGTCTACATCTGTATAAACTTTTAAATGAAAGTTACCTGCATATGGATACCATAATCCATAGTCAATAGTACCTTTCAAATATCTTAATATCCTCTTGGTTGCTATCAAATGTGTCTCCTTAGGATTCTTCTGAAAGCTGGCAACTAGATCAATTGCATGAGCAATATTCGGTTTACTGTTCAAACAACATAATGCAATTTCCCTATCATTGACCTATACTCCTTTTCATCAACAAATGCGGCTTCATCCTCTTCAGATAATTTACAACCTATAACAATTGGTGTCCAACTAGTTTACAGTCACTCATTCCAAATGTCTTCAATACCTCTTTCACATATTTAGACTATGTGATAAAAATACCATTCTTCATATGTTGAGTTTGCAAACCTATCAATAATTTTATCTCTCCCACTAGAGACATTTCAAATTCATTTTTCATCTCATTTGCAAACTCATCACTCATGTCATCATTGCCTACAAATATGATATCATCCACAAACACTTCACTAACCAGTATCTTATGTCCTTCAGATTTGAGATATATACTATTGTCTTCACTGGTTCTTTGAAAACCTATCTTCATCAGGTGTGAATGTAACCCCTCATACCATGCTCTTGGTGCTTTCTTTAAACCATATAGTACCTTGTGTAATTTACATACCATATCCTTTGCATTAGTCAAAGCATAACCATTCGGTTGCTCAATGTATACTTCTTGCAATATTCCATTTAGAAATGCTAACTCACATCCATCTGATATACTTTGAATCCCTTATATGCTGCAAATGCAAGTAGAATCCTACCACCTTCCAATCTAGCAACTGGTGCAAAAGTCTCACCATAGTCTTCTCCTTCTTCCTATGCATAACCTTTGCATACCATTCTAGCTTTTTTCTGGACTACTACTCCATCTTCATTCGGTTTATTACTGAATACCCATTTAGTACCTATCACATTTTTATTCACTAGTTTGGGTACTAGGGTCCATGTATTGTTCTTCTCAATTTGGTCAAGCTCCTCCTCCATAGCTTTAATCCTGTGATCATCTCCAAATTCTTCCTTAGTAGTTTTGTTACGATAACTGGTGAACAACTGAGGGGGGGGGCGGTGAATCAGTTGTTAATAGATTATATCAATTAATCCACTTAATAACCTTTAACTAGATTAAGTACAAGTAATGTAGAAACATATGTCGATAGGAACAGATACCGGTAAACAATACAACTTAACAATTAAATTGATAATCAATGCAAAGAAACCAAACCACATAACACCATGATTTGTACGTGGAAAATCCAGAAAGGGAAAAACCACGGTGGGAAGCCTACCCACAGTTAGATGATACTTCTGCAGAAAGTATGTGATACAATGAGGGGCCTGCACATGTAGGAAGGCACACTGCTCATTACAAAAGAGCCTCACTAACTATAGAGGGGTTATAATGACCTCAAGTTAAATGGACAACAATCTAGAGTAATGAACTGCCAAAGATAGCATCTACCATGCCTGATTATAGTCCTAGTTAAGCTCAATACCAGAGACCTTTAACCTCTTCCTTAATCCCAATTCAATTACCTATGATCAACCAAATCTCCTTCGCATATGATATTGCATTTCAAGACCATGATACTTCTTCCCCATCATCGACAATGAGATCTTACATCATTTTATACCAACCCTAAGGCCTAAACCAATTAGGTCATCCACCTAAAAGATATTATAATAAGATCATTACATAAATCCATATTACAATGATATGCCATGTCTACTTAAGACCAAAACAATAATAACCAATCCAAAGAACATCCTTAATCATCCTGGTAACATGTAGAGTACACGTTAACATGATATCGATCGATAACCTAGATAGGCATCAGACCTATTCTGGGTCTACCACACCAAAGTGATGTCTCCACCATGTTGAAGCATGATCAAAGAATATCTTCAGCATCCTGAAAGTCGTACCAACACTACTTATGCATCCTATCAAGATTCCTCAGTGAAATCTTTGTCGGTAAAACCTCAAACCAATATTGGTATGGGTTTACAAGAATGTATGATAGAATTTGATTACCAAGTCAATACCAACTGACCAAAACATGCTTCAGGAACATGTAACACATAAAATAAAACATACTCCATTGATCCTGACATGTCAGAAATGTCCAGCAAATAGTCTCTTCTGTCGGTAACACTAGATGTTCTACCAATAATGAAAATCTGTATGTCGGTAACCAACTATAAAAACTAGTATTGAAATCAATGACAAAACATCAATGCAACATATAATCAATTCATCCATAATCCCAACAAGTTCTAGGCTCAATAGTGCAGATCATGCAAGAATTCTCTCTAATTCTTCTTCTGGTTAACACTCCAGCATCTTTATCTCCAATAATATGGTCAATATTATGATTGAGTCTCGCATACCTTGGAATAACATGATCATTATCTTTAGGTTCTTCTTCATTATCATCATCTTCTTCTGAATCTACCTCATCCGGTTGAACTAGTATAACAACATTCACTTCACCAGCTTTTGGCTTCATCGATTCTAGATCCAAAAATAGTATGCAAGGTTCTTCATCCTTTTTATTCTCACTAGTTTCTCCTGAGACTTCAAGATACTCATCCACTTGAACATCAACACTTTCAACGATTCTCTATGTTCGGTTATTGTAACATTTGTAGGCCTTACTCTTGGTGGAGTATCATAGTCACCTTTCTTAATAAAACATTTACTACCAAAAATCTTAAAATAACTAACATTAGGTGAACTACCATACCAGTATTCATAAGGAGTTTTAAAATTACCTCTCTTTACCAATATCCAATTCATAGTGTAGACAGTTGTGTTGACAGCTTATCTCCAGATAGTTTTTGCTACTCTTCTTTGTATAGGCATCGTTCTATTAGCTTGAACAACTGACCGGTTGTTCCTCTCTGCAATATCATTCTATTGTGGTGTCCTTAGTACAGAAAGATGTCTCTTTATTCCATTGTCTTCACAATATCTAGTAAATTCCTCTGAAGTAAATTCACCACCTTGATCAGTCCTTAGACACTTTATCTTCTTACCACTTTCCTTTTTCAGCTAAGGCCCTGAATGCCTTGAACTTACTAAGGGCTTTTGTTTTTCCTTCAAGAATGTGACCCACATCATTCTTGAGCAATCATTAGTGAAGATCATAAAATATATGTCACCTTGAATACTTTTAATCCTTATTGGTCGACAAAAGTCTGTATGAACCAAATCTAACAGATGTTCTACCGAAAAAGATTTGCTCTTAAAAGTTGAGGATGACGTCTTTCCCAACTAACATTCCTTACACAGAGCATTCACCGGTTTGTCCAACTGAGGCAAACATCTTGCCAACTTGGACTTACTGACCTTAACAATGTTATCAAAATTTATATGACAAAATATTCGACACCAAAGCCAACTATCATCTACTTTAGCAATTAAATAGTTGTTGACTTTAGGATTCAGGTGAAATAGATTACCTTTTGTCTACTTGCCAGTTTCAATTAGCTCACCTTTTCTCCCATAGATTTTGCACATTCCATCCTTAAATTCCAATGGATAACCTTTGTCAAGCTGAGCTACAGTCAAAAGATTGTGCTTTAATCCTTCAACCGAGTAGATGTCATCTACACTTCTCTTTCCATTAAGAAAAATAGTTCACTTTCCTTTTACCATGTAGGGTGAGTCATTTCCAAATCTCAAAACTCCTCCATCAAATTCCTTCAAAGTAAGAAATTTTCTCTGGTCATCGATCATGTGGTGTGAACAACCACTATCAATGATCCAATCATCAAAATCATCCATGCGAGAAAGTAATGTCTTATGATCAGATGTCTCCTCTTTAATGGCTACAAAGACAATGTCTTCATTAGCATCTCCCTTAGATCCCTCATCAGTGATACCACCATCAACTGCAATGAGACAATCTCTTTTTCCTTTTCCTTTGTACTTCTTGTACTTCTCATGCTTATGCTCATTGTCACCATTAGGACAATTAGCTGCAATGTGTCCAATCTTGCTGCATGCAAAACATTTCAAAGGTAATTTAACTTTGTACTTACCAGTACCTTTGGGAAACTGCTTGGCCAAAAATGCTTCAAACTTAATCAAATTGTCTTCATCATCAACTTCTCTGCTAGATCTAGATTGATAGATGTGACTGACATCTCTACTTTTCCTCATAAGAGGGTTAGAAATTGAAGCTCTTAATGCAAATTCAGATTTATGAACACTACCATCATAACCATTTAATTCAAATGAAGTAAGCTTACCAATGATGGAGTCAAGGGTTACCTTAGTTTTTTCAATATACTTTAGCTCCTGAATGGCTGCAACTCGGATAACGTAGCCTAGTAGAAGGGCTCTCAACACCTTACTAGACACTCTGGCATCTTCCACTTTACCACCAACACTCTTTATCTCACCAACTATCTCTTTGATCCTCTGACCATATTGTTGTATATTCTCACCTTCAGCCATCCGCATGTCATCAAATTTTCTTCTTAGACTCTCTTCTCTGGAAATCTTCACATACTCATCACTGCTATAGATTTCTTCAAGTTTCTTCCATACCTAATAAGTACTCTCCAGGCCATGGACATCAACATACTCTGAATTAGACAAAGAACTGATAATAGTCTCCAATGCTTGATTTTTTTCTTTTTTCTCTTTCTTTTGATCATCAGTCATAGTCCCACTAGGTGCAAAATATTTAGTACCAACATGTTGCCAGTATTGACTTCCTAGACTCTTGATATAAATTTTCATTCTATCACTCCATTTCCTATAGTTTTTCCTATTAAACTTCAGACCTTCTTTCTTCATCATGTTCTACAAGAGCTTTACCTCAAGATGTTAGGCTTAGACCTTAGAGGATCTAAAATGCTCTGATAGCAATTGATGGTATGATGAATCAATAACGATCTGGTCAATTACTAAGAGGGGGGGGGTGAATCAGTAGATAGAAAACTGATATAAATTTTCACCAAACAAAAATAACCTCACAAGTTAAACTTAGAACTGACAAATTGCAATATCACGATCAAGTAAACTGGTTAACTATCACAACAAAATAACAATAAAACAACTTTGAAACTCTCAAACCTTTAAACAAAAACATCCAAATACTTTACTAATAAAAGTAAAAGCTCATTTCAGATTTTTGCCAGTCATCATATCATAACTAAGTGGATTTAGCAGCTAAGCAAATTAACCATATCAAACATAACCACAAAAACATTCACCACTTGACATAATGATTTTGATGTGGAAACCCAAATAGGAAAACCAATGGTGAGGGTGAATACCCACAAGTATTCTGAACTCTTCTAAAGTTTTCCCTGTTAGGAGACAAGCCTATTAAAGATTTACAACAAGTCCTATTAAGAACAGATCCTGATAGGGACCACCCAGTTAAGGGATTGACTATAATACCCTATTAGAACCAATACCCTGTTAGGAGTAACCTCGGTAGAGGATTTGAAATCTAAGCTAATGGATCACCTGGTTAGAGGATTTAGATAACACTAAGCTTGTTAGAGCTTACCCAATTAAGGGATTTGACTATTGTAATTGTTAGAGAACAACATGGGTTTGTTGATCTGTTTGAATAGCACTACACTTGCTTGTTCAGATCCTTTTCACGCTCCTATTTGCCTTTACACATATTGCAGATACACCATATGGTTCGACAACCAATCACTCTTACATTCAACCAAAATTGCCAACACTACAACAAAATAACTCATTGAACTTATAAACAAAACAATAGGTCAGTCACACATCACAAACCTAATTATCTCATAGAGATTAAAAACAAATCGGTTCAAGTATGACCATTGGATTACATAGTAATCATTGCACATCATTCAAGACAACCTCGACCACTCCTTGATCACCGCTTCATCAAAAACTATAACTCATCACGTGGTTTCTATTATGTGCAATATGCTTGCTCATTACCAAGACAAAAACCATTATCTCTATGCACCAAAACCATTTGAAGTTCTTCTCATACAACATGCATATGTGGCATAATCATTATCACTCACCATTTGATCATAAACCATTACAACCGATTTACCAAGATCCATTGATTAGGGTTTAGCATATCAACAGGTAGGGTTTACCAGTTGATCTCACTTCTTCTCTAGTAATACTGGTTTCCTTCATGTTAGTGAACAGATTTTTGTCTTTCTTCTAATTAAATTGTTTCAAACTCTGTCTCCTTCTTTGAAAGACAAAAGTTCAACTAAATAGTTGGGTAAGTGTGACATACACCACTTCCCTCTGAATTTTTGATAGGTACATCTCCCTCAATTAGTTATTCAAGGAATAATATAATTAAATTAAACTGGTATGCTTTTAACCTGAAAGCACATAAGGCTTCCTACTTCATTCTTAGATGAGAGGCTACTAGTTTGCAAATATTTTAGGGAAACTATTCTTCAAAACACTTCAACATGAAGATCAGAAGTGATCGAAACAAAGTTCAAAAACACTGATTCAACACTTCATAAAAAAACGTAAGAGAAATAAAATCTCTTTTCAAACATTTATCTTTTAAAAACACATAGATAGGAGCCCCAAATTAATAACAACATCCACCATCAAAAAGATAATCACAGTCATTTAATTGGATTAGTATTTGCAAAGAAATACTAGTCCATGGATTCAAAACTCAAAGAGTTTTCCTCTCCAAAATGCATATGATCTTTATATATATATATGTATTCATGCAACAAAGACACAACAATACATGTATAAGTTCTTTCCAATTTCAGATTTGAAAAACTGATGACTTCTTTTCCAACAAAAACAGAACTTCTAAAAACAAAATCTAAGTAACTTATTGTAACCCCTTCTCTATCTATCTTAATCTAATTTATAGTATCTTTAAAGAATAGAGGAGGTCTCCCTTAAAACCCGACCTCCTCTGAAACAGTTATAAAAACCAACAGAGTATTTTAGGGACAGTTGTCCCAAAGTCATTTGCAAGATTATGAAAAAAACATAAAATAAAAATAGAGCATTATCATCATGCTACGCTTCTTCTCCATCATCATCCTCTCCTCCACTTTTCTGGGCATCGTGGGTGGTTGCAAGCTCCTAAATTATAGACTGGCTTGGATTTTTCATTGCGTTGATCTTTTCTTTTGCGGCTTCTTTGTCCTACTTGTGCTTCACTATTTTCTCTTGGCATTAGAGATCACAGACTTGAATGTGAGTACTCACCACATTATAGTCTTCTTCAATACGAAGAGTTGGCACTCATCAGTTACAAACTTGATTGAGTTTTCTGCTAAAAATTTGGTGGCTCTATACTCTTCTATCTTAGTGAGAATGGGCAAGACATTTTCCCATTTATGCTCTTCTTTTTCCCATGGCACAATCTGATTTTGAATCTCTGTAATGAGGCTTTGCATCTCATCGCATAACTTCCAGGAGCTTGTGATATATTTTTCACCATCTTTAATCACTCCTTCAATCCATTTCTCCACAGTCCCCACAATGCTTTTGGCCCGCTGACCTTGACCCATCAGCTTCTTGTTCTCTAGTGTAGTAGGGTCAAAACTTTCTGAAGCATGTGATATGGGAAGTGCTCCAAAACAGCCTATACTATCAATGAATTGAGGAAGAATTTTGATATGCTCCTTTAGCTCTCTATTCTCCTGCCCATCTTTTTCTGACCTAGTGAGCAGCTTCTTAGCCGATAATTAGAAAAGGTGATTATCCAAATCCCTACTTATGTTTCTGAGCTCCACTATGGTAATCTCAAAGTCCACTGCATTTACCTCCTTATTCTCATCTTTGGGTTTGTAAGAAGCAATTTTGGCAACCCACTTCCCAGTCTCTTCATCAGCATCCAATCTGGCAGTTCTTTTGAACTTCTTTTATTTGGGACCCTTCTCTGTGTATTTAACCACCATGTCCTGAATCAGGATGGTCACTAGAATGAAACTTTGTTTCTTTCTTACGGAAGTGGTTAGCCATTTAGGAGTTGCACTTGAACTAGCTGCTCCTCCGATCACCTTAGGTGGTGGTGTCATGGCTACAGTAACCACATGAGAATCCATGGTGTTGACAATGTCGGTGTCAAGGTCCTCGACTTTGAAGATCTGAGCATCAAGGGTTTTGTCTTTTGCCTCTATGTCTTTGACCTAGTCCATTTTATTTTGTGCAGCACTCTGTGACCTTGTATATCAAGGAGCAGAAAAGTCTAGAACCGGATTGGGCTTGTGCTTGGTGTGAGATGGCTTCTTCTCTTTACCTACATGAACAGACATAGAATTGGGGTTAGAAAAAAGTTTTGGGGAACGTAGAGCAATCTCACTATCTCTTGCAGAACCAATCTTGATGCCTATCTGCGGTTCTTTCCAAGACCCTCTTTGTTTTAAGCTATATGTCATCCTCTTCTTCCACATCCCAATTAATGCAGGATGTTTTGGGTTTAGCTTGGTCTTGATATCTAGGTTCAAAGAGCTCTAGATAATCCTCTTGGATTCCCCTTATATCAAGTTTCACTTGTAGTGAAACTACTTGTTCCAGAACCATTCTCATGTTTTCTCTTTTGAACACTTCAAGCTCATTATTGCAATCTTCCCAGAAGTCCTCCATGTGTGGGATTGGAAGGTACGACATCAAACCAAGACTCTGTGAGAAACCTTTATTGTCAAAGCCCTTTCTTTCATGATATAGTGGAAAATTGAAGTTCTTCAAGTCGGCTCCAATGCTTAAAGCATCTGACATTGAACTGCAAGATAAAATACCCAATTGAATAGGAAAATGATGCTCCCATTTATCTCTGGGCTGAGCCTTCTGAATTACAGTAGCCAACTGCCTAATTTCAGCAAGAACAAAATAATCCAAATAAAAATGCAGAAGTCTGAAAGGCTCTTCCTCAAAACCGCCTACTCTTATGTAACAAAAATGAGGAAACTGAACAAAGAAACTACCATATCTCTTCACTAATGCTTGTGAATCTTCAGACATCCTCTTGGTTTTCATGTTCTTTAACTCATAACACAAATCTCTCGGGAAAGCATTATGTACTCTCCTAAAATATTGCAATGCATTATCTTTTTGTAACATGGGGTAAAAGCCATACACAAAAACCTCTCCCTCAGCAAGCTGCCTAGGTATTCGCACTATCTCTTTAAGACATGCCAAGCAATATATCAGATACGAGGACATAAAGAAATTTTTCTTGAACTACTTCGCCATGCTTAGTTGTTCCCTCATGGAGTTGGCAATAAGCTTTGCCCAGTCGAGATATTGCTTTCCTTCCAGCACTAGCTATACATAACAGTAAATCCAATCATCAAAATTGTACGCCTCTGTTGAACCTCTAACTCAGTGTAGCAGTAACATGACATCATGGATGTGGGGAAGCATGTGATTCTCATTGGGATACTTAGGTAATCTGGAGCCACCTCTCTGAGGAACCTTCAACCAATACTTTGCAATATTATTCTGGTGTCTAGTTTTATCTGCATTGAACTCGGTGATTGATTGTGCGGGAGAAAAATTTGAGAACTGATAATCAAGCAATTTGAAAATGGAGGAAATAACTTCTCTGTTAATTGCAAGGAGGGTTTCACCATTATCTCTTTTGATAGTTTTGGAGATAGGATCATATCTCGCAATAAACTCCCTAACTAGTTCTGGGCAAGGCACAATAGGAGGAAAAGTTGTTGCTTCTATGAGACCACTACTAAGAATTTCTAAACCAAATGAACCGTCAATTCCTTTAAACACCCTTTCCTTTAAAACTTCCAAATTTTCTCCCTTCAAGTCTGTATCACTGACTATGGGCTCTGTGCATGCAAGACTGAAAATATTCCTGAAAAGGTCTAGTGTGGACTTCATAATTCATAAACAACAACCCTTATTTTCCCCAACAAATTTTATTACAAGAGAGAAAAGCAGATAAAAATCATTGGAGAAGAAAGGAAACAAACTCGCCTTCATAGTTGAGACCAATCGAACGACTACCAACAAACAAACCTACTATCAAAAACTCCGCAGCAATGAAGAACAAGTTTAAAAAATTAATCACTTCATACCTTATAGCAAAAAGAAGTGATACGAACTAATTTAGTGCATTAATTCCGATCATCAAATCAAATGTGTTGAGCATTGGGATTGGACATCATATGCGTGCATTGAATGCATGGCAACATTTTTGGAGTAACCGCCAATTCCCAAAAATGATTACTTGCCTTGAAAATTCAACTAGTTCATGTCACCCGAGATATGGTTCAATCTTCATCATACTTAGCAATAAATGCACCATCATGTCCTTTAGCCCATGGGACCCACCTGATTTGACCACACATGAACAATTTGAACTAACTTCATGAGATTTTGGGTAGTTCAAGGTGTACACTGTGCCAAGAAAATTCTCTTTGCAAGGATTAACTCTGTTAAGTGTTGCTGATCTTTTGAACTTCATTGAACATGTTTAACACCACTGAACTGTTTGAACAAGGCTCAAAGGGTTCATGACCTAGAGAAAGAGGATATAACACATCATACGTGGCCATGAAAAAGAACTGCTACAAAACACTTGAGTGAACGTTAGCATGAAAACCTTTTAGACACCTTAGAACCTGGGGAACCTAAATGAACATTATAAACTCCCTTCAAAATGGTTCAATGAATTCATGGGGTTCAAACAAACCATTAAAACTTGGCATTATGGATTAAGAGACAATTTACAAATGGATTAAGGATTGAACCAAGGAATTTCTAGAAAGATAAGGACTCGAATAAAATTTTGTAGGGTGACATACTCTTGTTATGAAGGACGAATGACAAGATAACATTGGCTCTGACTGGGGATTGTATTTTATGAAAAATGCAAAGAACTCTAAATCTTTGGTTTCGTATAGAAAAAATAGAAAGGGGGCAAAGAGGACTCACACCAAACTAACACAAAACAAACAACTAATCTACTATGTACAAGAACTCTTAACCATAGATTTCAAAGTTTGTAGAGCTTGAGGTCTTGCCCATTATAGGTACAGGGCATAATCGTTCCATCAAAATAATTCAGTCTGAATGCATTTGGTCCCACTACTTCATTGATCTTGAATGGACCTTTCCATAATGAGTCAAATTTTCCATGGGCACCCTATGGTTCTTTCCTCTTGTCCCATAACAGTACTTCATCTCCTTTAAGGAAACCTCTTGGCTAAGCTTTCATATCAAAGATCTTCTTCACCCTATTCTGATGCTCATTAATTCTATCCACTAACATCTCTCTTTCCTCTTCCAACTTCATCAAATACATAACTCTCTTCTCTAGAGCATTTTGGAAAAAGGAATCCTCAATTACAGTTTGAAGCTTGGTTGCCGACAATTCCAGGGGTAAAGAAACTTTTGCACCAATCCCATACACTAGCTCAAAAGGTGCCATTCCAATCGCTCTTTTAGGGGTAATTCTATCTAGCCACAAGGCTTCATATACCTTTTTATGCCAGTTCTGAATATTATCATCAACTAACTTCTTCATGATTGCTACCAGGTTCTTGTTGCTCGATTCTGCCAACCCGTTACCTTGTGGAAAGTAATCGGAAGAGTGTGAAAGAGTTATTTGATGTTCATAGCAGAACATAGTCAATTCTTCAAAGGAGAAATACGATGCATTATCTGCAACAATCTTTCGAGGGACCCCAAGATGGACAAGGATGCAATCTTTGAGAAAATTACATACGACCTCTGAGTTCTCTTTCTTAGTGGGGACAACCTCCACCCACTTAGAAAAATAGTCCGTTGCTGTCAGAATATACATATGACCAGCACTGGAATGAGGATTTATTGGGCCAATGAAATCAATACCCCATTGTTTGAAAGGTTCATCCACTACCACAAGTCTTAAAGGTATAGCAGCTAAATGTGGTTTTCTTGAAAAGAGTTGACATTTTCCACATCCCTTTACATAAGAATATGCATCATGAAACATACTAGGCCAATAAAAGCAATTTCTTAAAATCTTAAAAGTAGTTACTAAGGATGAGAAATGTCCATCGTGGGCTTCACCATGATAAACTCCCAGAAGCTTTTGTTGTTGAGGCTTATCTACACACCTCAAATAGGTACCATCCAAGCCTTTTTTGTATAAAACATCTTGCCAAATAACATACTTAGCTACTTTCAATTTGAGATTCATTTGTTCTTTAGCTGATAAATGACTTGGGCAACTGTCGCAGGTCAAATAATAAGCTACATCAGAAAACCATGTATCTTGCAACCCAATGAACAAAGTCAATGGTGGATCTTTTTTGTCTCCATCTTATTTTCTGCTATTAATTTGCATAAGCCTTGTCCTTTAACCATCTTTGTAGGATGAATATCTAGATCATATTCCTGAATTTTGGTTACCCATGTCACCCTTTTATTGAGTCTGACTTCTTGCTGAGTCAAAATACTTTTCACTGCAAAATCTGGAACAAAAATCACAGAATGAGAATGCAAAATATAATACTAGAATTGTTTTACAACTTTAACCATGGTGAAGGCTTGTTTCTTTGAAAGAAAATACTTAATTTCATGCTTCTTGAGAGGGACACTCATGAATGCTATAGGTGCTTCAATCCCAGATTCATCCACCGGTAATAATATTCCCGACATCGTATGTTCTGAGGCATAACAATATATGATAAAATCCTTTCTAAAATCTGGGTTGATGAGATTTGACGCATTGGCAACTGAACTCTTGATCCTTTCAAAAGCTTCTTTGGCTTCATCATTCCATTTAAAAGGATACCTTTTAATCAACAAGCTAATGATATGCTTGGTAGTTTCTGCAAATTTAGGTACAAACCTTCTTAGGAAGTTTACCTGGCCAAAAAATGACCTTACTCCAGTCCTATTTGAAGGTAGGCTGAGATGTTGAATTGCATTGACTCTATCAGGATCAATCTTGACACCTTCTTTCAAAATGATATGCCCCAATTATTTGCCCTCAGTTACACAAAAAACTGACTTCTTTGGATTCAAGGAGATGCCATGTTCTCGACAACGTTGTAGAACTACCTTCAGATCTTTGAGATGATTCTTCTTATCTTTAGAAAACACAATCAAGTCATCTAGGTAAGAAATAATAATTCTATCATGAAAATCCCTAAAAGAAGAATCCATGGCCCTTTGAAAATTTACTTTGGCATTAATCAAACCAAATGGCATACGATTATATGCAAACATTCCCCATGGAGTGATGAACACTATCTTGTGTTGTTCATTCTCTGCAACACCAATTTGATTGTAACCAAAAAAACCATCTAACATTGACATCATTTCCGACCCATCTACTATTTGCAAAATATGATCCATATTGGGTAAAGCATAGTTATCTTTAAGACTTGCCTAGTTCAGATTGCAAAAATCTACACAAATCTGAATTTCCCCGTTCTTCTTCCTCACAGGCACTATATTGGCTACCCAAGTAGAGTGATGAATTGGATATATAATTCTGGCTTTAAGCATTTTATCTACCTCCTTAAAAATCATATGTGCCATCATGGGATTGAAATTTCTTAGTTTTTGTCTAAAAAGAGAAACACTAGGTTTCAACGAAATTTGATGTTGAAACTGTCCATTCCTAAATTCCTTCAAATCATCATAAGACCAAGTGAATATGTCAATGTATTCTTTCAGTAACCCATTGAGCATTCATTTTTCCTCAAAAGAACAACATTTTCCAATTGTTACCATTTGAGGATTAGATTCATCACCAAGATTGATCTTTCCACAACTTCCCTTTTTGTCATCATCAGGAGCTTTCTTGCTAGTGAACACATCGTTATGGGTGAAAAACCTTTCTAGAGTCACCAAACCTTTTGGAATTTTGTTCCCTTTCAACTGAATGAAATTCTTATCACAATCAATACTAGGGTCTAGACAAAATTCTTTGCAATTATCTTGAGACACTTCAAAATATGATTGGGAAACTGAACGGGTGCACTCTATAAAATCCTTAATCTGGGCATCTGTATCAAAAACTTGCCAATGATTCACATTGTCAGGAACACTAGGTCTATAAATCATTTCAATTCTATAAGATTCATTCTTAAAGTCTGGGTGTGGTAACAAGAGAGAAGTTGAAATGACCAATGAATCTGCCCTAGTATTTTGCTCTCTTGGTATAGCTTCAACTGAGAAAGCATCAAAAAACTCTATCTCATCCCAAACCCTATTTCTATAATGTTTCAGTCTATCATTCTTAACTGAATAAACATTCCTTACCTATTTAACAATCAGATCTACATCACCTTTTACCTTAAGCAATTTTATACCCTTATATTTGGCTTCATTCAATCCTAAAAGTAATTCCTCATATTCCGCAGTGTTATTAGTATTCTTGAAATCCAACTTGAAAGAAAAAGGAAAAATGTTACCATTGGGGGAAAGAAAAACTACTCTTGCTCTTGAGCCAGAGTTGGTGCAACTTCCATCAAATTCCATTTGCCATAGTCTGCCTTGTTCATCGACTGCTTCTTCCAATTCATTTTTATCAGGTGCAAGAATGAGATAATTTCCAAATTCACATTCTTGGAACAGAATCTGGGCTTTGGGATTATCAAAGGGAAAGACTATATATTTATTCTTCGACTTGGGTTTAAGTTTGATCTTCTATTTTCCTAGTGGGATGATAGCTTATGACTAGTCCATCTTAATTTCACCTTCAAGCTCTTTACAGAAAGTCCTACTTAAGAGCATCCCATAACTTGCAAGAATGTCAGCAACCAAAATAGTCAATTTTACCCTTTTATCAGGACTTGCTGCCAGCACTGCCTGAGCATCCTTTACCTATCCAATGAGAGGGACTTGCTTCCCATCCATTTAATAACATCTCCCAAATGTCTTAGTAAGTGTTAAACCTAAAGCTCTTGCAACAAATGATGGCATTATGTTATCTGATGCCCCTGAATCTATAATACAATTGCTAAGCTTCTGACCATTTAGAAGGAGGGAGATATAAAAAGGTTCAGGCTTCAGAACTTCTATGTCAAGCTTATCTTTAGCATTGTGGAAGGCACATGGAGTAATCAAATCAGTGGAAGGGCAAGAGGCAGATGTAGGTGTTTCAACAGTAAACAAATCACTATCAACACACATTTATGCATTGAGGACTCTGAGGTAGAATCTCCTTTTACATACTTGACCAGTTTGTCTAATTCCTTCGGGTTTAGTTTCAAATATTCAGTAGTGGAATGTTGAACAATTGAAGCTTTACAAAATTCAATTTTGTCAAAGGAGGGGGAGGGAGAAGAATTTTTTTTTACTTTCAATATCTCTTTGCAAAATTTTAACTTTAAGAGTCTTTGCATGAAAGGGGGGATCATTACTCACAAGACTCTTACCCTTGAAACTAGTTCCAGCAAAAGTCACAAAAGGAGAAGGTTGGGAGGTTCGTTGATTCCTTGTAAGGATTTCACATGTAGGGTCTTCAAGAGTTACCAAAATATTACCACCTCTTTCTAAATCTGATTCATATTCAACGTAGAATGATCCAAAGTCCCAAGGTACTTCTTGAATCTTATCCACTTCAGTGAACTCACCTAGTTCATCCTTTGTGCTTTTCATTTAACATGCCTTATCATATCAGGACAAGAACTCCCATCATGATCTGTAGTAAGGTGAAAAGAGCACATAGCACCTTTATCAAGAGGATCCTCTATTTGCAATGTTTGTTGGGCAACGGGCAGTTGTAAAGCTTGCCCATAATTATTCTGGTTTGGTTGTTTTCTACTTATATCTTGATAGGGCTATGGGTAGGAAACTCCAAGTTTTGGTATCTGCCTCTTCAAAGCAACCATATCATTGACTAGTCTTTGAACAACCAGATCGGTTGAAGAGGTAGAAGCTTGAGATTGACCTTGAGGAATTTGCACATCTTTTCTCCACTTCCCAACTATTATTAAATCATCTTAAAGCTCTATAGCCTGATTTTGTGCAGTATCAAGATTGGTTGGCCTATTTCTTTTGAGATGGAAACCAACATCAGGAGGCATAGAGTTGATGAGGAAACATTGTTGGTTATCAGCAATTGGTCTTTTAGCCTGGGGAATTTTATGGATAATCTTATTATACCTAGCTACATAGTCTCTCAATGGCTCATGAATCTCCTTCTTCGTTTGTGTGAGCTGAGGCAAAAGTGAGTCCTCATCGTTGGCACTCTTGAACCATTTCTCAAAAGAAGTTTTCATTGTTTGCCAATCAGTTATAGATCCGGCCTGTAGATGACTGAACCAATTTGTTGCTCCCTCAGTAAGAGTTTGAGCGAAAAGCCTAACAACCACATCTTCATGTTGTACTGCCAGTATCTGAGTAGCTACATTAAAAGAATTCAAATGTTCTTCAACCAAGATTTTCCCATCTCCATTAAACTTAGGTAAAACATCCTTAGCCCCTTTTGGAAGTGGATTATGGGCTTCGAGAGCAAGAGGCCTGACTATGGCACACCATGGTTGGGCCATAATGAAAATAGGGTAGATAGTTACAAGGGGAGGGGCTTGAATTATAGAAAGCATTAACGCTTGCCAATGGCTAGAAGAGGAAGGTACCTTGGGAGTAGTTCTCGTAGGAGAAGAAGGTCTACTTTTCGCGTTCCTCTTGGGAGTGAAATTTGTGGAAAATGATAACCCTTGCAATTCTTCAAAACAATCATCAACAACTCCCTCTCTCCTTTGTGATCTAGTATAAGGACGAGAATCCAGTGTTGTCCCCTCTAGGGTCCCTAAACAACTCTTTCTACCACAACAATATTCTGGGTTATTGAAATTCTTCTCAACCGTTCACCCCTTGTTTATAAAAAAAACAAAACCTCTTTCCAAACAAAGCAAACCTGTTGATGTTGTTGGTTATGATTTCAATTCTAACATGCATGTAACATACTGATCTATTGAATGTTCGAAGCTCCCCAGCAGAGTCGCCAAAAATTTGTTAGTGAACAGATTTTTGCCTTTCTTCTAGTTAAATTGTTTCAAACTCTGTCGCCTTCTTTGAAAGACAAAAGTTCAACTAAACAGTTGGGTAAGTGTGACATACACCACTTCCCTCTACATTTTTGATAGGTACAACTCCCTCCATTAGTTATTCAGGGAATAATCTAATTAAATTAAACTGGTATGCTTTTAACTTGAAACCACATAAGGTTGCCTACTTCATTCTTAGATGAGAGGCTACTAGTTTGCAAATCTTTCAGGGCAACTATTCTTCAAAATGCTTCAACATGAAGATCAGAAGTGATTGAAACAAAGTTCAAAAACATTGATTCAGCACTACATAAAAAAGGTAAGAGAAATAAAATCTCTTTTCAAACATTTATCTTTTAAAAACACATAGATAGGAGCCCCAGATTAATAACAACATCTACCATTAGAAAGATAATCACAGTCATTTAACTGGATTAGTATTTGCAAAGAAATACCACTCCATGGATTTAAAACTCAAATATTTTCCTCTCCAAAATGCATATGATCTTTATATATATATATATGTATGTATGTATTTCATGCAACAAAGACACAACAATACACGTATAAGTTCTTTCCAATTTCAAATTCGAAAACCTGATGACTTCTTTTCCAACAAAAATAGAACTTCTAAAAACAAAATCTAAGTAACTTATTCTAACCCCTTCTCTATCTATCTTAATCTAATTTATAGTATCTTTAAATAACAGAGGAGGTCTCCCTCAAAACCCGACCTCCTCAGAAATAGTTATAAAAACCAACAGAGTATTTTAGGGATAGATGTCCCGAAGTCATTTGCAAGATTATGAAAAACACATAAAATAAAAAAAGAGAATTATCATTATGATACGCTTCTTCTCCATCATCATCCTCTCCACCACTTTTTTGGGCATCGTGGGTAGCTGCAAGATCCTGAATTATAGTCTGACTTGGATTTTTCATGATGTTGATCTTTGCTTTTGCGGCTGCTTTGTCCCACCATTTTGTCCCACCGATAAATGTCATAGATTCAATTTGGGTGACTTGTGTTATATCTATGGGAGTGAAACTGCCTTTGGCTTTAAATTTCTCCATGTCTAGCCTAAAAGCCTTTATTGCATCCTACGTGTTCAGCCCACAAAGTCCCAGTTGCCAATCGTGGTCCGAATTAACCACTTTATTGTCATTAACCAAGATACACCAAAGAACCTAAAGCTCATAAATAGAAGCCCCGACATCAGAAACCACAAACTTGAATGTGAGTACCTGCCACATTATAGTCTTCTTCAATATGAAGAGTTGGCACTCATCAATTACCAACTTGATTGATTTTTTTGCTAAAAATTTGGTGGCTTCGTACTCTTTTATCTTGGTGAGCATGGGCAAGATATTTTCCCATTTATGCTCTTCTTTTTCCCATGGAACAATCTGACTCTGAATCTCTGCAATGAGGCTTTTCATCTCATCGCATAACTTCTTGGAGCTTGTGATATATTTTTCACCATCTTTAATCACTCCTTCAATCCATTTCTCCATAGCCCCCATGATGCTTTTAGCCCACTGAACTTGACCCATCAACTTCTTGTTCTCTGGCGTAGTAGGGTCAAAACTTTTTGAAGCATGTGATATGGGAAGTGCTCCAAAACAGCCTATATTATCAATGAATCGAGCAAGAATTTTGATATGCCGCTTCAACTCTCTTTTCTCCTACCCATCTTTTTCTCACCTAGTGAGCATCTTCTTAGCCAATACTTGGAAAAGGTGATTATCTGAATCCCTACTCATGTTCCTGAGCTCCACTTTGGTAATCTCAAAGTCCTCTACATTTACCTCCTTATTCTCATCTTTGGGTTTGTAAGAAGCAATTTCGGCAACCCACTTCCTAGTCTCTTCAGCAGCATCCAATCTGGCAATTGCTTTGAACTTCTTTTGTTTGGGACCCTTCTCCATGTATTTAACCACCATGTCCTAAATTGGGATGGTCACTGGAATGAAACTCCATTTCTTGCTTATGGATGTGGTTAGCCATTTAGGAGTTGCACTTGAACTAGCTATTCCTCCGATCACCTTAGGTGGTGGCGTCAAGGCTACAGTGACCGCATGAGAATCCATGGTGTTGATAATGTCGCTGTCAAGGTCCTCGACTTCAAAAATTTGAGCATCAAGGATTTTGTCTTTTGCCTCTATGTCTGACTTGGTCCATTTTATTTTGCGCAGCACTCCATGACCTTGTATATGAAGGAGAAGAAAAGTCTAGAGCTGGATTGAGCTTGTACTTGGTGTGAGATGGCTTCTTATCTTTACCTACATGAACAAGCATAGAAGTGGGGTTAGAAAAACATTTTGTGGAATGTAGAGCAACTTCACTATCTCTTGCAGGACCAATCTTGATGCCTATTGTCATTGCTCTTCTCTTGTTAACCCATTCTACGATTCTTTCCAAAACCCTCTTTGTTTTAAGTTGTATGTCATCCTCTTCTTCCACATCCCAATTAATGTAGGACATTTGGGGTTCAACTTGGTCTTGATATCTAGGTTCAAAGAGCTCTAGATAATCCTCTTGGATTCCCCTAATATCAAGTTTCACCTGTAGTGAAACTACCTATTCCAGAACCATTCTCATGTTTTCTATTTTGAACACTTCAAGCTCATTATTGCAATCTTCCCAAAAGTCCTCCAGGCGTGGGATTAGAAGGTGCGGCATCAGCCAAGACTCTGTGAGAAACCTTTATTGTCAAAACCCTTTCTTTCATGATACAGTGTAAAATTGAAGTTCTTTAAGTCGGCTCCAATGCTTAAAGCATCTGACATTGAATTGCAAGATAAAATACCCAATTGAATAGGAAAACAATCCTCCCATTTATCTTTGGGTTGAGCCTTCTTAATTATGGTAGCCAACTACCTACAAATTTCAGCAAGAACAAAACAATCCAAACAAAAATGAGGAAGTTTGAAAGGCTCTTCCTCAAAACCGCCTACTCTTATGTAACAAAAACTAGGAAACTGAACAAAGAAACTACCATATCTCTTCACTAATGCCTATGCATCTTCAGACATCATCTTGGTTTTCATTTTCTTTAACTCATAACACAAATCTCCCAGGAAAGAAATATGTACTCTCCTAAAATATTGCAATGCATTATCCTTTTGTAAGATGGGGTAAAAGTCATACATAGAAACCTCTCCCTTAGCAAGCTACCTAGGTATTCCCACTATCTCTTTAATACATGCCAAGCAATATATCAGATACAAGGACATAAAGAAATTTTTCATGAACTTCTTCGCCATGCTCATCTATTCCCTCATGGAGTCGGCAATAATATTTGCCCAGTCGAGATACTACTTTCATTCCAGCACCAACTGTACATAACAATAAATCCAATCATCAAAGCTGTAGGCCTCAGCTGAACCTCTAACTCGGTGTAGTAGTAACATGACATCATGGATGTGGGGAAGCATGTGATTTTTTTTGGGATACTTACGTATTCTGGAGCCACCCTTCTAAGGAACCTTCAACCAATACTTTGCAATATTATTTCGGTGTCCAGTTTTATCTGCATTGAACTTGGTGATTGATTGGGCGAGAGAAAAATTTGAGAACTGATAATCAGGAAATTTGAAAATGGAGGAAATAAATTCTCTGTTAATTGCGAGGAGGGTTTCACCATTATCTCTTTTGATAGTTTCAGAGATAGGATCATATCTCGCAATACACTACCTAACTAGTTCTGGGCAAGGGACAGCATGAGGAAAAGTTGTCGCTTCTATGAGACCACTACTTAGAATTTCTAAACCAAATGAACCGTCAATTACTTTAAACACCCTTTCCTTTAAAACTTATGAATTTTCTCCCTTCAAGTCCGTATCACTAACTGTGGGCTCTGTGCATGCAAGACTGAAAATATTCCCAAAAAGGTGTAGTGTGGACTTCATAATTCATAAACAACAACCCTTATTTTCCCCAGCAAATTTTATTACGAGAGAGAAAATCAGGTAAAAATCACTGGAGAAGAAAGGAAACAAACTCACCTTCACAGTTGAGACCAATCGAATGACTACCAACAAACAAACCTACTATCAAAAACTTCGCAGCAATGAAGAACAAGTTTTAGAAATTAATCACTTCATACCTTATCGCAAAAAGAAGTGATACAAACTTATTTAGTGCATTAATTCTGATCGTCAACTCAAATGTGTTGTGTGCTAGGATTGGACATCACATGCGTGCATTGAATGCATGGTGGCATATTTGGAGTAACCGCCAATTCCCAAAAATGATTACTTGCCTTGAAAAATCAACCAGCTGACGTCACTTGAGATATGGTTCAATCTTCATCATACTTAGCAATAAATGCACCATCATGACCTTTAGTCCATGGGACCCACCTAATTTGAACACACATGAACAATTTGAACTGACTTCATGAGAGTTTAGGTAGTTCAAGGTGTACACTGTGCCAAGAAAATTCTCTTTGCAAGGATTAACTTTGCTAAGTGCCACTGATCTTTTGAACTTAATTGAACATGTTGAACACCATTGAACTATTTGAACAATGTTCAAAGGGTTCATGCCCTGGAGAAAGAGGATATAACACATCATACGTGACCATGAAAAAGAACTGCTACAAAACACTTGAGTGAATGTTAGCACGAATACCTTTTAGACACCTTAGATCCTGCGGAACCTAAATTAACATTATGAACTCCCTTCAAAATGGTTCAATGAGTTCATGGGGTTCAAATAGACTATTAAAACTTGGCATTATAGATTAAGAGACAATTTACAAATGGATTAAGGATTGAACCAAGGAATTTCCAGAAAGATAAGGACTCGAATAAAATTTTGTAGGGTGACTTACTCTTGTTATGAAGGATGAATGACAAGATAACACTTCACAAGATCACTTACCGGTTACAAAACAACATTATTACAACATCATTACTGGTTATAATTGAGATTAGTGACAACATAAAAGTTCATTGATGCAATCTTCTTGTAAATGCCAATAGAATGTCGGTTAGAAAAGTTGCTTGATTTCTCACGTAGATGAAATTTGGTTGTGGCATAGGAGGATGTTTCATGTTAATTTTGACTACATGATAAGGATAAGTTCTACTCAAGTTGCTAGAGATTTGCCTAAGATTGTGAAGCCTTCTAATCTGGTATGTAAAGAATCTTAGGTGGGAAAGAAAACAAGAACATCATTTAAGAGAAAGATGTATACATATAATAGACTGTTAGATCATGTGCATACTGACTTGTGTGATCCTACAAGAATGAGAAGCATGTAGGGTGATAGGTATTTCATGTTTCTTATTAATGACTACTCTAGAATGATGTGGGTGACTTTTCTAAGGGAGAAATTAGAAGCATTGGATAAATTCAAGATATTCAAAGCAAAGGTGGACACTACGATAGGATTGAAGATGAAGTGTTTGAGATCTAACAAAGTAGGAGAATTCACACCCTATGAATTTGATACATTTTGTGAGAGGAATGGAATTAGCAGACAGTTATCTTCTCCTAGAACCCCTTAGCAGAATGGAGTTGTTGAAAGGAAGAACAAAACAATCTTGGATGTCGCTAGAACAATGTTGATTGGAGGAAATTTTGTGCAAACCTTTTGGAAAGAAGGTGTTATAACTTTTGTTTACACATTCAACTTGGTGCATATAAAAGGTGATTTCAGTAAGACTCTTTATGAGCTATGGTTTGGTCATGTTCCTACAGTTAGATATTTAAGAGTATTTGGAAGAAAATGTTATATCAAAGGAGATGAAGATATAGGAAAGTTCGATGCAAGATGTGATGAAGCAATATTCTTGGGATACTCTACTAAGAGAAAGGCCTACCGGTGTTACAATAAGAGTTTGAAGAAGATAGTGGAAAGTGAAAATGTGAAGGTAGATGAATGTTTTGGAGAGCAGATTAGAGCATGAAGATATGAGATTGATGATCAGGATATTATTTCTAGGCCTACACAGACTGAGATCCTAAAGCATAATGATCTGGTGGAGACAGTTAATCTTGTTATTGTTTCTACCGGTCAAGAAGTTCAAGAGTTTGAGAATCAGAATAATCTAAAGACTCTGAGGTATTTAAAATTGGATCATTCTAAGAATAAAATTATTGGTGATAAGAACAAAGGTGTGATGACTAGAAGAAGACTTGTTGCTGAAGAGATATGCCCGATTTCTAAGATTGAACCTAAAGATGTTGTTGAAGCATGTAAGGATGAGAATTCGATAAAAGCTATGGAGGAAGAGTTGAATTAGATTGAGAAGATTAACACACGGGATCTTGTTCGAACATCTAAAGGCAAGAATGTAATTGGTACTAAATGGGTGTTCCAAACTAAACTGAATGAAGCCAATGAAGTGGTAAGAAATAAAGAAAGATCGATATGTAAAGGATGCTCTCAGATGGAAGGTATTGATTATGAAGAAACTTTTTCTCTTGTAGCTAGAATTGAAGATGTTATATTATTTCTTGCATATGTTGCTTAGAATAATTTTAAGGTATATCAGATGGATGTCAAGTCATCCATTTTGAATGGTGATCTTGAGGAGGAAGTCTACATTGAGAAACTAGAAAGATTTTCATTATCAGTTGAAAGAGACATGGTATGGAGATTGAATAAAACATTGTATACACTTAAGCAAGCCCCTAGAGCCTGGTATGCTAGATTACATAAGTATTTGATTAAGTTGGGATTTTGTAAAGGTACTACTAATAGTAACTTATACTTTAAAGTTGAGAATGATAACATTTTTATTGTTGAAGTGTTTGTGCATGACATTATTTTTTGGAGGAGATGATAATTTGAGTATGAAGTTTGTTGATGATATGAAAAAGGAATTTGAGATGTCTATGATAGGTGAGATGAAATTATTTTTAGGATTGCAGATTATTTAGACTGGTAAAGGTATTTTCATTTCTCAATTTAAGTATGTGAAGGAACTATTGAAGAAATTTGGGTTAGCTGATTATAGACCTATTGGAAATCCTATGGTGACTGGATGCAAGTTGTCTAAGTAAGATGAATCTCAAAAAGTTAATGTATAGTCATTGGAAAAAGTAGGTACATTCAACATATTGTACTGGTGCATTCTGTATAGTCATTGGAAAAAGTAGGTACATTCAAGGGTTGGTTATAAAGAGTACAATCAATCAGTTCCAAATGCATTAAGGCTAAGGCTGGAATAGGCTCAAGGGAGTTCACGGTACTATCATCATGGCTTCAAACAGACTAGTTGACTTCCAGAAGACTGCCTTGCGTATGTGTCTTGAGACCAGGAAGAGTTACGACATGATTATCAAAACTCATTTTAGTGTTTATTGGACTTAACCCAACCGACCTACTTCTAGCATCGTCACCTACTTTAGACTGGACTACATATCGTGGTGTGATAGTAACAGGGTCAATGGATAGCATCTCGACATTCATGACAGGGTAATCATAATGTGTTGTTGAATAATCATTGTTATAAATAGAGCTCCTATCTAAGTCATTAGAGCCATAGGATGAAGTTGCTGACTCATCTTCAATTGGCTTAGTAAAGGTATATATAGTATCAACACCCACATCTTTGATGCTACAAGTTCCTTCATGATTTGGTTCATTGATTGCTTGTATTTGACACACTTGTGGACATGACTTTGATGGTTCTATTAATCCCTATCATCTGTTCCATTCAGCTTCCTCTGGAATGATGACTGGTTTTGTTTCTTTTGTAGTTCCGTACCTGATTTGTCTTACCTCATTAGAGGGGGAGTTAGTAGGTGAAGAAATTGCTTGTGTCCTTTCTTCCTCTAGCTATTGTTCATGGTCTTCTTGTCTTTTTAGTCTAATTTCTTCTATTTCCTTTTGCATTTTAAGACATATCAACTCTTGTGCATCATTTGTGATATCACTAGATTCTTCAAGGGTTTTTATAATAGATGTATCTGAGAGATGATCAGGACCCCATTCATACTCATTTGAATCAATTTCGGAATCATCTACTTGTTGTCTACCAATATATATGACCAGAATGTTCAGTGGTGCGAACAATTCTTTGATTCTGTATACTTCATCTCTCATATCCTTAGGGACTTCTACTTCCTGTGGTATTATAACTAATATAACTAGAACTTGATTATCATCTGTTTCCTCTCTCTGGGTGGGCAATTCTTTTTGTTCATTGTCACACTCTTCCTGAGTTTGTTGAGTATTAATTTCTTGTGTTGTTAAAGGTAGTACCTTTTTCTTCCACTTACGTTGATGGTGGGGCATGTGCTTCTTATCTGATGAATTTGTTGGATCATATCCCAGTCCAACTTTATCATTGGTAGACTTAGTTTTTAACTAAATAGGTTCAACAATACCTTTTTGATATTTACCAAGAGGATCAATACTTGAATATCCCATGCATTGAAGCATCTTATAGCCTGGACCATATTGTGTCAGAGAAATCTCACAATGTCGTATTTCTTTATTTGCACTGTCTTCTTTGAAAAGTGACTTGAGAACATCATCCTCTTCTATTTCACTCGCAAGAGAAGTAGAGGACTATATAAAGACACCATTGTAAATGACTTTTGGAGTTGAATTTTGTGGCTTCATAGCCTCTAATGGTTTTCCTGACTGTCTTGGTGATAGAGGAAGAGACATTAGTGAGAGTATAGGCTTTATTTTGTAGCCATCTATGCTAGTTTTTGTGATTTTCAATTTCTTTTGTAAATATTTCAACAAAGATTCTGTACTTTTAGCTGTGGAGGCTGCTCTATTACGAGGAACAAAAGCATCAACACTTTGCGTTAATGCATTGCAGGTATAACTTGTATCGACAGGAATACTGACTTCAACTCCATTATAAGGAAACCTCAGGCATTGTTGATAAGTAGATGGTACTACTTTCATTTCATGAATCCATGGCCTACTTAGTAAGATGTTGTATGAAAGCTGAAGATCCAGGACTTGAAAAATGACATCTCTTTCTATAGGTCCTACCCTGATCGGTAATCGCACCAGACCCTTGGAGGTTATTTCTTCTTCATCATAAGCCTAGATTGTTATTTTCTTTGTTAGATCAATAACATTTGTAGAAAATCCCAGTTGTGTCAGTAGATTGTAGGTACAAATATTCAACCTAGCGCCTCCATCTATCAAAACATGTTTAACATGATGTTTATGGATCATGGCTTCAATGTGTAATGGCTGGTTATGTGGGTGACTCAGTGAGTTATCATGTTCTTCAGAGAAAGTGAGGTAATGAGGTAAGGTCAGGTGACCCACCATAGATTGAAACCGATCTATGTCTAAATCTTTAGGGACACTAGTGGTAAGTAGAGCCTTGTCTAGGACATCTCTATGAGTAGAAGAGATCTTAAGCAGTTTCAAAATGGAGATTTGAGCATTGGTTCTCTTCAATTGTTTGACAATACTATAACTAGGAGAAGATGATGAAGCCAGTTGTTTTGATTTAGCCATGATTGTGTCTGTTTGTCTATTTGGTAGATTTGATGTTGTTTGATCGAAAGTTGAGGAACTAGTTCCTGGGAGAGTAATCTTCCTTTGAACGCGAGTCATGGCATTAGCAGTTTGCGCTTGACTTTGGTGATCCTAGACTATGATCACATTGCAATATTTAGTTTGAGTAGATTCAATCATTTTGATCATATTATCATTGTTAGTGTAGGTATAATTGACTCTAGCTCCTCCCTTGGATTTTGAGGAATCTCCTTGTTCATAAGTCAATAAGGGATCTTTAAAGGCCTTATGATTAGAATTTGTCACATGATTTCCAACAAAAATCTTGCCTGCGTCAAAGAGATCTTGGATTTCATGTCAGAGTTTCATGCAGTTGTTTATGTTATGTCCCTTGTTCTGATGGTAGTCATAGTATTCATTTTCTCCCCACCATTTGGGTCTAATTTCAAGGTCATATGGTCTAGAGTTGTCTAGCAATGTTATTAGATTATTTGCCAACAAGGTTTTAAAAGCCGATTCATATGATTCATCTAGAGGAGTAATGTATAGTCATTGGAAAATGTAGGTACATTCAAGGGTTGGTTATAAAGAGTACAATCAGTATGTACCAGTGTAGTAGCCAAAGGTGGTGGTGGTATAATATCAGTAATCTTGATGTTCAAAATTCCACCAAATTTACCTTCCCCCTTGTCCTTATCCTTCTGATACACTTTGAATGTTTTCTTTGGCATGTTCATTTCATCTTGTTTTTCCTTCTCCACAAAGAATATGTCCCATTTCTCAGCAGTCTCCTTTGCAATCTCATTTACTCTTCCTACCATTAAACTTACTTGCTGGTGACCACTGGAAAAAATAGATCAGTTAGCCTCTGAGATCAATTCATCAATTTTCTCTTTTGAGTTTACTAGATGTATAGCTAGAATTTTTTCAACTTTTAGTTTCTTATCCAATTCCATCATTTCTATCCTTTTTGCATCCAATCTTTTATACAGATCATTGGGTAAGTCATCCACAACTTCAATTAAAACTTTCTTATAAATGTCCAAGTATAAGATAATACTCTTCTCAATGCTTTCCTTGTCTGAATCATTGAATGTGCTATATAGTTTGCTCACATTAGCCAAATTTCCATCACTAGTTATTTCATTTAACAAATCATCCAATGAAGGAGTGACTGGTTTCTGTTTCTTTTTAGGAGTTAGTTTCTTTGTCGGTTCGCTTACTACCTGTTGTTTCTTCCTTAAGGTCCTTGTCCTCTTAGGTGAAGGAGAGGGTACTGGTGAAGGTTTTCTCTTCCTTTCAACTCTCTTGAACTCTGCTGCCTTGTTACTGTCAGTTCCAGAAGATGTGCCAACCGGTGAAATGTGTACCTCGGTTGCAGTCCTTCAAACTCACTAGTCGATATCCTAGTAAATTTCATTACATTTTCTTTGATTTTCTTTACTTTCTTCGAAAAATCTCTAATGTATTTTTCTCTTATCTTCCTTTGCTTCATTGTTTTCACATCACTTTCAATAGTTTCTGCACTACCAAAAACTTGTTCTGTTGGTTCTTTGGGTGCATCTAACAAATCTTTTGCATAAGTCTCAATAATGTTGAGATCTACCTCATATCCCATTTTAGTTACCCATGCAGTCGTAGGGAGTATAGCTTCCATCCATGTCTCATCCTTCTTGATGATAAAATAGATTTCTTTGTCATATTTGTCCACTACACTCTGCAGTAGTCTTTCTCTAGTTTTCATTTTAGCTTGAAAAGCCTTAAAGTATTTAGTTATGTTGTTGTCCTTTGCACTTACCATGCTGGTAAAAGCTTCCTATAATTGATTTCCTACCGGTATGTCATATCCAAAGTCTTTCGGTCCTGTACTGGGGATTTCCTTAATGAAATACAACATTAGGCATACTAAAAGATTACCAAAGCGAAATATCCCTTTATTATCTCCTTTAATATTTTTCAAATTATCTATGAGTTCATCTTTCAGCCATTCACACACATCTATCATTGCATTGTTGTTAACCATCTCATAAGCACTGTTAATGCAAAGACTGGAAACTGAACTAAGCCTATTTGCATGTGTAGTCTTGTAACCTAGCACCATACTTATGAATCTCACATTGATGTCTTTGATATCATTCACTCTTAGTGATCTACTGTCATATGTTGCTCCAGTTAGGGTCATTACTTTGTTGTTTGGAACGTTCTTTGTTTTGTCAGGTCTGCTGTTGTAATACCCTAAAAATGGTCATCTAAACCATGAGCCCCTAATCTTGACAACATCACCAAGGTCCTAACCAAAGGCAATTAAATAAATCTTGAGCACACAATTAATTCTAAAATCATCAAATGTCACATGGCAAAATTAATCAATCAATATTAATTAAATATTTATTTAATTAATTAAATCATTCGAAGTAAATCATTTTAAACAATTATCTTATTTATTTTATTAAATATCTTTTGCATTTTTAATTAAATAAATCTATTTGCCATTAACTCATTAAAAAGAGGAATTAATTTGAAAAATAAATCAATTTGTCATAAATCTTCAAAAAAGGAAACAAATCAAGAAAGAGGAATTGGAAATTATGAGCACAAATCTTCAAAAAAGGAAATAAATCAAAAAAGGAATTAATTGACAAAAAAGAATTAAAAATTTGAGAAAAGAAATCAATTGGAGATAATCTTGAAAAAAATAAATTAAAAATTGATAGATAATCTCAAAGAAAGCAATTAAAACAATTAAATCTTAAAATTGAATGAAATAGAGAATAAATCATTTTTTTCTTGATTTTATCTTAATTTTAGCTCAATTTCCTTTAAAACTGAGAAAAGCATCCAATCACATTAATTCACCTGGATTGTGCTTCCTCTTGGAAAATCTTGACCGCTCATCATCATTTGATCTCAGCCTTTGGTTTCTTTCTGAATTTTCTATAAATTTAGGCCTTCATCTCTCATTCAAAAATCCTGGAGAATATATTGTTATTATGTTGTTTTTTCTCTAGGTTCATTTAGATATTCACATATTAGTTATTTCATATTGATTAAATCATTTATCTCATTTATTGCTTAAATCTTGTTAGATTAATATTGTATCCATCTAGCATTAATATCATGGTCATATAGATTAAAATCCTTCGTCTTGGTGTTGTCTAGTCACTGGATTGCTTATACAAATCTGAGAGCAATCTTATACTCGCATCTTTTAGAAGGCAATGGGTCAATTTGTTATGGCTTTCATAGTCATATTTATATCTGTCTAACCATGCATGTAATGACTTGATTGAAGTGTTGTGCTTACAGTTACAAGTCCACTTTTCACACACACATTTCTGGCACCCACCGTGGGGTAGAAAACTACTTTTTCAGCCTTAGAATCATTCTTATTATCCTATAGGTTTCATCCATACAGTCTCTGCGAAATATCGTACGAGCAATTTCACTGCATCATACGACATTATATTGAAGCCTTCAGTTTATCATATGACACAATATTATATCCAGTAAATTATCGTACAAATCATAATATGGACTCGTACGACATACTGATTCTGTTATCTTTTGTCGTTCTTTATTGATTTCTTACTCATACGATAAAAGTTTTCTATCATTCCATTTTATGAGAATTATCAAACGATTTTGTTCTCTATTAGATTAAAAGAAAGTTTCACTTTTCGGGGTTTTTCTTGAATTAAATTTTGATTATACTGATGCTAAACCTTGAATTATCTTTTTGTCTACCTGGTATTTTCACAGCCTGACTAGTTTCTTGCAGGACGCTTGTCAAAGAATTTATCAATCAAACATACACTTGTCAAAGAATAAAAAACAACATGACTACTGATGCGTTGTTTTTGTAGGTCATCTAAAGAGAAATCAATCAAACATCATGTATTCTTTAATTTTTTTTAGGCACCTAACTTGCTATCTAGGTAATGAACAAATCTATCTTTTGTGCTTTTTTGGAAAATTTTGAGAGGTAGGAGAGTATGCTCTTGTCTTTCTAAGACAATCAGAAATCTAGACCCTTGAGGCTTTTTCTTTGTTTGAGATTTGTACATCTTTAGCAGGTCTGCCCTCCCGAGGGGTTGAAAAACTCTTAAATCCGTTATAGCCGGTATAAGGGGAATGACCTAAGTGGGAATGGCTAAACACCAAGTACTCCAACCCACTATATAATTAATGTTATTTGATGAAAATCGAGTCAACGTCAGTGCTCAGGAATAGCTCTCCTCAGTACCTTTAGGTATATTGAACCTTGGTTTTCAAGGCTGGGAGACCTCTTAATTGAGTCTATACCTCGACGCGTCGAACAAAACCCTTACTAGATCCAATTAAAATTAGAAGCTACCCGATTCACCTCCGAAAGGTTGATAATCTTTGTGCAAGAGAGATAGTAACTCTCCCAAGACACTTGCCATATCATGCCCCCATTAGCATTTGGAGTCGGCTAATACGATGTTGAGAATCCATTACGTGAGACTCAGCGGCCATATTCTAATTAGCTATTGGGTGTGTACCTAAGTCAACAAGAAAAGGTTTTCTTCTCTAAGCCAACTTCCATAGGGTTTGCATGCTATGATTGGAGTTACTATTTATACTGAGTGTTTTCTGTGTTTTCATCTCTGAAACTGAAACTAAAATACTAAAACTAGAGAAAACAAATCAACAACTTAGTGATAAAACTCTATCCGTGTCAAAACTAGTCTATACTGGTCAAAATATCAGTCCACCTCAGAATTGGTCATACGCAGTTGTCATACTCAGCCATTTAAAAAATTAGAATTTTTGTCTCTGTCTTGTTAACAGTCATATGAGCCTGGTCATTTGTCGTCCTGCACCATATTTTGTGTCGTACGAGTCTACTAAATTGTTGTACAAAGCTCAATTCTCTGTCGTATGAAACCCAGAAGTTTGTCATTTCAAGCTAAATCTTGTATCATACAAAACATAACTGCTCATAATTATTTGTTGTTCAGGACCTACCCATTTGTTGTATGATACTAGGCATCAACTTGTACAAAATAGAATTGTCGTTGTCCTGAACATGTTATATTGTTGTACAGTTTCAAAAATTTTGTCGTACGGGTCTCTGATTTTGCCAGTCTAGAATAGTCAAACCTGTCCAAAATAGTCTACAGTGAGCCTAAAACTGGTTATCATCCTTCTGAGCATAAACAACCTTGATAGTGTACCTCTACCATTGTGTTGCATGATTTTGTCGATCATCTTTAAGCTAGTTCAAACAAATATCTTATCAAACCTAAGTTAACTTAGATAACGTCTTACATAGGATAGATCATTCCTGAAACCAGACCAAATCTTAGTTACTTCTCTCAATCACTATGTTAAACAAACTACTAGCTACAATTTGATCTTGACTTCTGCAACACATCTAGCTCTTGGTCCTGTCGGTTACAAATGCCTGTTCAAACCAGAAATTCTTGTAGCAAAAAGAAAAAGAAACACCCTTTGTCTCAGAAGACAATCCATTCTTTATGAAAAACCCCTTTTACAATAAACCGTCCTCGTCACAGATACCATTTTATGACATACCAATCTTTGGTTAGTCCCTATCTCCCACCATGTCTGGGGAAAGACAACAAAGAGAAGATAATAAACAAGACACTCACGACCACTTTAGCAATCATGCCAGTGACAGTGATTCCTCATCGACTGAATCTGAACTTCCTGAACCTCCTGAAGCCAAAGTACATAGATTCAGAATGATAAACAATTTCAAAAAATGATGAAGGTCATCATGGCTAGGGAAAAATAAGACTATTTCTTAGAATTAGCAAAGCAAGGTGCCAAACTCCCTACTAGTTATAATGTGGAGGCCCTCGTTGCTAAAGAGGAAGAGACACCATGAAGAAAAATAAGCAAATACATGCAAGCATGCCAAACTGCGGTCACAAGAATAGAAGACAAAGATAAAACACTAAAACAATACTCTGGACACAATATGCCCATTCCCATTTGACAAAAACCTTTACATGTCTCCATTTCCTTCACGAGTTGAGATCCCAAAATTTGACAAATATGATGGTACCTCAGATCCTCAAGATCATGTCAAAGAGTTTTGTGCTGCTTGTATGGAGTTCATGCACGATCAAATGTACCTCATGCACCTTTTCCCAAGGAGTTTAGGGGGTCAAGCAATGGAATGGTTCGCAAGCCTACCCAAAGGGATTAAAATTTTTGAAGAACTAATCCAACTATTTTTACAACAATACTCATACAACATTCCTCACCCAGTCACTATGATAGAGCTTTGCAATACCAGACAAAAGATAGGAGAACCCTTTCTCACCTTCCTCCAACGATGGATAAAGATGTTCTCTAGATATTCACAGACTATCCTAGATCTTGAGAAAATTAATATCTTTGTCAACAACTTAGTCCCTGAATTGAAGTATAGTGTCCAGATGCAAGTACACCCTTCATTCAACAAAATGGTAGATAACACCCTTAGAATGGAAGACGTGCTTATCAAAAAGGGAGATATATCACTTTGGAAAGAAACATCGCAAGGTTCTAGCTCTAAAGAAAAAAGTAAATACTAGAAATATGGCAAAGATAGCAACAAGAACGTCGTTAATGATGGAGTGGTAGATACTATCCAAGCAAAAACAAAATCCACAATATTTAACTTGGCTAGTGGCACGTAAGCACTCAAGGTAGTTGAAACTACAATAGAGAATCCCCCAAAGAAAACAAGAGAATGGTTTAAAGAAAAACCTTGGCTTTCAAAGCCTAAATGTGATTTTACTCCTCTAGATGAATCATATGAATTGGTTTTGAAAACCTTATTGGCAAATAATCTGATAAAATTGCCAAACAATTCTAGGCCATATGACCCTAAAATTAGACCCAAATTGTGGAGAGAAAAGAAATACTGTGACTACCATACGAAAAAGGGACATAACATAAACAACTGCATGAAACTCCGACATGAAATCCAAGATCTCATTAACGCATGCAAGTTTTTTGTTGGAAATCATGTGACAAATGCTAATCATAAAGCCTTTAAAGATCCCTTATTGACTTACGAACAAGGAGATTCCTCAAAATCCAAGGGAGGAGCTAGAGTCAAATATACCTACACTAACAACGATAATGTGATCAACATGATTGAATCTACTCAAACTGAATATTGCAATGTGATCATAGTCTAGGATCACCAAAGTCAAGAACAAACTACTAATGCCGTGACTCGCGCTCAAAGGAAGATTACTCTCCCAGGAACTAGTTCCTCAACTTTCAATCAAACAACATCAAATCTATCAAATAGACAAATAGACACAATCATGGCTAAATCAAAACAACTGGCTTCATCGCCTTCTCCTGGTTATAGTATTGTCAAACAATTGAAGGGAACCAATGCTCAAATCTCCATTTTGGAACTTCTTAAGATCTCTTCTGCTCATAGAGAGGTCCTGGACAAGGCTCTACTTACCACCAGTGTCCCTAAATATTTAGATGTAGATCAATTTCAATCTATGGTGGGTCACCTGACCTTACCTCATTGCCTCACTTTCTCTGAAGAAGATGATAAATCACTGAGTCACCCACATAACCAGCCACTACACATTGAAGCCATGATCCATAAACACCGTGTTAAATGTTTTTTGATAGATGGAGACGCTGGGTTGAATATGTGTACCTACAATCTACTGACACAACTGGGATTTTCTACAAATGTTATTGATCTACCAAAGAAAATAACAATCAAGGCTTATGATGAAGAAGAAACAACCTGTGAGGCCTCACCTCGACTCAGTTTGACATTCAGTGGATTTTATATTTTAGATTATTTTGGATACTTTATTTTGATGCATTTTGAGACTTAGAACTTATATGGTTTCAGGATTTGGATAACATTGCTATGATTTGATGATTTACTTACATGCTTTATGAGATAGAACACTACATGATTATTAGATAGAATGATATTGCAATGATAGATGTCGTTATTGAATTTGCAGGACTTTACTCTGAATATAGAACTATGATGTATGTTTAGTTTATGTGAATTGGGATGAAAATTTGCTTATGAGAAATTGTTTGATAAAAGATGTATTCAATCTGTGCAGATGAAAATTGTATGCAAGTAATTATGTGTATTGTTATATTATTGAATTATATTATATATGAATATTTGGAAGTACTAATGTGTAAATAGAGATGCGCAGGAAATTTACCATGTGACCATGGAAAATTACGGAGAATCAAACCTAGACCTATGTATGTTCGTAAAGCCAGGGTTTGTCTATTTCGAGAGACAACACCCCGTTTGTGATGTATTTTATTCATAACAGTATATGCTGCATGAGTGTTAAGTGTTATTTAAATTTTAATGTGTAAAAACCTCAAGAGACTATTTCATGTTTTATTTTTGTAAACGTATTTTATTAGTGTCACTTGACACATGTGTGGATTTAAATTTAATTATTTTATTTTGTCTCTTGGTGGGAAAGTGTTTAATTATAGTTTTCTTAAATAAATTAATGTGTTGTCAAAAATATTTTGGGAATATAATATTTGGAGTGGTCAACTTATGTTTGACCCGAAAATAAACTTCAGAGGGGTTTAAAATGGGTTAAATGAACACCTAGGGGTAGTTTAATAGGGTTTCCTAAAGCCCATAAGGTATACCTAGGGGTTAGGGGTAATTTTAGGCAAGTTTCTACTTTATAATGATCTTTTTAACGCTTTAAAAATTGGCTTTTTTAAGTTGAGCGAAAATTGAAAATTGAAGTGAAATCAAATCAAGATTTTTCTTTTTGGAAGGAGAGTCTTTTTGCATTTTGCTTTTTTTCTTCTTTTTGTTTTTTTTTAGAATCCTGTGAGAACTTAGAGAGTGAGCTTCTTAAGGAAGATTTTTGGGAATAGCAGGGTAATCACCCACTCTCCATTTTTGGAGACAGAAGAAAATTTAGAAGAAAAATAATGTTATGGAATAGAGAAATTGAATAAGGGTAGAAGGAAAAAGATTTGTGGATTGGGCAGCTCTTCATCAAATATCATAATAACCTTTGGGCAGATTAAGGTTGGTTTCAATTTTTACTTTTAATGTCTTCTTCTTGTTTATGTCTGGAAGTGGTTTGAATAAGAAATCTGTATTCTTGAAAGTTTATGTTTGAAATTCTTTTGGTATTTTGTTTTAAGAATTGATGTGTTTTGGGAGTTTTCTCAAGATCTCTTACTCTTGGGAGAGAAGAGGATCTTGAGGGTGGTAGCAGTGACAGCCCTCGAGTGAGAGACTCTCTTTTGAGAGCGATCACAAGGGATCTTTGTGTGACCCTTGCTGCATGGCCTGTTTGTGCAATGGGGGTCATAAGGAGGGTTATAAGGCTAGAATGCCTTTGGGGGGCATAAGGAATAAGGGGTTGAGAATTCTTGATATTTTATTATGCCATGAGGTGGCTTCTTGTTTATTTCATACTTGCAGTTCTCCTCAAGGTATTTGGTCCACTACCACCCTTTGAAAATGTTCATCACCAAAGTGTGGTGCTGTGAAAGCCAGGTTGGGAATGTGTTTGGAATATCTGTATGCATTGTTTTCTATGTGTTTGCCTATTTGTTACCCATCTAGGAATTGGTTCTTCAAGCTCGGGGGTGGCTACCAATTAGCCTAGGCTGGGAGGTGAGCACTCCGTGGTCATATTTGTGTTTTCCATTATGCAGGAAACTCAGAGGAAAGAGAATAGGAATCATGAAAGAGATACAGAAGATTGTTATTGAAGATACTTGAATTCAGTTGCAGATGTTTGTTTAAAGTTGTTATAGAAATATGTCTCCATCATAGAAAAAAAAAAGAGAAGCAAGTTGTAAATTTTGAAAGTAGACTTGAAGTCTTATTGTTGTGACTATTCAGAGAAAACATTCTGTAAATTGGTAGAATATCTTAGAGATGTTTTAAAAAAGAAAAGCTTGTTATTTCTACTTTTGGTTTATTTGGAAAAGAAAAGTTAAATTGTGTTGCATGCAAAAGCTTCTTGTATTATGGAAAGAAATAAAAGAATTGTTTTCATTTAGATTTTATTTATATTTCACTTGTGGGAAATAGAAGTTTGTTGATGTTGGAAGATTTTATGTATTTTTAATGAGAAAAGTAGTTTTATGTAAATATTAGATTAGAGGAGAAAAATCAATGAAAAATTCCTTTTAATTCTAGAAAAGTATTTTGTATCTTTTTAAAAGTATTTTAAATTGTATTTTAGTTAGCATTGTTTTAAAAGCTTATATATATATATATATATATATATATATATATGATTTAACTTAATGTTTTCCCTTTATTATATGAGTTTAAAATTTTGCATGTAAATACCCTTTTAAAAAATATATATATATAAATTTACTTGGAAATAAATTTCATCTTTTTAACTATGAATATAAAAGTTATGTGTATTTAAATATATACATATATATATATATATAAATATATATATTTATATATATATATATTTTTATATATTATATTTTAAAAAAAAAGTTAAAAAAAAAAAATTAATGTTTTGGGTCCCCGCGGACTCCACTGTGTGTACGCACAGTGGACGACCGTGCGGCACCCACTTTGTGCACACACAGTGGAGCCGCTTGCGGCTCCCACTGTGTGGGCACATAGTGGACGGCCACGGCCACGGCCGCCACTGTGTGGCCACACAGTGGGGAGCCGTCAGCGGCGCCCACTGTGTGGGCACACAGTGGTGCCGCGACGCCCACTGTGCGCTCACACAATGGCGCGCGCGGCCAGCCCGCCTCCCAAACTCTCGTGACCTGCAATAAAATTTCATGGCCGCCTTTAGGGTCTTCGGCCCAGCATGAAAACTTTGATTGTTAAAAAAAATATTTATGGGTTAAAACCCTAGCGCGAATGGGGCTAGGGCAATTCGGTTTACAAATAAAAGAAAAAAATATTAATTAGTTAGATATTATAAATATGGTAAAATTAGAACCCTAATTAGGGTTGGGGAAAAATATGGTTTTATAATTAGGAAATTATAATGGTATTCAAATTTAGAATTAAAATATTTGTCATTTAAGTAAAATATATATATATATATATATATATATGTTTCCATATATATATATGGGAATATATATATATGTAAATATATGAATTTCGAGCATTTTGAATAAGTAATTAAATTATAAATATATAAATATATGCATATTCAAATATGTATATATGTATATATTTATATAATCCTCATTTTAATTTGGGATAAATTATAAAGAGAAATATGAAAGAATTGAAAAGACTATATAGTCATATTGGAGGATAAATTAAAATATCTCTCCTATTTCCTTTAGTTTGATTAATTTAATTAAACTATTGACTAAGTATCTCTTGGAGATAGAATTTAAACCAGTAGGTTTTCCGCAATTAAAATATAACAATTTATCGATGCTTAGTTCGTTTCGGAATTAACTCGAATTTAATAATGAAAATTTCTTTAACGCTTGTCGCAAGAGTAAACTTGTTAATTAAATTAGTATCTTTTAAAAAACAAATTGTTCCATTTTTGCCCTAAATTTTGGGCATGACATTTTGGTATCAGAGCAAGGTTTCCACACTAGGAGCCTTACTCACTTACGTTTCGCCCTAAATATATTTAAAATTATTTTGTTAAATGGAATTTTGAATTTAAATAAATTTAATTCTAAAAGAAATAAATTAATTGTTTTGTCTTATTTCCTCTTACAATGCCTCCGTTGACGCGACAAGCTCGCAAGCGCGGACGGGGTCCTAGACGTGAGCGCATAGCATGCGATGAGGAAGAGAGGGAGGCATCGGTTCCAGAGGAGAACCCAGGAGCACCTCCCAAACAGCCAAATGAACCTAACCGTGACATTTTAGCAGCCATTCAGAATCTTATTGGCATTGTTCAGGAAAGGATTCCAGTCGAGAACCCTCAGGGTAGGAGTCATGACTCTGGGAGTCATAGATCTATTGATAGAGAACGAAGCAGGAGCCCAGCTCCGAATCCTGTAGAGAGTCAGTGCATATGCCAGGACCACCTCCTGCGGTGGAACCAGTTTATTTTGAGAGAGGTCGTTGAGATCCAGGGGATCTCATCAGGGAGGTCATGCGCCTCCAACCACCATCCTTCAGAGGTTCTACAGATGGAGTAGAGGCCGAGGCATGGCTTCTGAGTCTTGAGAGGTGCTTTGCGTTGCGTTCTTATGAGAGCAACTTGAAAGCACGTGTTGCAGTTCATCTTCTATGAGGGACAGCCTCCACCTGGTGGAGACAGGAAGAGTACAAATGCGGATTAGTTCCTGATACACTCACTTGGGAGATATTCACAGAGAGGTTCCGTGAGAGGTACCTATCAGAGCACTTCAGGCAGCGTCGTATAGACGAATTTCATGATCTCCAACAAAAAGGCTTGTCAGTAACCCAGTATGAGAGTAAATTCTTTGAGTTGTTGCCATATGTAGATTATCTAAAGGATGAGAAACTTCTTGTAAACCGCTTCATCTGGGGATTGAATGCCGGTATAGCCGGGCCTGTTAGGATGTCCGTTCTAGAGAGCCTTCGGGTTGCTATAGAAAAGGCACTGATTGCCGAGGAAATTCAGGTTAGACCACAGGACAATAGGGATCGGTATCAGAACCGAAATCCCGCACCTCAGACTTATGGATTCCAGAAACCACATTGGAAGGGGAACAACCGAAATTCTCAGGGGTTCTCCAAACCCCCTCCTCCACAACAGACACCACAGAACCAGAAACAGAAGCCTCCACAGTATCAGCAGAGCTCCAAGCCCAAGCAGTGGCAGACTCAGGGACAGAAATGTGATCAGAGAGCACAGGGGCAGTACACACAGCCGGCGGGGACTCAGTAGTCCTCCAGGGGTGGGTACAGTGGATCCAGTAGGACAGGAGGTCAGGGATTTTCTAGGCCTCAGGGTGCCCAGTTCTAGGCACGGGGTGCTTTCTTTACTTGTGGAGCCATGGGTCACTTGGCGAGGGATTGCCCTTAGGGACAGGTAGCAGGGAGTCAGCGGATGGCCGCTTCAGAGCCGACAGTTGGTGATATGGGCAGGTCCCATAGAGTATTCGCAGCGGTTGACAACTGCCAGGCTGATCATCAGGCCACGGTTATCGAATCTTAAGGTATAATCAGAGGTAACAATGTATCTATTTTGTTTGATTCAGGAGCTACTGACTCCTTTATATCTCCATCAATTGTGGAGTGTTGCGGGCTAGTGGCAACTAGGTAGGGTGTCAGTTGGGAAGTGGAATTAGCTTCAGGGGCTAGAGTGTCAGTGGAATCAGAGGTTAGGGCATGTCAGCTGCAGATTGGCAAGACCACCACTTTAGTAGACCTTAGAGTGACTCCACTTGGATCTTATGGAATCATACTTGGCATGGATTGGCTTTATGCCCACAGAGCCAAGATGGATTTCCGCCTGAAAAAGATCGAGTGTGAGGATGATCATGGTTCGCCCATAGTTATCATCGGGATTCAGAGGCCCGTGTCTCTTCGTATGATCTCCGCAATGCAGCTTAAGCGGAGCATGCAGAAGGGATGTTAGCTTTTTGCTATCACTATCAGTGACAGAGAGGAAGAGGAGGAAAAAGAAACATCGCTCGATGACCATCCTATCCTTAAGGGATATTCAGATGTATTTCCTTCAGAGTTATCGGGAATGCCTCCCCGCAGAGAGATTGATTTTCATATAGACCTAGTACCAGGAGCCGAGCCAATTTCCAGAGCACCTTATAGAATGACCACAAATGAGCTTAATGAACTTAAAATTCAGCTTGAGGAACTTCTTAAGAAGGGTCATATCCATCCTAGCGTATCCCCGTGGGGTGCACCAATTATCTTCGTTAAGAAGAAGGATGGATCTCTCTGATTGTGTATGGATTATCGGCAGCTAAATAAAGTAACCATCAAGAACCGATATCCTTTGCCTAGAATTGATGATTTATTTGACCAGCTTCAGGGTGCCAAAGTCTTTTCCAAAATAGATCTGAAGTCAGGATACCACCAATTGAGAATAGTGGAAAGTGATATCCACAAGACCACATTTCACACTAGATATGGTCACTATGATTTTACCGTAGTTCCCTTTGGACTTACGAATGCCCCAGTAGTTTTTATGAGCCTCATGAATGGGGTGTTTCGTACCTTTCTGGACCGTTTTGTTATTGTGTTCCTCGATGATATACTGATATATTCTCGGAATGAGAAGGAGCATGAGGAGCACCTGAAGCAAGTATTGTAGTGTTTGTGGGATAACCAATTGTTTGGCAGCCTATCGAAGTGTGCTTTCTTTCGATCTGAGGTCAAGTACCTTGGACACGTTATTTTCGATGATGGGATCTCAGTTGACCCATCAAAGATTAGGGCTATTATGGATTGGCCAGCGCCTACCAGTGTGATAGAGGTCAGGAGTTTCATGGGTTTAGCAGGATATTACCGATGTTTTGTCGAGGGTTTCTCCAGAGTCGCACACCCTATTACCTCTCTTCAGCGTAAAGGGAAGAAATTTGAGTGGACAGAGATGTGCGAGAAGGCCTTTCAAGAACTCAAGAAGGCACTTACTAGCGCTCCTATCCTTGTTGTACCAGATCCTTCAGCTGACTTCATGGTTTGTATAGATGCTTCCCTAGAGGGTTTAGGGGCAGTTCTTATGCAAGGTGGTAGGGCCATAGCTTTTGAGTCTAGGAAACTTAAGACTCATGAACTTAATTATCCCACTCACGACCTTGAGCTCGCAGCAGTAGTGCATGCACTTGTGAGGTGGAGACATTTCCTTTTAGGACATCACTTCGAGTTGCATTCAGATCATCAGAGTCTTCAGTACATCTTCACTCAGCCGAACCTTAATGCACGTCAGAGGAGATGGATGGAGTTTTTGTGTGAATATGATTTTGACGTTCACTACATCAAAGGAAAGGAAAATGTAGTTGCAGATGCTTTGAGTAGGAGACGTCATGAGGTTTACACCATATCCATGGGCACAGACTTGAGGGACCGTATACTTCAACACTTGTTAGAGGATGGATGGTATGCAGAGGTTGGTCAGGTATTACGTTCTCAGGTTACTCTAGAAGGGAAATATGTGGATTATTCTTTGGAGCCCGATGGACTGTTATGCCACAGAGGGCGCATTTATGTACCTTCCTCCGAAGGGTTGCGAGAGTTCATTGTCTCGGAAGCTCATAGAGCTCCTTATGCAGCGCATCCTGGGGTTAAGAAGTTGCATGCAGACTTGAGGCAGTTGTATCATTAGCCGGGAATGCAGCAGCTCATTGCTGAAATAGTAGCTCGGTGTCTCGAGTGTCAGAGGGTAAAAGCGGAGCACCGCCATCCAGGTGGGTTGCTTCAGTCTCATGCTATACCAGAGTGGAAGTGGGATACTATATCCATGGATTTCATCATTGGTCTCCTTATGTCTTCTCATCGCCACGATGCTATCTTGGTGACAGTTGACAAGTTGACCAAAGTAGCTCACTTTTCACCAGTTCGTACTACATTCACAGCTCCAGCAGTAGCACAGGTGTTCTTGCAAGACATTGTTAGACTTCATGGCATACCCCACAAGATTATTTCTGACAGGGATTCTCTTTTCACTTCTACCTTTTGGAAGTCATTACAGGCAGCTATGGGCACTAAGCTCAATTTCAATACAGCCTATCATCCGGAGATAGATGGTCAGACAGAGAGGGTCAATCAGGTGTTAGAGGATATGCTACGTATGTACGTCATGGATCATCAGACCCGGTGGGAGGAGTACCTTCCTTTAGTGGAGTTTGCCTATAACAATGGGCATCACACTTCCTTGTGGACGCCACCCTACCAGGCATTATACGGCAGGCCTTGCAGGACGCCCTTGAGTTGGGATCGCATAGAGGATAGAGTTGCTATTGGTCTTGAGTTAGTTTGGGATATGGAGCAGCAGGTGGATTTGATTAGGCAGTGTCTCAGAGAGGCTCAGGATAGACAGAAGAAGTATGCCGATGCAAAGAGGATAGACCGTAGTTACTTGGTTGGAGACAAAGTTTTCTTGAGAGTGCGATAGCATAAGAGTCCAATCCGTTACAGAAAGGGTTCTAAGCTCGCACCTCGCTTTGTAGGACCTTTTGAGATTTTGGAGAGGATAGGCCCAGTTGCCTACCATTTAGCTTTGCCACCTAGCCTGTCACGCATCCACGATGTGTTTCATGTTTCAGTTTTGAGAAAATATATCTATGATGAGTTTCACCTTTTAGATTGGGATTCCTTGAAGGTGGAGTCAGATGGGCAGCTAGCTTTGGAGCCCATTCGCATTTTGGCACGCCGGACATTGGCCCTTTGAGGTCGAGAGCTGGACCAGGTTAGGGTCCAGTGGGATTGTTATGATGAGGTTACGGCTTCATGGGAGGACGCAACACGTATGAGATCAGAGTACCCTCACCTCTTTGATGAACTCCAGGAGGAAGTTCATGCCTAGAGGGGGAGGATGTGAGGCCTCACCTCGACTCAGTTTGACATTCAGTGGATTTTATATTTTAGACTATTTTGGATACTTTATTTTGATGCATTTTGAGACTTAGAACTTATATGGTTTCAAGATTTGGATAACATTGCTATGATTTGATGATTTACTTACATGCTTTATGAGATAGAACACTACATGATTATTAGATAGAATGATATTGCAATGACAAATGTCGTTATTGAATTTGCAGGACTTTACTCTGAATATAGAACTATGATGTATGTTTAGTTTATGTGAATTAGGATGAAAATTTTCTTATGAGAAATTGTTTGATAAAAGATGTATTCAATCTGTGCAAATGAAAATTGTATGCAAGTAATGATGTGTATTGTTATATTATTGAATTATATTATATATGAATATTTGGAAGTACTAATGTGTAAATAGAGATGTGCAGGAATTTTACCATGTGACCATGGAAAATTACGGAGAATCAAACCTAGACCTATGTATGTTCGTAAAGCCAGGGTTTGTCTATTTGGAGAGACAACACCCTATTTGTGATGTATTTTATTCGTAACAGTATATGCTGCATGAGTGTTAAGTGTTATTTAAATTTTAATGTGTAAAAACCTCAAGAGACTATTTCATGTTTTATTTTTGTAAAAGTATTTTATTAGTGTCACTTGACACATGTGTGGATTTAAATTAAATTATTTTATTTTGTCTCTTGGTGGGAAAGTGTTTAATTATAGTTTTCTTAAATAAATTAATGTGTTGTCAAAAATATTTTGGGAATATAATATTTGGAGTGGTCAACTTATGTTTGACCCGAAAATAAACTTCAGAGGGGTTTAAAATGGGTTAAATGAACACCTAGGGGTAGTTTAATAGGGTTTCCTAAAGCCCATAAGGTATACCTAGGGGTTAGGGGTAATTTTAGGCAAGTTTCTACTTTATAATGATCTTTTTAACGCTTTAAAAATTGGATTTTTTGAGTTGAGCGAAAATTGAAAATTGAAGTGAAATCAAATCAAGATTTTTCTTTTTGGAAGGAGAGTCTTTTTGCATTTTGCTTTCTTTCTTCTTTTTGTTTTTTTTGAGAATCCTGTGAGAACTCAGAGAGTGAGCTTCTTAAGGAAGATTTTTGGGAATAGCAGGGTAATCACCCACTCTCCATTTTTGGAGACAGAAGAAAATTTAGAAGAAAAATAATGTTATGGAATAGAGAAATTGAATAAGGGTAGAAGGAAAAAGATTTGTGGATTGGGTAGCTCTTCATCAGATATCGTAATAACCTTTGGGCAGATTAAGGTTGGTTTCAATTTTTACTTTTAATGTCTTCTTCTTGTTTATGTCTAGAAGTGGTTTGAATAAGAAATCTGTATTCTTGAAAGTTTATGTTTGAAATTCTTTTGGTATTTTGTTTTAAGAATTGATGTGTTTTGGGAGTTTTCTCAAGATCTCTTACTCTTGGGAGAGAAGAGGATCTTGAGGGTGGTAGCAGTGACAGCCCTCGAGTGAGAGACTCTCTTTTGAGAGCGATCACAAGGGATCTTTGTGTGACCCTTGCTGCATGGCCTGTTTGTGCAATGGGGGTCATAAGGAGGGTTATAAGGCTAGAATACCTTTGGGGGGCATAAGGAATAAGGGGTTGAGAATTCTTGATATTTTATTATGCCATGAGGTGGCTTCTTGTTTATTTCATACTTGCAGTTCTCCTCAGGGTATTTGGTCCACTACCACCCTTTGAAAATGTTCATCACCAAAGTGTGGTGCTGTGAAAGCCAGGTTGGGAATGTGTCTGGAATATCTGTATGCATTGTTTTCTATGTGTTTGTCTGTTTGTTACCCATCTAGGAATTGGTTCTCCGAGCTCGGGGGTGGCTACCAGTTAGCCTAGGCTGGGAGGTGAGCACTCCGTGGTCATATTTGTGTTTTCCATTATGCAGGAAACTCAGAGGAAAGAGAATAGGAACCATGAAAGAGATACAAAAATATTGTTATTGAAGATACTTGAATTTAGTTGCAGATGTTTGTTTAAAGTTGTTATAGAAATATGTCTCCTTCATAGAAAAAAAAAAAGAGAAGCAAGTTGTAAATTTTGAAAGTAGACTTGAAGTCTTATTGTTGTGACTATTCAGAGAAAACATTCTATAAATTGGTAGAATATCTTAGAGATGTTTTAAAAAAGAAAAGCTTGTTATTTCTACTTCTGGTTTATTTGGAAAAGAAAAGTTAAATGGTGTTGCATGCAAAAGCTTCTTGTATTATGGAAAGAAATAAAAGAATTGTTTTCATTTAGATTTTATTTATATTTCACTTGTGGCAAATAGAAGTTTATTGATGTTGGAAGATTTTATGTATTTTTAATGAGAAAAGTAGTTTTATGTAAATATTAGATTAGAGGAGAAAAATCAATGAAAAATTCCTTTTAATTCTAGAAAAGTATTTTGTATCTTTTTAAAAGTATTTTAAATTGTATTTTAGTTAGCATTGTTTTAAAAGCTTATATATATATATATATATATATATATATACATATATATATATATATATACATATATATATATATATATATATATATATATATATATATCTGATTTAACTTAATGTTTTCCCTTTATTATATGAGTTTAAAATTTTGCATGTAAATACCCTTTTAAAAAAAATATATATATAAATTTACTTGGAAATAAATTTCATCTTTTTCACTATGAATATAAAAGTTATGTGTATTTAAATATATACACATATATATATATATATAAATATATATATTTATATATATATATATATATTTATATATTATATTTTTTTTAAAAAGTTTAAAAAAAAAAATAATGTTTTGGGTCCCCGCGGACTCCACTGTGTGTACGCACAGTGGATGACCGCGCGGCGCCCACTGTGTGCACACACAGTGGAGCTGCTTGCAGCTCCCACTATGTGGGCACACAGTGGACGGCCACGGCCGCCACTGTGTGGCCACACAGTGGGGAGCCGTTAGCGGCGCCCACTGTGCACTCACACAGTGGCGCGCACGGCCAGCCCGCCTCCCAAACTCCCGTGACCTGCAATAAAATTTCATGGCCGCCTTTAGGGTCTTCGGCCCAGCATGAAAACTTTGACTGTTAAAAAAAATATTTATGGGTTAAAACCCTAGCCCGGATGGGGCTAGGGCAATTCAGTTTACAAATAAAAGAAAAAAATATTAATTAGTTAGATATTATAAATATGGTAAAATTAGAACCCTAATTAGGGTTGGGGATAAATATGGTTTTATAATTAGGAAATTATAATGGTATTCAAATTTAGAATTAAAATATTTGCCATTTAAGTAATATATATATATATATATATATATATATATGTTTCCATATATATATATATGGGAATATATATATATGTAAATATATGAATTTCGAGCATTTTGAATAAGTAATTAAATTATAAATATATAAATATATGCATATTCAAATATGTATATATGTATATATTTATATAATCCTCATTTTATTTTGGGATAAATTATAAAGAGAAATATGAAAGAATTGAAAAGACTATATAGTCATATTGGAGGATAAATTAAAATATCTCTCCTATTTCCTTTAGTTTGATTAATTTAATTAAACTATTGACTAAGTATCTCTTGGAGATAGAATTTAAACCAGTAGGTTTTCCGCAATTAAAATATAACAATTTATCGATGCTTAGTTCGTTTCGGAATTAACTCGAATTTAATAATGAAAATTTCTTTAACGCTTGTTGCTAGAGTGAACTTGTTAATTAAATTAGTATCTTTTAAAAAAAAAATTGTTTCGTTTTTGCCCTAAATTTTGGGCATGACATAACCTCCAAGGGTCTTGTGCGATTACCGATCAGGGTAGGACTTGTAGAAAGAGATGTTTTTTTTCAAGTCTTGGATCTTCATCTTTCATACAACATCTTACTAGGCAGGCCATGGATTCATGAAATGAAAGCAATACCATCTACTTATCATCAATGCCTGAAGTTTCCCTATAATGGAGTTGAAATCAGTATTCCTGTTGATACAAGTTATACCTACAATGCATTAATGCAAAGTCCTGATACTTTTGTTCCTCATAATAGAGTGGCCTCCATAGCTGAAAGTTTAGAATCTTTGCTGAAAGATTTACAAAAGAAATTGAAAATCACAAACACTAGCATAGATGGCTACAAAATAGAGCCTATACTCTCACTAATGTCTCTTCCTCCATCACCAAGATGGTCGGGAAAACCATCAGAGGCTATGAAGCCAAAAAATTCAACTCCAAAAGTCATTTATGATGGTGTCTTTATACAGTCCTCTACTTCTCTTGCGAGCGAAATAGAAGAGGATGATGTTCTCAAGTCACTTTTCAAAGCAGATAGTGCAAATAAAGAAATACGACATTGTGAGATTTCTCCAACACAATATGGTCCAGGCTATAAGATGCTTCAATGCATGGGATATTTAAGTACTGATCCTCTTGGAAAATGTCAAAAAGGTATTGTTGAGCCTATTTAGTTAAAAACTAAGTCTACCAATGATAAAGCTGGACTGGGATATGATCCAACAAATTCATCAGATCAGAAGCACATGCCCCACCATCAACATAAGTGGAAGAAACATGTACTACCTTTAACAACAAAAGAAATTAATACTCAACAAATTCAGGAAGAGTGTGACGATGAACAAAAAGAATTGCCCACCCAGAGAGAGGAAACAAATGATAATCAAGTTCTAGTTATATCAACTATAATACCTCAGGAAGTAGAAGTCCCAGAGGATATGAGGGATGAAGTATACAGAATCAGAGAATTGTTTGCACTGTTGGACATTCTGGTCATATATACTGGTAGACAACAAGTAGATGATTCAAAAACTGATTCAAATGAGTATGAATGGGGTCCTGACCATCTCTCAGATACATCTATTACAAAAACCCCTAAAGAATCCAGTGATATCACAAATGACACACAAGATTTGATATGCCTAAAAATGCAAAAGGAAATAGAAGAAATTAGACTAAAAAGACAAGAAGACTATGAACAACATCTGGAGGAATAAAGGACACAAGCAATTTCTTCACCTACTAAGTCCCCCTCTAATGAGGTAAGACAAATTAGGTACAAAACTACAAAAGAAACAAAACCAGTCATCATTCCAGAGGAAGCTAAATGGAACAGATGATATGGATTAACAGAACCATCAAAGTCATGTCCACAAGTGTGTCAAATACAAGCATTCAATGAGCCAAATCATGAAGGAACTTGCAGCATCAAAGATGTGGGTGTTGATACTATATATACCTTTACTAAGCCAATTGAAGATGAGTCAGCAACTTCATCCTATGACTCTAATGACTTAGACAGGAGCTCTATTTATAACAATGATTATTCAACAACACATTATGTTTACCCTGTCATGAATGCCGAGATGCTATCTGCAAACCCTGTTACTGTCACACCCTGATATGTAGTCGAGCTTGAAGTAGGTGATGATGCTAGAACTAGGTTGGTTGGGTTAGGTCCAATAAATACTAACATGAATTTTGATAATTGTGTCATAACTCTTCCTGGTCTCAAGACACATACACAAGGTAGTCTTCTGGAACTCAACTGGTCGGTCCGAAGCCATGATGATAGTACCGTGAACTCCCTTGATCCTGTTCCAACCTTATCCTTAATGCATCTAGAACTAATTAATTGTACTCTTTATAACCAACCCTTGAATGTACCTACTTTTTCCAATGACTATACTGGATCAACATATTGTACTGGTGCATTCTGTTTAGGTTCATTTGTGATCATCTCACCTGCCGGTTCAGAATCCATAGACCTTGAATCTCCTTTAAAGTGTTCATCTATCTTAACATTTTCACTCTCTATGATTTTCTGCAATCTTTTATTAAAACATCTATATGCTTTTCTCTTAGATGAATAACCAAGAAATATTCCTTCATCACTTCTAAGATCAAATTTACCAATATACTCATCTCTCCTAATGTAGCATTTGCTTCCAAATATTCTGAAGTATTTAAGAGTAGGAATATTACCAAACCATAATCCATAGGGTGTCTTACTGGTTTCACCTTTGATGTGAACTCTGTTGAAAGTGTTAACCACTGTATTTACTGCTTCTCTCCAATACACATGAGGTAGATTTGCTTCTGATATCATCCTTCTAGCTGCATCCATAATAGTTATGTTCTTCCTTTCCACAACTCCATTTTGCTGAGGTGTCTGGGGTGCTGATAGTTGTCTTCTAATTCCATTCACTTCACAAAATGTATTGAACTCCTTAGATGTAAATTCACCTCCTTGATCTGATCTTAAACATTTGATTTTCTTACTGGTCTCATTCTCTACAAGTGCCTTGAATAATTTGGATTTACCAAAAATTTTTGATTTCTCCTTGAGAAAAGTAACCCAGTACATTCTAGAATAATCATCAATGATTAGCATAAAGTATCTATCTCCCTATATACTTCTTGTTCTTGCCAGACCACACAAGTCAGTATGAATTAAATCAAGAAGATTATTGGTTTTCTCAGAAATACTCTTAAAAGTTGTTCTAACTTGCTTTCCCATTTGGCATTCCTTACATACCGGATTAAGCAATTTTACAATCTTAGGTAAACCCCTTACTACCTTAGATGAACTAATCTTTACAATGCAATCAAAATTCACATGATAGAGTCTTTAATGCCATAACCAAATTTCATCAATATGTGCAATCAAGCATGTCTTTTCATTGTTATTAAAATGAAAGATATTACCTCTAGTTCGATTACCGGTTGCAATCTCCAAACTAGTTCTATTCATGATTTTGCATTTACCATTCTTGAACTGTAACTAAATTCCCTTTTCAACTAATTGATCAACACTTAAAATATTATGCTTCAAACCTTCAACATAATAAACATTGTCAGTATTGTGCTTACCATCAAAAGATATAGTGCCTTTTCCTCTGATCAAACAAGCTTTGTCATCTCCAAATATTACTAGACCTCCATTGTATTCCTAGAAAGATAAGATTTTACTTTTATACCCAGTCATATGATATGAACATCCGGAATCTATAATCCATTCATCCTTTTCTTCAATTTTAGCTACTAGGGCCCACTCTACCAGTGGAACAATAGGTGTTGGTTGGTCTTTTATTATTGCAACAAAATCCCATCCATTGTCTGCCGGTTCTTCATCAAAATCATCAGTAACTCCTTCATCAGCATAGTAACATGATTTATCTCTATTTTTCTTAAATTTGTATCTCTGATATTCAAAGTTAGGCTTATATGTTCTTTTAGCTTCTTCTCTCAATCTTGCATGTCTATCAGGACATCTAGATGCCATATGACCAACTTTATTGTAGTTAAAACATTTAAATGGTGTTTTACCTTCATACTTACTTCCAGTAGGACCTTTAGAAATTTTCCTTGCAAATAGTGCTTCAAGTTCTTCCAGTTCTTCATTTTCCCTCCTGATGTCTTCAAGTTCTCTTGCATAAAGTACTTTCCAATCAGATTTATTAGATGATGATGCTTTGAAGGCTAAATCTGGCTTAATTGTAGCAACAAGACCAACATCCTCAAGCTCAAATGCTAAAAGTTTTCCAACCAAGGTATCTCTAGATACTGATGTATTAGGCATAGTTCTCAACTCATTAATAGTAGTTACTTTCATTTTGTATACCGATGGAAATGCTCTCAAAAATTTAAAAACAATTTCATTTTCACTTAAGGAACCTCCACAACATTGTATTCCCAAAACAATTTCATTAACCCTTTCCACAAAAGCAAAAAAAATTTCATCTTCTTCCATGTTCAGATTTTCATACCTGACCTGGAAGTATTCTAGTTTTGCAATTTTGACAGTAGTATCTCCTTCGTTCAATGTCTCCAATTTATCCCAAATAGCTTTAGTAGTAGATCGGTCTGATAATCCCATGATTTGCTGATCTGACAAGGCCCTCAAAAGTGCTTCTCTTGCTTTCAATCTTGATCCTTACCCAATGTTGGTGGATTAGGTTGATTCGGTGTAGGACCAACATAGCCATTATTTATAACATCCCATATGTCTTTTCTAATGTAGTTCAGATGTGTCTCCATTCTGATCTTCCATATACCATAGTTAGTTCCATCAATTTTTAGACTGTCTTTCCTGAAAAAGTTAGTTGACATAGAATCTCCTCAAGTTGTTAAACTTTTGCAAAAAGAGGACTAGGCTATGATACCAATTGTTAGGACTTGGAGGCAAATGAGAGGGGGGGGGGGTGAATCATTTGTCTATTAATTTAAACCCAAATATAACTTCATCAAACTTGATACATAATACCAGTAAACCGAATTTGATGTCGATTAATAGATTAACAGTAAATATCAATACTGGTGAAACTTAATGCATGAGACAGAAAGAGAAACAACATACACAACATGTAACACAAAGATTTGTATGTGGAAACCCTATAAGGGGAAAAAACCACGGTGGGAAACCTTACCCAGAATCAGATGATACTATTACAGATAGTATGTGTGTACAAATGGGGTCTGCACATGTAGAAAGGCCAATCTCTTAGAGCTCACTGCTCAATCACAAAATATGAGTCACATTGACTACAATTGGATGATTAAATCCAATGATAATGTATTGCTCAAAGTAGCATGTCCAATGCTTGTTTTAGTACCGGTTAAGCTCTTATAATCACTTTCTCTATAGTCAATTCATAAGATCTTATATATTTGCACATACCATGTTATAATACCATAACCTTACATACCATATCCTTGCATACCATGTTCTTGCATCTCATAATTGATATCTTACATATATACCAGAACCTAAGACCAAATGTGTAGGTCGGCTAATTAAGAATATTACAATTAAATCAATTACAACAAGTCAAGATGTGATGCATCATCTTGGCTCAATACAATTACAACAATACCAATTGATTAAATCATCTCCATAACATGCCGTGATGATCTGGAATAGATAATGCATGTTGGTCCATAACCTAGACCAATTTGTCGGTAACAACAAATATGTCAACCCAATTAGACCAATAACTAGAATACCAAACCCAAGTGTCCAAACCATTTCTTCGACATAACCAAGTGATCTCCAGATGATAACAAGTCATCCTTAGTGCCGGTGATCAATATAACCTGGCGGTGAACCAAATACTAGTGACTGTGCATAAGTCACTGAACTTGCTGGTGAACATAACCAAAGATCTCTAGAAGGATAAGTGTTGACATCAATGACAAAACCAATGCAACACATCCATAATACCAACATGGTATATGTAAGACTTTTTCTATATTTTGAGCTATAACCGAAGCTTTTCTTATTGGTTCTTTCCTACTAGTATGCTCCTTGAACCAATTTTTGTAATTTCTTATATCTATATTAATATATATTAGTGGGTTGCCACATTTGCCCAAAAAAAAAATTAGTGGAAAAATTTGAATTTGAAAACTACCAAATTATGTGGAAAAGGGGAAATTAGGAAATTAGGAATTTAGGAAAAATAGATGACACATAATTAATAAATTTAATTTATTAATAAGTTCACAGAAAAATTAGCCAATTAAATAATTTATTTAATTGTGGCATATGACACTTAGGATAAATGAATAAATTCACTTAACCTAAAGGGAGATGTTGATAGGATCAAATGATTAAATCACAAAACCCTAGGAGATTAATTAGAAATTAATTAGCCCAAGACAAGATCGAAATGATTGATATAAAGATGATCATTATCAAGAGATTAAATGATGAAGAATTGATAATTGATAAGAAATTGATATTCATTGATGAAGATTAATGACATATTGATTGAATTGATAGAGGATAATTGATAAAGATTCAATGACTAATTTATCCGACAGTGATGAAGATTGATGATTGATTGAAATCAATGACAAAGAAATCAAACATTAATAAAAGATTGATTTTATGAAGGTCAAATGAAAAACCGATCGAAATTGACAAGGAGACTGATAATTGATGATTGATAAGAGATCAAAAAATGATCCAAATTGATTGATAATTGATTGAAAATGTTGAATATTTAGTACAAAACCCTGATTCGATGCCAACTAGGGTTGATGATGTCCAAATGACATGATAAGGTTGATCACAACCAATTCTTAAGATTCAAAGAAGATATTGACAAGACCTAATTCGAAATGCAAGAGACTAGAATCTAGTAGGAAAGAAATATAGAGGAAAGGTGCAGTGTTGACAAAAAATATAGATCAAATGTGCAACATAGAAGAAATGTAAACAAGATGTGAAAACCATAAAATAAGGTCACATAGACATGTTAAAGTATGACACCACAAGTGTTGACCATTTTTAGATGCCTACATTTTGCCTCTCTTTGAGACAATGTGATTCTAAGCATTGTTTCAAAAAACAATAAAGAATAATGCCCCAGACAATGACAAGGTATAAGTATTCCCCCTCAAGAAATTGGTTGGAAAAATATAGAAAAGAAGACAATTGATTGAAAATAATGCTACCATTAGACTGAGATAATTGCAAGGACTAATGGAAGAAATGTTAGTAGGAAGCAAAAATTAGACAAAGAAAAGTTGAAGAAAAACTTGATTTCACAAATGCACAACTATAGGTGAGAGCCTTTATTTAATATGATAAAATAGATGCAGGGAACCATGGCATTAAAGGACGGGGTGATAACGCAATCCCTCTATGTAAAATAGACACGTCACAAAGAGGGAATGGTTCAAAACATCCTAAGACATGAAGTGTGTCAAAGGTCAAGGTATGTGTGATAGCCATGGTGTGGACATGCCAACACAAACACCCAAGACATACTTGCCCTAGAATGCTACAGAACACTTCACAAACTGAAAACAAAACCAGAAGACCATGAGCCATCTCAACCACTATAAATCACTTAGTGACATCATCAAGCAACATAGGAACATGATCAAAGATAAACCAATGAAAGATGAGACTCATAAATTCAAACAAGTCAAACAATCATTCTAATCTTTGTTGTCAAAGTGATTGTGTTTTGGTGATAGGAAGATCATGTTGTGTAGTTTCATGGAATGTAGTACCTCATCTAAGATCAAACATAGTCTGGTTTCAAGTATACCACACTCTATATAACACCCATGATAATGTTGATACACCAGTGATTGATGCAACAATTTCTATCAGTTTGAAAGCTTGTATGGTTGAACAATTCATTTATTGTTGCATGATTTGTTTAAGCGTAGTGTTTATAACATGCTTTCTATTTGTCATCTCCTCAAATGTCTATCTATGTATAAAGGGGACAGTTTATTGATGAAATGAAAATGATTGACTTTTTATGTTGATTTTTTCTAATTTTTAGGGTTTTGTGAACATTTTGACTTTTTTGTGCTTTTTTCAGGGCTTTTTACGAATGTTTTTGGATTATTTCAGGACATTTTACAGTTTTTGTTTTGTTATTTTGGGACGTTTTTCAATTTTTTTGTGTTATTTTATGACTTTTTTTTTTGTTATTTCAGGACATTAATTTCTTTTTATGGATTTTTTCAAGACTATTTCATTTTTTAGGGACTTTTTCAAGACTTAAATTGATTTTTATTATTTTTAAGGAGTTTCATGGATTTTTATTGATTTATTCAGGAATTTATATTTGATTCTTATGATTTTTCCCCTAGTGTCTAGCAAGGAAAGGAATATGACAAATGCATAAAAAGAGCTTGTTAAAATGTTCGTGGATAGAGGGAAGATAGTTGCCATTCATTATGAAGATAGAGTAGATTCAATTTCCAAGGGCTATCACACAATGGGATAGACTGGATATGACAATGTAAAGCAATGGAATGGACATGTCAAGAGGTTTTTGAAACCATGTTTTGCATTTTATGTCCTTATGTTGGATCAAGATCAAGGGAGGAAAAAGAGTATATGGACAGTGATAGGATATGGATAAGATAAGCAAGATCACTTGAATGGATAGTGCATATGGATTGAAGGTTGTGATAAGCTAAGAGATAGTGACAAAAGGTTGCAATAAGCCAAGGAATATGGATAAAAGGTTGTAATAAGCCAATGGATAAATACCAAAAGCTATGATAGACTAAAATCTACAAACATAATGCATGAGGTTCATGAAGATCCTCAATCTTGTATAGATCAAAGGTGGAAAATGGCATATGGATATGAGGGATAACAAATAATGGAGGCTAATAGGACATGATAGGATAATGAAATGTAATAGGATATGATAGGAGAATGATGTTGGAAACAATAAGGAAGGAAAACTGAGAGGAAAGGTGAATAACTTTTCACCAGATTAAACAAATTAAACATAATCTTAGATCTAATCAGCTGTAGCAAAAATAAATATAACAATAATAACAACAACATACATAGAACCAATATTTTGACATGGAAAACTTGGTTAAGGAAAAAACCATGGTGGGAACCTACCCACAATGAGATCATATTCTGGAGTAGTATGTGTAAATATTACAATGGGGAATGCACATGCATTCAGGCACACTGCCTAGAGCTCACTACTCAAATTACAATGACCTATAAGGATACAACCTTCAAGGAAGGTTCACTACCTTACAAAGATATTCAGACTACAATCTGGCAAGGATGAACTATAAAAATAGCATCTGCTAATGCTTGATGACAGTTCCGGTTAAGCTCATATGTCTACCCTTCATCAATCTCTCCTCAATACACCACACCAAAAGAGTTTCACTTGATCGCACATACACCACTCTTTGCTAATGCAGACTTGACAACTACACCTCACCAAGCCACCAATTACACCCATTTATACAAATCATCAACCTTGACTACAAGGTAGGCCAAACCCTTAACACCTAATTGGAAAATTACATCATACGACACATAAAAAAACCACTAGACCAATACAATGTCATAGACAACATAGCATAGACCTAAATCAGTTCTCCTCAAATACAGACCACTACCGTAAATCTCGCCAAGATCAACTGCAACATGTTACACCACCAAATACCACATAACATGAAAAATATCACCGGACCCATAAGATCATAAAAAACACACACAATGATCAATTTGGACCATCAAAACAAATAGGACATGATTAGGAAACACACCCAACAAGCATGTTAGAACCATTCACAATAGCTGCACCAACACCACTTATTCAAATCTTCATTGATCAGCACGCTAACACTAAAGAACACTTAACAACAATAACTCGAACAAGAAAGATAACTTTTAGAGCATCAAATCATGAACCATATAAAATGAATATACACACAAAAACCCCAAATATTCTCCCAAATCTGCAACACAAGATATGATCATACTAGAGCACAACAAATAAAACACAAGAACCCTGCAATACTAAACACTGAAAACTAATCTCCATACTGGAATTTGCAAATCGGTCAAATAATTACAAAGCATAATGGAATCAATAAAAAATGAAGTATCTTTAGTTGATTCAACATAGTAAACTGTTAAACCAACCAGATTAACTCACTACAATCACTGGATCACCAAAACAATTCTCGGCAACACCAAAACACAAGAATATGTTGACATCAATGACAACAACATATCCTAGTAGAAACAATATCCAACCATCTCACCCTTTGGCATTAATGGAAATATATGAATGTGAAAAAAAATCAATGCAAAGGAATAAACCAACACTAGCAAAATCCAACATACTCCCACTAAGATTATGCACACAGAGACAATTTTTCACATGCTTCTCTCCCCCTTTGATAGCAATGCCAAAGACATAAACTAATCAAGATTTTCTCCCAAAATCAGATAAACTCTCCCCCTTAGGATAAACTCATAGATCTGAATAACATACTGACTACCCCAGCTGAGTAGCAACATCAACTCATCAACCTGGATAAAGAGATAAGACTGTGAAGTCCACTGAATTGATGCATCTTCATGCACCTAGTTCTCATCAAGAGGGGTAGAGACCCTTAACTTGTCTGTCAAATACGCCAATGTATCTACAAGGAAAGGCTTAGTGAAAATATCTACAATCTGATCCTTTGTAGATACATACTCTAGTTTAACTTCCTCATCACTAACTTTCTCCCTCAAAAAGTGATACTTAAATGATATATGCTTTTTTGTAGAGTGTAGTACCATATTCTTGGAAAAATTAATAGCAATTGAATTGTCACAATAAATAATAGTAGGCTCATCATACATAACTCTTATGTCTTTCAACATCTACTTTATCCAAATTACCTGAGTACAGTTACTAGAAGCAGTAATGTATTCAGCTTCAGTAGTAGATAAAGATATAGCATCTTGTTTCTTACTTGCCCATGAAACCAACTTCTTCCCCAAAAAGAAATCTCCATAAGTAGTTCTCTTCCACTCATCTACATCACCTACCCAATCAACATCAATATAGGTAAATAGCATGAAATCATCATTTTTCAGATACCACAACCCATAGTCAACAATCCCCTTCAAATATCTGAAAATCCTCTTCACAGTAATAACACGAGTCTCTTTAGGATCAACTTGAAATCTGGCACAATGACAAACACCATGCATGATATCTAGTTTAGTTTGAGTCAGGTACAATAGTCCACCAACCATAGATTTGTACAAGGTCTACTTAACTTTCTGCAATTCATCTTGCTTAGACAACTTGCATCCAGTCACCATAGAAGTTCCAACAAGTTTAGAATCATCTAACCCAAATTTCTTCAGCAGTTCCTTCACATACTTAGATTCATAAATGAAAATACCTTTACCGGTCTGAGTAATCTACAATCCTAAGAAGAATTTCATCTCACCTATCATAAATATCTCAAATTCCTTTTGCATGTCATCAACAAACTTCATACTTAAATCATCATCTTCTCCCAAAATAATGTCATCCACAAATACTTCAACAATAAAAATGTTATCATTATCAACCTTAAAGTATAAGTTACTATCTATAGCACCTTTACAAAATCCCAACTTCATCAAATACTTATCTAATCTAGCATGCCAGGCTCTAGGGGCTTGCTTCAGTCCATAAAGTGCTTTCTTCAATTTGCATACCATGTCTCCTTCATTTGATAATGAAAATCCTTTTGGTTTCTCAATATAGACTTCCTCCTCAAGATCACCATTCAAAAAGGCCAACTTGACATCCATCTGATATACCTTGGGATTCTTGTAAGTAGCATACGCAAGTAGTAATCTCATAGTTTCAATTCTAGCTACATGAGCGAAATATTCCTCATAACCAATACCTTCCATTTGAGAGTATCCCTTACATACCAATCTTTCTTTGTTTCGTACCACTTCACCAGCTTCATTCTGTTTATTCTAGAACACCCATTTAGTACCAATTAAATTTTTGTCTTTAGGTCTCAGAACAGGCTCCGAAGTGTTATACTTCTCAATCTGATTCAACTCTTCCTCCGTAGCTTTTATCCAACTCTCATCCTCACATGCTTTAGCAACATATTTAGGTTCAATTTTAGAAATTAGTCATATCTCTTCAACAAAAATTCTTCTCCTATTCATCACACTTTTGTTCTTATCACCAATAATCTATTTCTTAGAATGATTAAATTTCACATAGCTCAGGGTCTTTGGATTATTTTGATTCTCAGGCTCTTGAACTTCTTCACCAACAACAAAAATATTCGGATTAACTATCTCTACTAGAGAATTCTACTTCAGGATCTTAGTCTATGCAGGCTTAGAAATAATATCCTGATTATCAATCTCATATCTGCATGCTCTGATATTATTCCCAGAACATTCATCTACCTTCACATTTGCACTTTCCACTATCTTCTTCAACCTCTTATTGTAACACTGATAGGCCTTTCTCTTAGTAGAATATCCCAAGAAGATTCCTTCATCACATTTTGCATCAAAATTTCCTATATCCTCATCTCTTTTGATATACCATTTGCTTTCAAAAATTATGAAATATCTAATAGTAGGAACATGACCAAATCATAGCTCATAAGGAGTCATACCAGAATCATCCTTTATATGCACTTGTTTGAATGTATAAACAATAGTGATAATAGCTTCTTTCCAAAAGGTTTGAGGAACATTTCCTTCAATGAGTATCATTCTAGCAGCATCCAAGATTGTTTTGTTCTTTCTTTCAATAACTCCATTCTGCTGAGGGGTTCTAGTAGTAGATAATTGTCTTCTAATTCCACTCCTCTCAAAAAATGTATCAAACTCACCGAATGTGAATTCTCCTCCTTTGTCATATCTCAAACCCTTTAGCTTCAACCCTATCTCAATCTCCACCTTTTCTTTAATATCTTGAATTTCTCCAGTGCTTATGATTTCTCCCTTCAAAAAAGTCATCCACATCATTCTTGACTAGTCATCAATCAACAATATGAAATACCTATCACACTGCATGCTTCTCACTCTTGTAGGACCACACAAGTCAATAAGCACAAGATCTAATAGTCCATTATATGTATACAACTTACTCTTAAATGATGTTCTTGTTTTCTTTCCCAACTAACATTCTTTACATACTAGATTAGAGGGCTTCACAATCTTGGCAAATCTCTAATAGCTTGAGTAGAAATTATCCTTATCATATAGTCAAAATTAACATGACACATCCTCCTATGCCATGTTGCAACCAACTTTCATCAATCTGAGCAATCAAGCAACTTTTCTCACCGACATTCAAGTGAAAGATATTAACTTTAGTCTTAGTCCCTATTGCAATCTATATACCAGAGGCATTCAAAATCTTTCATTTACCATTCTTGAATTGCAAATCATGTCCTTTATCAACCATATATCCAACACTCAAAAATATTATTCTTAAAACCTTGAACATATAAGACATCATTAGTATTATTCTTACCATCAAAAGATATAGAACCTTTACCACGAATCACATAAGCTTTATCATCTCCAAATCTTACTATACCACCACCATACCTTTCCATATTCACAAATTTACTTCTATCACCTATCATATGATGTGAACAACTATTGTCAATTAACCATTCCTCTTTCTCTTCAATCTTAGTATCCAAAGCTTTCTCATCAACAATGTAGCTTGTAGAATTCAATGGTACGGGGTCATCTTCGTTGATAGCAATAAATACAAATTCATCTCCTGAATTCCTTTTTTTTGATTCCTCATTTGTCACACCTTCATCAATAGCATAATAGCATCTCTTCTGATTTCTATACTTTTAGTTAGGTTTGTAGGGCATATCATACTTATCATGCTTCTCATATCTATCATACTTAGAAAATCTATCATGTCTTACATGCTTATCATACCTAGACATTCTTTCAGGACAACTAGAAGCAAAATGTCCTATCTTATTACAAGAGAAACATTTCAAAGGTAACTTTCCATCATACTTATCAGCTCCCTTAGGCAATCTTTGAGCAATAACTGCTTCAAGCTCATCCAACTCCTTCTCCTTATCTTCCATCTCTCTCATTTCTCTTTGATATCTTGAAACCCTAGATGAACTCTCTCTTGGATCATACAATTGCTTCCCAAATAGAAAAGCTTTAAATGTAGTCTTAGATTTACCATGTGATTCTCCAAATTTTCTCAACTCAAATGCAACTAGCTTACCAGCTTAAATATCTCTAGTCATAGTAGTCACACTTTGGATCTCATCAATAGAAGCAACTTTAGCTTTATAAGAAGAAGGCAAGGATCTCAACACCTTAGCAACAATCTCATCTTATTCAAGAGTTCCATCGGCATAGTTGATGTTCATAACAATTTTATTCACTTTAGTCATAAAGGATGTTATATTCTCATCTTCTCCCATCTTCAATGTCATACTTTCCTTTCAAACTTTGCAACTTAGCAACTTTAACTTGTGCATCTCCATCATACAATACCTCTATCTTTTTCCATATCTCATGTGCAGTCTGAAGTCTTATCACATCAATCATCTCTGAATCGGTCAAGACACTTAGAAATTCTTCCTTAGCTCTTATGTTACGTTCAACTCCCTTGATTTCATCAGTAGTAATTGGTCCATTCAGAGGAACATTGTAGACATTCTTTGTAATCTTCCAATAATATTATCCAAGACACTTCAAATGAATTTCCATCTGGTCCTTCCATATAGTATAATTATTTCCATCAAATCTAGGACTCTCATTCTTGAACACATAGGTTTCCATCTCGGCTCTGCTCAAGCAATTAAGATTCTTCTAGAGGATCTATCTCTGATATCACTTGTTGGCAACAACAAGGACAAAAAACTGAGAGAGGGGTGAATCAATTTTCACCAGATTAAACAAATTAATTACAATTTTAGATCTGATCAACTACAACAAAAGGAAAGATAACAACAACACACATAACACCAATATTTTGACATGGAAAACTCAGTTAAGGGAAAAACCATGATGGGAACCTACCCATAATGAGATGATACTCTATAGTTTTATGTATAATTTTTACAATGGGTAATGAACATGTATTTAGGCACACTTCTTAGAGCTCACTGCTCAAATTTAAATGAACCAGAAGGATTTTATCCTCATCGGAGTTTCACTACCTTACAAAGATATTCAGACTACAATTTGACAAGGATGAACTACAAAAATAGCATCTGCTAATGCCTGGTGACAGTTTTGATTAAGCTCATATGTCTGGCCTTCACCAATCTCTACTCAGTACACCACACTAAAAGATAAATTCACTTGATCACAAATACACCACTCTTTGATAATGCAGACTCAATAACTACACCTCACCAAACCACTAATTACACCCATTTATACAAATCATCAACCTTGACTACAAGACCGATCAAACCCTTAACACCTAATTACAAAATTACATCATATGATACATAAATCAACCACTAGACCAATACCATTTCATAAACAACATAGAATGGACCTAAATCAACTCTTCAAATATGCACCACCACCGTAAATCTTGCCAAGATCAACTGCAACATGTTACACCATAAAAATTACCACATAATATGAAGAATATCACTAGACCCATAAGATAATAAAAAACATGCACGATGATTAATGCGAACCATCAAAACAAATAGGACATGATTAGGAAACACCAACAAGCACATTAGAAACATACGCAATAGCTGCACCAATACCACTTATTATCTTCATCAATCGGGACACTAACACTCAAGAACACTTAATAACAACAACTCACACAAGAAAGATAGTTTGTGGAGCATCAAATCACGAACCATCTTAAATGAAGATACACACTAACATCCCACACATTCGTTGAAATCCGCAACATAAGCTATGATCATACCGGAGCACAAGGGATCAAACACTAGAGAACTGCAATACTAAACACTAAAAACCAATCTCCATACTAGAATTCACAACTCGATCAAATCATCACAAAGCATCATGGAATCAATAAAAAATGAATTATCTCTGGTTGTTTTAGCATAGAAAATAGATAAACCAACCGTATCAACTCACTACAATCATTGGAGCACCAAAACAATTCTTTGCAACACCAAAACATAGGAATATGTTGACATCAATGACAACAACATATCGTAGAAACATCAATATCCAACAAATGAAATAATTATAGGATATGAAATGATAATGGATAAATGAAGGGCAATAGGATTCGATGGGATAGCATGAATGAAACTCACCCCCAAGTATGGTATGCAAGAAGTTTATGTTTTCCAGGTTTTCATCATGGTACTTGCCCAACATACCTATTTGCTAGGTTTTCACTAAAGGATGAATTAATTTTCTTTACTTTTTTTTTGTTCTTTCTTTTTCATTTTTTTCTTCTTTTTTTGATGTTTTTAGCAAAAACTAGACACTTGATAAGGGATGAAAGGACTCAAACATCTTGTTGTTGGGATAGTAGCCAAGATAAATAGACCATGACTATTAAAAGTATGCTCAAAGATGTTGGCAAGATAGTGACATGTTAGTGAGATGGAACTAAAGTAAGGATTCATGCTAAGGATTGGACCAAAGGGATGGAAGGATGGAAAATATGCATTGAATAATGAGCAGGGTATTGGAATAGTTGTGCTTGAGTAGATGGAAATTTTGGCAAGATCAACATTGGCATATACCTTGAGGGGTGATGGAATAATGGAGGAATAATGGATTTTAGATATTAAAATTTGGATGAAGGAAAGGCTAGGGACTTTGGGACATAAGGACTGAAAATGGAGGAAGGAGGTGATGGAGGAATAGACTTGAAAGGTCTGGATGGAGAGATAGGAACTTTGGATGCCAATATTGATGCTTCTTTTTGTACTTCTATGAGCCTTTTAGGAAGCCACATTGTTTCTAATTTTTCATGATTTTGTGTTTCCTTAGAATGAACGCATTGCTTCTACAAGTACCTTAGGAACCCATACAAATTTTGATTTTTCTTTTTAAGCAATTGGCCTTTGTGGCCTTTTGGATTTTTCTTTTTCTTTTGGGATCATATTTTTCTTTGTTTTGACATGTGAATTAGATTGGACATGTTTATCCTTAAATGCATGTGGATTTTTAGACTTGTGAATTTTATGCTTGACTTCCATATTGCTTGGAGGGGGAAAGCAATGTATAGTTGGATAGGAATGAAATTGAGGTCTTTTGGATGGATGGGAGGTTCTCAAAGATGTGTGCATTTGCTAATCCTTCATAGGGCAAAAAGGGATATAAGAACATAATATGGATGGAAGGGATGAAGGTGAAGGTGTATGTTTGGATTTAGGTTTGGTAGGAGTACCAACATCTTGAGGAATGTCATAGAGGTTGTGACCATTAATATTTTATTTGATATGAAGGGGTTCTTTCTTGTGAAGTTCTACCCCTTTTCCTTTATAAATATTTTGACTCATAGGATACTCTTTGCTTTGGGAAGAAGACGTGAGTCCATTATGAGGTGGATATGATATGATATGATAGGAATGATTGGATCTTGAAGTTGATGAGAATATACCATAGGGGAGGAACCCATTGTGTATGTAGGGTGTTAATTAGCATGTTTCACTGACATATTAGGATCGCGAGGGGGATCAAGATTATGAGGGTGATTAGGATTAATGATGGGGTCTTCATGAGATGAAATGGGAGGAATAATGGGATCATAAAAGAAAATGAGATCTTGGAGTATATATGGATGATTAGGACAGAAAGATGGAGGAACAAAGGAATCTTGTAGAGGATGTAAAATGATGATAGGGTCTCATGGTGGACACCAATCTAGAAGGATACTATGATCTTGACAAGGAGGAAGATCATTGGATTCCTCTTTAAAAGTGCTCTGTTCTTAACTTTCAATGGGATCATAAGGAATAATATAAGAGATATCTTTACCTTGCTCAGGGAGTGCAATTTAAATGGGATTTTAAAAGGTGTTGTGTTCTTGGATAGGGATAGGTGGATGATCATGAGTGTCTAGGAGGATGGGATCCTGGTCAACAATTAGATGGAATGATAAGGTTTCAAGATCTTGATATTGATTTGTTTTAGGACTCATTACTTCATGCTCTAAATTATCCTCTTGACATGGGGTTGGAATTTGGATATGCATGGGGGATTCTGGCAAGGAATCAATTCTTCGACATGAAAGAGATGGAATTTGAATGGGATCCTCTATAATAGGTTTGATGGGAAAAGAAGCACATAGTGGCATTGGGTCTAAGAATTATGAATCATGGCAAGGACTTGCATCATTCAATTGTAGATATTCCTTGGTAGATTTTATCCTTTGGTGTATCATTTGATGAGGATGATATGGAAGGATCTTGTGAAGCTTCAAAAGGTGTCAGAATAGATGCCACTAGAGAGTCAATTTTCTTATGAAGGGATGAGCCATTGCTAGACATGTCTACATGATTTTTATCTTTCTCAGAAAATCCACTTAGGACTCTCTTTAATATTTGTGTAATAGAGCTATCTTTATTTGGAGACGCATTTGAATCTTTGCGATGTTTTGACATGGTTGGGTTTGGATTTTTGACATGTTAAATTGGATTTGGTTTCAACTTTTGGTTTTGAATTTTTGGTTGTAGTTGTTGATATTGATTTGTTAATTGATGTTGTTGTCAATACTCCACTATTGGTTGAACGAATTGTTGACATTGTGTGTTTGGTTGTTTAGTATCATAAATTGTACACCCTTTCTAGGGTGGTACAATTTCACACTTAGGTTAGCACCTACCTTAGTGTGTTTGCATCTTGTATTATTATTTCCCTTTAAGAATTTAATTAATTAATTTAATTAAATCTAAAGTCCTATTTCATCACTTCATACATCATAAAAATGGGCCCTTTACCCTAAGTGTGCCCCTTTTTATTTTATTCGTCCAATAAATCATTTAATCATAAACCCTAATTATGTCCTATTTTGACCTTTAAATCCCAATTTCACACATCAAAACACCTCAAAATCAGCTGTAACTTTGGGATTCACTCTAATATCATCATATCTAACGGCCTTGAAAATTTGGTGAAAAGTTGGTCCGACCATGTGCGTTCTTGCCACGGTCCTCGACTTTTTTCATAAAATTTTGGGAGCACAATTCTATGATATTATAATTCTTAACCCCAAAATATTGGTGGGAAATTCAATTCCTAGGTCAGCTTAAAGGCAAAATTAAGTTGAAATTAAGATCTAGAGTTTCATACAAAAGAGATTTCTTTCTTCATTTGAGGGGATGGATGGATCTAAGAATCTAAGAGCAGGTGTTGGGAGTATAAGGAGCCTTCTATGTAGTGAAAGAGAAGCCTATGTGGATTCTTCAACAACATTCAACAAAATTCAGCAAAATTTCATCAAGCATTCATCATCAATTAGGAGCCTTGAAGACATTGAAGAATAATAGGAGATCTAGTGGCAATATCTCTCCCTTGGGGATTTGTATGATTTCATGTTATTTTCATGTCTTTGTATGAGCTTCTTTATATAAATTTACATATTTACATTCATGCTTTAGACCACTTTGCATCATTGATCTAGAGCATTTACTTTGTCAATTACAAGCATTTAGGGTTTACTTTTTAGGGTTGCTCTAGATTGTTTGCTTTCATTTTAGGATCTTGCATACACACAAGGTTCTAGCACACAAAGTTTTATTATATTATCAGCTATTTATGGAGGTGGAAATAACAAACATAGGTTTTTGACTAAGGAAAAACCCTATATAGCCACCCAAAACTTCCCTTTTCAGTTACAGGTGCACAAACAGGTACCCAAAGGCACTTTCAGCTTAGCAAAAGGCCTAGGAACCACCCAAAATCATCAAATCTTCCCTAATCTACCTCAGACAGGGGCATGGAACCCTAGTACTAACTAGGAAAGTGGCATGGCACCATGGTCCCTCTACTTTTCAATGATTTTTAGTAGGTTGCAAGTTTAGGTCATCGAATTTGCAGTCTTTCAGTTGCAGCCTCATGTCTGCAAAAACAAGACAGTGGTGTGGCACCCTAGTCTAGGTTAGTTTGTTCAATTTTCAACATCCATTACACATCTAAAATCCTTTCCCTTTCATGCTTTCATTATCCTAGTTTCAGATCTATAGGTTTGTTCAAATCTGAGCTCATTTATGCTTCATTATTTATCTCCTAGTCTAGTTGATCATTCAAACCCAAGTGCTTCTCATCATTTGAAACAAGAGGAATAGAAACCTTAAGAGGTAATCCTTGGTTCTCTCTTTCTCACAAGAAGTATCCAAAGTGATCTATCTCCCTAGGTTCTTTCATATTCCCAATGTGTTGGCAAAAGTGGGATTAGGTCCTAGTCACCTAATCTTGCTTTTCCCGCCACCACAATTTGGTGAACTTGACGTGAATCCAACCTTCTTTAACTCTGATTTATGTTATCAGATCTGAGTGTTTTTTCTATTTTAAATTCAAATTTACATTTACAAGTTTCAAAATTTAGAGGTTAATTTTGTTGAAACTCTAATTTTGCAATTCAAAATTGAACTTGTGGATAACTTAATTTGGATCATTAATTTCAGATATGATTTTGGAACACATTTCACTCATAAATTTAAATTTCTAAATCAAAATTTAGAGTGCTTGCAGTGGTTAAAATTGAACATTTCTTTCTATTTTGTATGTGTTATCATTTGAAAGAGGAAATTTTATTATGATGCATTCATTTCATAGATGTGATAATGAGTTAGCTTCCCTTGCCACTATTTTTCCATCTATTAGAGAACCTCCTCCTATCTATGACAACATTTTAGTGCCTAAAATATTTGATACTGTTGACTTGATGATAATTGTAATGAGTGATTTCATATGTTGTCATTGATGGAACATGTACACATACACATATGTTCACATTGTCTACCAATATTACTTGTATTGCAACCAGTATTGAAAGTTTAGTTTATGATGGTGTCAAACCGATACATGTAGACAAACGGTATATACAGTAATGACCCGAATTCAACTTGAAGATCCAGTGGAGATTATCAAAGAAGCAATGGAGAAAAATTGGTTTATATGTTGAGAGAGGTTAACTCCAACCGGTATCAGTATTCCAACTGTTATTCATTGATTGTGTGATGAGTTATCACCGATTGTGATGAGTTATCCTAACCAAAATTTTGGTGGTAATTTATGATGAGTTACATTTGATTGTCCAGATACACTGCACCTAGGAAATTGTGATATAATTTCTAAGGCCAACATGAAATCTAAATGTCTATATAATGACATTATGATGAACTATTTTGGAGATATGATATGAGATGATTTGATGCGAAGATAGAAGTTTTAAGTTGTTGAGGGCATTATAGAGTATGTTGGTGATGTAGTTTTGAGTCCACATAAGAGGATCTATTCAAGCAAGTTGTCCTACTTCTAGATCACACCACCTATTGTTTTCTAATCACTACAACAGTCAAATCCCCTAACTGGGTAAGCTCTAACAAGATTCATTGTACAAATCCTTTAACAAGGTGATCCATTAGTTTGGATTCATAAATCCTCTACCGAGGTTACTCCTAACAGGGCACTACCTTTAATAGGGTATAGCTCCTAACAAAGATTTGGAATCTCTAACATGATTCTCTTCTAGCAGAGCACCTTTGTAGACCTTAACCGATCAGTTACCTATTTCTGTAGATAGTTAACTTGTGAGTCTTATCTCACCATGGTTTTTCCCATTTGGGTTTTCCATGTATAAACACTTGTGTTATGGTGGATGTTTTACTTAGTGTGGATGCTTTAATATCATTTTGGATTCAATGCATATTGTTTAGTAAACTTGTTAAGTATATCTATCGGTCAGTGTTTAAACTAGTACTATTTTTGGTGTCACTGATTCATGACCCCTCTTAGTGTTTTATAAGTCTATCAATTGGTATTAGAGCCCAGCTTCTTTAAGTGTTAGTCACTTGGAAGGAAACCCTAAAGCCACCATGGGGGATATGAGCTACTTTGACATGGGTAGAGTGCTTGAAGCTACTAAGGATGAGCTTGAAACCCTAAGGGTCAAACTCAAAGCTTCACAAGTCAAAAGGAGAGAGCTGACTGAATAACTATTGGAAATATCTAATAATAGTTATTCGGATGAAGCCAACTTTGATGCATTGGCTGAAGAAGTTGAAAAACTAAATGATGAAAAGCTAAATCTAAGAAGAGAGTTAGAAGCCCTAACTATCCACATGACTCAAGAGCTATAAGCTAGAAGGATAGATGAAGACCTTATCAAAGAGAGAGATCATGAAATTGCTAAGATCAAATGAGAGAATGAAACTTTGCATGAGCATTAGCATTTCGAAAAAGAAGAAAAAGAGGTTTGCAGCTAGATCTTGAAATGGCATTATCTCTAAGAGAGAGACTTGCAAAACACAACGAAGATCTTACTAGAGAACTCATTGAGGCTAATGGAAAGCTGGAAAAGTTCAATAGAAGTTCTACCATGCTGGATGAGTTCTACCATGCTGGATGAGCAGATTCAATCACAAAGGATGAAAGGTGATATATCAAGACTAGGTTTTAACTGTAGTACCTCTACCCTAGACAGCTTTGTAAAACTGATTTGACCTTGGTTGACTTTTTATGTGGCAATCTTGAATGGTTGAATTACCATGAGGTAATGTTTAGTCAGATATTATGATTATTGTGAGTATCTGTTAATGTGCTTTTGCATTGATTCTTATGTAAGTTTAAACTATCCTCCCAATTCTTGTTATTAATCTTGATCTAACTTCTTCATTAAATATATATATATATATATGTATGCTTGTTTGACTCTTGGTTGCAGGAGATTGCAGGTACAGTATCGCCTAGGTGTAAGGTTTGTCTTCACCTAGATTCGCAGGGTTGAGTATACCTCTTTCATCCTTAGAATTTGGGTTAGGTGGTCATAAAACCTTCAGTTTACCCTAGTCATACTCAAATGAGCATCACTTGTGTTCCGTCAGTTTTCTTTTCATTTGGGTTTGTGGGTCGGGTAATTAGTTGGCTTACTTGGTTTGCATGCTTGGCATGTGGTAAATAGAGTATTTAACCCTAAGTATTTAATTTGATTTAATGTGTTCATTTACGCATTAGTAATTGAGGAATTAAAATAAATAGGTTTCTTTTATGTGATTAATCATTAATTAAAAAGATCGCTCTATTTATATTTGTAGCGAGTTTAATTTAATGGTTAATTTTAAATAATGAATTTATTCAGTTTATGCATTTTAAAAAGGAAAGATTTAAATTTATTCGAAATAGAAATAATTTAATCTCTTTTGCTTTTTGGAATAGAAAGATTACTTTTAATTATTTAAGAAAATCAATTTTGATTAGAAAAGTGAGTTTTATTCAAATTTATTTTATATAGTGTGTAAGATTGATTTTGAGAATTTAATTTAATTAAAAATATTTTACCCTCATTAATATTGTGAAATGCAACTATTAGCTTTGTTAATTAAAAATTAAATGAGGGAGAAAAGCATTTCTTTTAATTAACTAAATTTATAATCTCAGTGCATAAACAATTCAGCTATGAGATAATTCCATAAACTTAATTAATTAATTAATTACATTAAGTTGCAAGCTGCATGATATTAGAAATATATTTTTATTTAAATTTTAGTGGAAAAATAAATTAGACTAATTATATTTATTGTTCCTAGAATTTTAAATAAATAAATAAATAAATAAAAGAATAAATTAAAAAAAAAATGAATAAAAGAATTAATTGGAATTAAAGCATTGTTTTAATTCTTTATTTAGAAAATTAATTAATTTGCATGAGAAAAGAAAATAAAGAATAATATTTTTTAATTATTGCATGTTAGCTTATCTTTTGTTATAAAATTAGAAAATAAAATAAAATTACTTTTATTCTAAATTTAGGTTTTTGAGAAAAGCTATTGAACCTAGAATTTTAGTCTAAATAGGGAATAGGTCTTTATTTTAGATACACAAGAACAGGTTAGGAAATTTAGGTGAAGAAATTTATTGGAAGCTTATTGAAAAGGTTAGGGCGCTTCTACAGATATCTTCCATGAAAGCTATACTAGGTTGGATGAATTCTTAGTTGTGGGTTTTTAGTAGATATTTCTATTTCTCTCTGAATGATGTGTGTGTAAATTATTGTAAAACCCAAAACCCTCTTCCAGTGAATTCGAGTTTTGTTTTAAAAATTCATGCCTGATGTGTATTTCTAGTTTATGGGAAGAATGTAATTTTGGGAAAATTAGGAAAATTATTATAGAAAATTTGTCAAGATTTTATGATGCATGGAGAGTTGCAAGATTGGTGAAAAAAGGTATTTATCTGAGAAATTAACTTCTCTCGTTTGATTTTGTTTTAGTTACCACAGTTTTGTTTATTTATGGAATCTCTATGAAATGGGTTTTATTACCATAAGAAAATAAATTTAATTATACATTAAATTTATTTGGGTTAATTAAAACAAAAAAATAATATACAAAAGATTAAATTATGTGAAAATGGAATTATTGGGAAAATATTGTTTTTATTGAAATTAATTTTTATTTAAAAATATATAAAAAATATATGTATATATATAGAAAAAAAAATTAATTTATTATTTTTTGTTGGGAGGCATTGCCTGTACCCATGCGACACTACCCATGGTAGTGGCTACTGTCATAGGGCAGGCAGCAGCGCTACCCAAAGGTAGCGGTTGCTACCTTAGGACAGCACCACTACCCATAGGTAGCATGTGCTACCATATGGCAGCAGTGCTACCCAAGGGTAGCGTTGACTCCCATATGGCAGTAACGCTGCCTTAGGGTAGTTATTTTAGAGTTTAAATGTATTTTTTAATTTTTAAATTTAATTTCTTATTTTATTTGTTATTTAGTTTTTTTTATATATATAAAATAAAATAAATAATAAATAAATAATATTAAAATAATTACAATGTGTTAATATAAATATGTATATTTAAATAGATATATATGTATATATATATAGTTGTTTGATTTTTATTTGTCAATTTAAAGATTTTTGTTATATGAATAAAGAATTTAGAATTTTGTAATTTTAGAAAAAAGAAAAAAAGCTTATAATTTTAAATTCAATAGTCTTATTGGAAATATATTAGGAGTTTAATTCATATGTGAATTTATTTAACTTTATTGGACGAATGACAAGATGAATTTATTAATATAGTTGTATTTCCTTGTCTTCTGGAAAAATCTATTTAATTATGTTCTTGATTGTTTAAAGAAAAGATTGCCTGTAACGCGATCTTGTGTAGATGGTGTTATTAGTCAAGTTTAATTTTATTTCAATTCTGGTTGAGTTGTCTTTGTGTCCTATGTTGATATATTTGTTTGGACCCTATCGTTGGATGATTTGGGGTACCTGTTTATGTCTTCTGTTTCTAGTTTGGTTGTTGCCTTGTGATGGTGTTTTGACTGGTCTTGTTATGTATGTGAATGTCAAGTGTTGACTTGTGGTTGACCATAGTGGGTCAGGTCTCTAGTTAGAGTATTTTTGGGCAGTGGACCTTGTATCAGTTTAAATGTGTTCAATTGGATCCGTTTCTATGTGGGGATCATTGATGTAATTATTAACCGATGTGGTTGGTTGTTTATTAGTATGATCTGCCTCGGTGGAAGGAATGTAAATGATGTGGAACTTATGTACCCTTAACTAATTTAAATGAACAGAGGGGTCTTGCAGTTGAGCAGACCCAGAGATGTAGCCCTCTAGGGGTGAACTCCGAGATCACTTTGGTGTTATGGGTTGTTTTTTGTACTTATGTTTTCTTTTTCAGTTTTAGCATGCATGAATGGAATTATGTTAGAATGTATGAAGTGGATTAGATGAAATTAATTGTAAATGCATGTCTTTTAAATGCAATAAATTGGATCATGAAAGAATGTAGTTTTGAATAATGGAATATGTTTAGGAAATTAAGTATGCATGGAAAGATCTTGTTAGTTATGGTGAAATTCAAGTGTGTTATTAATTAGATGCATGACTTAAATTTTAATAAGAAAAATATGAATGAAAGGTATCATTAAATTGTAATTCTAATGGATGAACTTCATTTGGGTTATTTACATTTTCAATCTTGATATTAGCTATATTTTAACCTTAATGGTTGTATTCATATGTTACCTATGATTTAGTCTTAATGAAAGAAATTATTCTTTGTATAAGTATTATCTTGTCTTGAGTTAAGTTAAATTTGGAATAAAGTAACCACATTGGGAAACTCTTTAGGTGTTAGTTGATGTCTTTCGCTATATAATTTGTTCTTTGATATCTCGTTGTATCATTAGGTTGTGTTTAACTTTAAAAAAAAATTTATTGTACTCCATTCATGTGTTTTAGCTTAATCCCTTTGGGGTTTCCTGGCGGGGCATTACACTTGGTATTAGAGCACAAGTTGCAAACACTGGGTTCTCTAGTTTTGCTTGTGGCCTTAGTTTGTGTGTGGCATATCGTTCTCATGTTGTATGCTTGTCCTCCTTATTGTATGAGTGTGATTAATCGGACCTTAAATTATGTGTAACATGTGTGTTCACACCTTGTTTTCACCTTCTTGATGTGGGTGTTTTGGAGTGATTGTATGTGCTTTGTCTTCTCATTGAGGTCTTGGTTTATGATTTCTCTTATTCTGAAGGAGAGTCATATGTACCTTCCTTATTGATTGTTGTACTCTTTTGACTAATCCATTTGGGTTGGTTAGTGTTGTCTTGAATCTAAAAGTATGAAATGTGCATTTTTAAGAATATGATCTAGTTTAGTGTTGTCCACTTGAAGGACTTGAATGGTAAATATTGAATGCTTATTTTGTAGTAAAATTAATGATTATCATCCTTCATCTTCTCTCTCTCTATAAACTAAATTTTTTTGTTATATGTGTATTTATCTCTTATGTGAGTTTTCTTATTGCAAGAGAAAGGTTGCATTTTCTTAAGCCCTTCTGTGAGCCTTATAATGTTTATGTGGTTTTAGATTATAAAAGGGCTTTGGTTTGAAAGTGCATATTGGATATTAAAAAAATAAAAATAAAATTGTATGTTTACATTAAAGAATTCTCCATGTGTTTCGTAGGAGTAATATAAATAAATTCTATCTTAATTAAGGTGCATTAATATGCAAATAGTTGATTTTGTGAAACTGCTTTGGTTGTAAAAGAAGTATCAAAAGGGAACATGTTATAGTAGCTTCAAGAGTGTATTAATGTAATTATATTAAAGAGTGTATTGATTTAAATAGAGTGTTTATAAAACATGTGAAATTGTACTTTTTGCATTTTTAGCTTTTTATGGAAAGATGAAAGTCTTGAGCTTCATAACAAAATTTTCATAGTTAGCAATGTGGTTGGGAATGCTTAATGGATTTATAAAATTTATCAGAATGATGTTATTTCTTTATGTAATGGTGAATTGTTAAAAAATTTAAGTACTGGTATCTAGAATAAACTTTATTTCAGTGATTCATGTGGAAAGCCTAGGTAAAATATTTCTTGAGTAGATGATAGCGTATCAAAAAGTACTCCCTGTAAATGTGACTAAACCAGTAATAGTGCTTTCCTTGTGTATTGTAAGAAACCCGTGCTTGCTATGTGTGCCCATGGGATGGTGAAGTAATCAACCATGGAGGATATGTTTACTTATGAGTATGGGAAACCATGTTGTTTATTTGTTTCCTTACTAATAGCCAACCCATGGGATTGTAGATAAGTCAGTATGTGAAGGGGTAGTATTAGAAGTCACCATTCCTTGAATAGTATGGAACGGTGTACGAGTAATATTGATGCAAAGCGACTTTAGCTTCTCTATTTCAAGGAAAAATATAGTTTTGTAATGAAACTGTATTATAGGTGTACTCAATACTTTCCCTTGTGATGAACCGATTTATAAGGTTCATGTGTGTCAGCCTATTCCTATCCTTATATTTGAGCATATTGGTGTCAGTTCTTGAGTAGAATGATGGTTTTATTGGAGGTTATTTTGCCTTGTCTTCATGAAAGGTATGTTATTTTGCCTTGTCTCCATGAAAGGTATGTATTTTGCCTTGTCTTCATGAAAGGTATGCTATTTTGCCTTATCTCCATGAAAGGTATGTATTTTACCTTGTCTTCATGAAAGGTATGTTATTTTGCCTTGTCTCCATGAAAGGTATGTTATTTTTCACATGAGTTGCCAACTATCCAGCATTGGTAAACATGTGGGTGGACCTTAGCCATGTATACCTCTGGCTTACGGTGAGTACCCTGAGAGGTATGTCACTATGCGGGGTGTGACCTGTGTGTGTTCTTTTCCGTGAGGTACATTTCCATGCGGGATACGTCCATTGCATGTCCTTTCCACTTGGAGTATTGCCATGCCATGTTGAGACACAATGTGGGGTGTGACCTACGCATGCCTTTTCTATGAGGTACATTGCCATGCAGGATACATCCATTATGTGTCCTTGCCACTTGGAGTATTGTCATGCCGTGTTGATAACACGATGCGGGGTGTGACCTGCACGTGCCCTTTTTCGTGAGGTACATTGCCATGCAGGATACGTCCATTGTGTGTCCTTGCCACTTGGAGTATTGTTATTCCGTGCTAAGACACGATGCGGGATGTAGTAGACATTTCCATGCGGCCTACCAACAGTTTTTAGGGTAGAGCCATGCCGCGTGACAATGTGATGCGGGGTGATGTCGAGGTGCACACTGCCATGCCATGTGGGTAGTGTGACTATGTCGCACCACATGATGAGCTACTGCGCTAGCTAGACAATTATTCCTTCCTTCCTCATTGGTGGCTAGATTCTAGTCACATAGTGATGTTATGTGCAATTGTGATGTTTTTTCTTTTAATTTTATTTCCTTGTGGGCCAGCAATTTATTTTATTTTGACTTTGAAGGTTAAGCCACAATCTTGTGATCTTTTACATACTTGATTTGGTGTTGCAAATTTTGGATTATTTTATTGTCTTACTGTTGGAATTGGTGATTTATTATCTTTATTCTTCTGTACTTTGGTGGCTAAACTGATTTGTCCTTATTGTTTTCGTATGCTGGTCTTGTGGTTAAATGTGAAATTCCTCTCCAAGGACATATGAGACGGTCTTGGTTGAGTGTGTATGAGGAAGTAGATGTAAGGAACCTTGAGGATGGGGGTATGTGAGGCTGTGATGCAGCTAGTATCCACTACCTACCTATGTGTGGTGACTATCTCTTGGAGGCTAACCACCTTACTCAACAAGGGATGTTCACGAAGGTCTTGTATGGAAGGTAGCACCGCTATGGTGTGTCCTAGCACCATCAAGCCTTTGAGTGAGATGTTGGATATTTATGATCATATTATTATTCTAAGATCAGACATAGAGATGTTGATCATGCATGTTATCTTTGACTGAGCATTAGACATGCTCACATGTGGCCTTTTGTGTTGTGCATTCCAGTTATGTTGATGATTATTATGTGTAATCATGGAGTAAATTGTGTTAACTTGTCACTATGTTATGGGACATAGTCTTTGGAAAGGTTTTTATATGCCTGGCAAGTGTAAACAATTGAGTTGTTTATGTTTCTCTTATTTCATGAAAGTTAACTTGGTTGTAGAATTTGATATTTGAAGCTAGTTCTATGTGATAAAGTTTTATGAAAAAAGATGTATTGGTAAAAGAAATTGATCATGATGGCATGTTTTCTTGTCATGTTTGATAGATGAGTATATTAATTGTTGCTTACCTCTTTTAAAGCTTTAATTTGGTGTAATGAAAGGAAGAAAATTCTTGTTTCTCTGCTATGATTGTGGATAATTCCTAGAATATTTTAAGAAGTGTATGGTTTTAGATATATCTTGAGAAAGGAAAATGGCATTCGTAGAAGATTTAGAAATAATGTTCAATTGTTGAGAAAATATTTATATGTGCAAATTAATAGTTGTGAAATGAGTTTCAGGGCTAATACATGTTGTATGATTTCCGCTTAGCCTTACGACTTCCAGGAGTAAGTCAGAGCTTTGGGGGGGAGGATGTAGGACCCCTACCTTAGACAGCTTTGTAAAACCGGTTTGACCTTGGTTGACCATTTATGTGGCAATCTTGAATGGTTGAATTACCATGAGGTAATGTTTAGTCAGATATTATGATTATTGTGAGTATCTGTTAATGTGCTTTCGCATTGATTCTTATGTAAGTTTAAACTGTCCTCCCGATTCTTGTTATTAATCTCGAGCTAACTTCTTCATTAAATATATATATATATGTATGCTTGTCTGACTCTTGGTTGCAGGAGATTGCAGGTACAGTACCGCCTAGGTGTAAGGTTCGTCTTCACCTGGATTCACAGGGTTGAGTATACCTCTTTCATCCTTAGAATTTGGGTTAGGTGGTCGTAAAACCTTTAGTTTACCCTAGTCATACTCAAATGAGCGCTGCTTGTGTTCCATCAGTTTTCTTTTCATTTGGGTTTGCAGGTTGGGTAATTGGTTGGCTTACTTGGTTTGCGTGCTTGGCATGTGGTAAATAGAGTATTTAACCCTAAGTATTTATTTTGATTTAATGTGTTCATTTACGCATTAGTAATTGAGGAATTAAAATAAATAGGTTTCTTTTATGTGATTAATCATTAATTAAAAAGATCGCTCTATTTGTGTTTGTAGCGAGTTTAATTTAATGGTTAATTTTAAATAACGAATTTATTCAGTTTATGCATTTTAAAAAGGAAAGATTTAAATTTATTCGAAATAGAAATAATTTAATCTCTTTTTCTTTTTGGAATAGAAAGATTAATTTTAATTATTTAAAAAAATCAATTTTGATTAGAAAAGTGAGTTTTATTCATATTTATTTTATATAGTGTGTAAGATTGATTTTGAGAATTTAATTTAATTAAAAATATTTTACCCTCATTAATATTGTGAAATGCAACTATTAGCTTTGTTAATTAAAAATTAAATGAGGGAGAAAAGCATTTCTTTTAATTAACTAAATTTATAATCTCAATGCATAAACAATTCAACTATGAGATAATTCCATAAACTTAATTAATTAATTAATTAAACTAAGTTGCAAGCTACATGATATTAGAAATATATTTTTATTTAAATTTTAGTGGAAAAGTAAATTAGATTAATTATATTTATTGTTCCTAGAATTTTAAATAAATAAATAAAAGAATAAATTAAAAAATAAATAAATAAAAGAATTAATTGGAATTAAAGCATTGTTTTAATTCTTTATTTAGAAAATTAATTAATTTGCATGAGAAAAGAAAATAAAGAATAATAATTTTTAATTATTGCATGTTAGCTTATCTTTTATTATAAAATTAGAAAATAAAATAAAATTACTTTTATTCTAAATTTAGGTTTTTGAGAAAAGCTATTGAACCTAGAATTTTAGTTTAAATAGGGAATAGGTCTTTATTTTAGATACACAGGAACAAGTCAGGAAATTTAGGTGAAGAAATTTATTGGAAGCTTATTGAAAAGGTTAGGGTGCTTCTACAGATATCTTCCAGGAAAGCTATACCAGGTTGGATGAATTCTTAGTTGTGGGTTTTTAGTAGATATTTCTATTTCTCTCTGAATGATGTGTGTAATTTATTGTCAAACCCAAAACCCTCTTCTGGTGAATTCGAGTTTTGTTTTAAAAATTCATGCCTGATGTGTATTTCTAATTTATGGGAAAAATGTAATTTTGGGAAAATTAGGAAAATTATTATAGAAAATTTGTCAAGATTTTATGATGCATGGAGAGTTGCAAGATTGGTGAAAAAGGGTATTTATCTGAGAAATTAACTTCTCTCGTTTGATTTTGTTTTAGTTTTGACAGTTTTGTTTATTTATGGAATCTCTATGAAATGGTTTTCATTACCATAAGAAAATAAATTTAATTATACATTAAATTTATTTGGGTTAATTAAATCAAAAAAATAATATATGGAGATTAAATTATGTGAAAATGGAATTATTGGGAAAATATTGTTTTTATTGAAATTAATTTTTATTTAAAAATACATAAAAAAAATAAATATATATATATATATATATATATAAATTTAATTTACTAATTTTTGTGGGGAGGCATTGCCTCTACCCACGTGGCACTACCCATGGTAGTGGTTGCTGCCATAGGGCAGCAGCGCTACCCAAAGGTAGCGACTGCTACCTTAGCGCAGCACCACAACCCATAGGTAGCGTGTGCTACCATAGGGCAGCAATGCTACCCAAGGGTAGCGTTGACTGCCATATGACAACAACGCTGCCTTAGGGTAGTTATTTTAGAGTTTAAATGTATTTTTTAACTTTTAAATTTTATTTATTATTTTATTTGTTATTTATTTTTTTATATATATAAAAAATAAAATAAATAATAAATAAATAATATTAAAATAATTATAATGTGTTAATATATATATGTATATTTAAATAGATATATATGTATATATATATATATATATATATATAGTTGTTTAATTTTTATTTATCAATTTAAAGATTTTTGTTATATGAATAAAGAGTTTAGAATTTTGTAATTTTAGAAAAAAGAAAAAAAAGCTTATAATTTTAAATTCGATATTCTTATTGGAAATATATTAGGAGTTTAATTCATATGTGAGTTTATTTAACTTTATTGGACAAATGACAAGATGGATTTATTAATATAGTTGTATTTCCTTGTCTTCTAGAAAAATCTATTTAATTATGCTCTTGATTGTTTAAAGAAAAGATTGCCCATAATAAGATCTTGTGTAGATGGTGTTATTAGTCAAGTTTAATTTTATTTCAATTATGGTTGAGTTGTCTTTGTGTCTTATGTTGATATATTTGTTTGGACCCTATCGTTGGATGATTTGGGCTACCTGTTTATGTCTTCTATTTCTAGTTTGGTTGTTGCCTTGTGATGGTGTTTTGACTGGTCTTGTTCTGTATGTGAATGTCAAGTGTTGACTTGTGGTTGACCATAGCGGGTCAGGTCTCTAGTTAGAGTATTTTCAGGCAGTGGACCTTGTATCAGTTTAAATGTGTTCAATTGGATCCGTTTCTATGTGGGGATCATTGATGTAATTATTGACTGATGTGGTCGGTTGTTTATTAGTATGATTTCGCCTTGGTGGAAGGAATGTAAATGATGTGGAACTTATGTACCCTTAACTAATTTAAATGAATAGAGGGGTCTTGCAGTTGAGCAGACCCAAAGATGTAGCCCTCTCGGGGTGAACTCCAAGATCACTTTGGTGTTATGGGTTGTTTTTGTACTTATGTTTTATTTTTCAGTTTTAGCATGCATGAATGGCATTATGTTAGAATGTATGAAGTGGATTAGATGAAATTAATTGTAAATGCATGTCTTTTAAATGTAGTAAATTGGATCATAAAAGAATGTAGTTTGGAATAATGGAATATGTTTAGGAAATTAAGTATGCATGGAAAGATCTCGTTAGTTATGGTGAAATTCAAGTGTGTTATTAATTAGATGCATGACTTAAATTTTAATAAGAAAAATATGAACGAAAGGTATGATTAAATTGTAATTCTAATGGATGAACTTCATTTGGTTTATTTACATTTTCAATCTTGATATTAGCTATATTTTAACCTTAATGGATGTATTCATATGTTACCTATGATTTAGTCTTAATGAAAGAAATTATTCTTTGTATAAGTATTATCTTGTCTTGAGTTAAGTTAAATTTGGAATAAAGTAACCACGTTGGGAAAGTCTTTAGGTGTTAGTTGATGTCTTCTGCTGTATAATTTGTTCTTTGATATTTTGTTGTATCATTAGGTTGTGTTTAACTTTTTTAAAAAAAAAATTATTGCACTGCATTCGTGTGTTTTAGCTTAATCCCTTCGGGTTTTCTTGGCGGGGCATTACCTTAACACATGTGAGAAAGGAGAGTCTTCCGGTATAAAGAGCAACATTCATAAGGACAAAAATCCTCCTAAGGCTAACAAGTGTACCAGTAAGAAAGTTTTTAAACCTATTTACTTTGTCTATCATGAACCTGGACATACTGAAAAATGTGTGTAGAAATAAACCCAATGGAAATACAAGCTACAATGCAAATACTAGGTATGTATCTAAGATATTTTAAGGTCATTGTTTCACATGCAAAATGTAAGGACATAGATCAGTTGAATGCAGATATGGAGAAAATAATTTAGTACCTCACATGATTCCAAGACCTAATGGTAATCAGATGAGAACCTATGATAACTGGAGTAGCATGAATTGGACGAGACCCTATGTCAACCGGTTTAGTCCATTTGAGATGGAAAAGGTAACTAATGTCATTTGCACCATTTGTAACAATTATGGTCATGTGGCTATGTATTGTAGAAGGAGAACTGGAAGAGACAATGTAGGACCTTGGAGATCATCTGGAATGTGCTGATATCATTGTCATAAACCGAGAAACATGGCAAAATTTTGTAGATCCAAAAAGAACAAACCGATTAATCATTCTAAAGATCAGAAAGGAAAGTAGAAGGTAAATGTTGAGGAAACTAGAGAGGAGATGAATCGAATCTAGAAAAAGAAGAGTGATGATATAGCTGCAAAAGAACCAAATTCTTCACCCTGTTTGGAGATTCCTGCACCAATGAACTGAGCCTTTCAACAAGGCTAAGGGAAGTATAATGGTAAATCTACTTCCAGACCCCTTGAAAGATGAGTGGTAAGAGAGTTTGAATTTTGAGTTGTTATGTGTGAAATCTTGATATCTTTTGTCAATTGGTTTTTTGAAAGTTTATCAACTGGTTTTACACCTATTAATATTGTATACATTATTAAGTGGTATATTAGGGTTTGCAACCCTAGTGGTTGAGCATTTAATGCAGTAGGTAAAAAGGATAAAAGAAAGTTTTACTATGTTATTTTTACCCTAACTTCATTTGAAAGAGAATTCTTGAGCACTTGCATAGTGAAGAGAGAATTACTAGCTAGTTTTAGTCAAATTTGTGTCGTGATTTGCGTGATTGAAGCTGATTCAAAGATTAGTGGATGTTGAATTGGTGTGCACTTGAGAAATAAACCAGTAACCAAAGAAATGCATGTGAATTGAGGTATTTCTTTGAAAATCCCTTTTTGAATCTAGTTTATCTGAATGGCATCATCATCGAAGCAAGTAGAGAGACTAATGATCACATCAGAACCTATGGAGGTTGTGGAATTGAAACAAATTGTGTATTATAATGCTTTATCTCAAGTTCCTAATGGTATGATTGTAAAAAGTGATTTGTCTAGCTACATTGATTGTAAAATTAAAGGTTTAGGATCATTGTCAATTTATTCTTAGTTGAAATCCCTTTGCGATACAAGCAGAAAGATTCAACTTGAGTATATTAGGGTTTATGAGAAAGGTTTTCATAATGCAGCTTATTTTCTTGACAATTTTGAAGAGGAACACATCAGAATTATTCTTAGTCGTGTTCATGGTGAAAATATGTATTTGGAAAGGACACACACTATAACCAAGGAGGCTATTCAAGTTGTGACTAGTTTTCTGGTCAATCGGTGAAGTTCCCAAGCTAAGGCAAATTTCTAAAGAAATTGTAACCACTTTAAACTCATCTACCTTTGATGGGCATGTTTTTTTTGTTAATAACATTAAGGACCCAGTGGTTAAACTGGCTACTATGGTTATAGGCTATAGGATATTCCATTCTAGTAGAATGAACAATGTGTCATTTGTAGCAGTGCATACTGCCTATAAAATGATTGTTAAAAATGCAGATTATGAACTTTGTGAGGCCATAAGGAGTCAATTAATGTTGAATCTATAGTCAATAAAGAAGGAAAGCAATCAAAATTTCAAATTTGGTTAGTTATTGATTGGTTTATTTTGTTACTTTCAGAGTTTCCTATTGGGAATTGGTGATCTTGAATGGTCTAAAGACCTACTAGTAACTGCTCAGATCAATAACATCATTAAGGTTGTTAAGAACACTTGCTCAGTTGCAATGAACAAATATTTCAATGAATTTCAGAAGAAAATGAGTATGAGGGTAAGGCTACCTGAGGATTTTGTGAAAAACTTTGCTAAGAACATCATTTTCACAGTCATCACTGATTTTTGTCTAATGGAAGTTATTGAACCAAGAGAAGATGAAATAGAAGACTTGAGCTATGAAGTCAATTATGACTTATTGATTGGTTATGCCAATAACCTATTGGCATCTCCAGTGGACAAGAAGAAGAAAAGACTGGATATTGTTGAGGAGAAAATTGCAAAAGCTGAAATCAGTAGTGCTCCAACTAGTAGTGGTAAAGGAAAGAATAATAAGGCTAAGAAAGCACCTCCAGTATCAAGTACTAGAGTGACATGAAGTGTCCAAACTAAGAAGGAATCGACACATAAGGTATACATAAATAAGTAGACTGCAACAAAGAAAATTGGTCAGCAATTGATTCTTCAGGTAGAATCTGATGATAATGATGCTGAGGAAGAACCAAAGAAGGTAAAGGCAACTGGCAAGAAGTCCAAACTAGTTGAAGCCACCTCTTAGCAGACTATTCCCATTAAATCTTTGTCTCCCAAGCCTATGACTGATTTTGAGAGAACGCTAAAGACATTGGGAAGGAATAGATTTGATAATGTCAAAGAATATTTTGATTCATTTGATGAAGATCGAAAGGAACAAATTGTTCAATGGGTAATCAGCTATTTATGGCATTACAATCGATTGCCTCATGATTTGAAGAAGGATATTTTTGATTCTTTATATACTATTCTTTTGAATAAATGGGAAGAAGTTATGAAGAAGGAAAAGAAATCATTGATAATGTGTTTGTGTAATATTTTCCCAATTTGTCAAAAGATGAGTTAATTGCATTGCTTGATAAACATAAAATTGAATTTTCTTTTAAGTCAAGGAGACTAAAGCTATTAAGTGGGAAGATGCAATTTGTTGAAGTTGATACTCATTAGATAGCAAAGGACATTTAGAATATGTGTAAACTAATAGAGTCCCAATAGGGTAATGAGAAAGATACTGTGGGTATACTAGAAATGGATGAGGAAGATATAGTGCAAGTTGATATTGTCTATCCTATCAAGAAGAAGGATGACACTACTTCCCAACCGATAATTTTTTTTTATGATATACAAGATATAATGGATCTATCTAGAAACATCATTGCACCAGATATGCAGCCACCTGAAATTACTTTCACACTGGTTAATATAGTCGAGATACCAACAACTCAACCAAATGTGGATATTTCACCCCCACTAGTGAAACCTCAACTTCCACCGGTTTCATAGGCTACTCAAGAGGAACCTGCTGAAAAAGTTGTTGAGAAATCCTCTAAATAGGAAAAGGAGAAAGAACAAGAGGAAAGAGAAGACTAATAAAGAGAAACCTGCTGAACCTGAAAAAGCATTAGTAAAGCAGTAGAATAATAATGATGATGATGACTCATTTGGCATCAAAGGGCCTATAGATGTTGACAACATGAGTGCATCAGAATTGTTGGAGTTTGCAAATGTGATGCAATCCAGAGCTCATAAGAAGAGTCTTAAGGAATAGAGAATGGAAGTTGAAACCATTGAAAATGGTGTAGATATTCTGTCAAGCCTTCTACCGGAAACTGCTACAGGGAACTTTTCAACTCCCATTGGCAAGCTTTGCTAGTTGGTTGATGATGCCTCTGATCAACTTAAGTCCCTTGAGGAAGCAACACAAACCTATGCAGAGAAGAGCTACATGAAGAAGTGAGGAGAACAAATTATGAAGGATATTGATATAGGGATAATTGCCCTATCCCTGAATAAAGATTTGTTAATAAAAGGTATTGAAACAGGAGGGAAAACTCTTGCATTTACATCCAATGTTTCATTATTTTATACTAATATCAATCAAAGGTGAACAGAGACTGACCAAGAACTGGAAAAGATATGGAATGCTTACATACCTTTATAGGACTCAATCTTAGCTTTTGGCAAATATTTGGATGATTTGCAAAACTGGTTAGATATCTATGATTGTGAACATGCTAAAAGACTCCAATCCCTAAAGGAGTTAAAGAATTTACTCAAACCAAAAGTGGACATGTTACAAATAGCATACAAGAATGCAAAAGAAATTTTGGCTACTCCAGAGATGTCTACACTTAATGCAATGGAAGAATTTTGTACATAGGTCATGACTACAATAGCCATCACTGAAACCTTGTTGGAGACATGGAAAAATTATTTTTCTCAATTGAAGCATACTTTTAGTGCCATTTTTCTGAGAATTGCAATGAATACTCCTTGATTCATATTTTCAAGTTTTTGTATATGTAAAATTTTGATGCAAATTTTGCTATATATGTATATATTTTATTTTTCCATTTGGCATTGTTGTCAAAGGGGGGGTATTAATATGTATGTGTATTGTGAAAACTTTGTACATATTAAGGGGGAGTATGTATTGTGATATGTGTGGTATATCTTTTTTGAAAGCACACTTAGTTGTATAACTCTAAAATTTTCTAAGTGTTGCCATCAATGCCAAAGGGGGAGATTGTTGGCTTGATGATGATTGTAATGAATGACTTCATATGTTTTCATTTATGGAACATGTACACACACACACATGTTCACATTGTCTACCGATATTACTTCTAAAGATTTCTTGTATTGCAACCAGTATTGAAAGCTTAGTTTATGATGGTGTCAAATTAGTACATGTAGACAACCAGTATATACAGTAATGACCTAGACACCAACTTGAAGATCCAACTGAGATTATCAAAGAAGAAATGGAGGACAATCGGTTTACATGTTGATAGAAGTTAACTCCAACTAGTATCGATGTTCCAACCGGTAGTCATTGATTGTGTGATGAGTTATCACCGATTGTGATGAGTTATCCTAATCAAAATTTTTGTGGTAATTTATGATGAGTTACATTTGATTGTCCATATACACTACACCTAGGAAATTGTGATATAATTTCTAAGGCCAACATGAAATCCAAATGTCTATATAATGACATTATGATGAACTAATTTGGAGATATGATATGAGATGATTTGATGCAAAAATACAAGTGTTAAGTTGTTGAGGGAATTGCAGAGTATGTTGGTGATGCAGTTTTGAGTGCACAGAAGAGGATCTATTCAAGCAAGTTGTGCTACTTCTAGGTCACACCACCTATTGGTTTCTGATCACTACACCAGTCAAATCCCCTAACCAGGTAAGCTCTAACAAGCTTCATTGTACAAATCCTTTAACAAGGTGATCCATTAGTTTGGATTCATAAATCCTATACCGAGGTTACTCCTAATAGGGTACTACATTTAATAGGGTATAGCTCCTAACAAAGCTTTGGGATCTTTAACAAGATTCACTCGTAGCAGAGCACCTTTGTAGACCTTAACCGGTCAATTGCCTATTACTGTAGATAGTTAACTTGGGAGTCTCATCTCACCGTGGTTTTTCCCATTTGGGTTTTCCATGTATAAACACTTCTGTTATGGTGAATGTTTTACTTAGTGTGGATGCTTTAATATCATTTTGGATTCAATGCATAGTGTTTAGTAAACTTGTTAAGTATATCTATCGGTCAGTGTTTAAACTAATATTGTTGTTGGTGTCACTGATTCACCCCCCCTCTTAGTGCTTTATAAGTCTATTAGTTACCAATCCCTTCAAAAATATTATATGCTCTAAGGATGAAGATTTGAAGAGTGATCTTAACATTCTCCTAAAATGTGCCCTTCTCATCTAGTTGTCTTAGAGGAAGAGGATGATATCATAAACACCTTTCTTAATGTTACTTTACCTCTGTTACATGATGCCTCTCTAAGTGAAAAGGTATTGATGGGCATTGACTTATCTTCTCATAAATTTGGTCTTAGCAATGGAGGCATATTTGTACAACAAGAGGTTATGAGCACTTCTTCCAAAGATCTCCTTCCTAAGCATGAATATTTGGAGAAAGATGTTCATCTCCCTCCTAAATAATACTTCCCTCATGAGGTTCATTGTGTGCAAGAAGATGGTATTGTCGCTACTTTTCTTAGTGATGACATCTCCTCTTTTGACTTCAACAAAATTCCCACTAGAGATGATGCATTAATGAGAAATGCTTTCCCTTCTCCTAAAGTTTGTCTTACCCCTAAAGATGCCTTACAGAAAGAAGATGAAATCATAATCAATTTCCTTAATTCTCTGTCCCCTAAAGATCCCATTGAAGACATTTTGAGGAAAGAGGATGATTTAAATACATTTAGTGATTCTCTCCTTCCTAAGGATGAAGAATTAATGAACAATTTCATCCCTTATCCCAAAATTGGTAATAGCAATAAGGAAATCTTTGTGCAAGATATTTCTAATACTTTTAATAATGACCTCACTATTTGGAATTAACCATTAGAAGAAGGTGTTGATTATTCTCTCCCCCATGAGAGAACCCTAGGAAAAGGTGATGAAATCATGATTGATAACTCCCTTGATATCATCTCACCTTCCATGAACCTCAATCATTATCCCTTTCCTAAACTTGGCTCTACTCATAAGGATACCCTAGTTCAAGATAATATGGTTAACATATTTTTCAAAGATCTCCCTCTCAAAGGTGAGACTTTAAAGAGTAATGTTGATCCTTCTCCTAGAGAGTCTATTCCCCATGTAGATCCTTTCATGATAGGGGATGATATGACCTTTCCTACTAATACTCTTCTTTCTAAAACATCAATGCCTACTTCTAGTCTCCCTCCTAAAATTGGTCTTTTCCATGATAATATTTTAGTGCAAGAAGAGACTATCAACAATTCTTCCAACAATCTTGTTCATTCTTCTTCTAAGGACACCTTTGATATTCCTAAACCATCTTCAATCAATTTGATACATGTGAATGAAACACCTAATAAAACTATCTTCATAGTTCAAGGTGCTTGTCCTTCTCAAAATTCCCCACATAAGCCTCTCTTAGTGGTTCAAGCTGGTTATGCTAATGATTCTTTTTGCACTCCTAAGAAACCTATTATTACTATGCAAGGAGGTTATCCTACTAGGAGCCCTTATGAGTATGTTAAGAAAATCACTAGAGAAATTTATCATATGGTTTCTCATACATACAAAACAAGAAACAATAGGCAACCTAGTCATCCTCCAGTTATCCCAACTTCAATTCCTTCCTCTCAACCTATTCTTCCACAAGCACCTCGTATATCAAATCTTAGTAAGGAGTATGATCTCATTGATCAACTTAAGGCCACTCTTTCTAAGATTTCTATTTTGGATTTGGTTCATACTTCACCTTCTTATCATGTGATGTTACAAGATTATTTGAAAAACTTAGATGTCCCACCTCCAGTGACACCTAATAACATGTTTTCTTTGATTGATCCTACAAACAAATCCAAAACTCAGGTTGTATTCACACAAGATGAGTTACCTTCTCCTGAAATCTAAAATCAATATGATCCTCTTATGATTGTGGTTATCCATGATATTGCTATAAGATGAACCCTTGTGGACAATGGATCTAGCCTTAATGTTTTTGGTGTGGACTTATTGGATAAGATTAAAGTAGATCGTGCTCTCATCAAAACTTCTTCTTTTACTATTCAAGGATTTGATAATGTTGCTAAACAATGTCTAGGTGTCATAACCTTGCCTGTTAAGGTAGCTCCTGTTGTGTTACCTACACCTATTCATGTTATGCCTAGTAAATTGACATATAACCTTCTATTAGGGAGACCTTGGATTCATAGCATGCAAGTTGTCCCCTAAACTTTGCATAGGCAAGTCAAATTCATTTATAACAATACAACATATACCTTGTTAGCTAATACCAAATTTCAAGAACAATTTAAATCTTGATCTTCTTGTTCAGCTACTTCCCATTATTATCCTAATCCTTCTACTTCTTCAAACATGCCTACTTCCTTTAATAATCTTTTTCCTTCTAGTACTCCTGATTCTTCTACTTAGTCAGAATCTCCTCCCAAGGATCTCTTTTCTCCTGAAGAAGTGCTCACAAATGATGATTGGGGATCTCTAGAATTTACCCCTACTTTTATAGGATAATATAGGGTACCTTGTAATAGATATAAGACTGAGAAGGAGAAATCTAAGGAGGAACCTAAATAGATTCTCACCTTGTCTAAACAACTAAGTAACAACTTTGTGGCTTCTTCTAATTCAAATGATTCTTCAAATCCTTCCTCTAATTCATATAGCATTGAGACCTATGAGGCATCACCATCTCTTTCTGATTAGCCATCCCTTTATGGCACTGGTTTTCACATTTTAGCTAAGAGTTTCTATGATGGTAATGATTGTGGCGCAAATGAACAAGGAATTAAAGTTCCTTTAGAAAATAATACACACGAAGCTTCATTTGGACTTGAATATAATATCCTTCTAATCCTACCAAAGCATCTAAAATACCATCTCTCAATGTGAATTCTATATTTATTAGTGATGATGAACTCACCTTGATTAAATCATATCCTACTTCTTCCAACACTCATCCCCCTCATAAGGAAATCTTGGTGATGAACAAATCTCTTTACGACTCTCCTCAAGAGATTTATAATCCCCCTTATGAGACTTTATCTTCTACTCATTGTAAAATCCCTTCTTATAGGAATAAGGCTCTAATGAATTATACTTATCCCTCTCCTAAGATTTCTTGTCTACAAGAGAAGTATGACTTAGTGGCCTATTATTCTCCTATAAACTTCTCTCTTTCTAAAGACTTTTTAACATTCATTATTTTATACATGTTTTTAATCTCACTTATAGTGGAATATTTAACATGTCATATTCATTAAATCTATCATGTATTTAAATAAGATTAATGGCTACTATGTTTCTCATCATTATGTGACATTGGTAGCTCACTTACTGGGGGCTCATTGTCATTCATGATGGTAAAATTTTATGTGCAATCATACTTTTGGGAGAAACATAATAGCCTATTTCTATCACATCTCTTATCCCTATATATATAGGGGGCATGAGTGATTTCAAACATCTCTCCTTCTTAAGATTACAATTTACCCTTTGTGAAGTAGTGTCTTCTGCAAGGATTTCTTATCGATTGTAGAGGTGTATTCATATTTGAATTCCTTCTCTCATCTTGGAACAAGCATCCCTAATGGGTATCTTAAGTACATTTTCTTAATTGGCACCTCCTCCTTGGTGTTGGAAGTCTTTTTACCATTTATAAATTTATTTTCTTTATTGAGTAGTATCTTTTATAATAAACCCTTCTATTTTGTGCACGTGCATAACCCTGATGAGGATCTCTTGCCTTCTTTTAGAAGAGTGTTGTTATAAATAATCTCTCTTTGATGTCATCTCAATCCTCTGTTCTTTTCAAATCTCTTGCATTCATTCATTCTAGAAGATGATATATTTGTCTAAGACAAATCCTATTTAAGGTAGATGTCTTTTGAACAAAGATCTCTTCTCCTCCAAGGATCTCCTTTACACTTATATCGCAAGATATCTATTTTCAACTATCTTATCCTTTCTTGAAGAGTATTCCCTCTCTTGCTTGGATTTATGACATTGTTTCATGATGGATATCTTCTTAGTGTCAAAGCTAGGTATCCTTGTTCTACTTGCACACAAATGCATGAGGTTGAGTGGGACTAATGGTGTTCTCACTCTCCTCCCTTACATGGATCACCCAGACAAACTCTAGGGGATAGTTTTCCATGTCATTCTCTCCATGGATTACCTAGTTTTAGGGGCAAGATGTCCATAGTTCCTTTCTCTTATGATGGATTACCAAAGTGTGTATTCATGATTTCTATCTCTTCTTCCTTCTCTTTCATTTGTTTCCATTTGAATATTTTCATCTTGTGTTAGAGAGGTCTCAAATCCTTACCCTCTTTGTTGTGTTGCAATTGAGGCTTAGTTCTCTTTCTTACCAAATGATTCTCCATTAATTTTTGATATTGTATCAAATCTTCTTGTGAGCATTTATCATCACTCTTCTTTCACAATTCGATGTGGTAAACATGATACCCTATTTCAACTCACTAAAATTAGCAAGAAGAAACAAGGGGGGCATACAGATACCCTCGAATTTTCATCACCTTCCTTAATAAGCATTTAGGTGATTTTTTTATTTTATCTAACATGTGTTCTTGTAGGGTGCAGATCCTAACTGTGTACTACAAATACTGCTAGGGATTTCATTTGATAAATTGTGAATATATCCTTTTGCAAATGATGTTTTCTTTTCTGTACTTTAGCTTGCATATGCACATAGTGTCATATGACCGCTAAAGTGGGGGCTAAATGTAGTCTCGTAAATTGTACACCCTTGCTAGGGTGGTACAATTTCACACTTAGGTTAGCACCTACCTTAGTGTGTTTGCATCTTGCATTATTATTTCCCTTTAATAATTTAATTAAATCTAAAGTCCTATTTCATAACTTCATACATCATAAATTTGGGCCCTTTACCCTAAGTGTGCCCCTTTTATTTTATTCCTCCAATAAATCATTTGATCATAAACCCTAATTATGTCCTATTTAGAAATTTAAGGCCTGATTTCGATATCAAAACACCTCAAAATGAGTTGTAACTTTGGTATTATCTCTAATATCATCATATCTAACACCCCTAAAAATTTTGTAAAAAGTTGGTTGGACCATGTGCATTCTCGCCACAGTCCTCAGATTTTTTCCTAAAATTTTGGGAGCACAACTCTATGATATTATAATGCTTAACCCTAAAATATTAGTTGGAAATTGAATTCCTAGGTTGTCCTAAAGGTAGAATTAAGTTGAAATTAAGATCTAGGGTTTCATACATAAGAGCTCTCTTTCTTCATTTGAGAGGATGGATGGATCTAAGAATCTAAGAGAAGGTCTTTGGAGTATAAGGAGCCTTCTATGTAGTGAAAGAGAATCCTACATGGAGTATTCAACAACATTCACTGACATTCAACAAAATTTCATCAAGCATTTATCATCAATTAGGAGCCTTGAAGACATGGAAGAATAATAGGAGATCTAGTGGCAATATCTCTCCCTTGGGGATTGGTATGTGTATATGGTGAAAATGGATAACAATAATAACAATATTGAAAGGCTAAATGAATTCAACCACAAAACCCTAGCCTAACAATCAACAAATATCCACCATAACATATGAAGATTACCTAAGACAATGCAAATCACATGAAATCACAAAGATTATACCATCACATGTCCAATAGGGTTTTGATCTCCATTCTTCCTATCTCCATTGATCTTGCTTGATATATATTTGTTCTCAGATTTTATGTGCACAAGAGCTCAACAAAGAACGGAATGTGGTTGCAAGTAGGATCGTAATGTAGTCAAGTCCTCCAAATTGTCGATTAGCCTGAGTGATTAGGGTTTTATAATGAAGGAAGCATCTCCTTATATAGAAGACACAATAAGAAATGGAGGGATAAGATTGAGAGGTGTAAAAAAGGAGGTTGGCTAGGATTAGAGGGTAGGTAGAAGAAATAATAAAATAATGAAAGGGGTAGGTAGTGTAGGAATTAAGAGATGAATGACATGTGTCATGGGTAGAAAAGGTTAATGAATTAATTAAATAAATAAAGATTTATTTAATAAATAGAAGAAGTGGGATAATTAAATAAATAAAAATATTTATTTAATTTAGGAAAAGGATAATTTAAATAAATAAATGTATTTATTTAAATGAGAAATAAGGCTAGAAGAGGATAAATGAATTAATTAAATAAATAAAAATTTATTTAATTAATAGAAGAATTAGGCTTAGATAATTAAATAAATAAAATATTTATTTAATTAGACATGACAATTTTGGGTGTCTACATTTTGCCCCTCTTTGAGACAATGTGGCTTGTCGTGTTGTTTCAAAGAAGATAAGATGAACTGATACAGAGTTGCCCGAGTATGGGAATGATATGCCCCCTCGAGAGATTGGATGAAAATGTCTGAAAAGATTGCAGACAATCTCTCGATAAGAAAGACAGGATAGAATGGACTAGGCGGATAAAGTGACAGAGTCATGGGATAATGAAGACTGACTTGGGAGGCGAGGGCTAGGGCTAGGGTAGTCTATAAGATAGACCACGGGGGAAAATACATCCTCATTGTCATCTACACATCCAAGAGATTAAATTGCAGAGAGAGAAAAGAGCAACAACAGTCAGCAGCGATGGCTTTTGTTCATAGATTCGACCGTGTTCGCTGATTCTAGAGGCTAGCGGAGGCAGGAGAGCCGGTGAGTACCATAAAACCTCCTCGTACTTTGATGCATTTATTTTTGTCATTAATGCATGCGAGGTAATGTAATAAATGCACATTTATGTCAAGAAAGCGTGTTTGTATCCAAAAATGTGAATTTTTGTCTTCTAGGTCAAACCGACAGTTCTGTGATGAACATACGCTATCGATTGGATATGCTGCTGAGAGGATACACTCAAGCAGGTCCTCTAGGGAAGACTAGGATAGATCAAGGCACTTTGTGATGAACAGTGAGTACCAAAATAGAGTACTTTGTGATGAACAGGGAGTACTAAAATATGAGCAACACTTTGTGATGAATAGGGAGTGCAAATGTGAGCAGCACTTTGTGATGAACAGGGAGTGCAACACATGTAGTACTTTATGATGAACAGGGAGTACCACTAGGATAATCAGCAACACTTTGTGATGAACAGTGAGTGTCACTAGGATAGATAGCAACACTTTGTGATGAACAGTGAGTGTCACTAGGATAGAATGCCATATGCACTTAGATAAAAAGTAGCATTTTGTGATGAACAGTGAATGCCACTATAACTGACATGATTGAGTTGCTTGACTGCAGGAGTATTTGCCAATGCTAGAGTCACGGGAGAGATTCCCATCGACGCAGAGGTTGCAACCTGAGTTGTCGCTCAAGGAAAGAGCTACCATCGAGGAGATGGGTTTGAGACATGTGTTGTATGTGCCTGAGTTTTGGGTGAACATGGGACTGCTGACTGTGCTGGCTGAGAGATGGCACTCTGAGACGTGCACGTTTCATGTGCCGATGGGTGAGATGATAGTTACCCTGGAGGATGTATACAGGATTCTGTGGATACCGATCGATGGGGAGTTAGTACCCTACGATCGAGACGAAGACAAGGATGCACTGAGATGAGTGTTCTAGGATCCGGGGCTGGAGATGAGGGTGGGACATGTGGCATGGGATACCATGACATGGATAGGATTAGCACTACCAATAGTGTTGGCAGGAGTGATCAGTGAGTTCCTCTTTATCAGTTTTGTACCATTTTGTATAATGATGTAGACACCTACGGGTGATTGTAGCCATATGATTTTGACATCATTGTATCATGACATTTTATATATATATATGAGATGATTCATCTTTGCGGCAGTTATATGCATGCGTACCTATGTGATGTATGTTTCTATGTGATGCTTATGATATGGATGCAAATATGTATATGATACAATGCAATATTTTTTTTTTTATGTTTTTATATGTGTATGCATGATGCAAATGTGAATGTAAGTAATGCAGATGAATATGATAATGCAAATGTAAATTGTGCTAACAGGTGTTGTGTGTAGGATGTGATGTAGTTGTGATATCTATAAGTATGTATGAAATGCTTATATGTGGTAATGTAGGTGCAGCTACATGAAATGCAAATGTTTTTGGCATGTCATTATACTCATTCATGTGATAGCAGGCTATGCGGACTCGAGAAGGATGATGGAAGTCAATCAAGAAAGGGGGGATGAAAGACAGAAGATATGAAAGTGAAAGAGCCTCTTGTGCATTACCATCATTGAGCTTTATTATGGCAAAATAGGTTATGACAATCGAGGCATATGTTCGACCCAGAAAGTCATTGTACCTATTTACATGGAGATAAGATAGTCACAAACAAGGAATGCCCCAATTCATACTAGACTCATAGTGTCCTCATATCCTTGGACAAGTCATAGCATTACTAAGAGACAATCCACAGACAGCAAAGAAAAATAGGTGACGATACCCCATCCTCGCCTTTCTAGTCAAAGACATCCTGGAGATAGAATCTCTAGTCAGAGACATCCCGGAAAAGCTAAAAGACATGTCACCAAAAAGATGAAATCATAAGAAAACCAAGACTCGACACCAACACCCACTATAGTCCTCAAGTTTAGTGTCTCTTGTCACTTGTATAAGTCTTATTTGATTGTGGTCACAATGTTTACTTTCAGAAAAAGGATAGATAGCACTGAACCATATGTTGTCTGAGTCTGTTGAAAGATTTGATTTGTTGAAGCCCATTGATGCTGCTGTCTCATCTGAAACTGACTGAATCCATGAAACTGATACTTTATTATGGAGAAGATGAAACTTTATTGCGGATTGTGCACGAATAGACTGGAGGAAGCTAGAAGAAACTATACTCCTCAAAACATGTGATGTTCTTAGTTCCACACCCATCACTAGACGCAGGATTTTGCCTTAGCCACAGATAGGATCTGATTTATTATGGATGGAAAGGGAGGTGAAAAGGGAGGTTTATTATGAATGGCTAACCAATCTTGGGTAGATCAATAACAAGCCATGATGGGCATAGGTAAGTTTATTATGAACGAATAGGTTGTGAGTGTGTGCAAAGTGAAAGGATGAAAGTGGATCCTGAAGGAGGGAGGAGCAATGTCTCTACGCATAGCACTGGTGACCCAGTTTTCACCATGGTACTTTCCCAAGGCGCCTGTTTGCCAGGTTTTCACCAAGTAACGATTTTTGGTTTTTATAATTTTTTTGTATTTTTGAATTTTTTGATTTTTTTGTATTTTTGAATTAGGATATTCCGAAGAGCTATGTGTAGAACCTGCGAAGGTGCATGTTGTTGATAGGATCCTCCAAAGGTTCACCTTCTGTAGTTGAGAGCTGATATGCCCCAGATCCATATACTGTTGTAATGATGTAAGGACCAATCCAATTTGGTTTGAACTTGCCCTTCTTCTCTCTGTCTTGCTGATTCTTGGGGTTTTCTCTGAGAACCAAGTCACCTACCTCAAATGTGCGAGGCTTGAATTTGTGATTGTAACTGCATTGTTCCTTGAGCGAATGATGTGTAGCTTGAGTGACTGTCTTCCTTGATGAAGGAACTGAGATAGAATTACTAATGTGTGGACTACGTAGGCCCATATGCGTGTCACCTGAAGAAGTTTGGGCATCCTTGATAACAAAGTCCTTCAAGGAATCTCCATTAAAGGTCCATGATGTATCACCAGAAGGGAAAGGATGTGCGAAACAAGTGGATGAGTGATGAAGGCTTATGATTGTGAAAAGAAGTGAAAGTAGGATAGCATGATGGAGACTTAGGATCAACAAGTGTTCTTTTTGACTTGAAATTGTAGAACTTTTTCCCCCAATTATTTTGATATTAGGAGAGATCAACTCTTGTTCTTTTTGCTTCATAGGATTTTTATCCTTGACTTTGATTTTTGTAGAGTCCAGTAGCTTTTGATTTTGATTTGGACTAAAGGACTTTTCTTTATTTTTGACTTTTAGATTTTTCTTTTCAAAGCTTGATTTGTCATCCCCTATTAGTAAGGGCTCTTGTAATTCTTGTTGATCCAGGTCTGGAAGTGGAGTGGAAATGGAATGAGTGGATGATATGGTAAAGCTATGTGAGTTCTCAAGAGGTCTGGCGATACGCTCAATAGATTCTTCACTGGAACCACTCTTAGGACTATTGATATCAAGAGTTGCTTGCACCACTGGAGGAGATTTACATTTAGACTTAGTAGCCACAACACTAGGTGGTTCACACCCAATTCCTTTCAAATTGTTTATAGATTGTTCATGTCGACTGAATACCTTAGGAGATAGTGGGAGTTGATCAACATGAAAGATATACTCCTCACATCCCATGTCTTTAAACTTGAACTTTTCTTTGATCTCTGCTTGTTTTGATGTAGAAGATTTTAATGATTCTGGATCCACATATGCTGATGAAGGAATAGCTTCTCGATTGACTGGGATTGTTATTTCTGATCGAGGTTGCAGATTGTTGCAATATATGAATGGATTTGGATCTGCTCTGATGGTCACTTCAACTCCATTATGAGGGAACTTGATACATAGATGATATGTAGATGGGACTGTGCTCATTTCATGAATCCAAGGACGTCCTAGCAATATGTTGTATGTGAGATCAAGATCAAGTACTTGACAAACCACATCCTTTGTAACTAGCCCAACTCTGAGAGGTAAGGTGACTGTACCCTTGGATGAACGCTCTTCATCATCATATGCCTTGATGGTGATTTTGTTTGTAGAATTCACAGCTTTATCAAAATATCCCAATTGTTTAATTGTGCTCAATGTAAAAATGTTTAGACCCGCTCCTCCATCTATTAGGACTCATTTGATTCGATGTTTGTGTATGAAGGCTTCAATGTGTAATGGTGCATTATGTGGCTGACTTACGGAGGCATCATCAACTTCTGTGAATGTAAGGGAGTGTGGAATGGAAAGGTATCCCACCATGGCTTGAAACTGGTCCACGTTTAGATCAGTAGGAATGGCGGTGTCTCTCAAGATTTTGTCAAGAATAGCTTTATGTGCGGGGGATATGCGTAATAGCTCAAGGACGGAGATGAGCGCGGGTGTCTTCCCTAACTGATCTACAAGGTCATACTCAGGCTTGGTTGACGAGAAAGCAGTGTTTTTGGTTGGAGCCCCTTGCAAAGTAATTTTACCTTGGTGGGTTGTGACATTACATTCGGAAGTAGGTTCGAAAGAAGATCCAACACCTTTTAGGACAATCTTGGGTCTCTGATTAGAATTTTCAGGGTTTTTGTCCTTGATGATAATGGTAGAGATGTAATTGTCCATTGAGATGTGATTGATGGTTGAATCATAGTTGTAAGGTGCTCTAGTATAGTTGGCTTGATCATCTGTGACTTTAGCTTTTCCCTTGTCATGCTTTGGGAATGGTTCCTTAAACATCTCATGTTCTTGATTGGATGAGTGTCCCTCAATCTCAATGTCACCTCTATCAATGAGATCTTGCACGATGTTCTTCAGTCGATGACAATTTCCTATCTTATGACCCTTTCTCTTATGAAATTCACAATACTCATCATCATTCCACCAATTTGGTTTAACCTTTGGTTCATATGGAGGAAAATCTGGAACTGTGATCACCTTGTTTGCCACTAGCTTTTTGAAGACTGATTCAAGTGGTTCTCCCAATGGAGTGTACTTCCTTCGTGATCTAGAAGTTGTTTGAGTATTCACTTGATTGTTTGTAGAACTTGATCCTGAAAAGATGAATTTGGGTCGCACTGTGTTGGCATCAACAACACCATCATTGACTGTGTTCTTGTTTTTATTCCAAAATCTTGGCTTGTCTTTTCCTTTAAAGTCATCTTTGTTTTCCTTGAATATTTTAATAATTCCTTGTTCAATTAGGACCTTCTCTATTGCTAAGCCTTTTTCAATGACATCCTTGAAGGTAGACAAACAAGCTTTCCTTAAGTCATATCCAATGTCTTTGTTAACATTTTGTGTGAACATTTCTACCATTTGTTTTTGTGGAATTTCACAAGAGCATCTGCTGGCTAGATTTCTCCATCTTTGTAAAAATGATGCAAAAGATTCTCCCTCTTTTTGCTTGGTGTTGCACAAAGTAGTGACTGATATGTCTGTCTCTATGTTGTAGGAGAAATGTTGAATAAATGCCTCTGCTAGATCACCCCATGACTTAATACCAGGTGGGAGTTGGGAGAACCATTCCATAGCTTGATCGCCTAAGCTTTGTGGGAATAATCTCATCAAATATCTCTCTTCTGCTGCTACCTCAATGCAAGCTGTGAAAAATTGTCTTATGTGTGCCTTAGGATCCTCTTTTCCTCTATACTTATCAAATTTAGGTGTCACAAAGTGTGTAGGAAATGGAGGCATTGGAATGCTCTTATCAAATGGATAAGGACATATGTCTCTCATTGTGTATGTTGGCTTCGGTGCATTTATGTCCTCCATTTTCTTTTGTAAGTCTCTGATTTGTTGCTCCAAATTGCTCTTAGGTGGAGATCGACTTCTTGAACCATACCCCATGTTTGAGACACCAATTTGAGGAGGAGCTTGTTGCATATATGGATGATATTGATCATACACATGTTCATATGGAGGAGGTCTATATTGATGTGGCATATATGGAGCACTTGGTATAGATTCATGTTGAGGAACCCCATATCTATTTTGTGCATGTATACCATATTCTACAGGTATGTCATGTTCCATTGTGTTGCCCCCAAATTTGAAATGAGGTTTCCTTGTGTCCAAATTTTGAGCATGCCTTTGAACATCCAATTGTTTTGGTGGTTGATCCTTAGCATTAGTATGTGATTGAGCATATTTGTCTGCATAAGACTTGCATAATGGTCTACGAAGGTAAGTATCATATGTTTGACCATGTGTATGTGGGATTTCTGGTTTTTGAAGCAAAGATGATGGTGATTCAGGTACCATATGTGGTCCTCTATTTCCTCCACTATTAGGTCTCCTTTGATCCATATTGGAGTGAGGTTGTTGCAAAGGTCCATGTTCCATTATTTGAGACATGTCAAAATCATGAGGTATTTTGGCTCCACTTTGTGACATCATTTGTAAGAAGTATTGTCTATCCCTCCTGATTATTTCCTCAACCAATCGATTGAAATGGGGATTCATAATGGATTCTTCCACATCTGCTGAATGTACTGAAAAGTTGTCCAAATTGTCATTGTGTGTAACATTGTTGTTTGTAGTGTCCATGTTCTCCACATTTGGAATGTTTCTATAGACATCCATGTCTGGCAATGTAGTGTGATCAGTATTGAAAAATAAATCATTGTCATACTCATAAGAACTCATGTTTGCGGACTCTTGAGCCTCTTTAGTTTCTCTCCTAGATTTTTGAAGACGGGTTTCAACCATGAACTAGGTATTGACCAAGATGTGTAAGACTAGATGAAAATGAAAAAAAGTATGGAAGACCAAGAGTTGGATGGAATGTAAATGAATCTGAGGTGTACTTGCAAATGTCCAAAGTGTAAGACCAAGTATGTATGTAGTAGAGTAGGTGTGACTTCCAAAGAGAGGATAGTTTCTCTTGATGAGGTAAGCTGACCTTGACCCTAAGTAAGACCAAATGAGACCCAAAGGTAAGAAACCTTGATGAGGGACCACTTAGCAAAGTGTTGTTGTATGTAGTGTGTTGACAAAGTATGATGAGGACAAGCAAGTGACCTTTTGACCCAAGTTTAGACAAGTATGAATGTAAAATGAGATGTGAAGCAATGATGGACTATGTGAGACCCAAAGATAGGTTGAATGCTAGATGAAACCTAAAGAAACAACCTAGGAAGCTCAAGTATTCTGAAACTGATTTCTCTTGTTTGTTGGACTATAAAATTTTTCCAATTTGTGAAGTTGTTGGTTGTGACCAAATCTGAATGTTTGACTATTTTTCGTGACAAGAGGACACAATGTTGATGAGGACTCAATGTTTGCAAGTGTTTAGACTCAAAATGACTCCAAGAAAAGTGTGTTGTTTGATGTAAAATTGTTTTGCATACACTTGAAGACACAAAAGACACAATGTTTTGCTATTTGGTCTTGAATGTTTTGAATGTTTAAAATAAGTCAAGCACAATTCTTATGGCTAGCCAAGACAATAGTTGTTGATCCCACATGAGGTTTTACCCCCGAGGCTACGCTATTCAGAGTGGATACTTAGATGCTTGACCTCACTGGCTCCACCTTCGGCACTCACTTCTCGGGTCAGCCAAGCATCAGTCCCCATGAAAACTCCCCATGGTGAACTTTGTATCTCTACTAAGAACCATATGTGTGTGGGCCGCTACCAGAGGTCCGACCTCCTGCCCCAACAACTAGAAGGATTTGGGCTTCTAAAACAAAAAGGTGCTAGTAAGGGCATCCACTCGTGTGGCCATACATGCGGCACTTTCAGCTCTATAAATACAGAAGGCTCCCAGTCAGTAGGGGTTACGCCCTACAAATGATCAAATAAATTTGATCAAACGGGTTTATGGGGAGACATAGTGTCGGTATGAACTAATCAGCACACGTTATCCATAGTTTTCACCATGAATACAGTTGTTTATAGTGGTTTGGAAGAGGTGGGTTTTCTTCGCTACCACTTGGGTTGTTCTCTTCTCACTAGTAGTCCTAATGACCACACGGGAAGACAGGCCCTCTAAAGATTGAACAAAAAGAGCCTATTGCTCAAGACACAAAAGACAATGATTCAATTTTAGTGCACCAATTGAAGTGTTTGCTAGTCTATGAAAATAAGGCACACAATAAAAATCCAAAAACCCTTGCCAAGGACCTGCAACAAAGATTTATTAGTAGTTTGGATTGTTTGAAATAATCACCCCTTCCTGCAAGCACACAAATTAGGTAAATTTTAGATCCAAAAGACTTTGTGAAATAGGGGCCTTCAACAATGTGTTTTGTTGACCAATTCAAAGATCTGATTCATCATAAAAAAATACCACCTATAAAATTTCAAGATATTTCCAGAAATGTAAGAAAATCCAAAAAATTTGCTAATTTGCTCCAAAAATTAATTTTTTATGAAAAATCATAAAAAATTCATATAAAATGCAAAATCAATCCAAAAAATCTGAAATGTTTACTGGAGAGTCTTTATGGTCTTCCAAACCTGCACAAAAATTTTTTTGCAACAAATCCAAGCAGTTTGTGAGATATGAGTAAAATAATGCAAAACCCTAATTTTCAAAGATCTGATTTTTGAAGAATAATTTTGCATCAAATTTAAAATCAAAAAATAATAGATCCTATGTATAATTCTGAGATATTTCCAAAAATGTAAGAAAATCCAAAAAATTTGCTAATTTTCTCTCAAAAATAATTTTTTATGAAAAATCATAAAAAATTCATATAAAATGAAAAGTCAATCCAAAAAATCTGAAATTTTTACTGAATCTTTCTAATACTTTTCTTGAACTGCACAAAAAACTTTATGTCAAAATTCGAATCTGTTTGTGAGATCTGATCAAAATAAAGAAAAACCCTAATTTTTAAAGATCCAATTTTTAGGGAAATATTTTGCATCAAAATTAAATTCACAAAGAACAGATCCTATGTATAATTATGAGAGATTTCCAAAAATGTAAGAAAATCTGAAAAATTCTCTCATTTGCTCTCAAAATTAATTTTTTATGAAAAATCATAAAAAATTCATAGAAAATGAAAATGTGCTCCAAAAATTTTGAATTTTGGATTGAGATCTCTTGATACTTTCTTGAACCTGCAAAAAACATTTGGTTCAAAATTTCCTATCCGTTTGTGAGATACGATCAGATCTCTCCAAGATCTTGATTTTGTGTCCAAAACCCTAGCTGCACAAGGTTATTCTCCAAATTGTTTTACAAAATAGCAATATAGGGTTAGAAAAATCTGCAAAAAATATAGATCTAAGAAAAATCCATGTCCCACGGGGCGTGCCAAAATGTTTATGGTGAAAATGGATAACAATAATAATATTGAAAGGCTAAATGAATCCAACCACAAAACCCTAGCCTAACAATCAACAAAGATCCATCATAACATATGAAGATTACCTAAGACAATGAAAATCACATGAAATCACAAAGATTATACCATCACATGTCGAATAGGGTTTTGATCTCCATTCTTCCTACCTCCATTGATCTTGCTTGATATATATTTGCTCTCAAATTTTATGTGCACAAGAGCTCAACAAAGAACGGAATGTGGTTGCAAGTAGGATTGTAATGTAGTCAAGTCCTCCAAATTGTCGATTAGTCTGAGTGATTAGGGTTTTATAATGAAGGAAGCATCTCCTTATATAGAAGACACAATAAGAAATGGAGGGATAAGATTGAGAGGTGTAAAAAAAGAGGTCGGCTAGGATTAGAGGGTAGGTAGAAGAAATAATAAAATAATGAAAGGGGTAGGTAGTGTAGGAATTAAGAGATGAATGACATGTGTCATGGGTAGAAAAGGTTAATGAATTAATTAAATAAATAAAGATTTATTTAATAAATAGAAGAAGTGGGATAATTAAATAAATAAAAATATTTATTTAATTTAGGAAAAGGATAATTTAAATAAATAAATGTATTTATTTAAATGAGAAATAAGGCTAGAAGAGGATAAATGAATTAATTAAATAAATAAAAATTTATTTAATTAATAGAAGAATTAGGCTTAGATAATTAAATAAATAAAATATTTATTTAATTAGACATGACAATTTTGGGTGTCTACAGTATGATTTCATGTTATTATCATGTCTTTGTATGAGCTTCTTTATATAAATTTGTATATTTACATTAATGTTTAATATCAATTTGCATCATTGATTTAGAGCATTTACTTTGTCAATTACAAGCATTTATGGTTTACTCTTTAGGGTTGCTCGAGATTGTTTGCTTTCATTTTAGGATCTTGCATACACACAAGGTTCTAGCACACAAATTTTCAGTACATTATTGACTATTTGTGGAGGTAGAAATCACCAACACAGGGGTTTGACTAAGGAAAAACCCTTTATAACCACACAAACCTTCCCTTTTTAGTTGTAGGTGCAGAAACAGGTACCCGGAGGCACTTTCAGCTCAGCAAAAGGCATAGGAACCACCCAAAATCATCAGATCTACCCTAATATGCCTAGGCTAGGGTCATGGCACCCTGGTCCTACCCAGGACACTAGTGTGGCACCATGGTCCCTCTTCTTTTTAGTGATTTTTAGTAGGTTGCAGTTTTAGGTCATCGGATTTGTAGTCTTTCAGTTGCAGCCTCCTGTCTATAGAAACAGGACAGTGGCATGGCACCTTGGTTCAAGTCAGTTTTGTTCAATTTGCAAAATCAGATACACATCCAGAATACTTTCCCTTTCATTCTTTTAGTATGTTAGTTTTAGATATGTAGTTTTTTTCAAATTTGAGTTCATATATGCTTCATTCTTTATCTCCTAGTCTAGTTGATCATTCAAACCCAAGTGTTTTTCATCATTTGAAACAAGAGGAATAGAAACCCTAAGAGTTAATCCTTGGCTCTCTCTTTCTCATAAGAAGTAGCCAAAGTGATCTATCTCCCTAGGCTCTTTCATATTCCCAATGTGTTGGCAAAAGTTGGATTAGGTCCTAGTCACCCGATCTCACTTTTACTACCACCACAGGTTGATGATATTGTTGAAATTGCACCATTGATTATGTTGGTTGGATATGTTGGACTATCAGTTGGATCAATTGGATATGTTGAACTATTGGTTGGATTGGTTGGATATGTTGAGCCATTGGTTGTTGTTGTTGAATAGTTGTTTTTTGTTGGATTGCTGGTTGTTCATTCAAGATTTGATTAAATGGAGTTTGATCAAATGAATTCTAATTTGGGACTTGATTAAAATTTATGTTTGTTTCTTGAAATTGTTTCATCATCTCTATTTGTGAGATGAGAGTTGGTATGTATGGTCGCTTGATGAGAGCTTGTATGTCAATTGTCTCAAAATTTGGATTCGGACATTGAAATTTTTGAAACGTTTTCATCATTTGGGATCTAGACTTTTCTATGTTTTTCACTTTTTGTTCAAAGATATTTGTCTCTTGATATAATTTTTTCTCTAGTTTTCATATTTGGACACTTGTTTCATCATAAAAGTTTGATTGATATTACCTTGTTGTTGGGTTGGATAGAATTGTGATTGCCTTGGATTAAAATGTGATTGCATTGTGTTATTCATTAGACCAATAATTGGTTGATATGTCAAACTTTGTTACATCATAGGAGCTTGGAACCTTGTTTCAATAGACATGTCACTATGCTAAGCAGTAGTTTTGAAAGTTTTGGATTTTGAGAATGATAATGATATGCAACTAGATGCTATTTTAAGGAACGATGATGCAATCTATGAAAAGAATGCATCCTATGTTTCTGTTGTTTTTCATGATTTGTACAAACCTTTGAAATGAAAACCTAAAGATGAAACCTTGGGAAATTGAAATGAAATCAAGACCTTAATTGACAAAAGGATAAAGGGCAAAATGATGATAGGACTGTAAATGACAATGTCTCACCTATATGCTTGGATACTAAGCTAGGTTTGACAAAATGATGTTGACGAAAGGACATTTTTTTGGACAAGGTCAAGAATTCCTAACAAGAACTTAGGGTTTAGTCTAAAGTTTTGATTTTGGAGTTTGACAAACCTAGTTTTCAGACTGAATGCAAAGGGGATAGTGATAGTAACAAAGACTTGGGGTATGAACCAAAGGTATGATATCAAATTATCTTTAAATTATGTGTTATAACTTTGGAATATGAAATGAAATAATGATATGAAATAACTCAAAGATATGACATGATCTAAAGAGGTGATGCAAATTTATTCTAGGATATGGACCAAAGTTATGAATATGATTCAATGACATGATCTAGGGTTATGATATGGCCTAATAATATGATATGGTGTAAAACAATGATATGATATGACCTAATGATATGAACTGAGGATATGAGTACAAGTGTGAGGATATGAGTGCAAATGTATGACAATATCAACCTAAGGAAGACCTAGGGGTTGGACTATACAATGATAAATCCAATGTGATATGGATATGTGAGGACCAATGACTTTGGAAAATTCAAAGTGCAACCTAAGCCAAGATCTAAATTTGGGATAATGATAATGCAATGAAGACTTAGAAAAATGATTATAAACCTATGTGAAGGAGGAGATAATGACTATGGAATGAACCTAATATGAATGTATGCCTTAACAACTAAGTTTGAACTATGCAAAAGATAACCCTAAGTGACATGAATTTTGCAACAAGGATATCCAATGTTTTGACAAGCCATGTTCATGAAATGTTTTTTTAATGTTGGATGGATACTTCAAAATGTTTTGGACCAAGTTGAATTTGTTTTAAATTTTTGAAAACTTTGCTTGAGAACCAAGGTTGATTATGACTGCTTTCCAAGGTTTTTTTTTTTGCCAATGTTTGATATGTTGATTATGTCAATTGTTTATGATTCTCCTTTTAATAATCATGAATAAAAAAATGTTTGTTTGAATTTTGCATAAAAAATAAAATGTTCAAGCACAATCCCAAGGTTGACGAGGAGAATAACTATTGAATCCCCTTGCAAAATACCACATCCAATTGGAGAGCTAGAAGCTTGGTAGCACTAGCTCCTCCATGACACTTGCTTTGTGTGCATACCAAGATTCAAATTTATAAGGATCCAAAGATCTCGAGAAATTAACTATCTCAAATTGAAGGGAACATGAGAGGTTTCTTCCGCACGTGTGTATCACAATGCTTGAGTCAACAAGTAGAAAGTTTTTGGCAAACTACAACAATGACTTTTCTAGCTTGGAACTCTTTTTGGAATCCATATACGCTCTCTCCCTCTGGAGGCTTCCTTCTTGTAGAACATAGGTACTGGGGAACTCAATGTAGGTACGCAATTAGCACCCATCATGAAGACTTTTTTCCAACATGTTTTATATAGTGGCTAAGAGGTGACTTGTCTTTAGCCCATTACCACTCTGGGTCATTCTCCCCTCACCGACCTCATGGGGTACTTGGGGGGAAAGACCCTCTACCTATAAAATAAAAATTAATCATTGCTAACATTTTTGTCATGTACCTAGGACCACAAGGGCTAGGGGAGAGGATAGTGTGTGTCAGCAGTGGGACTGCTCACACACACAAGTGTGTCCAAGAAAAGAAAACACAAGAAAACAAATGTTCTTTTTAACACCCATATCCAAATGTTTAGTAACTACTAAAAATACAAACACTCTGTTTCAAAATATTGATCTTGGACATATGTCTTTCATCAAATTGCATTAGTAGTTTTGTGTTTTGGGTCTTCTCCAACATTCACCAAGTCGTTGCACAAAATATCTGTAGCACAAAAAAGCCAATATCTGAAAATAAAATGAGATTTTCATGATCAGAAACCAAACTAAACTGTTATACCTTAGGTTGTGCCTCTGCACAGGTGCAAAACAGTTAGGCATAGGCACGTAAAATCTTAGCACAAGCACTAAAACCTTCAACACAATCATAGAAAACTCAAACATAGGCACAATTTATTGCTCCATAATTGCACTTGTCATTAACACAAGCACAAAATATCCTTTCACAGCATGGGGTATTCACTTAATGAACTTGGGTTATAGCATGTTCATTAATGGCATACTAAAGAATCCCCCTATTTTCAAAAAACATTGCCCTAAACTCCTTTTTTGTCACCCCCTCCCAATACACATCCCGAATTTAAAAAACCCCTATTTCACCAAATATTTTATTTTTTCATAGCTGGAATTAAAAACCCCCTATTTTCAACGATAGGCAATATATTGCACCCCCATATTTGGGATATTAAACCCCCCAATACGAATGCATGTGATATAATATTGCCTAGCTAGTGAAGCCCCCATGTTTCACAGGCACAATTTATTGCAACACAAACATAATTGTACAATGCATCTGCATAACGAAGAAAATCAATCACATAGAGAGTAAATATTCCAAAATTGAAGCCATAACGTGCATGAAAAGCTTAATTTTGATGAGATTTTGACCTATTTGACCTCAAAACACACTATAAGTACAACATGTCACTCAATTTTGGACATTTTGAAGTAAATTAAACATTATTAAAGTAGTTGCAAGTCCTAAGAAAAGAAAACGAAAACTTTGCAACCTTTCGGAGTGAGATGTAGATTTTTGTAACCCAGAAACCCTAATCAGGCTAATGTGAAGATTTGTTATTCATTTACCATCCTAATTAGCCTATGTGAGCTCATCCAAGCCTAAATAACCCTAGTTAGACAAATTAAAAATAAATTGAAGTAGAATTGAAAAATTTGTGTTCAATTTGAAGCCCCAAATTGAAGATTTGATGTTCTTTTCAATCCAATTGCATGAAAAAGTAAATGTGAAGATTATTTTTCATTTATCAAGGCCTAATTAGGACTATGTGGATTCATTTTAAGTCATTTTTAATAATTTAAAGTCCTAATTTAACCATGCAACCTTTGAGAAGTTCTTTTCCTAACACAAGCACAAATCAAAGCTACACAGGGGTAAATCAGCCTGACATGGGTGCAAATCAGCCTAATGATAGTTCTGATACTTAATATAGGTACAGATCCAATGGCCAACAAGATGAGAGTGGGGGGGTGAATCATACAAACTTAATCATCCATAAAAACATCAGATTCAACCTCAGTAACATATATAACAGTAATATAACCAAAACTGTTAAACATGCAAACTCAAAAGCATATGAACAATATAAACCTCATAACACTAGATTTAATATGGAAACCCAAATAGGGAGAAAACACTATGGGGTTTCAGACCCACTAAGAAATATACTCTTCTAGAGTATGCTTAGTTAAAAGAAAATCTTGTTAAAGATTACAAACACATTGCTAGATGTGACCCGGTTAAGGGATTTCCCTCAGATCTATTAGGATCTTCACTTTTTTAGAAGTGACCTTGTTAAAGGATTTGAAACACTCAATCAGAATGTCACCTTGCTAGAGGGTTTACATATAAGACTATTAAGTCCACTCGGTTAAGAGATTTTCTGTCACTTTCACAAAATAACAGTAATAAAATCTATCTGCAATTTCACATCTAAAATGCTAAAGCAGATTCCTATTTGTTCAATACAATCTAGACATAGAACTAATCTTGTCTATCTGCTGGGCTTCTATACTCTATTATTCTAATAGGTCTTCAAGTTTCTATGCTCGGTAATCACTATGTAGCATCCCTATGCATACACTTGCCCGCATACATTGTTTATCAATAATTTCCTATTTATAAACAATTAGATAACTGCTTAATCTCCCTAATCATATTTCCCATGATCAATCATAGCCATCAGATCTTCAATCTTGTCCAGGTTCAATGCATCTTTCGATCTAAAAATGTTTTACGCTACCTTGGAACTTGCATAATAGTCTTGGAACTTGTGCTAGGGTATTGCAGTTCAATCTGAGCTGTAGATCTTCATGCCGACTTTTCATTGCCTTAGATTCATTAACAAACTTCATTCATGGCTTACCAATCATTTAATCCACTCTAGGTCATCAGCTTCCTTCATTAAATACCGCATGTAAACATTTAATGCATTCTGTTATAGCTCGGTTACAACTCGGTAACAACTCGGTGAATACTAAACTTCACTTGGTAGACATTCCGCCTTCATTAACCGATAGTGATAACCTTAGGGTTTACCGACTAGGTTCCTTAAGGTTTACCGACTAGGTTCCTTGCTTGATAACATAGTATAGTATTAACCTTTACAATTTACAACATATGTATGATGTTAAAACAATCTAAAACATCATGATCTCATCATTGTCTGACTTGGTAGTATTTGCGCATTGAATACCTTATTCATCCCCTTATTCATCATATTCTTTCCTGTGTCTTTTACCGACATCTTTATAATCTTCATATCATACTTCTCAAGATATGGCAACATCATACTGAATTAGAAAATCAATTTCTTGACATCAATGACAAAATAATAATATCAAGATAGTAAAACATCTTTAATCAATTATATCCATAATCATCAACAACCTTCTCAATATCCTTATGAAATGCCAACAATCTTTCATTGTCTATTATAATGCAATATTGCCAACAATCTCCCCCTTTGGCATTGATGGCAAAACCAATTGATTTGACCTTAATAGATTCAGATTGCTATGATTCTGAAATGCTGAAATTCTCTCCCCCATACATTAGACTTCTCCTATTTTCAGTCTTCTTTCCAATCTGTAGTCTGCTCAGTTTGTTCTTAGTCTTCTTCCTTGATAGGTCTTCTCTCAATTGTTTCTCCTTTATAGTAGTCTTCCTTTGTAGGTCTTCTCCCCCTTTGACAACAATGCCAAAAAAGTAAAGAACTAAAACATAATTTCTTTCTATAAGAAGTGATTTCCTGCTGTTGTGTATCAACTGAGTCTTGGTCAGAGCATTTGTCTTCAATTCTTATTCCCTATAAAATTTCCTATATTAATCCTTGTACACTTTTAGAAAACATCCTAAAGTGTATAACTCAGCATTAACTCCCAAAAGATATTCATTAGAATCATCAGATTGATGCTTTCACCAAACTCGGTCAGTGAATAGAAGATAGGGGTAGGACCCCTAACTTACTTCTGAGATATTCAAAAGTGTCCTTTGGTAGTGGCTTGGTGAAGATATCTGCGATTTGCTCCTTTGTGCTAACATACTCCAACACCACTTTCTTCTCTTGAGCTTCTTCTCTAAGATAATGATATTTGATAGATGTGTGCTTTGTCTTAGAGTGCATAACAAGATTCTTTGAAATATTAATGGCACTAGTATTGTCACAGAATGTAGTTACTGGCTCGGTAACTTTTTCATTTATACCTTCCAATAGTTGTTTGATCCATGCAATGTTGGTACAATTCAATGCTACAGCAATGTATTCAACTTCTGCTGTTGACTGTGAAACACATCCTTGTTTCTTACTAAGCCAACTCACTAGTCTTTCTCCTAAAAAGAAAGCTCCTCCACTTGTGCTTTTCCTGTCATCAATGTTGCCTGCCCAATCAGCATTAGTATAAACTTTTAAATCAAAATCATTTCCTTTTTGATATACTAAGCCATAATCCTCTGTGCCTTTCAAGTATCTAAAAATTCTTTTGATTGTTGTCATGTGTGTTTCCTTAGGATCTGCAGAGAATCTTGCAACTATACCTATTGCATGTGCTATGTTTGGTCTGCTGTGAACAACATATTATAGTTTTCCAATCATGGATCGGTAGAGTGTCTCATCAACAGATGCAGATTCATCATTTTTAGATAATTTACAGTTGGTAGTCATAGGAGTACTTACTGGTTTTGAATCATCCATTCCAAATTTCTTCAAGATTTCCTTTATGTACTTGGATTGAGTAATGAAAATCTTATTTTTCATTTGCAGTATCTATAAACCTATAAAATACTTTATCTCACTGATTAATGACATCTCAAATTCTTTGCTCATTTTATTTCCAAAGTTCTTGCATAAAGAGTCATTTCCACAAAATATAATATCATCAACAAATATGGCTAAGATCAGTATTCCATTTTCATCATTCTTCATGTACATGTTATTCTCACTTGTCCTTATAAAACCAATCTTAATCAAATAAGAGTGCAATCTTTCATACCATGCTCTTGGTTCTTGTTTCAAACCATATAAATCTTTGTTCAATTTACATACCTGATCTTTATTATTGTCTTCAACAAATCCTTCAGGTTGTTCAATGAAAACTTCTTCTAATATTCCATTCAGAAATGCAGATTTGACATCCATTTGATATATCTTGAAATTTTTGAAAGCAGCATAGGCCAAGAATGTTCTAACTCCTTCAAGTTTAGCAACAGGCACAAAAGTTTCACCATAATCAATTCCTTCTTCTTGAGCATAACCTTTGCAAACTAGTCTTGCTTTGTTTCGAATGACTTCACCTTTTTCATTTAGCTTGTTTCTGAAAATCCACTTTGTACCGATTAAATTTTTTTCCTTTGGTCTTGGGATTAGTTTCCATGTGTCATTCTTCTTGATTTGATCAATCTCTTCTATCATAGCATTTACCCAATCTTCACTGTTAAATGCTTCTTTCACTATTCTTGATTCAAATTTAGATATCAAGCATGTGTTCTATCTTAGTTTGTTCCTTGTCATCACTGGATCATCCTTATCTCCTATAATCTGACTTGGTGCATGATGTCTTCTGACATACTTGGCTAATACAGGCTCCATAGGCTTTGTATAATCTTCTTCATCACTCGGTAATTGGATAATTTCTTCATTTTCTTCAATAGTCTTCTCGGTAGAACTTCTTGGTTGAACATAGACAAATCCATCATAGTCTTCTGGTTCCTTGGAATTTCCTTCATCATTTCTTTTTGCAAATTCATCAATTTTCACATTTGCACTTTCTACTATTTTGTTAGATGATTTGATCAAACATTTAAATGCTTTGCTTCTGGAAGAATAATGTAGAAATGTTCCTTCTTCACTTTTTTGATCAAACTTGCCATTTCTATCATCTTTATGAACATAGCATCTACTTCCAGAGATTTTAAAATAACTAACATTAGGTTTCTTATCATACCAGATTTCATATGGTATCTTCAAAGTACCTTTCTTCAATTGAACTTAGTTCAAGGTGTAAATAGTTGTGCTTATTGCTTCTCTCCAAAATGTTTGTGGCACCTTCTTTTCAATCAACAGTGTTCTAGCACAATCCACAATAGATCTATTTCTTCTTTCAGCTATTCCATTCTGTTGTGGAGTTCTCGGTGCAGAGACTTGTCTTTTAATACCATGATCATTGCAAAATAAGTTGAACTCATCAGATGTGAACTCTCCTCCTCTATCTGATCTAAGACATTTCAGTTGTCTTCCTATTTCATTTTCAACTCTTGCCTTGTACCATTTAAACATTTGAAAAGCTTCTGATTTTTCTTTTAAAAACATTACTGACATCATCCTTGAATAGTCATCCACAAATAATATGAAATATTTATCACCATAATAACTTTGAACTTTCATAGGACCACAAAGATCAGTGTGCACTAGATCTAAAATTCCCTTAGAAGTGTAAGACTTACTTGTAAAGCTTGATCTTGTCATCTTACCCATCTGGCATCCTTGGCACATAGCATTGTCAGGTTTTTCAAGACTTGGTAGACCTCTTACTCTATTCTTCTTACTTATTTTGATCAAATTATCAAAATTTACATGACAAAACCTTTTATGCCATAACCATATATCATCAATCTTTGCATGCAAACACTTATTTCGAGTTGAGTCAAGGTGAAATGTATTACCTTTTGTTTGTGTCCTGGTAGCAGCTAACTTTCCATTCTTGTCATAAACCTTGACAATTCCTTTCTAAAATTCTATTCAGTAACCTATGTTGTTTAGCTGTGCTACACTCAACAAATTGTATTTCAAACCTTCAACCCAATAAACATCATTTCATCTTGCATTATCAAGAAGTGTTATAGATCCTTTACCTCTTATCAAACATGGTGCATCATTACAAAATCTAACATAGCCTCCATCATAATCTTCTAATATAACAAACTTGTGTTTATCTCCTGTCATATGATGTGAGCATCCACTATCTATAATCCAAGAATCATTAGTGTTTATGTGAGATATTAGGGCTTTTTCTTCATACATTTCTTCATCTGAGCGACATAAACTACTTCCTCTGTATCAGTCTCATTTGATTTATCATCATTAGATTCCTCATCAGCTATTAAGCATGTCTTTCTATCTCTTCTTCTGAAGTCTCGGTGTCCTCTGTAATGGTTATCTTTCTGTCTGTTATCTCAGTAATCTCTCTTTTCAGTAAAATCTTTGTCAGGACAGTTAGAAGCCATATGTCCTATCTTATCACAATTGAAACATTTCAAAGGTAGTTTTCCTTTATACTTACCTTTGCCTCTCAGTAACCTTTTGGCTAATAGTACTTCAAACTCTTCTTGCTTTCTGATTTCTTCATACAGTTTGTGTACTTCTTCCATGTTCTTCCAAAATCTTTCACTTGCTCCACTATGATCTCCTTTAGAGTACTTATACTTTCTTTCATTGTAGTCATTAGATTCATCATGATGAAAAGAACTAAATGTAGATTCAACTTTATTTACTGAAGATCCACTGTTATCAAAATTACTTAACTCAAATGCATGTAGCTTACCAATAGTAGCATCCAAAGAAACTGGCATATTAGGTACAGACTTTAATTCATTGATTGCAGAGACTCGGATTGCATAAGCTGGTAGAAGTGTTCTTAACAACTTACTTGTTATATCCTTTTCTTCAATAGTTCCACTTGCTCCTTTGATTTGATTGACAATCTCCTTTAGTCTTGTACTATATTGAGTTATGTTCTCACCTTCATTCATCCTCATAGATTCAAGTTGTCCTCTCAAACTGTCTACTTTTTCTCTTTGAACATGTTCATCTCCTTCATATACTGATATGAGCTTATCCCACATTGTCTTTGCATCATTGCAGCCTTCTAGATCATTAAAATCTGAATCGGTCAATGCAGATGTTATTTCAATCATTGCTTGAATATGTTCTTGCTTCTCCTTTATCTCTTCCATAGTCAATGGATAGGTTCTCAGTGCAACAAAATCATTCTCCAGATAGTATACAAAAAATTCTCCAAATCCTGATAGATGTAGCCTCATCCTTTTCTGCCATGTAGAGAAACTTGACTTGTTCAGCTTCAGTCCATCCCTCTTATACATCTTTTGATCTTTAAGTCAAGTGCCTTTAAACTTTCCTTCCAGAGTCCAAAGCTCTGATACCAATTGATAGTTCAGATACTTAATATAAGTACAGATCCAATAGCCAACAGGATGAGAGGGGGGGATGAATGATACAAACTTAATCATCCATAAAAACATCAGATTCAACCTCGGTAACATATATAAGAATAATATAACCAAATTGTTAAACATGCAAACTCAAAAGCATATGAACAATATAAACCTCATAACACAAGATTTAACGTGGAAACCCAAATAGGGAAAAACCACTATGGGATTTCGGACCCACTAAGAAATATACTCTTCTAGAGTATGCTTGATTAAAAGCAAATCCTGTTAAAGATTACAAACACATTGCTAGATGTGACCCGGTTAAGGGATTTCCCTCAGATCTATTAGGATCTTCACTTTGTTAGAAGTGACCTTGTTAAAGGATTTCAAACAATCAATCAAAATGTCACCTTGCTAGAGGGTTTACATATAAGACTATTAAGTCCACTCGGTTAAGAGATTTTCTATCACTTTCACAAAATAATAGTAATAAAATCTATCTGCAACTTCACATCTAAAATGCTAAAGAAGATTCCTATTTGTTCAATACAATCTAGACATAGAACTAATCTTGTCTATCTGTTGGGCTTCTATACTTTGTTATTCTAACAGGGCTTCAAGCTTTTGTGCTCGGTCATCACTATGTAGCATCGATGTGCATACACTTACCCACATACATTGTTTATCAATAGTTTCCTATTTATAAACAATTAGATAACTACTTAATCTCCTTGATCACATTTCCCATGATCAATCATAGCCATCAGATCTTCAATCTTGTCCAAGTCCAATGTATCTTTCGATCTGAAAATGTTTTACCCCACCTTGGAACTTGCATAATAGTCTTGGAACTTGTGCCAGGGTATTTCGGTTCAATATGAGCTGTAGATCTTCATGCCGACTTTTCATTGCCTTAGATTCATTAACAAACTTCATTCATGTCTTACCAATCATTTAATCTGCTCCAGCTCATCAGCTTCCTTCATTAAATACCGCATGTAAACATTTAATGCATTCTATTATAGCTCGGTTACAACTCGGTAACAACTCGGTGAATACTAAACTTCACTCGGTAGACATTCCGCCTTCATTAACCGATAGTGATAACCTTAGGGTTTACCGACTAGGTCCCTTCCCTGATAACATAGTATAGTATTAACCTTTACAATTTACAACATATGTATGATGTTAAAACAATCTAAAACATCATGATCTCAACATTGTCTAACTCAGTAGTAGTTGCCCATTCAATACCTTATTCATCCCCTTATTCATCATATTCTTTCCTGTGTCTTTTACTGACATCTTTATAATCTTCATATCATACTTCTCAAGATATGGCAACATCATACTGAATTAGAAAATCAATTTCTTGACATCAATGAAAAAATAATAATATCAAGACACTAAAACATCTTTAATCAGTTATATCCATAATCATCAACAACCTACTCAATATCCTTATGAAATGCCAAAAATCTTTCATTGTCTATTATAATGCAATATTGCCAACACCTAACATAGGCACAAATTAGCTCAACACATGCACAATTTGATACTGCACAGGTGCAAAATGAACCTCCATGGACATAGAAGCTCTGGATCAGTCCAGAAAATTCCTTTTCTTGAAAACTTGACCTACAAATGACTCAAGAATACTTAAAAGGCAATAGGTCAAGCATTTTCATGTCAAGTTCACCAGATAATGTAACTAGGAATTTATGGGAAAGATTCATAACATAAATCAGTTAACCAAAAAAAAAAAAAGCTATGAATAGAACTCCTAATTCAATCAATGAAAGCATGAAGACAAGATTCAAAATAAGCTAAATGCAAACCGAAATGTAGAATCGCCTCCATGTGATTCCATTGTTCATCTTTCACCTTCAAATTAGATGTGGATCTCAGCTACAAAATGAAAAAACAAGTGAAGAGCAAGTGAAAAGAGAGATGAAATTGTAGCATAAATTTACTCAAAGTGTGGTTAGGAAATGATGAATAAATTAGCTCAATTTATAGACAAATTGATGAAATCATCAAATTAGCATGGAAGATTTGAAAGAAGCAACTTGATTCGAAATTGGCAAATTGTGGGGACAAATCATGACAAATGCTATATCGAATTATGACAAAATTCAATGCAAGAGATATGACACATTTCTAAGCAAGAATTATAACAAATTGTTGTCAATTTAATGAAAAATGACTATGAAATTAGCTTCATAAATTATGACAAAACGGAAGTATGAAAAGGGAAGGAATTAGAGGGCAATAATTAGTGGGAAATTTTGAATTTGAAAATTAGAAAATTAGGTGAAAAGGGGGAAAATAGTAAATTAGGAATTTAGGAAAAATAGATTATACCTAATTAAAAAATTTCATTTATTAATTATTTCACACCAAATTCAACCAATTAAATGATTTATTTAATTGTGACATAGGGCACTTAGGATAAATGAATAAATTCACTTAACCTAAAGGGAGATGTTAAATTTATTAAATTATTAAATAACAAAACCCCAGGAGATGAATTAGAAATGAATTAGGCCAAGACAAGATCAAAATTATTGATATAAGGCCGATCATCATCAAGAGATTAAATGATGAAGACTTGATAATTGATAAGAAACCTATATTGATTGATGAAGATCAATGACATATTTGATAAAATTGATAGAGGATAATTGATAAAGGATCAATGACTAATTGATCCAAAAGTGATGAAGATTAATGATTGATTGAGATTGATGACAAATCTATCAAACATTAATAAAAGGTTGATTTCAAGAAGGTCGAATGACAAAAGACTGATGATAAATAAATAAAAACTATCAAGGAGACTAATGATTGAATATTTACAAGAGATCCAAAAATGATCCAAATTGATTGATAATTGATTGAAAATGTTGAATATTTAGGACAAAACCCTAATTCAACGCCAAGTGGGGTGGATGATGTCCAATTAACATGGTAAGGTTGATCATGACCAATGATTAATATCTAAAGATGATATTAACAAGACCTAGTTTCAAATGAAATAGGTTAGAATCGAATATGAAAGAAATGTAGAGGAAAGGTGCAATGCTGATAAACAATAAAGATCGAATGTGCAACATAGAAGAAATGTTAACAAGATGTGAAAACCCTAAAAGAAGGTCACACAGACATGTTAAAGTATGACACCACAAGTGATGAATATTTTTATATTCCTATAGTGGGCATGTCATTAGATTGGAGGATTTGAACACAAATTATGGCATGAAATATCCTTTTCCTCACAGTAGTCATAGGATCAATGGAAATAAGTTTCCCAAAATAACTAGCTATACCCTTAAAAACATCTTCATTATAGTATGCCATTTGTAATCCAAGAAGATGGACCTAGATAGGAACAACGTCAAATGTAGAGTCCAAAAGATCCAACTTCGAGGACCATTTTTTAAGGCCAAACAAGCCTTTCCAATAACCCAAGGTCCCCCATATAGAGTAGTGACCAAGTCCTCATCACAAGAGAACCCAAAGGAGAAAAATCCTTTTGGTAAACCAGAAAACTACAACTGACCTTTAAGATGTTGGCTTGATGATGATTGTAATATTTTTATCATTTGTTGTCATTGATGAAACACTCTCTCACACACACATATGGTTATATTGACTACCGGTGTAACTTCAAATTGTTTACTCTGTCAACCGATATGTGCATAAGAGACAATATGTGGTTATACTAAGTCATCGTTAAGGTGAAGATCAAGATGAAGATCAACCAGAGATTCAAGGACAATGGTTCATATATTTTAGTCAAACCAGTATATGATTGTTCTAACTGGTATTTGGTAATTTTGTGATGAGTTACCACATTTCGTGATGAGTTACTTGCACCAACTGCTTGGCGGTAATTTTTGTGATGAGTTATGATCACTTAATGTCTAGATACACTACACCTAGGAAATTGTGTTATGATTTCTTAAGGCTGACATGAAATAATAAGGTCTATATATTAACATCGCAATGAATTATTTGATATAGTGAAAAGTGTTATGTTATGTACGAAAGGAAAAAGAGTTAAGTTGCAGAGTATGCAGAAGAGCAATGTTGAATATGTTTAGAAGGATCTGATTAAGAACGTATTATGCTACTTAGAACAAATAAAACCATTCTTATTGTTTTCTAACAATTAAAACAAAATCAAATCCCTTAACCCGATAAGCTCTAACAAGCTTCAATGTATAAATCCTTTAATAGGATGATCCATTAGTTTGGATTCAGAAATCCTCCACCGAGGTTAGTCCTAACAAGGTACTACCTTTAACAGGGTATAAGCCTCTAATCAATATTAGGGATCTCTAACAAGATTCGTTCCTAGAAAAGAACTTTGTAGACCTTAACCGGTCAATTATCTATTCCTATAGATAGTTAACTTGTGAGTTCCATCTCACCCTGTGTTGGTCTCAATTTCTGATTACTTTGTTTTCTCTCTAAAATCCTTTGCCTCTGTTCACAAAAGCAGAGAACAACAAGAATAGGAAACAAGACGACAATTAACAAGGTTTACAAGGAAACCTCCTACACACCAAGCTCGACAAAGCTTAGGTGGGTATACCTACTTGTGAATACTTTCTCACAGTTTAGTAGATGATTTACAAAATACCAATGTAAATTTTTGTAAACCTTTTCACTTTAGCGCAACCAAACATAAATGAAATATTTATTTTCATTGTAAAGGATCACAAAGAGTGTCACAAACACTAGCAACTTCAACCAATGCCTTATCGGGGCCTTAGAGTCATCAAAATCAAGTTAAAATTTGACAATAGAATTCTCATACATATCACCACTTTGATCTACTAAATCTATATATGCCTGACATATATAAACTCTCAACCTATGCTAGACCTAGTCATCAAATTCATCTAAATTTATGGATTATCAATGAAGATGAATTAAATATATTTAATTCTCCTCCTCGAGGAAAAGACCTAAAATATTCCCATCATTTTCCTTGGAAATCATCTAACTAAACAATCCTTGATCATTTGATCAAAATGATAACCAGCACACAAACAAAAAGACAACACAAATCTAGTTTCAAAATATTCTGATTGTATATTACTATTTTCTCATCAAAAATTTACATAGACATAAGGATGATTCAAGAGGCCAAAACAAAATCCTGCATGTATTTTGCCAGAGCTTCGATACAAAAATTCTTGCGATCCCTTTCTAGGTACTCCTGGTATCCATTTATAAAAAATTAGATGCAACAAGCTTCAGACTTTTCTAGAAGAATATTCCTATCCTAACCACAATTCCCCCCAAAAGTTACATTGATTACCAAAATGCATTCAAAGTAGGAGCATAAATGATTTTGGAATGTACTCCTCCACAACTGATTAGTTGTCTAGTTGGAAAATGGCCAAATGACTTCTCAATATTTATAGATCAAATGCCAGGTGTCTTTAATTCTTCAAAATTCCAGTTATCCAAAAAAATTGTTGGAAGAACTAACCGCTTCAGGATGCCTATGAACTACCACATGTTGGAGTGTTGGTGGGATCTTCCTATGATTTTGTCTCATTCAAAAAATATCTTCTTTCCCATATCTTGAATGTATCATCATCAGGCTAAGAGAAGCTAATAATTTTTTGCTTCAGTTTATTCAAACTTTTCCATGTTTCCCTTAACTGTTTAACTTCCTTCTCCAAAAAGCCAAAATATGATTTTATTTTCTCAATTTATTCAATAGTTTGAATAAATAAAGAAGTATCATCTATATTTATAATGTTATTTATTCTCTGAGACAACCTATGACCTAGCTCCCCAAGTCATACTTCTTTATCTTTCATTTTACTGGCACTTAAAAAACCTCCAGAAAACAATTCAAATTTTTCATTTGCATACTCTTTTTGGTACAAGTTTGCCTTCCTTTTTATGTTGACTCTTTCCACTGTAAACCTGGGCAAACCTTTTACTAATTCATAAGTAGGTTTGATATAATCATGAACACCTACTTCCTCCTGGGATAAAGAATATATGGACTCTAAGTCCACCTCTCTGGCAGTTAACTTATCCAAAATTGGCTCCAAAGTAGCCTTTTCTTCTTTCAAATAATCCAAAAGAGTCAATATTCTTTTGATGTTTATATGAACAATTTATGCTCCAACAGTATCAACAAATTTCAGAATGGTACCCCTGACCTTTTCCTCATATTTGTTTGCAAAAATTGCTTGAGCCTACTTCAATTTCTCCATCTCATCTTGAATGATCTTAGCTGATTGGAAACCAAAAGTCATAGGGGAAGGAGGGAATTCAATAATAGGATTGGAAGGAGGGGGCTTAGTAGGAGAATAAGCAATCATTAGTTGGGAAGACTCACCCTTTTTATACTGTCCTTCCAATTTACCTTTTATCTCTGCAATGGTGTTATCTTTAGAAGCTATCTCAAGCTTTGCTGCATTGTAGGCTTTGAGGACTACCTCTAGTTTTACTTGGAGATCAGCTTTCTCTTTTTCTTCCTTTTCAGCCACTACCACTCCAGATTTAGTAAACTTTAAGGTCATGCTAGCATCTTCAACTACCCCTGTATCTTTGACTCTCTTTACAATCATGCCCCTTGAGTAGTCAGATCCTGAGGATTCTCCCCTTCTCCTATTCTCTTCTATTGTAAGTAACCTCATTACTAGGGCTGCATGGTCATCACAATAAGTTATTCCCTATAAGGGTTTGGTTTCTTTCCTTACTACATCAAAAATTATTGCATCGGCTATGTCCCATTCTAGGAGAGTTAGCACTCCAGCACTTGCAATCAATTTTCTTCCTTCCTCAGGGGCAATTGCCTCAAACTCTTTTAGCATCTCTTTCTTTATTTTTGCTTCAATAGCAGATGTATCTTTATGGGACTATTCAATTTTCCTCTTTTCACATCTTTCCTTAAATTTCCCCATATGCTTCCTCCAAACAAATTGCAAAAAGGCTCCTAACTTTAAAAAACTGTCATCAGCCAAAAATTCATCACTAGCCTGCTTAATGACAAGATCCAACTCCCTGCCTACAAATTCTTTAGTAGTAAGGTCCATTTTAGCACCCACTGGCTCTTTAGGCATTCCTTCTTGCAATTATTTATAAGTAAATGAAATCTCCACCAAGCTTCCTAGCAGTATTAATTGTTCAGCAACTGCCTGCTCATCACCCATATGTAATGGGGATTGAGATGGTGAATACAAAGATTCACTTGGTTGGGCCTCTTTTTCCAACCTCTACCTTTTTGGGGAAGTTTGTGACTAAGGAGCATCCTCCATTTGCCTTTTTCCCTTTGATGTGGAAGGTTCATCCCCTTTAGGCATCAATACATTGTATCCAGATTTTTTGTATATTACATACTCTCCAGGAAGAACAATCTTCGCAAACATGGGCTTGGTCTTCTTAGGGTCTGCCTTCATTACTGCATCATTTTTCTCATTCAAAGTTGCACGACATCCTCAAAATAAAATATTAAAAATTTAATCTTTTCCTCAAATGGGTGGAAACTCTTTAATGGATCATAATTCTTATCAGAATGTTGGACAAAATCAAGAGTTTTCTTGAATACTAACCATTTTTCCTTTCTCACCTCTTGCTCTGCCAAGTTAAATTCATTCCTTATTAGATCTTCAAGGAAGTGGAATTGATGAACTTTGGCCCCACACCTCACTTTCTTCCTAAACATACCATTAAAGAAGTGTTTAGGATCAAAAAACCTGACCACTACTATTGGCAATATGTATGGCTGGAGGAACTTCTCAAAATGTAGCCAACCCCCTTTGGTAATAACAAATTGATGTGCCATGGTGATAGTTGGAAAGATTTTCCCTCTTCCTTTATTTGTCAGTTCTGCTTCTTCCAGACCCTTATAACTTCAGCAATACCAATCTTCAAGGGAACCTGATAGGGGAGCAATTATGGGATTCCCCTTAAACCATACACTGTAAAGACAATAGAAACATGATATAAAATTATGTCACCCCAATTGTGTACAATCTTATTGTCTTCTGCAAACTCCTTGGTTCTAATGAATTCAAGGAGAACCTTTGGGATCCTAGGGTTCTCTTGACATAAAATAATTCTAAGCTTAGATGAAAAACATCTATTTAACTTCAGATAGCTGGCATCTTCCCTATCCCAAGATAGATATACACTCCACAATTGGACTGGCATGTCTTCCCCATCCTTTTCTATTAATAGGTCAATATCTTCTACAAAATACTCTGCACCTTTAAACAAAAACATATGCATTATCATGGAATACCAACCAAAAGGTCTATCCACCTTGGCATTATTGATCCCAATTAAACTCTCATGGATGGCATTTGCAAGATAGGATGCAAAGTCATATGCTACTGCTAAGGATGGGTTCAGAATTTGTGCCATCATAAGCATGTAATGAGTAGGCATGTCATTCTCTGCATCTTCTCCAAATATTTGACACAAAGACCAATATATACCCGTATCCCTTAAGGTGAAGAAATTCATAGGGAAAGGTTTCACTATACTAGGACCTACCAGTGTTAGTCCTCCTATCTTTGCAAAAAATTCCCTCCATGGCCCACTCCTAAGATGATCCTTCTGGGCATCATAAACCTTTCTCAACATTTGAAAATCAATGCGCTCTCGATAACTTGAGGCTTCATTTAGCCAGAATACCTTCTTAAGTTCATCAGCTATAATTTCAATTAGGGGGCCTCCACTTATATTCCTCATAATCCTTGTGATGGGGTCATAACTCTTTGCAATCTGAGTCAATAAATCAACATTCATGAAAACTCCAGGGACCACCAATTTCCCAACATCTAGTTCCCATATGTTATTTATAGGAGCAGGTGCATTCCATTGACCAAACCCTACCTAGAACAGACCTAAACCTGCCATGCCTATCTGGGGATCTCTTAGCCAACATCCCTTATCATATAAACCATCACCAATCTATAGGCAAGGATAATTATGCACAAGTTCTTTTATCTTGGTAGCACTATTCATGGATTGAACCAATTGTTCCAGAAAATCATCACAGACAGCCCTCTCCTGATAGTCTATCTTTCCCTTAAATTCTCTTCATGGTGCCATTTTAACAATTTTAGGTTAACCTTACTTCAATTTTGTTATTCAAACAACCCTTTAGACTTCCTAGTACTAGACAATATCAAGACAAGAAGAAATTACAAACCATAGTCACAGAATTACTTACTTGTCGCTTGAGATTTCACAGAAATTGTGCACCTTGTCTCTGCTAATCTTCTTGAATGCCTTTTGTAATTAAAATCTCAAAACAAGGTTTTATGAAGGTACCCCAGTGACAAATGAGCATTAATTACCATCAATGGAGTGACATGCTCTGCAATTAATCCATTTAAATTTTAAATTATCCGCTCCAACAGACCAAACAGATGTTTTCAGTATGCTTTTCCTTTCAGTCGCTGATTTGTGAAGATTAAAACTCAACCAAATTTCCATCAAGGTCAAGAGACAACCATTAGATCGTGCAAAATTAGCGCACCTTTTAATCAGTTAAGACTCTAAAGAGGGCCCACCATTTAGTCACCCACTTGCCCTTTGTTGTTGATCCATGAAGGGTAAAGGACTAGCATCTCCCCGTCATGGTATAGCAACAACCATTGATCTCCCCTTGACTTGTGAACTATTTAAAACACATAGGCCGCTCACATTGGTTGGGCCCACCATTTAGCTGCTAGTCCGCGAAGAGTAAAACCCATGCAACTCTTCATCATGGTCTAGCAACAACCGTTAGATCATATTGTTATCATTAGATCTTTAAGGTCCAATTGTACTTAACTGCCACCACTTGATTATGAGCACTTAACTGGCACTGCTAGAACTCTGACCGGTCCCACCAATAGCATCTTGTCGCTGAGTCATAATGAGTATTCAACATGCGACTTCTTATTGTGGTATCAAGACAACTGTAGGATCAAACAATACTTACTCGACCATTAAGAATCTGATGCATACATTAAGAAACATACTTAGGGCTTTAGGAAAATATAAAACATTTCAGTTTTAATAAAGCCCACCTAGGCCTATAGCTCAAATGACCCCTTTTAAGGATGTGGTGACCCTTCTGGTTAAGTGAAAAAGGCAATGATTAAAAAGACCTTTCTTTAGGACAAAAGAGATAAAGGTTTATTTACCAAATGATTTTGAAATTATTAAACCCCAAACCCTTAGAAACTATTGATTTGCAGACTTAGGACATCAAAAATATTGGAAAATTAAGGATATTAGGAAAAAGGCAACACTATCAAAAATACTGATAAAAGCGGCTATGACTGGGGATTGTTGAATGCAAGATCAATGCAAGAACTTAGCAAAACTATGGAATGGAGAGCAAAACAAAATCCTAAAGAAAACCTAATATACACAAATTTACTGTTATATTCAATGACAGTCCCAAAGACACTGAGAGGGGGGGTGAATTAGTGTCTAACTAGTTAGCAGAATAATTAAACTTATTTATAACTTTGAATCCCAAAACAGTGTATCGATAATTAAGAATTAATGCAATAAATAGAAATAATAGATACATCATAGAAACACACCATAACACTATTAGGATTCCCACAGATACTGAGAGGGGGGGAGATGAATTAGTATCTAACTGGTAATAAGATTTTCTTAACTTAAAACATGTAAAGAATATTAATACTGTGTACCGGTAAACAAAAAGTAATGCAATAAACAGAGATAAAAACAACCACATGAAAAACACACCATAACACAATATTTGAATGAGGAAACCCGGTGTGGGAAAAACCTTGGTGGGATTTCTGACCCACAATATTCACTTACTAGCCAATAAGAGAATATTACTGTTACAAGAGGGGCCTGCACATGTAGGAAGGCCAAGTGCCTAGAGCTCACTACTAAAATACAAAATAGGAAGTCTCACTGACTTACAAAATGGATTATATAAATCCAATGTCTTGCACTACTTCAAAATAGCATCTATAATGCCAAATCCAATAACGGTTTCTGCTCGGCTTCTTACATAAACCCTTAACCTATATTTTGCATAATAGGTATGCCTTATTTCTCCTAATTACATTCCTACATCCTTACATAATTTTTCTACAATGATCTCTCTTATATAAGAGTCATTTTACAACTTGCCAAGTTGGCTTACAATGATTTTTCAATAATAAACAAAATATATTAACAACAAAATTGCTATCCGCTTCTGTGCTGGTATGCTTCCTTTCACTGCCGGTGCTGGTGGTCTATGTGCCGGTCTTTGTTGGTGTCGGTGTCATAGGATTGTAAGGTTGCCATCAATGACAAAACCTTCAATCACCTACAATGTCTCATTGGAGTGTGCATTTGCCAACAATCTCCCCCTTTGGCATTGATGGCAACACTCATGAGAAAATTCAAAAAGTGTAGTCCAAAAATATGTTACCAAAAATGTGTGAACTCCCCCTGAGCAGATGAGTCTTTAGCTGATTATTTTCTCATACCACTACTCCCCCTTTGGCATCAATGACAAAGGTTGTCAAAGTGTCAATAGAGTGTTGTTTCCTGTCTCAACCTTGTAACCGGGTGGTTACAATTTGAAAAAGATCCGCCAAAACCAAATTTAGGCTTTCAAGAAACTTTTTACTATCTTTTATTGCTGCCTCTGTTCTTTGAACTATACCAATGAGGTGTTGCATTTTCTCTGCCAGTGTTTTCTGTCCTTGAACTAATGCATCAGATATTTCTTTCCTTAAACATGCAAGGTAGTCCAACTTTGGACTTAATATCCATTTCAAATCCTTAGCCTTACTTTTTATTTTCTCCTTTTCTCTTTCTAGCTTTATTAACTCTTCCTCAAAACCTGTTATCTTTTGCTCAAAAATTGATAATGAATCAGATGAATTAATAAAATTGTCAGCTAGCTTATTAATTTCCTCTTGTATCTTGCTCATTTTCTTGTCTATGTCAATTGTCAAAAAGTTTGTCTTACAAATGTCTCTGTACAAAGTTTGAGCTCCTTAAGTGTGTTGCACAGTTCCGGTAGAAGTGTGCCAAACTGCCTTGTACACTTCTTTATTTGTTCCTCAAAGAATTTATGTTTTTCTTTTTCTAACCTCTCTTTGAATGCTTCTTCCTTTATTTGCTCAAATTTCATTGTGTTGTCAGTAATATACTTAGACAAAATGTCGAGTTGACTCAGAGAATCCTTATTGTCTACATTGCATTTTGGAGCTATCATCTTCAAAATTGGAATTGTGTCATCTATAGCTTTATATGCTTGTGAACTACAATCTATTATTTTCTTTATAGAATCTAAAAGAACTTCAATTACATTTGTTGATTCAGATCCTACAATTAAGGAGCTAACATTCTGAATTTCGCCGATGGGAGCAATATCCTTGCTTGCAGTGACCTCTGATAGGTCAGTCTGTGTTTCCATTTCCTTAAGCAATGGTTTGTTTTGCTCAGTAGTTGCTGGTGGCACTGATTCTGTATTAACCTGTTCCTGTGTTGGAGCTTGTTGCTCTGCTTGTTTCTCTGTTTGTTGTTCTATTTTCCCATCTATCGGTTTACCTTCAGTGTTATCTGTGTTATCAGTTACTGGTGGCTCACTAGCCATATTTGCCTTATCGGTTGTGTCCTTGTCTATCATAATGTTGACTTTCTGAGTATCAACATCAACTGTGTATAGTACCTTAGAATTAGGATTTGTATCCTCTTGTGATACATCCATACTTTCATCAGCCGGTTGATCTTCAGTTGTTGTTACCGGTGGAGTAACCTAGGGTGGTGGGGATAAATTATCTCTTATTTTGATGCTTGGAGGTCCACCAACCTTTCCTTTTCCCCTATCCTTGTCTTTCTGATATACCTTGATTGGTTTAGGGTTTCTATACTCTTCTTGTTTTTCCTTCTCAACAAGGAATATATCCCATGCATTTTTAGTTTCCTCTGCAACCTCATTTACTCTTCCAACCATTAGTGCAATATGCCAATGTGTAGTAGAGAATATTGACTGGTTAGCCTTTGCAATTAGATCATCTATTTCTTTCAGAGAGTTAACGGGGTAGACAACAAGTAGTTTCTCAATCTTTATTTTCTTGTCAAGCTCTATAATAGCTTTCCTTCTAGCTTCAAGTCTCTTAAATAGTTCTACAGGTACTTCATCTACAATTTGCATCAAAAATTTCTTGTAGATATCCAAGTGTAGAATTACACTATTTTCAACTTTCTGCTTGTCATCAACTGATAATGTATCATATAGTTTATTAATGTTCTTAAGCCATCCTTCCTCTATTATTTCACCCAACAGTTTTTCAATTGGAGCAATATTTTGTTGAGTCCTTTTCTTTGGTGTCAACTTTTTCTTCTTAGGAGTAGACTTCTTGACTGGGGGGCTCACTGCCTGTTGTTTTTTCCTAGGTCTTCTAGGTGAAGGTGTGGATACCGGTGAAGGTTCCCTTTTCCTTAAAACTCTTTTAAATGTTGCAAGCATATCACTCTCTAAAGAAGTTGCTAGTGGTGAAAGGTGAGTTTCTGGTTGTTGTGCTTGTAACTCATCTTCAGTGATGCCAGTTTGTTTCAGTACATCTTCTTTTATAGCCTTAGCCTGGCTTGAACTTGGATTGAATTTGATTTTCCATGGTTTTAGCACTGTCAAATACCTCTTTCTTAGGTTCATTGGGTGCTTCTAGAAGGGCTTTTGCATATGTTTCAATGATGTGATCATCTATCTCATAACCCATTTTAGTAACCCAAATTATTCTTGGGATAATTGCTTCCATCCAAATTTCATCCTTCTTAATCACAAAACATATGTCATCCTTATATTTATCTACAATTTCTTGTGATAGTCTAACTCTAGCATTCATCTAGGCCTTCAATGCTAGAAAATACTCATTGATATTCTTTTCTTTGTTTTCACCCATATTGTTCAATAGGTCAGATAACTGTTTCCCTACCAGTATGTCAAATCCAAGGTTCTTGTTACCTATACCGGGTACCTGTTTGGTTATATGTAGCATTAGGAAAACAAGTAAGTTACCAAATCTGAATGTCCCTTTCTTATCCTTCTTGATTTTTCCCAGATTGTCAATCAATTCATCCTTTAACCATTCACATACATCAATTTTCACATTATCTTTAACCATATCATGAGCACTTTTTATGCATAAGCTGGAAACTGAGTTAAGTCTATTTGCATGAGTTGTTTTGTAACCTAGAATCATGCTAATGAATCTCACATTTATGTCAGTTACATCATTCACCCTTAAAGACCTTTTGTCAGATGTTGCACTTGTTAGGTTCATTACCAGGTCACTTGAGACCTTCTTTGTTTTGTCTGGTCTATTACCGGTGGAAGGTAACCCTGTTAGAGCTTTCACAACTTCCTTGGTAATTTTATGAACCAAAGCTAGCCAAAAGAAAGCGCCATGTACCCTGCTTAATACTATCCTAATAACTTCCTTAGGGAAATCCAGAATGCTGAGGATTTCAGTGAATCCTAGGGTTTCAATAATTTTGTGTTCAGGTTTCACATTACCTGAATCATCACATATGACAGTTTTGTACATGTTCTTGATTTCCTCATCACCTAATTCTTCTATGTGGCAATGGATGTATATTCTAAGGTCTTCTGCAAAAACAACTCCTTTGGGGATTTGGAAAAATGCACCAACATTATCATCCTTTTTAGCTATCTTTGGAACTAGCTGAAATATGGGCCTAGGGCATTTGATTACCTCGACTACAGTAGGGTTTTCTATGAATTCAGGTACAAAAGAGGATGCCATGATTATAAATACCTTTTTTTGCCTTTGGAAGGATTGATTGCTGAAATGCTTTGCCTCATTACTTGAAATGCCTTAGCTCTAGAAATTTTGCGCTCTTCGAATGTTTGAATGCTCAGTGAAGTGAAATGGAGCAAAAAACACTAATTTATAATGCCAATCTACCAACTACCACATTTAATGCTTGTCGGTTAAGTAATCACTTAACATATCTGCTAGTATAGAAGTAATTTCAACTTCTTACCATTAACCGAGGGAGTAATAGTACATTTCTCATTTGATTGCTAAACCCTCAAAAGAATTTTCTTCAATTAGATGAAGAGACTCCTGCCGGTGGAGTGCTACTTTGTTCTGCCAGTGGAGTGTTGCTTGATTCTACCGGTGGAGGAGTATTCCCAAACACCATTTAGGTTTGACTTTCTAATCCATTGTTTTGAGAATTCTTGCTTAACTTCTTCAACCTTTTCTTTTCCTTTCAAACTAGAACGTTTGTTGTCTGTCGGTGGTGCCTTTCTTCTGCAGATTTTTGCAATATGTCCAATCTTGTTACAAGCATAACAAGTCACATTATTTTTCTAAATATCCTTCCCATAACCTATGCCGGTTTGTGTTCTACATTGATTAGATAAGTGTCCAAATCTTCCACAAACATAACATCTTACATTCATTCTGCAATTTTCAGAGTTATGACCGATTTTTTTGCATTTTGAACATTGACCGGTGGGTGCATTGGTATTCCAATAATTTCTAGATCTACATTGATTTTCTCTATGACCATACTTGTTACAGTTAAAGCATTTGCCATTGAATTTATAAGCAGTAGATTGTCTGACCGGTTTGCTATGATCCTATGTGTTTGCAGTACCAGAGCTTTCTCCAACTTCAAAGCCAATTCCACAAGTGTCACCTTTAGGTTTTTTATTCTTCACCAAGTTACCAAGTTCTTCTGAGATTTTCTTGAATTTCTCTTTATGCTGATTTGCAGTATCTATTTCTCTTTCTAAGACTTCTTTTTGCATGATCAGTTCATTTGAGTCATTCTATGTGTGCATCAGATCTGTCTTCAAAAAATCATTTTCATAACTAAGTCTTGTGTTTTCATTTGCAACATCACTTAGTCTTCTAGTCAAATCTTCTTCATTCTTCTTTCTATCTTCAATTTCTATATAAAATCTCATAGTCATATCCTGCATCTCATTCTTTGTTGTCATGTTCTCTTGCTTTAGCTTATTTATGATATCATTAAGAGTTTCTTTTTCATCATTCTCATTTTGCATCTTTTCACAAAGTTCTCTTCTCTTGTTTCTTGAAATAGTAAGATTTTATTGAAGTACTTGAATAATATCCTAAGTTGCTTTTAGGTCATCTTTAAGTTTGATATTTTTCAATTTTTCTCTATCATAGTCTAAGAGAGCTGCTTCAAGTTGCTTCATCAAGTTTTCCATATCTACCGGTGTCAAGATCTTCCTCAAGCTGTCAGGCTTCTGAAAATAGAGGACCAGGCTCTGATACCAATTGTTAGGATTCCCACAGATGCTGAGAGGGGGGGGCTGAATCAGTATCTAACCAGTAATAAGATTTTCTTAACTTAAAATATGTAAAGCATATTAATACTGTGTACCGGTAAATAGAAAGTAATGCAATAAATAGAGATAAAAACAACCACATGAAAAACACACCATAACACAATATTTTAACGAGGAAACTCGGTGAGGGAAAAACCTCGATGGGATTTGTGACCCACAATATTCACTTACTGGCTAATAAGAGAATATTACTGCTACAAGAGGGGCCTGCACATGCAGGAAGGCCAAGTTCCTAGAGCTCACTACTCAAATACAAAATAGGAAGTCTCACTAACTTACAAAATGGACTATATAAATCCAATGTCTTGTACTGCTTCAAAATAGCATCTATAATGCCAGATCCAATACCGGTTTCTGCTCTGCTTCTTACATAAAACCTTAACCTATATTTCGCATAATAGGTCTACCTTATTTTGCCTAATTACATTCCTTCATCCTTACATAATTATTCTACAATGATCTCTCTTATATAAGAGTCATTTTACAACTTGCCAAGTCAGCTTACAATGATTTTTCAATAATAAATAAAATATATTAAAACAAAATTCCTATCGACCCCTGTGTTGGTATGCTTCCTTTCACTACTGGTGTTGGTGGTCTATATGTTGGTGTGGAATCTAACTTTTCTCGTGCCGATGGATTGCCTTGCTGGTAACATAGGATTGTAAGGTTTCCATCAATGAAAAAACCTTCAATCACCTACAATGTCTCATTGGAGTGTGCATTTGCCAACAAACACAAGATATTTAACAAGGAAACCTGGTGTGGGAAAAACCTCGGTGGGATTTGTGACCTACAATATTTACTCACTGGCCAATGAATAAATACTACTTATAATGAGGGGCCAGCACATGCAGGGAGGCCAACAGCCTAGAGCTCACTGCTCAATAAAGAGTCACACTGACTACAAAATGGATTATCAAATCCAATACAATATATTTCTCAAAACAACATCTTTCATGCCAAGTTTAGTACTGGTTTAAGCTCAGTCTATTACCAAAACCTAAGCTCTCAACTATATCACCTTATATAATAATATTGTGTCATCACATATATATCAAAATGACTTATAAGATATCATACATATATGAGTCTTTTACATTATATCATGTCAGCTTTACAAAAGATAATTTCTTTACAAAACAATTCATATAATCAAAACTTTATCCCATGTTGGCTGGAGTGCCGGTATGCTTTGTTGCCGATGTAATCTGAATGTCGATGAAGTGCCTGCCGGTGCCGATGTTTTCCAATGTATGAAGTTTGTGATGTCAGGCATGTAGAAACCAATTGTCGGTGACTTGCCAGTTGGTTGCCATCAATGTCAACATCAACTATTCTCATAAGAGTGTAGAATGCCAACAACCTTCTCCTTTGGCATTGATGGCAACACTCATGAGAAAAATCAAAACTGTTATCCAAAAACTAAAATCCAAAAAGATGTGCTTCCCCTAAGCAAATGATCTCCTCTATAAATGATCTCCTCTATACATGCACATGCATTTTTCTCTCCAATACTCCCCCTTTGACATCAATGACAAAGGATGTCATAAATAATCAAAAGAGTACAAAAATGCTACCTCAAGGTTTGTAACCATTTGGTTACAATTTGAAAGATGTTTGCCAAAATCATATTCAAAGTCTGCATAAATTTGTTGTTGTCATCTAAAGTTGCCTCTGTCTGTTGGATCATACCAGTGAGATAGTGCATCTGGTGCTCTGGTGATCATTCTCCTTGAACTGTTGCCTTAGATAATTCAACTCTCTGAGTAATCAGATTATCCAGCCTTGGACCAAGTTTATCTTTTAGTTCCTAGGTATTAGACCTTATTCTTGCCTTCTCTTTCTCATGTTTTTTCTAACTTTTCCTCAAAAACTGCAATTTCCTGTTCAAAAACTGATATAAGTCCGGATGAACTTATAAAATTATCCACAATGTTATCAATTTCTTTCTGTGTCTTCTTGATCTCCTTACCAATGTCCTTAGTCAAACAGTGAGGTTTACATGCTTCCCTATATAGCTTCTTATTATCCAAATTTGTAGAATTGAGTACCGGTAAAAGTGTATCCACATGATCGGTACATTTCTTTATGGTGTTTTCAAAAAATGTGTTTTTCTCTTTTTCAACTCTCTCCTTTATGATATCCTCATTCACCTTGTCTATAGTTATAACATTATCAGAAATGAATTTGGACAATGTGTCCAATTTCCTATAGAATCCTTAATGTGATCTATCGGACATTTAGGTGCAATCATCTTTAGAATAGGTAAAGTGTTGTCAATTGATTTAAAATCCAATGCATTGCAATCAGTTATCCTTTTAATAGAATCCAAAAGTACCTTTGTGATATTGGTAGGATTTAATTCACTTGTAGATTTACTTGGTTCAGTTGTAGATTTCATCTCAATAGATGTCTGACCAATCACCTTCAGTATCTCCTCTTTATTTCCATCAGATGTATCCATTTTGCTTTTATTTTCCTCTAGTGGATCTGTCTGTGTTTGTACTTCAACCTTTAATGGTTTCTCAGATTGTTTTAGTATCTCTATAACTGTCGGTTTCTCAAATTCTGGTGGCCCTATGCCAGTACCTTTGTCTTGTGTAGTTTTTTCAGTCTTTGTTAGTTGCTCTATTTGAGTCGATATCTCAGTTTCTTGAGAGTCAACAATTTGTGTTGGTTTTTTTGAAATCTTACTATTATCAACATTATTTGTCTTGACCTCTAAAGTTTCCTTGTCCATAATAATGTTTACCTCCTGAGGATCCACATTCATTGTAAAGAGTATCTTAGACTTAGGGTTAGTATTATCATGTGTTATACCTTCAATATCAATAACCGGTGCATCTTCTGTGTGTACCGGTGGTGTATAAAAAGGTGGAGGTGGAAGATTATCTATAACATTTATGTTTGGAATACCACCAACTTTGCCTTTACCCTTGTCCTTGTCTTTCTGATATACTTTGAATGTCTTTTTAGGTCAGCTCCTTTCCTCTTGCTTTTTCGTCTCTACAAATAATATATCCCATTTATCTGCAATATCTTTTACCCTTCCAGCCATCAAGCTTACTTGTCAGTGTCCAATAACAAATACAGACTGGTTAGCTTTAGAAATAAGTTCATCTATTTCTTCTTTGGAGTTTACCGGATGAACAACCAAGAGTGCTTCAACCTTCAACATTTTGTAAAATTCCATTACAGATAGCCTTTTTGTTTCCAATCTCATGTATAGATCATTTGGTAACTCATCAATTACTTTTATCAACACTTTCTTGTATATATCCAAGTGTAGAAGAATGCTTTCCTCAATGGTGTTTCAATCCGTATCATTTGAAGTGTTATACCATTAGCTTACATTAGACAAATTACCTTCCTCTGTTATCTCATTTAGTAAATCATCTATGTGGGGGTAACCGGTGTCTATTTTTTCTTAGAAGTAAGCTTCTTCTTTGGTTCCCTAACTGCTTGTTGTTTCTTCCTTAGTGTTCTATTTTTCTTAGGTGAAGGAGAGGGTACTGGTGAGGGTTTTCTCTTCCTTTCTACTCTTTTAAACTCACCAGCCTTACCACTGTCAATATTGGAGGATGTTACAACTGGTGAAACATGTGCTTCAGGTTGTAGTTCTTCAAGTTCACTAGGAGATATACCACTAATGTTCATGACATTTTCTTTGATCTCCTTTACCTTCTTGGAGGCATCTCTGATAAATTTTTCTCATCTCTTTGTCCTTTTCTACATAAATACATTACGCTCTATAGTTTTTGTACTTCCAAAGAATTTCTAAAATGGTTCCCTTGGTGCATTAAGTAGAGCTTTAACATATGTTTCCAGAACAGATAGGTCCACCTCATATCCCATCTCTGTAACCCAAATAGTTCTAGGGCTTACTGCTTCCATCCAAGTTTCATCTCTCTTAATCACAAAATAGATTTCCTTGTCATATTTGTCGATTATGTTCTGTGGTATTCTCTCTCTTGCTCTCATCTTAGATTGGAATGTCTTGAAATATTCTAAAATGTTCTTAACACTATCAGTGCCGATACCAATGAAAGCATCTTGTATCTATTTTCCTACTAGGATCTCATAACCAAAATCCTTGTGACCTATGTCAGGTATCTCCTTGGCAAAGTATAACATTAGGCATACTAGAAGATAACCAAAATGGAAAGTACCTTTCTTGTCTCCCTTAATCTTCTTTAGGTTGTCAATTAATTCATCCTTAGGACATTCACACACATCAATCTTAGCATTATTGTTTACCATCTCATATGCCGTATGAATACATGATAGACTAGAAACATAATTTAGTCTATTCTTAACATCATTTATATCCTTAACATCATCCACTCTAAGTGACTTGTTATCAGATGTTGCTTTGGTTAAATCCATAACTCCCCTGTTAGGTATCTTCTTGGTTTTATCAAGCCTACTACAAGTGATTGCCTTAATTGTATCCTTGGTTATCTTGCAAACTGACTCTAACCACATGAATTGTTGATGGACTCTTCTTAATACAAGTCTAACAACTTCCTTAGGAAATTCGAGAATATTCAGAATCTCTACAAAACCTAAATTTTCCACAACCTTATGTTTAGGTTTAATCACTCCATTTTCATTGAAAATAACTTCATTGAATATCTTCTTCAAATCCTTAGTCCCTAAGTTTTCTATGTTGCAATGTATATAAATTCTAGGGTCTTCTACAAATGCTACACCTTTTGGTATTTTCAAAAAAGCTCTTACAAAATCATCTTGTTTTGCAATCTCGAGGATAATCTTGTATACAAGTCTAGGGTGTTTGACATTTTCCACAATGGTAGGGTTCAAAATAAACTCTGGAATAGAAGATGAGGAAGTCATTTTAAAGATAAATACCTCTAAAATGAAATTCTAAATGCTTGAAAATCACTTTGCAGCTTCACCTTAGAATGCCTTGTTCAATTTCACACTCTCTGATCATTTGAATGCTCGGTGAGTTTGAAATGAGGGTTTCCCAGTGCTTTATAGGCAAAAAGGTTCTTTAAAACTACATTAAATGCTCATTGGTTAAGTGAAAACTTAGCACATCCGTCGGTAAAGAAGAAATGTATCTTCTCACCATCAACCGAGTGTAGAATGCATGATCTTCAGCTTGTTGCAATACCCCCTAAGGATTATTCCTCAGTTAGATGAAGGATCTCCTACTTTTGGAGGATTACTCTTTTATATCGGTGCAGAGATAGTTTCATTAGTTCTCTTATCACTCTTCTTGATCCATTGTTTTAAAAATTTGTGTTTTACTTCATCTACCTTTTCTTTGCCCTTCAAACTAGATCCTTTGTTGTTTGCTAGTGCATTTTTGCCTCTACAGAATTTAGCAATATGTCCAATCTTGTTACATGCATACCAAGTTACATTATTCCTCTGAATAACCTTTCCATATCCTTGACCGGATTATGATCTGCATTGATTAGATAAATGCACAAATGTTCCACAAACATAACATTTCAAATTCATTATACAATTTTCTGAATTATGACCAACTTTGTTGCATTTGGAACATTGACCGGTGGGTGAGTTTGTATTTTGATTATTTCTGAATCTACACTGATTTGCTTTGTGACCATATTTCTTGCAATTGAAACATTTCCCATTAAATTTATAGGCATTAGGTTGTCTTATCGGTTTGTTCTGATCTTGAGTGTTTGCAGTACCGAGACTTTCTCCATGTTCAAATCCAAGTCCATTAGTATCTCCATCTGGTTTTTGCCTTTTAAGCATGTAATCAAGTTCTTCTAAACTTTTCTTGAATTTGTCTTTGTGTTTGTTTGCAGTAGCCAACTCATTTTCCAAAATTCCAACTTGTCTCACAAGCTCGGCTTTATCATGTTGCATGTGAATCAAATTTGTCTTTAGCATATCATTTTCATGACCAAGGCTCAAATTTTCATTTCCAGCATCATTAAGTCTCCTAGTTAGGTCTTCTTCATTCTTCTTCCTATCTTCAATATCCTTACATAAACTCATACTCATATCTTGCATTTCATTCTTCATATTGTTGTTCTCTTGTCTCAACTTATTTGCAATGTCTCTAAGAGTCTCCTTTTCATCATCATCATTCTACATCTTCTCATGAAGTTCTTTTATTTTATTTTGTGCTATAATAAAGTTCTCCTGAAGTCCTTTAATGAATTCCTGTGAAATGTTCAGATCATCTTCAAGTTTGATATTCTTCAATTTTTTTGTATCAAAATCTTCAAGAGCTCCTTCCAACTATTTTCTTAATTTCTCCATCTGTACCAGTGTCAGAATCTTCCTCAAGTTGTTAGTCTTTTAAAAATAGAGGACCACGGTCTGATACCAATTGTTAGATTCAATGATAGTCTCAAAGACACTGAGAGGGGGGGTGAATCAGTGTCTAACTAGTTAGTAGAATAATCAAACTTATTTATAACTTTGTATCCCAAAATAGTTTACCGCTAATAAGAATTAATGCAATAAACAAAAATAATAGAGACAACATAAAAACACACCTTAACACAAGATATTTAACAAGGAAACCCAGTGTGGGAAAAACCTCAGTGGGATTTGTGACCCACAATATTTACTCACTAGCCAATGAATAAATACTACTTACCATGAGGGGCCTGCGCATGCAAGGAGGCCAATAGCCTAGAGCTCACTGCTCAATAAAGAGTCACACTGACTACAAAATGGATTATCAAATCCAATACAATATACTGCTCAAAACAACATCTTTCATGCTAGGTTCAGTACCGGTTTAAGCTCATTCTATTACCAAAACCTTCACTATCAACTATATCACCTTAAACAAATAATATTGTGTCATCACATATATATCAAAATGACTAATAAGATCTCATACATATATGAGTCTTTTAAATTATAACATGACGGCTTTACAAAAGATAATTTCTTTACAAAACAATTCATATAAACAAAACTTTATCCCATGTCGACTGGAGTGCTGGTATACTTTATTGCCAATGTAATCTGAATGCCGGTGAAGTGCCTGTCGGTGTCAGTGTTTGTCGGTGTACAAAGTTTGTGATGCCAGGCATGCAGAAACCAATTTCCGGTGACTTGCCAGTTGGTTGCCATCAATGAAAATATCAACTATTCTCGTAAGAGTGTAGAATGCCAACAATCTCCCCCTTTGGCATTGATGTCAACACTCATGAGAAAAATCAAAACTGTTATCCAAAAACTAAAATCCAAAAAGATGTGCTCCCCCTAAGCCAATGATCTCCTCTGTAAATGATCTCCTCTATACATGCACATGCATTTTTCTCTCCACTACTCCCCCTTTGACATCAATGACAAAGGATGTCATAGATAATCAAAAGAGTACAAAAATGGCACCGGTATGCAAGAAATAATGCAATAAACAAAATCAAGAACATCCACATGAAAAGCACACCATAACACAAGATTTTAATGAGGAAACCCAGTGTGGGAAAAAACTCGGTGGGATTTGTGACCCACAATATTCACTCTCTGGCCAATAATAGAATATTACTTACAATAGGGGCTTGCACATGTAGGAAGGCCAACTTCCTAGAGCTCACTGCTCAATGGGAAGTCTCACTGACTTACAATGAGGATTATACAAATCCAATATCTTGTACTGCTTTACAATAGCATCTTCAATGCCAGATTCAGTACCGGTTCCTGCTCTATTCTTTACATATACCCCTTAACCTATATTTCAAATAATAGGTCTGCTTAATATGTTTCCTTTATTCTTCCTACTCATATATCAAATGTCTACAATGATCTCTTTTATATATAAGAGTCATTTTACAATTTACCAACTCGACTTACAAAGTTTTACAATAATAAACAAAATATAATATGACAAAATCATGTTAGCCTCTGTGCCGGTATACTTCTTTTCTTCTGTGTCGGTGCTAGTGTCCTAAGTGCCGGTGTAGAGTGTGATTTGTTGATGCTAGTATAATGCCTTTGCCGGTGCCACAGGATTGCAAGGTTGCCATCAATGACAAAACCTTCAATCACATACAATGTCTCATTGGAGTGTGCATATGCCAACAATCTCCCCCTTTGGCATTGATGGCAACACTCATGAGAAATTTTAAAATATTTATCCAAAAATGTGAAGTCCAAAAATGTGTGAGCTCCCCCTGAGCATATGATTCCTATGATTTGAATTTTCTCATCCCACTACTCCCGCTTTGGCATCAATGACAAAGGTTGTCAAGATGTTAGTAGAGTTTGTAGTTTCAACCTTGTAACTGGGTGGTTACAATTTGAAAAATTTCTCCCAAAATCAATTTTATACTATCCATAAACTTTTTGCTATCCTTTATTGTTGTCTCTGTTCTCTTCACTGTACTAGTGAGATGCTGCAAATGCTCTGTCGATATTTTCTTTCCTTGTATTAGTGCCTTAGATATGTCCTTCCATAGTGATGCTAGATAGTCCAATCTTGGACTTAGTTTTGATCTCAAATGCTTTGCCTTATTCACTATTCTTTCTTTCTCTCTTCCCAATTTAAGTAGTTCTTCCTCAAAATTTGTTATCTTCTCTTCAAAAACTGATAGTGTATCTAGTGAGTTAACAACATTATCTGCAAGTTTATTGATCTCATTATGTACCTTGCTCATCTTCTCGTCTATATCTATAGTCAAAAAGTTTGTTTTACAGGTATCTTTGTACAGAGTTTTGTACTCTTTCAACAAATTACATAATTTCGGTAGAAGTGTGTCAAAGTCTATGTTACACTTCTTTAATTGCTCATCAAAGAATTTCTATTTTTCAATTTCTACCTTATGCTTTAATGACTCTTCCTTTATTTTCTCAATGTTTTTTGTGATATATTTACATAGTGTATCAAGTTGTCCTAAAGAATATTTATTGTCTATATTACAGTTAGGAGCAATTACCTTCAAAATTGGTATGGTATCATCAATTGCCTTGTAAGCTTGTGAGCTGTAGTCGGTTATTTTCTTGATTGAATCTAATAGTACCTCAGTCACATTAGTTGATTTGTATCCTGATGATGAACAAACAATTTGAGTATCGGTGGAAGTAACCAGGCTTGTATTGACCTCTGGTAGGTCTATTTGTGTCTGCATTTCTTTAAGCAATGGTTTTTCTACTTCACTAGTTGCCGGTGGCACTATTTCCTTATGTACCTATTCTGGTTGCTGTTGTTGTTGTTGTTGTTCCAGAGCCTTTTTCTCTATTTGTTTCTTTGTATGTTTCATTGTCTCAATCTGTGTCTGAGTCTCTACCTTTTTCTCTTTATCTTTTGCCGGTTTCTTCTGTGTGTTATCAGTTTCCTCAGCTACCAGAGGCTCACTAGCCATTTCAATCTTATCTATTGTATCTTTGTCTACCACTATGTTGATCTTTTGAGTATCAACATCCACAGTATATAAGACTTCAGGATTAGGATTATTATCCTCTACATCCATACTCTCAGCTACCGGTTGATCATCTGTAGCTGTTGTTTTTACTAGTGGAGTAATCAAAGGAGGTGGGGGTAAGTTGTCTCTAACCTTGATACTAGGTGGTCCACCAACTTTACCTTTACCCTTGTCTCTATCTTTCTGATAAACTTTTATGGGTTTGGGGTTCCTGTACTCTTCCTATTTTTCTTTTTCAACTAGGAATATATCCCATCCATTTTCTGTCTCCTCAGTCACCTCATTAATTCTTCCAACCATTAAAGAAACGTGCCCATGTGCAGTAGAAAATATTGTCCGGTTGGCTTGAGCAATTAGGTCATCAATTTCTTTGGGTGAGTTTACCAGATATACAACAAGTAGTTTTTCGATTTTTATTTTCTTGTCCAATTCTATTATTGCTTGTCTTCTTGCTTCTAGTCTTTTAAATAGTTCATCTAGAATTTCATTAACTACTTCCATCAAAAACTTCTTATACATATCCATATGTAATATAACACTATTTTCAACTTGTTCTTTTTCATCAACTGTTAAGGTGTCATATATTTTCTCTATGTTCTTCAATTTACCTTCCTCTGTCATTTCATTCAATAGTATATCAAGAGGGGCCAAGTCTTTGTTTGTCCTCTTCTTCTTTTTGGGTGTCAGTTTCTTCTTCTTTTGTGTAGCCTTTCTTACCGGAGATCTCACTGCTTGTTGCTTTTGTCTTGTCCTCCTCGGTGAGGGTGTGCTTGTCGGTGAGGGATCTCTTTTTCTTACAACTCTTTTGAAAGTTGTAGGCATGTCACTCCCAGAAGAAGTACCTACCGATGATAGGTGAGTTTCAAGTTGTGGAGTTGCTAACTCATCCTTTGTTATACTGTTTTTCTTCAATACATCTTCTTTGATAGCTTTTGCTTGTCTGGAACCTTTCCTTACAACTACCTCAACCTTTTTCATTCTTTTCTTTGATTGTATTTGGCTTTCAATAATTTCTGCACTACCAAATATTTCTTCCTTAGGTTCTCTGGGGGATTCTAGAAGTGCTTTAGCATATGTTTCTATTATATGATCATCTGTTTCATAGCCCATCTCGGTTACCCAAACTATCCTATGGATGATTGCTTCCATCCAGATTTCATCCTTCTTGATTACAAAGCATATTTCATCTTTGTATTTGTCAACAATCTTTTGTGATAACCTGATTCTTTTCTTCATTTTGGCCTTTAATGCTTGAAAGAAGCCATGAATATTGTTTTCCTTGTCTTCTCCCATGTTATTGAATAGTTCTATTAGTTGTTTGCCTACCGATATATCATATCCAAGTTCTTTGTAGCCTATACCGGGAACCTATTTTTTTATATGTAGCATCAGACAAACTAACAAATTTCCAAACCTGAAAGTTCCTTTCTTGTCTTTCTTAGTCTTTCCAAGTTTGTCAATTAATTCATCTTTTAACCATTCACATATATCAATTTTTGCATTATTTGTGACCATATCATAAGCACTCTTAATGCATAAACTTGAAACTAAATTGAGTCTATTTGCATGAGTAGCTTTATATCCTAATATCATGCTGATGAATCTCACATTAATGTCTATTACATCATTAACTCTTAGGGACCTCTTGTCGAATGTTGCACCAGTTAGGTTTGTAACTAGGTCATTGGAAACCTTCTTGGTTTTATCTGGCCATTTACCGGTGGTCGGTAACCCTATGACAGCTTTCACAACTTCCTTAGTGATTTTGAGGACTACATCTAACTAGAAAAATTCACCATGTAGCCTGCTTAAGACTATCCTAATCACATCCTTGGGAAATTCAGGAATGCTAAGGATCTTTGTAAATCCTAGGGTCTTAATGATCTTGTGTTCATCTTTTACATTGCTAGTTTTATCACATATCATAGTTTTAAACATGGTTTTAATCTCTTCATCTCCTAGTTCTTCAATGTTGCAGTGGATGTACATTTTGGGGTCTTCAGCATAAACAACTCCCTTAGGAATTTGAGAAAAAGCACCTAAGGTATCAACTTTCTTTGCTATCTTGGGAACTAACTGAAATATGGGCCTAGGTCTTTTTATCACTTCAACTATAGTAGGGTTTTCTATATATTCAATTGCAGAGGTGGATGCCATGATTAAATACCTTTTACTGCCTTTAGGATGGATGATTTCTTGGAGTGTTCTTGCTTCTTTCTCGAAATGCCTTGGCTCGGAATCTTCACGCTCATCAAAAATTTGAAATCTCGGTGAAATGAAATGGAGCCAAAACCTTAATTTTATAGCATCTATTCACCATCTAGCATATTAATTGCATGTCGATTAAGTATTCACTTAACATTGTTTGCCAGTAATAAGTAATTTCCAACTTCTTATCTCTAACTAAGGGAATAATAGCACATGTGTCATTAAATTGCAAAACCCTCAAGGAAACTTTCTTGAATTAGATAAAGAACTTCCTGCTGGTGGAGCACTGCTCTGTCCTTCCGGTGAAGCATCACTTTGTCCTGCGGGTGAAGCATTGGTTTGTTCTACTAGTAGAGGAGTATTCCCAATATTTAGATCAGCTTTTGTAATCCATTGTTTTGAGAATTCTTTCTTAACCTCTTCAACTTTTTCTTTACCTTTCAAGCAAGAACTTTTGTTGTCTACAGGTGTTCCTTTACTTCTATAGAATTTAGCATTATGCCCAATCTTGTTACATGCATAACAAGGTACATTATTCTTCTGAATAGCTTTCCCATAACCTATGCTGGTTTGTGTTCTGCATTGATTAGATAAATGTCCAAATCTTCTACAAACATAACATCTCACATTCATTCTATAGTTTTCAGAGTTGTGACCTACTTTGTTGCATTTAGAACATTGACCAGTGGGTGTGTTGATATTCTGATAATTTCTAGATCTACATTCATTTTCTCTATGACCATACTTATTATAGTTAAAGCATTTTCCATTGAATTTGTAAGCATTAGGTTGTCTTACTAGTTTACTACGATCTTGAGTATTTGCAGTACCAAAGCTTTCACCAACTTCAAAGCCAATTCCAGAAGTGTCACCTTTAGGTTTTTGATTTTTCAGCAAGGTGCCAAGTTCCTCTGAGCTTTTCTTGAATTTTTCTTTGTGTTGATTTGCAGTTTCTAGTTCTCTTTCTAAGACTTCTTTTTGTCTCTTTAATTCATTTGAGTCATTCTGAGTATGCATCAGATTTGTCTTCAACATGTCATTTTCATACCTAAGTCTTGTGTTCTCATTTGTTGCATCACTTATTCTTTTGGTCAATTCTTCTTCATTCTTCTTCCTATCCTCAATCTCTTTGCAAAATCTCATAGTCATATCCTACATCTCATTCTTTGGTGTCATGTTCTCTTGTTTCAACTTTCTTATCATATCATTAAGTGATTCCTTTTCATCATTCTCATTTTGCAATTTTTCACAAAGTTCTCTTCACTTATTTCTTGCAACAGTAAAATTTTCTTGAAGTGCCTAAATGATATCCTGAGCTGCCCTTAAATCATCTTCTAGTTTGATATTTTTCAATTTCTCTGCATCATAGTCTGTAAGAGCTCCTTCCAATTGCTTCATCAGATTTTCCATCTTTACCAGTGTCAAGATCTTCCTCAAGCTGTTAGGCTTCTGAAAATAGAGGACCAAGCTCTGATACCAATTGTTAAGAATCCCACAGATACTAAGAGGAGGGGTGAATCAGTATGTAACTGGTATATAGAATTTCTTAACTTAAAACCTGCAGAACATAATATAACAGTGTACCGGTATGCAAGAAATAATGCAATAAACAAAATCAAGAACATCAACATGAAAAACACACCATAACACAAGATTTTAATGAGGAAACCCAGTGTGGGAAAAACCTCGGTGGGATTTGTGACCCACAATATTCACTCACTGGCCAATAAGAGAATATTACATACAATAGGGGCCTGCACATGTAGGAAGGCCAACTGCCTAGAGCTCACTTCTCGATGGGAAGTCTCACTGACTTACAATGAGGATTATACAAATCCAATATCTTGTATTGCTTTATAATAGCATCTTCAATGCTAGATTCAGTACAGGTTCCTACTCTGTTCTTTACATATACCCCTTCACCTATATTTCGCATAATAGGTCTACCTAATATTTTTCCTTTATTCTTCCTACTCATCTATCAAATGTCTACAATGATCTCTTATATATATAAGAGTCATTTTACAATTTGCCAAGTCGGCTTACAAAGTTTTACAATAATAAACAAAATATAATATGACAAAATCCTGTCGGCCTCTATGCTAGTATACTTCCTTTCTTCTGTGTCGATGCCGGTGTCCTGAGTGCTAGTGTAGAGTGTGATTTGTTGATGCCAGTATAATGCCTTTGCTGGTTCCATAGGATTGCAAGGTTACCATCAATGACAAAACCTTCAATCACATACAATGTCTCATTGGAGTGTGCATATGCCAACAATCTCCCCCTTTGGCATTGATGGCAACACTCATGAGAAATTTCAAAAGATGTATCCAAAAATGTGAATTCTAAAAATGTGTGAGCTCCCCCTAAGCATATGATTCCTGTGATTTGAATTTTCTCATCCCACTACTCCCCCTTTGGCATCAATGACAAACATTGTCAAGATGTTAGTAGAGTTTGTAGTTTCAACCTTGTAACTGGGTGGTTACAATTTGAAAAAGTTCTCCCAAAATCAAGTTTATACTATCCATAAACTTTTTGCTATCCTTTATTGCTATCTTTGTTCTCTTCACTATACCAGTGAGATGCTGTAAATGCTCTTTCAGTGTTTTCTTTCCCTATATTAGTGCCTCAGACATGTCCTTCCATAGTGATGCTAGATAGTCCAATCTTGGACTTAGTTTTGATCTCAAATGCTTTGCCTTATTCACTATTCTTTCTTTCTCTCTTTCCAATTTTAGTAGTTCTTCCTCAAAATTTGTTATCTTCTCTTCCAAAACTGATAGTGTATCCGGTGAGTTAATAAAATTATCTGCAAGTTTATTTATCTCATTGTTATGGGTCCCACAGATACTAAGAGGGGGGGGGGGGGTGAATCAGTATCTAACCGGTAATAAGAATTTCTTAAGTTAAAACATGCAGAACATAATATAACAATGTACCGGTATGCAAGAAAAAATGCAATAAACAGAATCAAGAACATCCACATGAAAAGTACATCATAACACAAGATGTTAATGAGGAAACCCAGTGTGGGAAAAACCTCAGTGGGATTTGTAACCCACAATATTCACTCACTGGCCAATAAGAGAATATTACTTACAATAGGGGCCTACACATGCAGGAAGGCCAACTGCCTAGAGCTCACTGCTCAATCGGAAGTCACACTGAGTTACAATAAGGATTATACTAATCCAATGACTTGTACTACTTTACAATAGCATCTTCAATGCTAGATTCAGTACCGGTTCCTACTCTGTTCTTTACATATACCCTTTGACCTATATTTCGCACATTAGGTCTGCCTAATATTTTCCTTAATACTTCTCTATCACTCTTATAAATGTCTATAGTGATCTCCTTTATATATAAGAGTCATTTTACTATTTTCCAAGTTGGCTTACAATAATAAACAAAATATTATATAACAAAAATCTTGTCGGCCTCTGTGTCGGTATACTTGTTTTCTTCTGTGCTGGTGCCGGTGTCTTGAGTGCCGGTGTAGAGTGTGATCTACTGATGTCGATGCACTAACTTGCCCATGTAATACTTTGTTGGTATAATGTCTTGCCGGTGCTATAGGATTGCAAGGTTTCCATCAATGAGAAAAACCTTCAATCACATACAATGTCTCATTGGAGTGTGCATATGCCAACAATCTCCCCCTTTGGCATTGATGGCAACACTCATGAGAAATTTCAAAAAGTATCCAAAAATGTGTAGTCCAAAAATGTTACCAAAAATGTGAGAGCTCCCCCTGAGCATATGATTCCTAAGTTTTGAATTTTCTCATCCCACTACTCCCCCTTTGGCATCAATGACAAAGGTTGTCAAGATGTCAGTAGAGTTTGTAGGTTCAGCTATCCATAAACTCAACCTTGTAGCTGGGTGGTTATAATCTGAAAAAGATCTCCCAAAATTAAGTTTATACTATCCATAAACTTCTTACTATCCTTTATTACTGTCTCAGTTCTCTTTACTATACCGATGAGATGCTGCAAATGCTCTGTCGGTGTTTTGCTTCCTTGTGTTAATGCCTCAGAAATATCCTTCCACAGAGATGATAAATAGTCCAATCTTGGACTTAGTTTAGATCTCAAATGTTTTGCCTTATTTATTATTCTTTCTTTCTCTCTTTCCAATTTGAGTAGTTCTTCCTCAAAATTTGCTATCTTCTCTTCAAAAACTGATAGTGTATCAGGTGAGTTGACAAAGTTGTCTGCAAGTTTATTTATCTCATCCTTGCTTATTTTCTTGTCAATATCTACAGTCAAAAAGTTTGTTTTACATGTATCTTTATATAGATTTTTGTATTCTTTCAATAAATTACATAGTTCCGGTAGAAGTGTGTCAAAATCTCTGTCACATTTATTTATTTCCTCATCAAAGAATTTTTGTTTTTCAATTTCTACCTTATCCTTCACTGACTCTTCCTTTATTTTCTCAATGTTTTCTGAGATATATTTACACAATGTATCCAATTGTCCTAAAGAATCTTTATTATCTATATTTCAGTTGGGAGCTATTACCTTCAAAATTTGTATAGAATCATCAATTGCTTTATAAGCCTATGAGCTACAGTCAGTTATTTTCTTGATAGAATCAAGTGATACCTCAGTCACATTTGTTGATTTGAATGCTAATGATGATCCAACAATTTGAGTACCGGTGGAAGTAACCATGCTTGTATTGACCTTTGGTAGGTCAGTTTGTGTCTGCATTTCTTTAAGCACTGGTTTTCCTACTTCACTAGTTACCGGTGGCACTGTTTCCTTATGTACCTGTTCCGATTGATGTTATTCTAGAGCCTTTAGCTCTATTGGTTTCTTTGTATGTTGTGTTGTCTCCATCTGTGACTCAGTCTCTACCTTTTTCTCTGTATCTTCTGTCGGTTTCTTTGTTTCCCCTACTACCAGAGGCTCATTAGCCATATCTGACTTGTTAGTTGTATCTTTGTCTACTATTATGTTGATCTTCTGAGTATCAACATTCACCGTATATAGGACTTCAGAATTAGGATTGTTATCCTCTACATCCATACTTTCTGCTATGGGTTGATCTTCAGTAGTTGTTATTTTCACTGGTGGGGGTAGGTTGTCTTTAACTTTGATGCTTGGTGGTCCACCAACTTTACCTTTCCCTTTGTCTCTATCTTTCTGATATACCTTTATAGGTTTAGGGTTCTTGTACTCTTCTTGTTTTTCTTTGTCAACTAGGAATATATCCCATCCATATTTTGTTTCCTCTATCACTTCATTAACTCTTCCTACCAGTAGTGAAATATGCCTATGTGTGGTAGAGAATACTGACCGGTTTGCTTGAGCAATCAAATCATCAATTTCTTTTGGAGAGTTTACTGGATATACAACAAGTAGCTTCTCAATTTTTATTTTCTTATCTAATTCTATCACTGCTTGCCTTCTAGCCTCAAGTCTTTTGAATAATTCATCAGGAATTTCATTTACTACTTCCATCAACAATTTCTTGTACATGTCCATATGCAATATGACACTGTTCTCAACTTGCTCTTTCTCATCAGCTGTTAGAGTGTCATCAATTTTCTCTATGTTCTTCAGTTTTCCTTCCTCTGTGATTTCATTTAGTAGTATATCAAGAGGTGCCAAGTCACTATTTGTCCTTTTCTTCTTCTTAGGTGTCAGCTTCTTCTTTGGTGTGGCCTTTCTAACCAGAGATCTCACTGCATGTTGCTTTTTCCTTATTCTTCTAGGTGAAGGTGTGGTTTCCGGTGAGGGATCTCTTTTTCTTACAACTCTTTTAAAAGTTGTTGGCATGTCACCTTCCAAAGAAGTACCTATCGGTGATAGGTGAGTTTCAGGTTGTGGAGCTGCCAACTCATCCTCTGTTATGTCGGTTTTCTTTAATACATCTTCCTTAATGGCTTTTGCTTGTCTAGACACTTTCCTTACAAATGCCTGAACCTTCTTTACTCTTTTCTTTGAGTGTATTTGGCTTTCTATAGTCTCAACACTACCAAATACTTCTTCCTTAGGTTCATTGGGGGCTTCCAGAAGTGCTTTAGCATATGTTTCAACTATGTGATCATCTGTTTCATAGCCCATCTTGGTTACCCAAATTGTCCTTGGGATGACTGCTTCCATCCAGATTTCATCTTTCTTAATGACAAAGCATATATCATCTTTGTATTTGTCTACTATTTTCTGAGATAACCTTACTCTTTTCTTCATTTTGGTCTTTAGTGCTTGGAAAAAGTCATGAATATTGTTCTCCTTGTTCTCACCCATGTTATTGAATAGTTTAGTCAATTGTTTTCCTATTGGTATGTCAGATCCAAGTTCTTTGTAACCTATACCAAGAACCTATTTTGTTATGTGTAGCATTAGGCATACTAACAGATTTCCAAATTTGAAATTTCCTTTCTTGTCCTTCTTGATCTTTCCAAGGTTGTCAATTAGTTCATTCTTTAACCATTCACATATGTCAATTTTTGCATTGTCCGTTGCCATATCATAAGCACTCTTAATGCATAAACTTGAAACTGAATTAAGTCTATTAGCATGAGTGGCTTTATAACCTAATATCATACTGATGAATCTCACATTGATATCTTTTACATCATTAACCCTTAGAGACTGCTTGTCAAATGTTGCACCAATTAGTTTTATAACTAGGTCATTGGGAACCTTCTTGGTTTTATCTGGTCTCTTACCGGTGGTCGGTAACCTTGTGACAGCTTTCACAGCTTCCTTGGTGATCTTATAGATTGCATCTAACCAGAAAAATTCTCCATGTACTCTGCTTAAGACTATCCTAATCACATCCTTAGGAAATTCAGGAATGCTAAGGATTTCTATAAATCCTAAGGTTTCAATAATCTTGTGTTCATCTTTAACATTGTCGGTATCATCACATATCATAGTTTTATACATGATTTTGATTTCCTCATCTCGTAACTCTTCAATGTTGTAGTGGATGTACATTCTGGGGTCTTCAGCATATAGAACTCCCTTAGGGATTTGAGAAAAAACACCTAAGGTATCATCCTTCTTTGCTATCTCAGGAACTAACTAAAATATGGGCCTAGGTCTTTTTATTACTTCAACAACAATAGGGTTTTCTATGTATTCAATTGTAGAGGTGGATGCCATGATTAAATACCTTTTTCTACTTTGGATGGACAATTGCTTAGAGTGTGCTTGTTTCTTGCTCGAAATGCCTTAGCTCGGAATCTTCGCGCTCTCTGAAAATTTGAAATCACGGTTAAATGAAATGGAGCCAAAACATTACTTTTATAATGTCTTTTCACCATCTACCACATTAATTGCATGCTGGTTAAGTATTCACTTAACATTGTCTACCGGTAATAAGTAATTTTCAACTTCTTATCTCTAACTGAGGGAATAATTAGCATGTGTCATTAGATTGCCAAACCCTCAAGGAAATTTTCTTCAATTAGATGAAGAACTTCTTGCCAGTGGAGCACTGGTTGGTTCTACCAGTGGAGTAGTATTCCCAATATTTAGATTAGCTTTTCTAATCCATTGTTTTGAGAATTCTTGCTTAACCTCTTCAACTTTTTCTTTACCTTTCAAGCTAGCACTTTTGTTGTCTACCAGTGTTCCTTTACTTCTACAAAATTTAGCAATATACCCAATCTTGTTACATGCATAACAAGTTACATTATTCTTCTCAATAGCTTTCCCATTACCTATGCCAGTTTGTTTTCTGCATTGATTTGATAAATGTCCAAATCTTCCACAAACATAACATCTCACATTCATTCTGCAGTTTTCAGAGTTGTGACCAACTTTGTTGCATTTTGAACATTGACTAGTGGGTGTATTGATATTCTGATAATTCCTAGATCTACATTCATTTGCTCTATGAAAATACTTATTATAGTTAAAGAATTTTCCATTGAATTTATAAGCATTAGGTTGTCTTACTATTTTGCTGTGATCCTGAGTATTTGCAGCACCGGAGCTTTCACCAACTTCAAAGCCAATTCTAGAAGTGTCACTTTTAGGTTTTTGATTCTTCAACAAGGTACCAAGTTCCTCTAAGCTTTTCTTGAATTTTTCTTTGTGTTGATTTGTAGTTTCTAATTCTCTTTCCAAGATTTATTTTTGTCTCATCATTTCATTTGAGTCATTCTGAGTGTGCATCAAATCTATCTTCAACATGTCATTTTCATAGCTAAGTCTTGTGTTCTCATTTACTGCATCACTTAGTCTTCTGGTCAATTCTTGTTCATTCTTCTTCCTATCCTCAATCTCTTTGCAAGATCTCATAGTCATATCCTGCAATTCATTTTTTGTTGTCATGATCTCTTGTTTCAACTTGCTTATCATATCATTAAGTGATTCCTTTTCATCATTCTCATTTTGCAGTTTTTCACAAAGTTCTTTTCTCTTATTTCTTGCAATAGTAAAATTTTCTTGAAGTGCCTAAATGATATCTTGAGCTGCCCTTAAATCATCTTCTAATTTGATATTTTTGAATTTCTCTACATCATTGTCTGTAAGAGCTCCTTCAAGTTGCTTCATTAGATTTTCCATCTTTACCGGTGTCAAGATCTTCCTCAAGCTGTTAGGCTTCTGAAAATAGAGGACCAGGCTCTAATACCAATTGTTAGGGGGAGGGGGTGAATCAGTATCTAACTGGTAATAAAAATTTCTTAAGTTAAAACATGTAGAACATAATATAACAATGTACTGGTATGCAAGAAAAAATGCAATAAACAGAATCAAGAACATCCACATGAAAAGTACACCATAACACAAGATGTTAACGAGGAAACCCGATGTGGGAAAAATCTCAGTGGGATTTGTGACCCACAATATTCACTCCCTGGCCAATAAGAGAATATTACTTACAATAGGGGCATGCACATGCAGGAAGGCCAACTTCCTAGAGCTCACTGCTCAATGGGAAGTCACACAGACTTACAATAAGGATTATGCTAATCCAATGACTTGTACTGCTTTACAATAGCATCTTCAATGCCAGATTCAGTACCGGTTCCTGCTCTATTCTTTACATATACCCTTTGACCTATATTTTGCACATTAGGTCTACCTAATATTTTCCTTAATACTTCTCTATCACTCTTATAAATGTCTACAATGATCTGCTTTATATATAACAGTCATTTTACAATTTGCCAAGTCGGCTTACAATAATAAACAAAATATTATATAACAAAAATCCTCTCGGCCTCTGTGCCAGTATACTTGTTTTCTATTTTGCCGGTGCCGGTTTCCTGAGTGTCGGTGTAGAGTGTGATTTTATGATACTGGTGCACTAACCTACTAGTGTAATGCTTTGCTAGTATAATGTCTTGTCGGTGCCATAGGATTGCAAGGTTGCCATCAATGACAAAACCTTCAATCACATACAATGTCTCATTGGAGTGTACATATCCCAACACTCATCCTGTACCTTGTTCATCTTCTTGTCTATATCTATAGTCAAAAAGTTTGTTTTACAGGTATCTTTGTACAAAGTTTTGTACTCTTTCAACAAATTACATAATTTTAGTAGAAGTGTGTCAAAGTCTATGTTACACTTCTTTATTTTCTCATCAAATAATTTCTGTTTTTCAATTTCTACCTTATCCTTTAATTACTCTTCCTTTATTTTCTCAATGTTTTCTTTGATATATTTACATAGTGTATCAAGTTATCCTAAAGAATCTTTATTGTGTAATGCCCCGCCAGGAAACCCCTATGGGTTTAAATTAAAAACACTCAAATAGAGTGTAAATTTTTTTTATTTTTTTTTAAATATAATTAAGTGCGTTAATGAAAGGGTTACAATATTAAGATAGATTGAAGTGATCTCAAGTTATCTCTATCTAGATAACATAGCGGAAGGCTAAAACGATCCTAGGGAGTTTCCCAACGCGATTACACAACTTTACACCTAACTCAACTTGCGTCATTTGATCCATTAAACTGGATAACTTAATTACGAGGACAATGCATAGATCTTAATTACAAATGTGTTCAATGGTTTGACGTCTTATAATTTTAGTAAGAGATCATTTACTTTAGACGGTTAGGGAGCCATTGAGAAGTTATTTATTCATTGCACTTTAATTCATAATTACATTAGGAGGTCTCCAAATGGGCTCAAGCGCCTATAAATATAACAAGGTTCATTCATTAGAGTTTAAAAATGACCATCCACACTTGACATCATCCTTTAATACTATAAATATGCTTTACGAGATTCATTCGTTTAGGGTTATACTTCGATTAGTAAAACAAGGATGCCATCATTTGATTTTAAGATATTCACCCACATTTGTTAACTTTTTTTTTTGTTAATATTAAAAGCATGGTTGATGAGAGGAATTCATTTCTTAAGGATTAACCACAATTAATAGAGTGAAGTCCCCTCATTTGGTTTCATGCATATTCAACTAATGAGTTGTAGTGCTTATACGAAGGGTAAGTTATGAGTAGCCATAGATCTCATTTGAATTTTTAATAATGCAATAAATGGACTAACTTCATTTAGTTGGATATGCATTAGAACCCCCGAGAGCATCCTTCAATTTAAAGTATCGTTAACGAGATTACATTCATCATTTCAAGGTTTGAATAATCAGACCATAGTGATGTTCTTCTATTAGGATTAGAATGCAATTATCTTTTTGCATATCTCTTCTTATAAACGAAGTTAATATGAGATGGTACATATATTAAGATTAAGGTTTAAATAACTATACCAAAACTTCCCTTTTTAGATCCATTTCAGCATTCATAAGGGATTCGTTATTTAAGGTTACAAATATAGATACTAGTTGAGTTCACTCTTGTATAAAATAAATCTAATAAAGAATATTTGTTAAGATTAAAATGTAAACAACTAAGTAATTTCATTTGATAAAGTGAATTACAATTAACATGGCGATGTTCATTTACAAGGGTAAGAAGGTAAATGCCTAAATGAGTTTCACCAATTATCAAGTTAAATTTCGGTAAGGTTGATTTTTTAAGATTAAACGTATTTGACCAAACAACTATATCTAATATATTGAAACATAATTAACATGACATTTCCCATTCTAGTTCAATCTTAGCAAGCATGAGGGATTCCTTTTTATAAGATTAACATATGGGTTTTCTAGTTGGGTTCACACAATTATAAAGTTAATTTAGTGAGGATTATTGTTTTTTTAATTACAACATGAATTACTAAGTATATTCATCCAATATACAACATGAGTTACCTAATTGAGTCCACACGATTATCGAATTACTCTGGTGAGGTTTATTGTTAAGATTAAATCGTGAAATAACTTAACAAATTTACCCAATGCAATGAAACATAATTGACATGGCGTGATTCATTTACTAAGGTAAGCAGATAGATATTTATATGATGTTCATCCTTTAGTTCTAAATCTAGGAATTATGACATGTATTTTAACTTTATTTCCTTTTTACATTCATTCCATTGATATGCTCAATATCAAGATAATCCAATAAAGTAATTCTAATTAAATTTCTTCCACTATTACATTTTAAATTAACATTACCAATTTACTTTTTTTTTTCCACACTTTAATTTCAATATTTAAATACCATGCCATATTCATAATTCACAACATTTTATGAACTTGAATAACTACGTTTATCCATCTGAAAAATGTTATACATTTAAATTTGAATTCATTTAATTTACACTTTACACTACGCAAGAATACAACCATTCAAGATAATTTAAAACATGAAACAAAGTACGCTATAAACATCGCATGACACAGAATATGATCTCGGAGTTCACCTCGGATGGGCTACATCTCCGGGTCTGCTCAACTGCAAGACCCCTTTGGTATTATGTTGTTAGGAATACATGATTTATGAGTCTTTTACATCTTGCCACTTAGGCGAATCAAATCAATATACAACAGACACCTCGGACGTTAATTACATAAAGATCCCTTTTAGAAGCGGGTCAAATTGAGACATAACAACAAAAGGAAACAAACAATCCTGGATACTCTTGTTTGACGATTTCCTAATTAGGGGCTTGACCAACTTATGACCAAACACTATCCTAGCAAGTTCTACCATTACATAACCAAATTCGATAGTAGAAATTTAATTCAGCATAGGCATTATCCGGTAGAGGTATTCGTTTTATCATATTGCTTTGACTAATAATGTCGATACTTCGATATACTAACTAAATTAACTTTTACTTAAAACTCTTAATAAACCGCCATCACTATTTCTTCTATGTTAATGGCAGTACTAACCCGGGTATGAAGTAATCAACATGAAATTAAAACTGGTATTAGGCTAAGGATTAACTAAATATTGCTTCTCGAACTCCAAATGTATTATTTACTAAGTTTGAAGTCAACTAAGATAAGATACTGAATTTAAAATTACCTAATATCAACGCAGACTAGAATTCAATTCCCTTATGCTAATTTTTAATTCACTAAATAATCTGAAATTCTTCTTCTTTTTACATGTGACATAAATATACCTTTATCCCCTTTTTTTTTCTTCTTAAACATATTATATAATATAATAAACAATTAATAATTAAATATCCATCAAACTAAACCCCTTTTTTTTAAAAAAAAAACAAATTATATAAAATAAAATATTAATAATTACATAAAACAATAAAATAAACTGTTTTTTTTTAAATTTCAAAAAAAGGGAGGGGAGAGGGTACCCACGTGGACATCCACGTGGGCCCTTCCCCATCATTGGCAGCCTCGCTACCTTTTGGTAGCGCTGCTACCAAATGGTAGCAGAGCGCTACCAAAGGTAGCGCTGCTACCATTTGGTAGCAGATCGCTACCAACTGGTAGCAATGCCATGGGGGGCAATAAAACCCAGTTTTTTTTTTAAATTTTTTTTTTTTTAAATTTCCTTTTTCTAAAATTTATTTTATTACAGACATTAAACACAGTCTGAAAACAATAAAGGAAATAGCAAGAATTCTTAGTGCACACACACAGCCTGAGACAGAAAGAAAGGGCATTCTCCAGCATTTTTATATGTATTTTTTTTTTTGAATATCATGAACAATACACCCCAAATGAAAATGTAAGACAAATAAAACCCCCTTTTTTTTTTGCAGTCCTAAAGTAGATTTCCAGATTTCTCATAACAGATAACCAACTGGGGAGACTAATTTTTTTGAAAAGTTCATGAACCAAACAACCAAAACAAATGTAAAAACCCTCATTCTTTTATCAGATTTTTCCAAAAAAATAAACTCCATTATGAGAAAACTATATTTTCTCATCAAGCTGAAACACAACATCAAACTTCATTCTAAATCAACCGAGCTTAAAGAAGCAACTGCAACTATTCTTCTAAGAAAACACATTCATGAGTAAAAATGCTCTCTTTTTTTTTTAAAACAAGAAGTAGATAAGAAGATTCAAATCCTACCTCATAGTGCAATCCCGGGCATGAATCTTGATGAAGAGTTTTCCCCCAATCTGTTGCTCCATTGCAATTTCCCCATTTTTCTCCCAAAAAAACTCCCAAGCCAAGAACCCCCAAAATGTCTCCAAAACTAGGTTAAAAAGAAAAAGCCCTAATTTTGCCCTAATTTCAATTTCGAATTTAGGGTTTTATTTCTAAAATACAATAAATGAAAATCCAAATGGGAATCATTCATTCCCTCCTTGTTCATTTTTCTTTTAAAATTTAAAAGCTTCTATTTCATATTCAACTCTAATTTAATTTACTGAAAATCAAACTTTTATATTTTATCAACTATACAAGTAAGAAGAAATAATTTCTTTTAAATAATAATAATTTTCCCTTTTCCCTCCAAATGCGAAAATGCGTAATTTATTGCTATCTCCCAAATGTCTTTAAATTTTTCCTTTCCAAAAACGCATAATCTCATTAAATTCATTATTTTAAAATTAGCTATTAAATTAACTCGCTACAACATAATAAAGCGATATTTTTAAATAAATGACTAATCTAATGCAAGAGTTTAATTTATTCTAATTTCTCGACTACAAATGCATAAAAGTTACAAATGCGTAAATGAGCACACTAACCTCAGTTAAATACCTTAAACTTGCTACAATAATAATTTAAAGCAAGTCTCTTTAATTACTGATTAATCGTATAAAGAAGCTACCTATTTAAATTTCTATATCTCTAATGTGTACGTTTAATCATAATTTTAAATTTAATACTTAGGATAACAAACCTCACTTACCTCGTGCAAGGCACGCAAATCGAGGTAGTCCTCCAAATCTCTTGACACGCATCCCAATGAAAGGCAAGCTCCACGAATCCACGCACGATGCTCACCTAACCATGGCTAAGGCAAGACGAGCGTTATATGACCACTAATTCCGAATTCAAAAGATGAAAGAGCATACTCAACCTTGCAAGTTCCAAAGGAGGTGAACCTTGCCCTAAGCGGTGTTGTACCTGCAATCTCCTGCACCCATGAACTCATACAAGCATGCATATACATATATATATTCAATGAAGGCGTTAGCTCAAGATTTATCTCAAGGGTTAGGGAACAATTGCATTTACACGAAAATCGATGCAAAAGCACAATAATAAGTATGCACAATTTATTTATATTATCTAAACTACACATTGCATATCGGTTACTCTACCATTCAAAAATGCCACATAGGAAGTCAATCAAGGTTAAACGGGTTTTAAAAGTCCGACTAGGGTATGGGCATTACATTCTCCCCCCCTAGGTTCCGACTTACTCCTGGAAGTCGCAAAGTTAAACGGAAGTCCTGCAACACTTATTAGTCCTTAAACTCAATTAACAATTATCAATTTACACAAACAACTATTTTGTCAACAATTTAAAACATTATTCACCAATAAAAATGCATCTAACATCATTCACACCTTCAAATATTCTATAATTTTCACATAATTATAGCAAAGATACGAGACTTTTCCCTCCTTATTACACCAAATTAAAGCAATTAAAATACACATAGACACAGCTATCCTTCTCATTTATCAATCATGACAAGAAAACAGGCTCTCAAGGTCAATTTCTTCCATCAATTCCTCTTTTTCACAAGATTTTATCACATAGAACTAGTTTCACATAAAACAATTTCCAGGGTCAAGTTAACTTCTCAACAAATAAGAACAACATAAGAACTCAATTGTTTACATTTTTCAGACATACAAGATCCTTCCCAATGACTATGCCCCATAACATAGTGACAAGTTAATACCATTTAATCCATGATTACACATAATATCCATCCACAATACTGGTTTGCACAACACAATAGGCCACATGTGAGCATGTCTAATGCTCGGTCAAAGGTAACATATATGATCCACATCTCTATGTCTGCTCTCAGAATACATACATGATCAACAAATATCCATCATCTCACTCAAGGGCTTGATGGTGCTAGGGTACACCATAGCGGTGCCACCTTCCATACAAGTCCCCCGTGAATATCCCTTGTTGTGTAAGGTGTTTAGCCTCCAAGAGATAGTCACCACTCATAGGTAGGTAGTGGATCTTAGCTGTTTTCATAGCCTCACATACCTCCATCCTCAAGGTTCCTTGCGTCTACTTCCTCGTATACACTCATCCAAGCCCATCTCCCACGTTCTTGGAGAGGAATTCACATTACAACACAAGACCAGCATTCAAAAACAACAAGGGTAGACCGGTTTAGCCACTAAAGTACAATAGATTAAAGATAATAATTGTCAATTCCAACAATAAAACAAGAAAATAATTTCCGGATTTGCAACATCAAATCAAGTAAAATCAAGATTGCAAGATCGTGGCTAAACTGTCAAGGTCAAGGTAAAATAAATTGCTGGCCCACAAGGAAATAAATAAATAATTACAAGAAAATCATAATTGCACATTACATCACTACGTGACTAGTAGCTAGCCACCAACGAGGAAGGAAGGAACAATCGTCTAGCTACCCTAGTAGCTCATCATGTGGTGTGACCAAGTCACACATCCACATGGCATGGCAGTGTGCACCTCGGCATCACCCCGCATCACGTCGTCACGTGGCATGGCTCTACCCTATACCTATTGGTAGGCCGCATGGCGATGTCTACTACATCCCGCATTGTGTCTCAGCACGACATGGCAATACTCCAAGAGGACAAAGCACGCAATGGACATATCCCGCATGGCAGTGTACCCCGCGGACAAGGCACGCGCTGGTCACACTCCGCATAGCGATGTTCCTCTCAGGATACTCGCCATAAGCCAGAGGTATACATGGCTAAGGTCTACCCATAAGTCTACCAACACTAGCCTGTTGGTAACTTATGTAGAACAATAACACGCCTCTCATGAAGACAAGGCAACAAATGCTCCAATATGCAAGAAAGTACCATGCCTCTCATGAAGACAAGGCAACAATGCTCCAATGGAATCCAACAATATGCTCAAAAACTGTCATCTATATGCTCAAGATAAAGGATAGGAATGAGGCTGGCACACATGAACCTCATAAATCGGTTCATCACAAGGGGAAGTATTGAGTACACCTGTGTTATAGTTTCGTTACAAAACCATGCTTTTCCTCAAAATAGGGAAGCTAAAGTCGCTTTGCGTCGACATTACTCGTACGCTGTTCATACTATTCGAGGAATGGTGACTTCTACTACTACCCCTTCACATACTAACTTATCAACAACCCGTGGGTTGGCACTCAGTAAGGGAAACAAACAAGCAACACCACACAGATAGGTATGGTTTCCCATACTCATAAACAACACTTTCCCCATGGTTGATTACTTCACCATCCCATGGGCACACAAAGAAAGTACGGGTTTTCTCACAACACACATAGAATAGCACTATTACTGGTTTAGTCACATTTACGGGGAGTACTTTACATTATACTAACATATACTTAAGGGAAATTTTAATTATGCTTTACACATGAACCACCAAACAAAGTTTACTCTAGATCCACGTACTGAAATTTTCAACAATTCAAATTTACACAACGAGATAACATCATTCTAATATCTTTCTCAATCTTCCCTAAGCATTTTCATTCACATTATTAACTATGTAATTTCCCTTTTCAAGATGAAAAACTTTCCCCTTTCAATTAGAAGCCCAAAGCATCATAAAATTTCACAGGCATTATAGCAAAACTTCTTCTTAAATCACTGCATTCTAAATAGTGTTTCAAAACAACAATTCCTATATTTTAATCGAGAGGAGGAAGAGAGTTCGAAAATCAACTAATCCCTATGAATACACAAGGATTTCAAAATCACACCATATGCTCGGATATAAGTTTATCATTTGAGTTGCACGGTTTTCTTTTTTTTTTTCTATCCTTTAGGAAGGTTCCAAAACATCCTAACATGACATTTCTAATCATTATTGCTGCACTAAAATGTTCTAGTTTTCCGAACAAGAATTCAAAACAATCAATTTTTCTTTTGTAACACAAGTCTTCTAAAGCACAATCACTATTCGTAATACGCTACAATACAATAATACCTCAAATTTAACATTGAAACTTCATAATATGATAAGGAGGTAAATAGAGAGCTATCTACTAGATTTTACACATTTTGTGCCTACAATTCCACAAGTCTTTCATTTTCTTAAACACAATAAGGCAATTATCTAAATCCAAGGCAAGTAATCTGGTGCATCACTTAATAGATCTTAAATCACACTAGTTGAATAACACATAAAACAATCTTTTGAGGAGCACATCCTTTTACTCTTGAAACTACTACAACATGTCCTCTTTGGTTTTCCTTTCACATCAAGCAATTTTCACAAAGTCAACTATACGCATATTGATGCACCTTGCTTAAGATAAAATTTAACTATATTACTCCTACCAAGCACATGGAGAACCTTTTAATGCAAATATACAATTTCCTATCATTAACCAAAAATCAACTCCCAAATCATTCCTTTACACAATCTAAAGCGCAAAAACATTATGAGGCTTACACACGGGCTCAAGAAATACCATCCTTTTTCTTGCAATAAGAAAACTTAAATAAGAGATAATCACACATACCAAATCCTTTTAATTTACTAAAGAGAGAAGAGGAAGAGTCATAGTCACTAAATGTACTACATAATAAGAACTAACATTTGTCATACTAGTCCTTAAAGTGGACAATCATTAATATAGAGCCAAAACCTCAAACAACACATTTCGTACTTTTAGGTTCAAGATATTAACAACCAACTTAGATGGATTAGTAAAAGAGGAAAATAAATAAAAAATGAAGGTACATACGAATCCTTTTCAAAGAAGAGGAGTCATAGACCAAGACCTCAATAAGAAGACAAAACACCTACAATCATCCTCAAAACACCCACATCCACAAGGTGGAAACAAGGTGTGAACGCGCACGTTACACACAAGTAGGGTTTGTTAAACCACACCCTCACATCAAGGTGGGCAAGCGCACAACATAAGGTAGACACACACACACCAACTAAGGGCACAAGCGAAACCAGAGATCCCAGTGTTGCAACATGGGCTCTGATACCAAGTGTAATGCCCCGCCAGGAAACCCCTATGGGTTTAAATTAAAAACACTCAAATAGAGTGTAAATTTTTTTTTTTTTTTTTTAAATATAATTAAGTGCGTTAATGAAAGGGTTACAATATTAAGATAGATTGAAGTGATCTCAAGTTATCTCTATCTAGATAACACAGCAGAAGGCTAAAACGATCCTAGGGAGTTTCCCAATGCGATTACACAACTTTACACCTAACTCAACTTGCGTCATTTGATCCATTAAACTAGATAACTTAATTACGAGGACAATGCATAGATCTTAATTACAAATGTGTTCAATGGTTTGACGTCTTATAATTTTAGGAAGAGATCATTTACTTTAGACGGTTAGGGAGCCATTGAGAAGTTATTTATTCATTGCACTTTAATTCATAATTACATTAGGAGGTCTCCAAATGGGCTCAAGCGCCTATAAATATAACAAGGTTCATTAATTAGAGTTTAAAAATGACCATCCACACTTGACATCATCCTTTAATACTATAAATATGCTTTACGAGATTCATTCGTTTAGGGTTATACTTCGATTAGTAAAACAAGGATGCCATCATTTGATTTTAAGATATTCACCCACATTTGTTAACTTTTTTTTTTGTTAATATTAAAAGCATGGTTGATGAGAGGAATTCATTTCTTAAGGATTAACCACAATTAATAGAGTGAAGTCCCCTCATTTGGTTTCATACATATTCAACTAATGAGTTGTAGTGCTTATACGAAGGGTAAGTTATGAGTAGCCATAGATCTCATTTGAATTTTTAATAATGCAATAAATGGACTAACTTCATTTAGTTGGATATGCATTAGAACCCCCGAGAGCATCCTTCAATTTAAAGTATCGTTAACGAGATTACATTCATCATTTCAAGGTTTGAATAATCAGACCATAGTGATGTTCTTCTATTAGGATTAGAATGCAATTATCTTTTTGCATATCTCTTCTTATAAACGAAGTTAATATGAGATGGTACATATATTAAGATTAAGGTTTAAATAACTATACCAAAACTTCCCTTTTTAGATCCATTTCAGCATTCATAAGGGATTCATTATTTAAGGTTACAAATATAGATACTAGTTGAGTTCACTCTTGTATAAAATAAATCTGATAAAGAATATTTGTTAAGATTAAAATGTAAACAACTAAGTAATTTCATTTGATAAAGTGAATTACAATTAACATGGCGATGTTCATTTACAAGGGTAAGAAGGTAAATGCCTAAATGAGTTTCACCAATTATCAAGTTAAATTTCGGTAAGGTTGATTTGTTAAGATTAAACGTATTTGACCAAACAACTATATCTAATATATTGAAACATAATTAACATGACATTTCCCATTCTAGTTCAATCTTAGCAAGCATGAGGGATTCCTTTTTATAAGATTAACATATGGGTTTTCTAGTTGGGTTCACACAATTATAAAGTTAATTTAGTGAGGATTATTGTTTTTTTAATTACAACATGAATTACTAAGTATATTCATCCAATATACAACATGAGTTACCTAATTGAGTCCACACGATTATCGATTTACTCTGGTGAGGTTTATTGTTAAGATTAAATCGTGAAATAACTTAACAAATTTACCCAATGCAATGAAACATAATTGACATGGCGTGATTCATTTACTAAGGTAAGCAGATAGATATTTATATGATGTTCATCCTTTAGTTCTAAATCTAGGAATTATGACATGTATTTTAACTTTATTTCCTTTTTACATTCATTCCATTGATATGCTCAATATCAAGATAATCCAATAAAGTAATTCTAATTAAATTTCTTCCACTATTACATTTTAAATTAACATTACCAATTTACTTTTTTTTTTCCACACTTTAATTTCAATATTTAAATACCATGCCATATTCATAATTCACAACATTTTATGAACTTGAATAACTACGTTTATCCATCTGAAAAATGTTATACATTTAAATTTGAATTCATTTAATTTACACTATACACTACGCAAGAATACAACCATTCAAGATAATTTAAAACATAAAACAAAGTACGCTATAAACATCGCATGACACAGAATATGATCTCGGAGTTCACCCCGGATGGGCTACATCTCCGGGTCTGCTCAACTGCAAGACCCCTTTGGTATTATGTTGTTAGGAATACATGATTTATGAGTCTTTTACATCTTGCCACTTAGGCGAATCAAATCAATATACAACAGACACCTCAGACGTTAATTACATAAAGATCCCTTTTAGAAGCGGGTCAAATTGAGACATAACAACAAAAGGAAACAAACAATCCTGGATACTCTTGTTTGACGATTTCCTAATTAGGGGCTTGACCAACTTATGACCAAACACTATCCTAGCAAGTTCTACCATTACATAACCAAATTCGATAGTAGAAATTTAATTCAGCATAGGCATTATCCGGTAGAGGTATTCGTTTTATCATATTGCTTTGACTAATAATGTCGATACTTCGATATACTAACTAAATTAACTTTTACTTAAAACTCTTAATAAACCGCCATCACTATTTCTTCTATGTTAATGGCAGTACTAACCCGGGTATGAAGTAATCAACATGAAATTAAAACTGGTATTAGGCTAAGGATTAACTAAATATTGCTTCTCGAACTCCAAATGTATTATTTACTAAGTTTGAAGTCAACTAAGATAAGATACTGAATTTAAAATTACCTAATATCAACGCAGACTGGAATTCAATTCCCTTATGCTAATTTTTAATTCACTAAATAATCTGAAATTCTTCTTCTTTTTACATGTGACATAAATATACCTTTATCCCCTTTTTTTTTCTTCTTAAACATATTATATAATATAATAAACAATTAATAATTAAATATCCATCAAACTAAACCCCTTTTTTAAAAAAAAAAAACAAATTATATAAAATAAAATATTAATAATTACATAAAACAATAAAATAAACTGTTTTTTTTTAAATTTCAAAAAAAGGGAGGGGAGAGGGTACCCACGTGGACATCCACGTGGGCCCTTCCCCATCATTGGCAGCCTCGCTACCTTTTGGTAGCGCTGCTACCAAATGGTAGTAGAGCGCTACCAAAGGTAGCGCTGCTACCATTTGGTAGCAGATCGCTACCAACTGGTAGCAATGCCGTGGGGGGCAATAAAACCCAGTTTTTTTTTTAAATTTTTTTTTTTTTAAATTTCCTTTTTCTAAAATTTATTTTATTACAGACATTAAACACAGTCTAAAAACAATAAAGGAAATAGCAAGAATTCTCAGTGCACACACACAGCCTGAGATAGAAAGAAAGGGCATTCTCCAGCATTTTTATATGTATTTTTTTTTTTGAATATCATGAACAATACACCCCAAATGAAAATGTAAGACAAATAAAACCCCCTTTTTTTTTGCAGTCCTAAAGTAGATTTCCATATTTCTCATAACAGATAACCAACTGGGGAGACTAATTTTTTTGAAAAGTTCATGAACCAAACAACCAAAACAAATGTAAAAACCCTCATTCTTTTATCAGATTTTTCCAAAAAAATAAACTCCATTATGAGAAAACTATATTTTCTCATCAAGCTGAAACACAACATCAAACTTCATTCTAAATCAACCGAGCTTAAAGAAGCAACTGCAACTATTCTTCTAAGAAAACACATTCATGAGTAAAAATGCTCTCTTTTTTTTTTAAAACAAGAAGTAGATAGGAAGATTCAAATCCTACCTCATAGTGCAATCCCGGGCATGAATCTTGATGAAGAGTTTTCCCCCAATCTACTGCTCCATTGCAATTTCCCCATTTTTCTCCCAAAAAAACTCCCAAGCCAAGAACCCCCAAAATGTCTCCAAAACTAGGTTAAAAAGAAAAAGCCCTAATTTTGCCCTAATTTCAATTTCGAATTTAGGGTTTTATTTCTAAAATACAATAAATGAAAATCCAAATGGGAATCATTCATTCCCTCCTTGTTCATTTTTCTTTTAAAATTTAAAAGCTTCTATTTCATATTCAACTCTAATTTAATTTACTGAAAATCAAACTTTTATATTTTATCAACTATACAAGTAAGAAGAAATAATTTCTTTTAAATAATAATAATTTTCCCTTTTCCCTCCAAGTGCGAAAATGCGTAATTTATTGCTATCTCCCAAATGTCTTTAAATTTTTCCTTTCCAAAAACGCATAATCTCATTAAATTCATTATTTTAAAATTAGCTATTAAATTAACTCGCTACAACATAATAAAGCGATATTTTTAAATAAATGACTAATCTAATGCAAGAGTTTAATTTATTCTAATTTCTCGACTACAAATGCATAAAAGTTACAAATGCGTAAATGAGCACACTAACCTCAGTTAAATACCTTAAACTTGCTACAATAATAATTTAAAGCAAGTCTCTTTAATTACTGATTAATCGTATAAAGAAGCTACCTATTTAAATTTCTATATCTCTAATGTGTACGTTTAATCATAATTTTAAATTTAATACTTAGGATAACAAACCTCACTTACCTCGTGCAAGGCACGCAAATCGAGGTAGTCCTCCAAATCTCTTGACACGCATCCCAATGAAAGGCAAGCTCCACGAATCCACGCACGATGCTCACCTAACCATGGCTAAGGCAAGACGAGCGTTATATGACCACTAATTCTGAATTCAAAAGATGAAAGAGCATACTAAACCTTGCAAGTTCCAAAGGAGGTGAACCTTGCCCTAAGCAGTGTTGTACCTGCAATCTCCTGCACCCATGAACTCATACAAGCATGCATATACATATACATATTCAATGAAGGCATTAGCTCAAGATTTATCTCAAGGGTTAGGGAACAATTGCATTTACATGAAAATCGATGCAAAAGCACAATAATAAGTATGCACAATTTATTTATATTATCTAAACTACACATTGCATATCGGTTACTCTACCATTCAAAAATGCCACATAGGAAGTCAATCAAGGTTAAACGGGTTTTAAAAGTCCGACTAGGGTATGGGCATTACATATTGTGTATATTACAGTTAGGAGCAATTACCTTCAAAATTGGTATGGTATCATCAATTGCCTTGTAAGCTTGTGAGCTGCAGTCAGTTATTTTCTTGATTGAATCTAATAGTACCTCAATCACATTAGTTGATTTGTATCCTGATGATGAACCAACAATCTAAGTACCGGTGGAAGTAACCAGGCTTGTATTGAACTCTGGTAGGTCTGTTTGTGTCTGCATTTCTTTAAGCAATGGTTTTTCTACTTCACTAGTTGTCGGTGGCACGGTTTCTTTATGTACCTATTCCAGTTGTTGTTGTTGTTGTTGTTGTTGTTCCGGAGCCTTTTTCTCTATTTGTTTGTCTATATGTTGCATTGTCTCAGTCTGTTTCTGATTCTCTACCTTTTGCTCTTTATCTTTTTTCAGTTTCTCCTGTGTGTTATCAGTTTCCTCAGCTACCGGAGGCTCACTAGCCATTTCAGTCTTATCTGTTGTATCTTTGTCTACCACTATGTTGATCTTTTGAGTATCAACATCCAGAGTATATAATATTTTAGGATTAGGATTATTATCCTCTACATCCATACTCTCATTTGCCGGTTGATCATCTGTAGCTGTTGTTTTTACCAGTGGAGTAATCAAAGGAGGTGGGGGTAAGTTGTCTCTAACCTAGATACTAGGTGGTCCACCAACTTTACCTTTACCCTTGTCTCTATCTTTCTGATAAACTTTTATGAGTTTGGGGTTCCTGTACTCTTTCTGTTTTTCTTTTTCAACTAGGAATATATCCCATCCATTTTCTGTCTCCTCAGTCACCTCATTAATTCTTCCAACCATTAATGCAATGTGCCGGTGTGCAGTAGAAAATATTGTCCGGTTGGCTTGAGCAATTAGGTCATCAATTTCTTTGGGTGAGTTTACCAGATATACAGCAAGTAGTTTTTCAATTTTTATTTTCTTGTCCAGTTCAATTATTGCTTGTCTTCTTGCTTCTAGTCTTTTAAATAGTTCATCTGGAATTTCATTGACTACTTCCATCAAAAACTTCTTATACATATCCATATGTAATATAACACTATTTTCGACTTGTTCTTTTTCATCAGCTGTTAAGGTGTCATATATTTTCTCTATGTTCTTCAATTTACCTTCCTCTGTAATTTCATTTAGTAGTGTATCAAGAGGGGCCAAGTCTTTGTTTGTCCTCTTCTTCTTTTTGGGTGTCAGTTTCTTCTTCTTTGGTGTAGCCTTTCTTACTGGAAATCTCACTGCTTGTTGCTTTTGTCTTTTCCTCTTGGGTGAGGGTGTGGTTGCCAATGAGGGATCTCTTTTTCTTACAACTCTTTTGAAAGTTGTAGGAATGTCACTCCCCGAAGAAGTACCTACCGGTGATAGGTGAGTTTCAGGTTGTGGAGTTGCTAACTCATCCTCTATTATACCGGTTTTCTTCAATACATCTTCTTTGATGGCTTTTGCTTGTCTGGAACCTTTCCTTACAAATGCTTCAACCTTTTTCACTCTTTTCTTTGATTGTATTTGGCTTTCAATTGTTTCTACACTACCAAATATTTCTTCCTTAGGTTCTTTAGGGGCTTCTAGAAGTGCTTTATAATATGTTTCTATTATATGATCATCTATTTCATAGCCCATCTTGGTTACCCAAATTGTCCTAGGGATGACTGCTTCCATTCAAATTTCATCCTTCTTGAATACAAAGCATATTTCATCTTTGTATTTGTCGACAATCTTTTGTGATAACCTGATTCTTTTCTTCATTTTTGCCTTTAATTCTTTAAAGAAGTCATGAATATTGTTTTCCTTGTCTTCTCCCATGTTATTGAATAGTTTTGTTAGCTATTTGCCTACCGGTATATCATATCCATGTTCTTTGTAGCCTATATCGGGAACCTATTTTGTTATATGTAGAATCAGACATACTAACAGATTTCCAAACCTGAAAGTTCCTTTCTTGTCCTTCTTAATCTTTCCAAGGTTGTCAATTAATTCATCTTTTAACCATTCACATATATCAATTTTTGCATTATCTATGACCATATCATAAGCACTTTTAATGCATAAACTTGAAACTGAATTGAGTCTATTTTCATGAGTAGCTTTATACCCTAATATCATGCTGATGAATCTCACATTAATGTCTGTTACATCATTAACTCTTAGGGACCTCTTGTCGAATGTTGCACCAGTTAGGTTTGTAACTAGGTCACTGGAAACCTTCTGGGTTTTATCTGGCCTTTTACCGGTGGTCGGTAACCCCGTGATAGCTTTCCCAACTTCCTTAGTGATTTTGTGGACTGCATCTAACCAAAAAAATTCACCATGTACCCTGCTTAAGACTATCCTAATCACATCCTTGGAAAATTCAGGAATGCTAAGGATCTCTGTAAATCCTAGGGTCTCAATGGTTTTGTGTTGATCTTTTACATTGCCGGTTTTATCACATATCACAATTTTAAACATGGTTTTAATCTCTTCATTTCCTAGTTCTTCAATGGTGCAGTGGATGTACATTCTAGGGTCTTCAGCATAAACAACTCCCTTAGGAATTTGAGAAAAAGCACCTAAGGTATCATCTTTCTTTGCTATCTCAAGAACTAACTGAAATACGGGCCTAGGTCTTTTTATCACTTCAACAATAGTAGGGTTTGCTATATTTTCAATTGCAGAGGTGGATACCATGATTAAATACCTTTTACTACCTTTAGGATGGATGATTGCTTGGAGTGTTCTTGCTTCTTTCTCGAAATGCCTTAGCTCAGAATCTTCGCACTCTTCAAAAATTTGAAATCTCAGTTAAATGAAATGGAGCCAAAACCTTAATTTTATAGTGTCTATTCACCATCTACCATATTAATTGCATGGCGGTTAAGTATTCACTTAACATTGTTTGCCGGTAATAAGTAATTTCCAACTTCTTATCTCTAGCCAAGGGAATAATAGCACGTGTCATTAGATTGCCAAACCCTCAAGGAAACATTCTTCAATTAGATGAAGAACTTCCTGCTAGTGGAGCACTGCTCTGTCCTTTCGGTGAAGCATCACTCTATCCTATCGGTGAAGCATTGGTTTGTTCTACCGGTGGAGGAGTATTCCCAATATTTAGATCAGCTTTTGTAATCCATTGTTTTGAGAATTCTTGCTTAACCTCTTCAACTTTTTCTTTACCTTTCAAGCTAGAAATTTTGTTGTCTACTGGTGTTCCTTTACTTCTACAAAATTTAGCAATATGCCCAATCTTGTTACATGCATAACAAGTTACATTATTCTTCTGAATAGCTTTCCCATAACCTATGCCGGTTTGTGTTCTGCATTGATTAGATAAATGTCCAAATCTTCCACAAACATAACATCTCACATTCATTCTATAGTTTTCAGAGTTGTGACCTACTTTGTTGCATTTAGAACATTGACCAGTGGGTGTGTTGATATTCTGATAATGTCTAGATCTACATTCATTTTCTTACATTAGACAAACTACCTTCCTCTATTATCTCATTCAGTAAATCATCTAGTGTGGGGGTAATCAGTTTCTATTTCTTCTTAGGAGTAAGCTTCTTCTTTGGTTCCCTAACTGCCTATTTTTTCATCCTTAGTGTTATAGTTTTCTTAGGTGAAGGAGAGCGTACCAGTGAGGGTTTTCTCTTCCTTTCTACTCTTTTAAACTCAGCAACCTTACCACTGTTAGTATTGGAGGATGTTAGAACCGGTGAAACATGTGCTTTAGGTTGTAGTTCTTTAAGTTCACTAGCAAATGTACCACTGATGTTCATGACATTTTCTTTGATCTCCTTTACCTTCTTGGAGGCATCGTTGATAAACTTTTCTCTTCTCTTTGTCCTTTTCTGCATGGATACATTTCTCTCTATAGTTTGTGCACTTCCAAAGAATTTCTCAGATGGTTCCCTTGGTGCATCAAGTAGAGCTTTAGCATATGTTTCCAAAACTTATAGGTCTACCTCATATTCCATCTATGTAACCCAAATAGTTCTATGGCTTATTGCTTCAATCCAAGCTTCATCTCTCTTAATTACAAAATAGATTTCCTTGTCATATTTGTCAATTATGCTCTGTGGTATTCTCTCTCTTGCTCTCATATTAGATTGGAATGTCTTGAAATAGTCTGAAATGTTCTTAACACTGTCAGTGCCCATACTAGTGAAATCATCTTGTATCTATTTTCCTACCAGAATGTCATAACCAAAATACTTGTGACCTATGTCGGGTATCTCCTTGGTAAAGTATAACATTAGGCATACTAGAAGATTACCACATTGGAAAGTACCTTTCTTGTCTCCCTTAATCTTCTTTAGGTTGTCAATTAATTCATCCTTAAGACATTCACACACATCAATCCTAGCATTATTGTTTACCATCTCATATGCACTATGAATACATAGACTAGAAACATAATTTAGTCTATTCTTAACATCATTTATATCCTTAACATCATTCACTCTAAGTGACTTGTTATCAGATGTTGCTCTGGTAAAATCCATAACTCCCATGTTAGGTATCTTGTTGGTTTTATTATGCCTACTACCGGTTGAAGGTAAACCATTGACTACCTTAATTGTATCCTTGGTTATCTTTCAAACTAAGTCTATCCACATGAATTAACGATGGACTCTACTTAATACAAGTTTGACAACTTCCTTAGGAAGTTCGGGAATGTTCAGAATCTCTACAAAACCTAAATTTTCCACAACCTTATGTTTAGGTTTAATCACTCCATTTTCATCGGTAACTTTATTGAATATCTTCTTCAAATCCTCAGTCCCTAGGTTGTCTATATTGCAATGTATGTAAATTCTAGGGTCTTCTGCAAATGCTACACCTTTCGGTATTTTTGAAAAAGCTCCTACAGAATCATCTTGTTTTGCAATCTCGGGGATAATCTTGAATACGGGTCTAGGGTGTTTGAAATTTTCCACAATGGTAGGGTTCAAATAATCTCTGGAACAAAAGATGAGGAAGCCATTTTAAAGATAAATACCTCTAAACCAAAATTCTGAATGCTTGAAAACCACTTCGCAACTTTGCCTTACAATGCCTTGGTCAATTTCATGCTCTCTGATCATTTGAATGCTCGGTGAGTTTAAAATGAGGGTTTCCCAATGCTTTATTTCTAAAAAGGTTCTTTAAAACTGCATTAAATGCTCACTGGTTAAGTGAAAATGTAACACATCTGCTGGTAAAGAATAAATGTATCTTGTCACCATCAACCAAGGGTAGAATGCAAGATCTTCAACTTGCTGCAATACCCCCTAAGGATTATTCCTCAGTTAGATGAAGAATCTCCTGTCGGTGGAGGATTACTTTGTTCTACCGGTGCAGAGATAGTTTCATCAGTTCTCTGATCACTCTTCTTGATCCATTGTTTTGAAAATTCTTGTTTTACTTCATCTACCTTTTCTTTGCCCTTCAAACTAGATCCTTTGTTGTTTGCTGGTGCATTCTTGCCTCTACAAAATTTAGCAATATGTCCAATCTTATTACATGCATACCAAGTAACATTATTCCTCTAAATAGCCTTTCCATATCCTTGATCATTTTTTGATCTGCATTGATTAGATAAATACCCAACTCTTCCACAAATATAGAATTTTACACTCATTCTGCAATTTTCTGAATTATAACCAACTTTGTTGCATTTGGAACATTGACCAGTGGGTGAGTTTGTATTCTAATTATTTCTGAATCTACACTGATTTTCTCTGTGACCATATTTGTTGCAATTGAAACATTTCCCATTAAATTTATAAGCATTCGGTTTTCTTACCGGTTTGTTCTGATCTTGATTGTTTGTTGTACCGAGACTTTCTCCATGTTCAAATCCAAATCCATTAGTATCTCCATCAAGTTTCTGCCTTTTAAGCATGTCATGAAGTTCTTCTGTACTTTTCTTGAATTTGTCTTCATGTTTGTTTGTAGTAGCCAACTCATTTTCCAAAATTCCAACTTGTCTCACAAGCTCAGCTTTATCATGTTGCATGTGAATCAAATCTGTCCTTAGCATATCATTTTCATGACCAAGTCTCAAATTTTTATTTCCAGCATCATTAAGTCTCCTAGTTAAGTCTTCTTCATTCTTCTTCATGTCTTCAATATCCTTACATAACCTCATAGTAATATCTTGCATTTCATTCTTCATATTGTTGTTTTCTAGTCTCAACTTATTTGCAATGCCTCTAAGAGTCTCCTTTTCATCATCATCATTTTGCATCTTCTCATGAAGTTATTTTCTTTTATTTTGTGCTATAACAAACTTCTCCTGAAGTCCTTTAATGAATTCTTGTGCAATCCTCAGATCATCTTCAAGTTTTAAATTATTCAATTTTTTTGTATCAAAATCTTCAAGAGCTCCTTCTAACTATTTTCTTAGTTTCTCCATTTGTATCTGTGTCTGAATCGTCCTCAAGTTGTTAGGCGTTTGAAAATAGAGGACCAGGCTTTGATACCAATTGTTAGATTCAATGACACTCCCAAAGACACTGAGAGGGGAGGTGAATCAATGTCTAACTGGTTAGTAGAATAATTAAACTTATTTATAAATTTGCATCCCAAAACAGTGTACCAGCAAATAAGAATTAATGCAATAAACAAAAATAATAGAGACAACATAGAAACACACCTTAACACAAGATATTTAATGAGGAAACCCAGTGTGGGAAAAACCTCGGTGGGATTTGTGACCCACAATATTTACTCACTGGCCAATGAATAAATACTACTTACAATGAGGGGCCTGCACATGCAGGGAGGCTAACAGCCTAGAGCTCATTGCTCAATAAAGATTCATACTAACCACAAAATGGATTATACAATCCAATACAATGTACTACTCAAACCAACATCTTTCATGTCAGGTTCAGTACCGGTTTAAGCTCAGTCTATTACCAAAACCTTTGCTGTCAACTATATCACCTTAAACAAATAATATTGTGTCATCACATATATATCAAAATGACTAATAAGATCTCATACATATATGAGTCTTTTACATTATACCATGTTAGCTTTACAAAAGATAATTTTTTTACAAAACAATTCATATAAAAAAAAAATTATCCCATGTCGACTAGGGTGTCGGTATGCTTTGTTGTTGATGTAATCTAAATGTCGATGAAGTGCCTGTCAGTGCTGGTGTCTACCGGTGTATGAAGTTTGTGATGTCGGACATGTTGAAACCAATTGCCAGTGACTTTCCTGTTGGTTGCCATCAATGACAACATCAACTATTCTCATAAGAGTGTAGAATGCCTACATTTACAACTACTGTGCATGGACAAAATGAATCATGAGAAGTAATATTTTAGGAATTGTCCATGCACTGGTAATTCCTATAACTCATCATTCCTTTTTTGTAGAAAGTATGAATCTTTTCCATTGACATCAAAGACAATCAGAGGGCCTATCCATAGTGATTCAAATTTCTTGTGTTTTCCTTTATCCTGTTCTCTAGCATTCCACTGAAGAACCATATCACCAATCTAGAACTTCCTGGTTGTAGTTCTTTTATCAAAAAGATATTTTGATTGCAATTGAATTTTTAGATTCCTTTTATGAGCCATAGTTCTCATTTCTTCCAATTCTACCAATTGTATCATTCTATCCTCCATGGGTTTAGACACTTCCAATTCCTCTTCTTGAAGGAATTTATATATAGGGAGGATATTGTTTACAGGTACCCTGGTCTGTACTCTATATACCAATTCAAATGGAGATATACCAATGGCCCTATTCATAGTAATTCTATCTGCCCATAGAGCTAGGTTGAGCTTTTGATCCCAAGATCTCTTATTCTGCTCAAGATTCTTCTTAATGATGTTCACGAGACTTTTGTTTCTTGATTCTTCCTGACCATTTTCCTATGGGTGGTACAACGAGGAATATAACATCATAATTCCATGGCTTGCACAAAATTCTATGAATTCCTCCTACCTAGAGAACATTGCATTATCCATTATCAACTTCAGAGGCACACCAAACCTTGTTAATACATTATCCATTAAAAATTCAATAACAACTTTACTAGTTGCCTGTTTGGTAGGTATGGGCTCAATCCATTTTCTAAAATAGATAGTGGCCACCAAGATCCACCTATGACCTCGGCTTGATTTTTTTGTTATCTCTCCAATAATGTCCATGCCCCATTGAACAAAAGGGGCCTCAACTGTAACAGGGTTAAGTGGCAAGGCACTGGCATACTTCAATTTGGAAGCAAATTTCTAACAAGGGTCACATTTCTGGACATGCTTGTGGGTATCTTTAAACAAGGTAGGCCAGTAGTATCATACACTGATTATTTTGCTAGCAGTTGTCTTTGTTGAATAGTGACCTCCACATACTCCATTATGCATCTTTGTTAGCACTTGAGCTTGAGAATCATCTAGACACATCAATAACTCCCCATCCCTATTTCTCCAATATAGGTCTCCCTGAACAAGAACATATTTTTGTGACTTCAACTTTAGTGTTCTCTTCTGATTGTGGGTCATTCCTTCTGGACATGCTGCATTTAAAAAAAAATGCATAATCTCTGAATATCATGGCTGCATTTCACTACTAGTGACCATAACCTCTTCACTTTCAACATTATTGATGTCAATTTTAGCGAGATTTGATTCAGTCAGTAGTTTGGCAAGGCCTAGTCCTCTTACCAGCTTTGTGATCTTGATCTCAAGATTAAACTCCTCTATCCTATTTATCCACCTGCACCTTTTACCAGTAACTTCAAACTAGGATAATATATCTTTAACAGTTGCATGTGGGACATAAGAAACTACTCTTGCATTTACAAGATAAGGCTTGAATTCTTTAACAACCTTGACCAGAGCATATGCCTATTTTTTTATAATTTCATATTTTAACTCAGCAGCCTGTAGGGATCTACTATAAAAAGCAATTGGATCTTTATACCCTTCATCATCCTTCTAAAGAAAAATTGCTGCTATTATATGGTAAGAAGCAAAAGAAAATAGTGAAAAAGGCATACTATAGTCAAGAGATTTTAGCACTGGAGCTTCCTGAATAGCCTTTTTAATCTTGTCAAAGGCCTATGTTGCTTCCTCATCCCAAGAAAACTTAGCATCCTTTTTTAGTAGCTTAACAATAGGCTTAACAATCTCAACAAAGTTGGCTATAAACCATCTGACAAAATTCACCTTACCCAAGAAGGACTAAATTCCTTTAATATTCTTTGGTTGAGGCACATTATTAATAGCCTCAATTCTCTCAGGGTCAATCCTAACTCCTTCCTTAGAAACAATATGTCCTAATATCTTTCCTTTAGTTACAACAAACTGGCATTTTTTGGGATTTAGAGACACACCAAATTCCAAGGCCTTACAAAATACCTTTTCCAAATGACCACAGTGATCATCTCCCTTCTTTGAAAAACATGTAAGATCATCCTGGTAAACAACCATTATGATATTAATGAATTATTTAAAGGCTACATCCATATCCCTCTAAAAAGTTGCTCTAGAATTCTTCAAACCAAATGGCATCCTTACATAAACATAGGTTCCCCACGAGGTAGTAAAAGAAATATTGAACTGCTCAGACTCATTTACTAATACTTGATTATAACAAGAGAATCCATCCATAATTGATAATAAGTCACAACCAACTACCCTTTGTAGCATAGCTTCCATTTTTGGAGATGATTAGTTTTCCTTAAGAGAAGCAACATTCAAATTCCTAAAATCTACACATAGCCTTATGTCCCCATTCTTCTTCCTAACAGGAACTAAATTGGATACCCACGATGAATGCCTTATAGGCTTTATAATTCCCTCTTCTCTCAGCTTAGTCAGTTCTTGCTGCATTTTGTGTTCCAGGAGTGGGTTAATAGGTCTTTGCTTTTGTTTGAAAGGCTTAGTATTAGGATGCAGAGGTACTTCATTCTGAAATAAATCTTGTCTATATGCCTTCAAGTCATCATAAGACCAAGCAAAAACATGTTTGTACTTTTTTAACAGATTAATGAGGTTAGCCTTGACATGGGAAGGCAAACTTTTCCCAATATACACCAACTTAGGGGATGACTCTGTCCCTAAGTTTACCTCTTCCAATTCTTCCAACTTAGTAGATGACTTCTTGTGCAAATGAATGTCACTATAGATAAACATACCCTCTAGTTGCACTAGTCCTCTGGGTATCTCATTAGTTTCTAGTTGAACTATGTCATCTCCAAAAACTATTTCTATCTCATCTACTACTTCTACCAATGCATTACAACCGATTTTCTGACCTTCATATTCATCAGTGCATTGTACAAACCTCAATATATCATAATCACTTTCGAACACCTGCCAATTATACACATTGTCTGGAATAGCAGGTTTAGCCTTGATTTTAACTATCAATACTCCAGTTAGTGTTACATCATTTTTTTATGCAACAATAGCTAAGAAGTCTACAGTAATGTTTTTTGACCTTTCAATCCAATCAATTGAAAATGCATCAAAGTACTCAATCAAATCCCAAACATCATGTTTATACCTTTTTAACCTGTCATTCTTAGATGCATATTTTGATCATATCTGAGAAACCACAATTTCTAAATCTCCAAAGACTCTTAACAACCAAATCCCATGTTTCTTGGCAATTTCCAATCCCAATAATAAGGCTTCATACTCAGTTGTCTTATTTGTGTATTGAAAAGCCCATGGAAAGGAGTATTTAAAACTAATACCTAATGGGGAAACAAAAAGTACTCCTACTCTAGATCCTTTTTTGGAACAAGCTCCATTAAAGTACATCTGCCATAGGCCTTCCTGTTGAAATTCCAATTCATTAATAATAGGGCCTATATTTTTTAGCTGAGGCTGAATTGGTTTAATTCTAAAGTTGTCAAGGTCCACATCAATCATACAATTAAGCATGTTAGGGTCTATTTTCTCGATGACCCTTGGGGCACATGGTTCTCTATATAATTTCACATGATTTCCATTCACTGGAATAGTTGCATATGAGAGGTCTAGTTGGACATTTCCTCCAACTATCGCAACCCATTGTCTAGACAAAAGCATCCCATAATGGGGCTTGGTGTCAGTCACTATGACATCCATCTTAAAGGTGGCCTCAAGGAATGCTACTATTTTCATCTTTACATCTTTCATTGTACCCACAATAGGTACTTCTCTTTTATCCATAGCATAACACTTCCCCTACAAGGTATTTACTAACAATCCTAGCTCTTTCATGACCCCATATGGCATCACATTTCCAGTAGCACCAGAATCTATCATACAATTTTTTATTAGTCTATTGTTGACTAATAATGTCACATAAAAAGGATCAACTTGAGAAGGTTCTTGAGTAATTGTTGTTCCCACATAGACTTTTGGGATTTTTTTCTCTTGATCCCTTTTATCCTTTTCAATACCTTTAGATGATGATGCATATGTATCCGATATACTAGAAAGTAGAGAAACCGCGACTTCTCTGTGTTCTTTTATTTTTAACAGTTCTATCAATGGTACTATAACTTTCATCTAGGTTAAAGTCCGAGTCATATCAAATGCAAAATTATTGTTTGACTCAGTGTGGGATTTAACCTTCTCTTCCTTTTGTGTGACTTGTTTTCTTATCAGCAGTGGTCTCAAATGAATTGCCAGTCTCACTAACTTTTTCAGATTTCCTTGAAGTGTTGGATTGATCCTTTTTATCATGGCCATCTTTAGCATAAGTATTACTATTAGCCACCCTTTTCTAAAAAAATTCTTTAATAAACATGGAACCGGGCTCACCCTGATTCTCATCTTTCTTGCTACTTCTCAGATTATAATTATGTTTGGCCTTAGCTATTGCAGCTTTGGTGAGGTTCTTGATTTCTTCCTCACTAGGCCTCCTAAGATGAACTTATTCATCCTTAATTGTCACCACATTTAAGGTAGGATGCCAATCAATTGTCAATTACCCATGACAATTTACATTGCTTCTTAATCAATCATACTCACTTGCTTTATCTTGTGAAGACTCATAGTCACTTTCAACAATGGTTTCAAACATATTTACTGTAGGCTTATCCTCATTTTGATATCTCAATTCACCCTCACTCCTCATAGATTCATTTAAAGCCTGAGCCACAACATACTAGTAAGGGGAATGTGGTCCATCACATGTTGCACACCAATGAGTATTCTCCACATTATGCACGTTTCCACCTTTTAAAGTGTCAGGAGTATCATGATTTTGTGTACTTCTTGGCCTGTGTTTCACATGTTTTCCATCTTTCCAGGTAGTGTTATATGTCATATCATGTAACCTAGCAAACCTATCTTGCCAATTGTAGTGAGTTTTATCATTCTTACTCACCTTTGCAGTGAGGTCTTTCACAATAGTCATTAGTTTCTCAATCTTATCCTCTTCTTTAAAGGCTTTATTTGGTTGTGGCTTTTTCTCTTGTCATAGTCTGCCATCAGTTATTCTTCCTACTTTGCCTGATGCTTTCCTATTACTTTCCATACTTATTGCAATTTTGAAAGCATCCCTTAGACTGTGTGGGTTTTTATCTCTGAGGATATAGGGCATCTTTGGGTCAAATGCATTATAATAGGTGGTTAGACATAAATTTTCATCTAACATCATCACTTCAAATAATCTATGCATTACCTTTTGGAACCTTACATTAAATTCTGTGACAGCCTCGTTATCAGATTTTCTAATATTAATAAATTCATTGAGCGTGAAGCACACATTTGTCTTGTCCCCATACTGCTCTTGAAAGGAATTCTTGAATTCTTCCCAAGAACTTATGCTATCTATGGGCATCTTCAACTAAATATTGCACAAACAATTTCATGATAACATCCTCATTTGCAATCTCATAATCATTAATCATATCACCAAAAGACTTCAGATGTTCCTTTGCACTTATGGCATTATTTCTAGAAAATTGTTGAAGTTTTTCTCTCATTTCAATAGGGACATGGTTTGGATAACTTGGGATCCCATCAAAGAAAAGTTGTCTATACAATTCCACATTGATGGTTCTTCTCTAGAATTGGTTACCAACACAATTATTCCTAGCGTTTGTTCTTGAACTTAGACCACCAACTTGAGAAACTTGGTTATTTTGGTTGGGGGGTTGTACAAGAGGTATTTGATTTACTGGAACAATATTAAAAGAAAAGGCAGGGTTATTATGGTTAACAGGGGCATATTGGTTTAGAGGTGGAATAGAATTCATAGGCATGATTGGTTGAGTTTTCACTATAGAGTGTGAAGTATGTTGAGGTATAGGTTTACTCTGATCTATTGAAGGGAAAGTTATAGGAGGGGCCTTCAAGTAGTCAATTTTTCTTTTGACTTCAGCATTAGTTGCTTCTAATTCAGCTTTATCCAATTCCCTCTGCAAATTTTCCTTCTCTTTTCTTATCTTCTCTATTTCAACCTCATGGAAGGACATTCCATGAGGTACCCTTCCACTTCTTGATATTACATCTACAGTTTTGGAACCAACTCCAGTCTCTGCAACCTTTTGTTTTCCCTTGTTAGCATAGATTTTGGTAGGTTATGGATCATTGTGAGCATCCCTATTAGTTTGGACAACAACCTTGGATGCAAAACTAATTTTGGCACTCAAATTCTCTCTGATAACAGGGCCCTCTTCTTTACTTTTAGGCTCTTCTTGAATGAATAATTCAAGATCTACAATCTATCTCAATAACCTATCTCTCTCAATAAGTTTTACCTTAGTTTCATTTTCCTTTTCCATCTCCTTTTTTTTTTTAAGGAGATCAACTAATGGACTCTTTTATTAAGAGCCTTGATTTCCTGGGAAACTTCATCAGGGTTTGGAAAAATTTACTCTGAATCAGATATATTAACATGGTCAATATCAATAAAACTCACATTCCTATCTACAGTTTGGGGCAAAGAATCTACCCTCACATTAGAGCTATTCCTATCTCTCCCATAAGTGCCAGTATGAGACAATCTTTGATGAAAAGTCTGAATATCCTCATTATTACCAAACAAACTCGTATGAAACCCATAATATCTTGTTCAGAATCATGAGATGATGTATTAGAATTTGCATACACTGGTCGTCCAAAGGACTTACTTGCATGACTTCCTTTCTATCTCCATGAAGCATTAACTGGTTCATGTATAGTCATTTCTCTTTGGCCTTTCCGAACTAGTTCGAGAAATCCTCCCTGCAGCTTCTCTTGAGGATTCTTCTTCATGTAAGACCTAGCATTCCTTCCTCTCTACATTATGTGAACTCCCTTGAAGTGATCTGTGATTTATTCAAGAGCACTGGTTTTCTTAATTTTCAGAGTCACCACCCAATTACTTGGGAATTTAAAACATTTTAAGCACAATAACTCACACACAGGAGACTATAGAATGAGAACGATACTCTCAGAGAAACAATGCAATGATGGACCAAGATTGTTACTAGGACACGGGTAAACATAGATTTGGTAACCTTTCACAAAGATCATGAGATATTAGATTTGAACAATTTTATGCGATATGAGCAGTGATCTGCATTATAAGACTTATATTTTGACTCTCCCTAGCAAAGTCACCAATTCTTGTTGGTCTCAATTTCTGATTACTTTGTTTTTTCTCTTAAATCCTTTTCCTTTGTTCACAAAAGAAGAGAACAACAAGAATAAGAAACAAGACAACAATTAACAAGGTTTACAAGGAAACCTCCTACACTTCAAGCTTGACAAAGCTTAGGTAGGTATACCTACTTGTGACTACTTTCTCACAATTTAGTAGATGATTTATAGAAAACCAATGCAAATTTCTGCAAACCTGTTCACTTTAGCGCAACCAAACATAAATGAAAGATTTATTTTCATTGTAAAGGATCATAAAGAATGTCACAAAAACTAGAAACTTAAACCAGTGCCTTATCTGGGCCTCAGAGTCATCAAAATCAAGTTAAAATTTGACAATAGAGTTCACATACATATCACCACTTTAGTCTACTAAATCTATATATGCCTGACATATATAAACTCTTAACCTCTGCTAGACCCAGACATCAAATTCATGTAAATTTACTGATTATCAATGAAGATGAATTAAGTATATTTAATTCTCCTCCTTGAGGAGAAGACCTAAAAAATTCCCATCATTTTCCTTACAAATCATCTAACTAAGCAATCCTTGATCATCTAATCAAAATGATAACCAACACACAAACACAAAGCCAGCACAAATCTGGGCTCAAAATATTCTGATTGTATATTACTATTTTCTCATAAAAAATTTACATAGACATAAGGATGATTCAAGATACCAAAACAAAAGCCTACATGTATTTTTCTAGAGCTTCGATACAAAAATTCTTACGATCCCTTTCTAGGTAGTCCATGTATCCATTTATAAAAAATTGGATGCAACAAGCTTCAAAATTTCCTAGAAGAATATTCCTATCCTAACCATAATCCCCCCCAAAAGTTACATTGATTACCAAAATAAAATCAAAGTAGGAGCATAACTGATTTTGGAGTGTACTCCTCCATAACTGATTAGTTGTCTAGCTAGAAAATGGCCAACTGACTTCTCAATATTTACAGATCAAATGCCAGGTGTCTTTAATTCTTCAAAATTCCAGTTACCCAATAAATCTGTTGCAAGAACTAACCACTTCAGGCTGCATGTGAACTGCCACATGATGGAGCATCGATGGGATCTTCTTATGCTTCTATCTCTTTTAAAACATATATGCTTTCCCATACCTTGAATGTATCATCATCAGGCCAAGAGAAGCTAATAATTTTTTTCTTTAGTTTATTCAAACTTTTCCATGTTTCACTTAACTGTTTAACTTCCTTCTCCAAAAAGCCAAAATGTGATTTTATTTTCTCAATTTCTTCAATAGTTTGAATAAATAAAGAAGTATCATGTATATTTATAATGTTATTTATTCTCTGAGACAACCTATGACCTAGCTCCCCAAGCCATACTTCTTTATCTTTCATTTTACTGGCACTTAAAAAACCTCTAGGAAACAATTCAAAATTTTCATTTACATACTCTTTTTGGTACAAGTTTTCCTTCCTTTTTATGTTGACTATTTCCACTGCAAACCTGGAAAAACCTTTTACTAATTCATAAGTAGGTTTGATAGAATCATCAACACCTAATTCCTCCCGGGATAAATAATATATGGACTCCAAGTCCACCTCTCCGGCAGTCCACTTATCCAAAATCGGCTCCAAAGTAGCCTTTTCTTCTTTCAAAGAATCCAAAAGGGTCAATATTCTTTTCATGTTTATATAAACAATTGCTGCTCCAACAGTATCAACAAATTTCAGAATGGTACCCCTAACCTTTTCCTCATATTTGTTTACAAAAATTGCTCGAGCCTGCTTCAATTTCTCCATCTCATCTTGAATGATCTCACCTGATTGGAAACCAAAAGTCATACGAGAAGGAGGGAATTCAACAATAAGACTGGAAGGAGGGGGCTTAGCAGGAGAAGAAGCAATCATTAGTTGGGAAGAGTCACCCTTTTGATACTGTACTTCCAATTTACCTTTCAGCTCTGCAATGGTGTTATCTTTAGAAGCTATCTCAAGATTTGTTGCATTGTAGGCTTTGAGGACTACCTCTAGTTTTACTTGGAGATCAGCTTTCTCTTTTGCTTCCTTTTCAGCCACTGCCACTCCAAATTTAGCAAACTCTAAGGTTGTGCTAGCAGCTTCAACTACCCCTATATCTTTGACTCTCTTTAAAATCATGCCCCTTGAGTAGTCAAATCCTAAGGATTCTCCCCTTCTTCTATTCTCTTCTCTTTTAAGTGACCACATTACTAGGGCTACATGGTCATCACTATAAGTTATTCCTCTAGGGTTTGGTTTCTTTTCTTACTGCATCAAAAATTATTGCATCGGCTATGTCCCATTCTAGGAGAATGAGCACTCTAGCACTTGCAATCAATTTTCTCCCTTCCTCAGGGGTAATTGCCTCAAACTCTTTTAGCATCTCCTACTTTATTTATGCTTCAATAGCAGATGTATCTTTATGGGATTGTTCAATTTTCTTCTTTTCACATCTTTCCTTAAATTGCCCCATATTCTTCCTCCAAACAAATTGCAAAAAGGCTCCCGACATTACAAAACTGTCATCGGCCAAAAATTCATCACTAGCCTGCTTAATGACAGGATCCAACTCTTTGCCTACAAATTCTTCAGTAGTCAGGTCCATTTTAGCACCTGTTGGCTCTTCTGGCATTCCTTCTTACAATTCTTTATAAGTAAATTAAATCTCCCCCAAGCTTCCTAGTTGCATTAATTGTTCAGCAACTACCTGCTCATCACCCATATGTAATGGGGATTGAAATGGTGAATACAAAGATTCACTTGGTTGGGCCTCTTTTTCCAACCTCTTCCTTTTTGGGGAGGTTTGTGACTCAAGAGCATCCTCCATTGGCCTTTTGCCCTTTGATGTGGAAGGTTCATTCCCTTTAGGCATCACTACATTGTATCCATATTTTTTGTACATTATTTACTCTCCAGGGGGAACAATCTTAGCAAACATGGGCTTGTTAAAGATGAGCTTAGCCTTCTTAAGGTCCACCTTCATTACTACATCCTTTTTCTCATTCAAAGTTTGCACAGCATCCTCAAAATAATCTATTAAAAATTTAACCTTTTCCTCAAATGGGTGGAAACTCTTTAATGGATCATAATTCTTATTAAAATGTTGGACAAAATCAAGAGTTTTCTTGAATACTAACCATTTTTCCTTTCTCACCTCTTTCTCTGCCAAGTTAAATTCAGTGCTTATTAGATCTTTGGGGAAGTGGAATTGATGCACTTTGGCCCCACACCTAACTTTCTTCCTAAACATACCATTAAAGTAGTCTTCGGGATCAGAAAACCTGACCACTACTATTGGCAATCTGTATGGCTGGAGGAACTTCTCAAAATGTAGCCAACCCCCTTTGGTAATAACAAATTTATGTGCCATGGTGACAGTTGGAAAGATTGTCCCTCTTCCTTTATTCATCAGTTCTTCTTCTTGCAAACCCCCAATCTATCTTATAACCTCAGCAATACCAATCTTCAAGGGAACCTGGTAGGGGAGCAAGTATGGGGTTCCCTTGAAACCATATACTCTAAAGATAATAGAAACATGATATAAAATTATGTCACCCCAATTGTGTATAATCTTAATGTCTTCTGCAAACTCCTTGGGTCTAATGAATTCAAGGAGAATCTCTGGGATCCTAGGGTTCTCTTGACATAAAATAATTCTAAGCTTAGATGCAAAAAATCTATGAAACTTCAGATAACTGGCATCTTCCTTGTCCCAAGACAGATTTGCACTCCACAATTCTACTGGCATGTCTTCCCCATCCTTTTCTATTAACAGGTCCATATCTTTTGCAAAATACTCTACACCTTTACTCAAAAACATATGCATTAACATGGAATACCAACCAAAAGGTCTATCCACCTTGGCATTATTGATCCTAATTAAACCCTCATGGATGACATTTGCAAGATAGGGTGCAAAGTCACATGCTACTGCTATGGATGGGTTTAGAATTTGTGCCATCATAAGCATGCAATGAGTAGGCATGGCATTCTTTACATCTTCTCCAAAAATTTGACACAAAGACCAATATATACCCTTAGGCCTTAAGGTAAAGAAATTCATAGGGAAAGGTTCCACTATACTAGGGCCTACTAGTGTTAGTCCTCCTATCTTTGCAAAAATTCCCTCAATGGCCCACTCCTAAGATGATCCTTCTGGGCATCATAAAATTTTCTCAACATTTCAAAATCAATGGTCTCTAGATAACTTGAGGCTTCATCTATCTGAAATACCTTCTTAAGTTCATCAGCTATAATTTCAATTAGGGGACCTCCATTTATATTCCTCACAATCCTAGTGATGGGGTCATAACTCTTTGAAATCTGAGTCAATAAATCAACATCCATGAAAACCCTAGGGACCACCAATTTCCCAACATCTATTTCCCATATATTATTTATAGGAGTAGGTGCATTCCGTTGACCAAACCCTACCCTGAACAAACCTAAACCTGCCATGCCTATCTAGGGATCTCTTAGCCAACATCCCTTGTCATATAAACCATCACTAATCCATAGGTGGGGAGACTTAGGCACAAGTTATTTTATCTCGGAAGCATTATTTGTGGATTGAACCAATTGTTCCAGAAAATCATCACAGATAGCCCTCTCTTGATAGTCTATCTTTCCCTCAAATTCTCTTTGCGGTGCCATTTTAACAATCTTAGGTTAACCTTACTTCAATTTTGTTATTAAAACAACCCTTCAGAACTCCTAGCACTAGACAATATTAACACAAGCAGAAATTGCAAACCACAGTCATAGAATTTCTTACTTGTCACTTGAGAATTCACAGAAACTACGCACCTTGTCTCTACTAATCTTCTTGAATGCCTTTTGCAATTAAAATCTCAAAACAAGGTTTTATGAAGGCACCCCAGTGGCAAATGAGCATTAATTACCATCAATGGAGCCACATCCTCTGCAATTAATCCATTTAAATTTCAAATTTTCTGCTCCAATGGACCAAATAGATGTTTTCAGTATGCTTTTTCTTTTAGTCACTGATCCGTGAAGAATAAAACTCAAGCAACTTTCCATCTCAGTCAAGAGACAACCATTAGATAATGCAAAATTAGCGCACCTTTTAATCACTTAAGACTCTGAAGAGGGCCCACCATTTATTCACCGGCTTGCCCTTTGTCGCTGATCCATGAAGGGTAAAGGACTAGCATCTCCCCATCGCAGTATAACATCAATTGTTGAACTCCCCTAAATGTGTCAACCATTTAAAATACCTGGGCTGCTCACATTGGATGGGCCTACCATTCAGCCACTAGTCCGCAAAGAGTAAAAATCATGCAACTCTTCATCGTGATCTAGCGATAACCGTTACATCATATCATTATCGCTATATCTTTATGGTCCCTTTGCACTTAACTGCCACCACTTGATTGTCAACACTTAATAGCCACCGCTGGATCTCTGACCGGCCCCACCACTAGTAGCTTGTTGGTAAGTCGCAATGAGTATTCAACATGCGACTTCTTATTGCGGTATCATGACAACCATAGGATCAAACAAGACTTACCCAGTCATTAAAAACACGATGCATACATTAAGAAACATACTTTGGACTTTAGGAAAATATAAAGCATTTTAGTTTTAATAAATCCTGCCTAAGCCTAAAGCTCAAATGACCCTTTTAATGACGTGGTGACCCTTCTGGTTAAGTGAAAAAAGGCAACAATTAAAAAGACCTTTCTTTAGGACAAAAGAGATAAAGGTTTATTTACCAAATGATTTTGAAATTATTAAACCCTAAACCCTTAGAAACCAATGATTTGCAGACTTAGAACATCAAAAAGATTGGAAAATTAAGGATATTAGGAAAAAGGCAACACCATCAAAAATACTGATAACACCGTGGTTTTTACTTATTTGGGTTTTACACGTACAAACACTTGTGCTATGGTGGATCCTTTACTTTTTGTGGATGTTGTTATATCATTTTGGATTGCATGCATTGTGTTCAACTCAGGCCCCTATTTACACTTCCCCTTATTTGACTTAGCACGGCCATATGGGTAACTAGGAATCTAAGCCAGAATATTCACTTCCACTGAACAGGAGGTGTTAGGTCCCTCGGGATCTAGAATAATCCCCTCTGGCCCATCAGGCTTATCTCTCAAGACAACATTCAAATAATTCTATCTTTCTCCTACATCTGAATCACCCTCTTTTTCCTCCAGATTCAAATTTGGAATTCCCTCCCTGCACATAGATTCGAAATCACCCTTCCCACCTATTATTTCTCTAGTCTTCATCTCAATAATTATCTATATATTCAATGTTTGGAATGACATAAACTCATGTTAGTGGAAATATATGAATATCATTTAAGGATAATGTGATGATGTATCTCTTTAAAAAACATTTACCTCAAATTTGTTTAGCTAGGAAGTTAGTTGGTGTAGACACCTAAAAATGGTCAACGCTTGCGGAATCGTACTTTAACATTTGCACATTGCCTTATTTTAGGGTTTTTGCATCGCATTAATAATTCTCCTATGATTCGCACTTGGTCTTTATCATTTGTGAGCATCGAGTCCTTCTTCTGCATTCTTCATTTGTCTCGCTTTCGAATTTGATCTTGTCGACAACAATCTTCAATCATGATTTTGGTCAATCTTATCATGTCGCATCTATGTGCGTATTCATTCGTCATCATTTTGGACATCATCAATCCTAATTAGGGTTTTGCCCTCTTATCATTCTTGTCATCATGCGATCGATTTGTCATCGATTCTTGTCTTTTGATCAATTTGTCATCAATCTTGTCGTCTTGTCATCTATTTTGTCATCGATTCTTGTCTTCTTGACAATTTTGTCATTTTGCGATCGATTTGTCATCGATCGTCATCTTTCTCAATTGTGTCAATTTAGATCAATTAGTCATTGTTCCTCGTCAATTGGCGCATTTATTAATCAAATCATTCATCAACATTGGTCTTTTAACAAGTCAAAATCATGATCAAATCGATCCTTCAATCAGGACCTAATTGTCATTCCTTGAATTTCTAATTCATCTTTTAGGGTTTCATGATTTTATTCATTTAACCCTGTTTGTCATTTCTCCCTCTACGTTAAATAATTTATTTATTTATCCTAGGTCTTCATGTCACAATTAAATGTTTAATTTAACTGGCTAACTAATTATTCCTCTTTTTGTGAATTAATTAATAAATGACAAATTATTAATTGATTTACCTAATTTCTCCTAACTCCTAATTTCCTAATTTTTCATCAATTTCTAAATTCCCTCTTTGTGAATTAATTAATAAATTATTAATTAATTCACTAAATTCCTAATTTCCTCATTTTCTAATTTTCTAATTCCTATTTTCCTCAATTTTCTAATTTCCTAATTTCTAATTCATCTAATTTTCTAATTCCTCCTATTTCTCCTAATTTCATGGGAATGACATTTCAATTTGTCATAATTTGTCATAATTGACAATCAATCAATTTTGCATAGAAAGTGTAAATTTGTCATAATTTGTCATTCTTGGTTTGCAATTTCCATTCGAATCTCTTCATGCTAATTTGATCTTCTCTCCAATTTGTCTATAAATTGGATGAATTTCTTCAATCCCAACTAATCACATTATCAAATGAATCACTTTGTCGAATCAATCATGCTTCGAGTATTCTTGCGCTACTATCTTGTCTACTTGCTTTTATCTCATGTGTATGCAATTGTAGGTGAGATCCACAAACAAAGCTATTTGAAGAAGAAAGAATGACAATGGAGCTACATGAAGGAGACATTCAAGTCTGCATTTGGTTTGCTTAAGTTTTCAATCTTGAATATCTTGTTTTCATATCTCTATTGGATGTAATTAGGATTGATCATTGCATTTGAGCTTTTGTGATTGAGCTAGATTATTAATACTACTTTCTTTGATGATTTCCGATTTCCTAGCTACATTAATTGGTGAACCCGACATGAACTAACCCCGTAATCATGCTTTTGAGTGCTCTTGAGTTGATTTGCAGGTGAAGAACCCATGAAACAGGGTAATACAGGGCTTTCTGGGAACTTCTGCGCCTGTGTTAAGCATTTTGCGCCTATGTCAAGGACAATCTGCGCCTATGTCAAGCATTCTGTGCTTGTGTCAGGCATTCTGCATCTGTGTAGGGCCAGAAATAGAGGTAAAAGACAGTGTTTTTCACTTGCAAATTGTTTTCTTTTGCATTTTGTTTCTGGTTTTTTTGGTTTTTTGGTACTGATTCTCTGTGTATAACCTTGGCATACACATGACAAAGACAACAAATGAAACTACTAACACATTTTATGTAGGTTTGATAGTCAAAGACTAAACATATCAAACTTCTAACTTGGGTTTTGCAGGTTGCCTTAGACTACAACTAAACTTTGTGTTTGCAATTAATATTTAGGCACCTAGTGATTTCTAAATAGGATGGAATGAATGTATGTTTGCCTTGATTGTTGAGTTTGACATTGGAGTAGGAGAGTATGCTCTCATCCTTCTTAGGGTGATCAAAAATCCAGATCTTTGATACCATGCTCATGTTTCTGATTGTGTGTCACCTTTAGAGGGCCTGCCTTCCTGACCATTTGCTTTTGCAAGCAAGTGATAATCGTGAGAAGGGAACGACCCAAAGTGAGTATGGCTAGAATACCTTGGCATTCTAACTCACTATAAACAAATACCTGATGGGCGAAAGCTTTGAAGGAAAGGTTACATGGGAATTGTAGTTACTTGGGAAGTGATGACCCTTGAACTCTTTCTCATATCGACATCTAAGTAGGGCCTCATGGTCTAAATCATGCTTGCGCGACTACATTTGTTTGGTATCTTGATGGGCTTAATGTCTCAATCACACTTGCATGACATTAAGGAGTAACTCTTAATAGAAATCCTTACTAAACACCTTGTATTTAGAGGCCAAAAATCCTTCTAGTTGCTTGAGAAGGACAAGTTTGGATACTTGGAAGAGATACTAAGTTCGCCATGGGGAGATTTCCATGGGGACTGATGCTTGGCTGCCCTGAGAAGTGAGTGCCGTGGAGGGGAGCCCGTGGGGTCAAGCATCTATGTATTCTCCTTGAATCTCATAATGAGTCTACCTCTCAAGTACCTAATGTCCTTGCCTACCATAAGAAATGTGTTAATGAGCATGATTGTCTTGAGTCTAAGTTGAAATATCTTGTCTTCTTTGTTTGTCAAAAGTTGAATTGCATCTCATTTCAAAAACAAGGCAAATTGATTCAAAACAAGGTTAAACCCAAGAGCATTTCATCCAACAAAGTTTAAAACATCTTCAAACATGGTTGTCAAACATTTTTTTAAAATCTTGTCTCAACATTCATGTCACTTAGATTTAGGTTCATCCTAGGTTTGCATTTTGCAAAGTCATTGTCAAGTACCAAGGTTAGGTTTCACCTAGGTCATGCTCCTTTGCATATCAATAAGGGTCATCCATTTTCCATGTGTCCTCTTGCATTAGAGTAATACCATTGTCATACATTGCATACCCTAGGTCTCTTCATCAAGCTTAGGTCATTATCATATCATATTAGGGTCATTTGCATAGTAATTGTCCCTTAGCATATAGTGTCAAAACTAGGTTTTTTCATACTTGAGTAATCCAAATCTTTGATAAACCCTAAGTCATTGTTAGGAGGTCTAGATATTATCAAACCTTTTCTCTTTTTGTCATTATTGTCATTTGGTCAAACCTAGCTTAGTATCCAAGCATATAGGGGAGACATTGTCATTTTGTCCTTTTGTCACTTGGTCCTTTTGTCCTTTAAGGTCTAGACATCATTTCAATTTCCTAAGGGTCTCTTTTAGATTTGCATTCCAAAAAGTTTGTCAAAATCTTGAAAAACAACAAAAACATAGGTTGCATTCTTGCCATAGATTGCATTCTCATTTATTTAGTTTGCATATTAGTTGCATATCATATATTGTCCTTGAAAAATTCCAAAAATATTGCATTTGCATAAGTGACATGCCTGTTGAAACAAGATCAAAATCTAAAAAGATGGGTGAACTAGCATATCAACTCATTGACAACATATCAAATTCACAATTTCAAACTAGTCAAACAGTACAAATTGAAGGTTTATCAAACACATCACTACCACCATATGGAATGGTTCAACTTGGACCACCTCCATTGTATGAACCAGTGTTTGTACCTATGAAACCAGGACATGGGAGTGTTCCACCAACTCCAAGAGGAAATGCACCTTTCAATTGTAATCAACCAAACCTGCAACATGAAATTCAAACATTACATGTGGAACAAACTCTTTCATAAGGATTTGGTTCAGATCAAGGCATTCAACAAGAAACAAATCCAAATGTCCAACCAGATTCTTCATCAGATTCTGATGCCTCTGATGATGTTGATATGTTCCTTCAAGATCAAAAGTTGACAAAAAAGATGGATAAGTTCTTGAACAAGGTCTTTAAGATGTTCCCACAAAAATATCTTAACATGATGAGTAATGTGACCTCCTCAAGTGAGCAAATCAATGTGCAAAAAAAACAAGGCGGTGAGCTGTTAAGTTTCTCTCCGCATCCAAATGAAGAAAATGTGCAACAAGAAACTCAACCTACCTTGATGAGTAAACGTGCTTCAAAGGCATTGACAGTGACTATTCCTCAAAATTCACCATTTGAGACAATAAATAATCCATTATTCAACACAACACCTATAACACAAGATCAAATGAAGACCATGCAGATATTGACAACTATCCCTCAACAAGAAGTGGTTCCTTACATGCATAAAATTGGATCAAAATCTAAGATGCAAGAAAGCTTCACGACTGGAATGCCTGATATCACCAATGTCCAAAACAATTCCATGATGCAATAAAGTTCTTATGTCCCGTTAAGCTCAATATATTTCCCAAACACTATTGCAACAGATCCTTCAATAATGGCAACACAAAGAACTACGGATAGTGGTTTGCACCAACAACAATTGTTGCAACAATTGAGTAATACACAAAAGGTACAATCAAATGTGCAAACAAGAAATGTACAACAACAACAATATCACATTCAACAACAAATTGCAGCGCCTTCTGCCTCATTACAAGTTAATGAAAACTTGCAACCATCACAATGGATTGGACAAACAACACAACAAGTTAATGCAAGTGCCATACCCCATCCTAAGGAGAAACAACAAAAACCATCTAAACAAAGTTTTTTGCAAATGATGGGATATACACCGCGACAACAATTGGCACAAAGTCAACAAATTCCGATTCGTCAGCATCAACAACAACATGTGCCTCAATATGTGCCAAGACAAACAAGCTATCATACTTCACAACCGCAATTGGCACATGTGCAATATCAATAACACCCTCAATTGCAATATCAACCTAGGCTACAAGAAGCACAACAACAAGGTCAATATCAAGGCATGGCACAACCACAACAACAAGAGATGTACCAAGAACATTATATGCCGGAGACACCAAAAACGGCCATTTCAGAACATCAACAACTGATCGGAAACATGATGTATCGACAAAGAGTACCCACTGGGATTAATGATGGACCTCCAAAATCTGATACAATTGCACAACAGCTTGAGAAGTTGCAATGACAAGTTGACACATTAGAAACTAAAGGAACAAAGAAGTTGTATACAGATCGGGATTTGATAAGAGCTTATACATGCCTCCATTCCCTAAACATTTTGAGGCACCTAATTTTGAGAAATATAAAGGGAATGGCAATCCAAAAGATCACATTCGAGCATTTTTTGTGGCATGTACTGAGGTGAGTTATGAGGAAACATATTTAATGCGCTTATTTGCACGAAGTCTCACTGGACAAGCCATGGATTGGTATTCGCATCTGCCAGGAAATATAAAGACTTGGTCTGAATTGGCTCAAAAGTTTATATCTCACTTTGCATTCAACATCGATACTGATGTGACCATGTCAGATTTATGCAACACCAAGCAAAAGCAAGGCGAGTCGTTAGTGACTTTCTTGCAATGATGGTGAAGCTTGTATAGTCATTCTTCCCTAGATATACCTGAAGAACAACAAGTGAATCTGTTTATCCAAAATTTGGTCCCGGAAATGATGTACGAACTAAAATTGAAAAGTCCCAATACTATAGAGAAACTCATTAAGAAAGGGATGAACATTGAAACTGCTCTTGTAGCCAAGGGAATCATTAAGCTTAACAAAGATAGTGACATCACGACCAATTCAGGGGACAGAAATAGATTTTGGTATAAGAACAAGAATGTCACTAATGATGGAGTTGTTGATGCAAGAGTGGTGAATGCAAATCAACCCACGTTCATAATCAAGAAATTGAGTGTTCCTAATATGTCGACTATGGAACAAAATCAAACACCAGTGAGCAATGTTACTCAACAGCCACAATACCAACAACATACTCAACAATACACTCAACAATATAATCAACAATAAGGATAGCAACAAAGCCAGCAGCGCAAACCTTTCTGATCAAGGGATGGGCCTTCTCGACAATTTACACCATTGGGAGAGCCTATTGAATCAGTAATGAAACAATTAATAAAAGAAAATTTTATTAAGCTACCAGATATCAAGGCAGAACGAGTGGTAAAACCGCATTGGTGGAATGATAATGCATACTATGAGTACCATTGGTCAAAAGGACATAAAACCGCGTCATGTTTTCAATTGAAATATATGATCCAAGAATTGTTAGAGGAAGGAGTAATTGAGGTAGATCTGCCCAACGTGACCTCTAACACTGATCATACCATTTTGAAAACTCCTTTGCTTGATCATGACAAGGGTAAAGCGTCTTCTTCAAACTCTACCCAAACAGCAAATTATGCAAGTACTGGTTATAACAATGTCATTAATTGTTTTCAAGCGTCAAATGAGTATGTTTCTACTATAATAATAAAGGAACAAGATCCTTCTTGCGTGGTCACCACTTGTCAATCCAAAATAGTCCTGAAAGGAGCTCCTGTAGCTCCTCACAAACCAACTCCTGCAAGTCAGTATAATCTCTTGGATCATCTAGGAAAGACACCTACACAAATATCAATCCTTGAGTTGTTGACAATGTCCCCCATGCATCGTGCAGTCCTAGATAAAGCTTTAATTGAGTCCACTATCCCGACAGACATTGATGTTGACCAGTTTCAAGCCCAAATTGGACATCTAGCTATTTCCAAAAATGTTGCATTTTCTGATAATGATATCTCACCTAATAAGATCCCTCATAATGATCCTTTACACCTTGAAGTCTTTGTCCATAATTGCAAAATCTGATGAGTCTTGATAGATGGCGGAGTGGGTCTTAATATTTGTACCTTGAGAGTGGTCATTGGCCTTGGTTATACAGAAAATGACATTGATGCTTCCAGAAGAATAATAATCAAAGCATATGATGATGTTGAGTGCCCATCTAGAGGGATAATTACATTGCCTATCAGAGTTGGTCCAGTGACAAAAAACACTTTCCTGTAGGTACTAGACCTCGATCTCCCTTACAATATGATTCTTGGCCGTCCATGGATCCATGCAATGAAAGCAGTTCCATCCACCTATCATCAATGTTTAAAATATCCTTACAATGGAACTGAGATAACAATTCCTGGAGATCCTAGTCCATTTCAATTCTATGCTACCCTAATGGATTCCCCTCAACAACAAGTCCCAGTCAATAGAGAGGCCAAATCACATAGTTATGTGGATCCTAATGAATTGTTAGATGCTGTCAAAGGAAAATTGAAGATACAGGACCAAGGATGCGGAGAATATTCAATGGATCAAACATTTCTCATCAGGAATTTACCAATATCTCCAAAATCATATGGCAAACCACATTTGTTGCAAAAGGAACCTGAGGTAGTTATTCAATATCAGCCTCCCACTACATTTACAAGATGGGGTGAACTTGACAAAGAAACTTTAGATGATGATGTCATAGATTGGCTTTATAAGGACCAACTGAGACCCCACCTGTCAGGTTGCTAGTGGAATGGCATGGAAAAGGATTTACTATGTTGCAAAAGAAAGGATATGATGGCTGCAGTGGCTTAGGTCTGAACAACAATGGAAGGCTAGAACCTGTTATACCCAAGATGTGACCTCCAACTTTAGGGCTAGGTTTTGTACCTTTGCAAATTGGATCCTCATCTACCAAAGTGACCACATGTAGAAAAGGGAGTGACTCTGATGATGAAATAACACCTGAGGATACCCAACCTGAAACTGATTCCAATGAATGGGAGTGGAGTTCTTTTTCTTCTAGCTCCTATGCCCTTGACAATATTTTCCTTGACCCTGATAATTTGCCTATGGAAGACAAACATGAAATAACTCCTCTTCCTAAAACATGTCCTAATGCTTGGATAGAGTCATTCTGGGGGCCAAGCTTTGAATCAGATACAAGTAGTTCAGACAGTGATACCATAGATGTTTACATCTTTACCATTTCAGTCCTTTCTCTCCTTAAAACCGATGATGACATGCCCCTCATCTATCCCCAACTTATCCAACATGACCAACAAGAACCACTCACATTGGACTATTTTCAAAATGACGAAGCAATTGCAGAATTCCTTGGACTACGAGAAGGCATACCACAAGGTGATCATAAGGCAGGATTTGCTATTGACCTAGATTCCACAACATATTTTGGGGAGTCAACTCCATCTTCTAGTCATCAAAATGAAAAAAGAAAAGGAAAAGTAAAAAATCAAAAGAATATATCTTTGAGTGAAAACCATAAGGCACTCTTTAATCATGAAAAAGTAAAAATAAAAGACATACCTACAGGTGAAAACCTCTCTAAGGCGCCCAAAGGTGGAAGAGTGGACATACCCCTATCAAGTCAAGATAAATCAACATTGCTTGTGGAAATGACTGAGGAAATCAACTTGGGTACACCTGACAACCCTAAGGTCATTCATTTCGCTACTTCTCTATCAAAATAGGAAAATATAGATTTTGTTAATTTCTTTCTTGGGAAGAAGATCAGCTTTGCATGGTCCTATGCAGATATGCCTGGCCTTGATCCAGAATTAGTCCTTCATCATTTGCCATTAAAAGCAGATGCCAAGCCTATCAAATAGAAACTTAGAAAGATGCATCCCCAGGTGGCTCTTTTGGTCAATGTAGAACTAAAAAAACTACTAGATGTGGGCTTTATCAGACCCATCGATTATGCAGACTAGATTTCAAATTTGGTACCAGTTAGAAAAGTAACTTGGGGCATCAGAATCTATACGGATTTTAGGGATCTCAATAAAGCATGCCCTAAAGATGATTTTCCACTGCTAAATATCGACATCATAGTTGACATGACTGTTGGATATGAGATGCTCTCATTAATGGATGGTTTCTCCGGCTATAACCAAATTTGCATTGCTCCTGAAGATCAACATAAGACCGCATTCACATGTGCTTGGGGTACCTACTGTTGGAATGTGATGCCCTTCGGTCTTAAAAATGCAGGCGCAACATATCAAAGAGTGATGACTACAATTTTCCATGATTTCATGCATACTTTGATGGAGGACTATGTTGATGACTTATTATGTAAATCTGTCACAAGAGATAGTCATTTAGCCATCCTGGGCCCAATTTTTGACCGAATGGAGACCTAAAAGCTTAGACTCAATCCAAAGAAGTGTGTCTTTGGTGTCACCACTGGCAAATTACTAGGGTACATTGTTTCTCACAGAGGCATTGAAGTCGACCCTGCCAAGGTTAAAGCAATAATGGATATGCCTCCTCATTTTAATCTCAATCCGCCACTTCATAGCTCAGTTGGCAGACAAATGTCATCCCTTCCAGCATCTATTGCATAAAGGTGTCACTTTTAAATGGACTGAGCAATGTCAATCAGCCTTTCAAGCTCTCAAGGACTATTTGCTGTCGCCGCCTATTCTAATGCCTCCTATAAAAGGAAAGCCATTTATATTGTATATTTCTGCAACTGAAACGACTCTAGGAGCTCTCTTGGCCCAGCAGGATGAGAACGGCAAAGAGTGAGCTATTTATTATATCAGCCAGACACTAGTAGGCTATGAGCTGAATTATTCAACTATTGAATGGGCATGCTTAGCAGTGGTATTTGCAACACAGAAGCTCCAACACTATATTTTAAATCACCAAACATTGCTGGTTGCAAAAATTGATCCCCTAAAATACTTGCTTAGCAGAGCAGCTTTGACGAGTCACCTAGCAAAGTGGGTTATGATCCTCAGTGAATTTGATATTGAGTATATGGAGCGAAAGGCAATAAAAGGACAAGTCATAGCAGATCAACTTGCAGAGGCTCCTATTTATGATGATCATCCCATGTTGACTGATTTTTTCAGATGAATCAGTCTTTGCTCTCACATCTTCTAATGAATGGAAGTTATACTTTGATGGATCCCATACCAAGTTCGGATCCGGAGCAGGCATCTTGTTTGTCACCCCTCAAGGTGATGCTATTCCCAAGTCCTACAGAATAACTTTTCATTGTACCAATAACATTGCAGAGTATGAAGCATTGGTCACAAGACTCCGAGTAGCGATCCACTGGAATATCATGCATTTGCAAGTCTATGGAGATTCTCAATTAGTCATCCGACAAGTGAATGATGACTACGAAACAAAAGATGAAAAGCTTATTCCCTATAAGCATCTGGTAGATTTCTTCAAGACAAAATTCATGGCTATCCATTTCAGTCAAGTTCCAAGAATGCACAACAAGTCGGCAGATGCGATGGCTACGATTGCTTCCATGTTGAATATGCCCCACAATATGGACAAATGTGAATTTTTAGTCAAACAATTGTTGGTTCCTTCTTTTGACATTCCGACAACAGATGTGATGTGCATTCTTGTTGGTCCTAATTCCCTGTGGTACAATGATGTATATCAATATTTAAAATCCCAAACCTTACCACCTAATCTTTTTGCTAACCAACGTCGAGCCTTCATCCGACAAACAGCCAAATATGTCATCATCACCATCACCCTTTACCATCGTTCCTTTGACCATACCCTCCTCAAGTGTTTGGTGTGGTATACTCGAAACCAGACTGTGTCCTATCTTAGACGGGGTACCGCATGTCCTGAAACTAGATAGCATGATCGTCCTATCAACACTTTCAACTTTTGACAAAGAAGATCAAGATGTTTGTTTGATTTGTTGGAATTTGTGCATCTTATCTTTTTACTAAATTTTTTTTGGCTTCGATCATGTTCCTATGTTTCTTGATGATGTCACTGAGTGATTTAGAGTGACCGGGATGGTTCATGGTCCTTTTATTTTTGGTTGTGATTGTTGTTTGTCTGCGATGTGTCTGTCTATTGCAAAAAGGGTTGCATTTCAGCTCTGGCCTTCAATACCATGATGCTACGCATCCATTTTGCTACATTAAAATAAAGGTTCTCACTTACAAAGTGCATTACTGAAAGCAAGTTTTTCCTCGTCCCTAACTGTCCTCTGTCTCATTTTCTTCTTACTAACATTTCTTTCATCTGTTCGGATAGTCAGTTCGGTCTAGTGCTCTGATTTCTCTACATACATATGCTGCATCCTGCATGCATTTGGTTAGTAAATTTGCATTACATCGAGCATCGTATCAAGCATTTTATCCATTTCATATTATAAATGCATCAACAAAACACAAAAAAAAATACATCCATACATGTTCCACAATGGTACATAAAAAGTGCATACGCCATCCATACATGGAAAATAACATAAGTCATAACACATTGCATCCCATCATATCGATGCATATCATATCACATGTCACAATAATATCGGAGTACAAAATTGGACTGTCTGTCCTAAGTATGGCTCGCAGGCTGACTACAAAATGTCAAACTACATATGTCTCTATCCGTCATCCGGAGCATGTGCCTCTATCACTGGGTGCTCCCTCTATCCTCCTCATCCCTACCATGTCTCAAGGATGATGTCCCTCCTCATCCTGACTGTGGTGGTCTCATAGGTCCACTCACCCCCATGCTACTCAATGACCTCCGAGAGCGTACCTTGCTCCCTGTCCTCGATCATGCTCGATATGAAGCTGCTCTCTACTCTGGTGGAACTACACTCTCATATAGTGTCCTCCAATGGCGCATCTCCTCTCTGGTCTCTACCAACATCTGTGCCATCTCCCATGCACTGGCATCCCTAATTGACCCAATATACTCAGTGACTCTATGTTCTTCTCGCTATGCCTGAGCTATTGCTGTATCTTGAGCTACTGTAAGTCTGGCTATCTCTGCTCTGAACTAATCCTGCTCTATCCTCAAGATGGCATTTTTTCTCTCTAATGTCGCAATATGATCATGCTGACTCACTATGGTAGCCCTGCACATCTCCATCTCCTCTATGCTAGCTATCTCCGGCTCTATGGGTATATCCTGCAATGCCTCATGCTCGCCTGCATCTGGCTCATCCTCATCATCCCCATCCTCATCTCCATCCTCATCATCCCTCTCATCCTCATCACCATCCTCATCCTCCTCACCCTCATCCTCTCCCTCCTCCTCTCCTATGAGTGATAAGTCCTCCTGTCTCCTAGGTATTGGAATATCAGGATCTGTCAATGGCACTGGTCGTCATCATGCAAACCATCTCTCATACTCCTCTATCATCCTAGCATCCACCACATTTGATCTCCAATCCCACTATCTCTGCTATAGCTGTGTGAAGTCAGCATATGCTATGTGTGGCTGAATCATACTCCCCCACTGACTCGTCTCTCTATGAGATCGGGCAAAGTGTGCAGTCCTCCAAGGTACATCTTGCCTCTCTCCAAACTATCGTCTGACTCTCTCTGGTAGGTACATCTCAATCACTCTCTGGTGATTCATTGGTCACCCAATCAGGTACCTCTCTTGTCTACAATACGGTAGCTCTTCACTATCATTTGACCATCCAGGGCAATCCCGATATGGTCTCCATGTGAACTCTCTTAGTCTGTCTAACTCATGTCACCAATACAATATGTATCCAAACGAACCCTGTCTCAATGCTCCCCCATAGCAGTACACATATGGTCGATGTGGTAATACCTATCTCTTTGCAATCGATGGACATATGGCTATGTGCTCAAATGCCCATACTTGTAACAATGTGACTCCATAGCTGAAAGTCTGCACTCCCTGATATGCTATCTGATGCAACTGAAAATATAGCATAGCCAGTACACATGGTCCCCATGCGTACACCATCCCCTCTATCGCCATTCACTCTAGCACTCTTCCCCATCCAATAGGGAATCCATGTCCTCGTCTATCTCCTGCTAGTAGGCATGCTATCATCGCGGCTATCACCACATATCATCGATCATACTCTGATGCCATGGTCTCCTAGCCAATCTCCCTCTCCATGATATCTAGATCATCTGTGTTGCACTCAAATAATCTGCACAACACGTCTCTCCCTATCACTAGGTCATACTCTACCATCTCTCCATGAATCAGAATGCAGAGGATACACCATACATCTTCTAATGTCATAGTCGCCTCTCCAGTCGCTAAATGGAATGAGGAAGTCTCTGAATGCCATCGCTTTGCTAATGTGGTAAGCAGTCCTGTGTTTGCCCTAATCTCGCGCATGGATGTGATATAGTATATCCCAAGTCCTACTAGTGTATCTCTATCTGTGCTCCTGAGTCTATGTTGTAAGATGAAGCAGTCAGGTCGGTTCTCCCACGTGATCAATGGATACTGTCGACTATGCATCACAATTAGGGCATATTTTGTCAGTTTTAGGGTTTGCTCCTATGGGTTGCATTTCCTCATTTTCATGTCCAAATCAGGGTGTTTTTCATCTATTTTGACCTATCCTCTTCTTATCCCCCCTTTGCAGATCATTTGCACGTTGTTTTTTGACCAAATTAGGGTTTACACTGCACAATTGTGCCTGTGTGATGAATCCTATGCTTGTGTCACATAACCTACACCTATGTCCCCCTACACAAGTGCAGGATTTGCCCTACACAAGCGCAGAAGTCAGTTTTTGCATTTTCTATGGGCCTCGCAATGTCCCATACGCAAGCCAAATTCATAAATTTGAAAACATGGGTTTTTGAGATACATACTGCTGCTCCTGCATCGTCTGGTCATCTGTACGTGCGTACACATTCTTTGAGGTGATCTGCCATTCTAATATTCACCATCTCTCTACAGGTGTCCTTTTCTAGAGCAACAAATTCTCCTCTTGGGCTAGTGCAAATGAGCAATTTTCACTCTCTTTGTCTCATTTATAGATCTTTGTCAGTGCATAGATAGACATGCACCTTCTCCATGTTATGTTGGTCATGGTCTTTTGCACCTTCCATTGCTTGTCCTTCATGCATCCAATCTCTGATTGTTATTCCATTCGCTTCTATCAATCTTATCGATCAATTGGCCTCTTTTTCTAGATGTTTCCAGCCAATTCCTCGAGGGGGCATGAATATGTCATTGTTATTGTCTGGGGCATTTTTCATATGTCATTGTTAGTGTTTGGGGCATTTTCATTATTGTTCTTTGAAACAACACTTAAAATCGCATTGTCTCAAAGAGGGGCAAAATGTAGACACCTAAAAATGGTCAATGCTTGTGGAATCATACTTTAACATTTGCGCATTGCCTTATTTTAGGGTTTTTGCGTCGCATTAACATTTCTCCTATGATTCGCACTTGGTCTTTATCATTTGTGAGCATCGATTCCTTCTTCTACATTCTTCATTTGTCTCGCTTTCAAATTTGGTCTTGTCGACAACAATCTTCAATCATGATTTTGGTCAATCTTATCCTATCGCATCTATGTGTGTATTCATTTGTCATCATTTTGGACATCGTCAATCCTAATTAGGGTTTTGTCCTCTTATCAATCTTGTCATCATGTGATCGATTTGTCATTGATTCTTGTCTTTTGATCAATTTGTCATCAATCTTGTCGTCTTGTGATCTATTTTGTCATCGATTCTTGTCTTCTTGACAATTTTGTCATTTTGCGATCGATTTGTCATCGATCGTCATCTTTCTCAATTGTGTCAATTTGGATCAATTAGTCATTGTTCCTCATCAATTGGCACATTTATTAATCAAATCATTCATCAGCATTGGTCTTTTATCAAGTCAAAATCATGATCAAATCGATCCTTCAATCAGGACCTAATTGTCATTCCTTGCATTTCTAATTCATCTTTTAGGGTTTCATGATTTTATTCATTTAACCCTGTTTGTCATTTCTCCCTCTAGGTTAAATAATTTATTTATTTATCCTAGGTCTTCGTGTCACAATTAAATGTTTAATTTAATTGGCTAACTAATTATTCCTCTTTTGTGAATTAATTAATAAATGACAAAATATTAATTGATTTACCTAATTTCTCCTAACTCCTAATTTCCTAATTTTTCATGCTAATTTGATCTTCTCTCCAATTTGTCGATAAATTGGATGAATTTCTTCAATCCCAACTAATCACATTATCAAATGAATCACTTTGTCGAATCAATCATGCTTCGAGTATTGTTGCGCTACTATCTTGTCTACTTGCTTTCATCTCATGTGTATGCACTTGTAGGTGAGATCCACAAACAAAGCTATTTGAAGAAGAAAGAAGGACAATGGAGCTACATGAAGGAGACATTCAAGTCTGCATTTGGTTTGCTTAAGTTTTCAATCTTGAATATCTTGTTTTCATATCTCTATTGGATGTAATTAGGATTGATCATTGCATTTGAGCTTTTGTGATTGAGGTAGATTATTAATAGTACTTTCTTTGACGATTTCCGATTTCCTAGCTACAGTCGGCTAAATTCTCTAGGGTTTCTTAGTGGGCATTTTGCCATTTCGATCCTACCAATCTCCTGATGTCAGAATAATCAACATGGATGATGATGTGGATAGTGATAGGACCCACATCATGTCTACATGTCAATTAACATGTTATGTGGGACCTACAATGATGACAAGGGCTTGATAAAGTTACATTGATGAGGAAAATCTATATCAATGAGACACTTCTTGAGTCACACCGATTCATCGATATGGGAATAACAAGGATAAATTCTAGCTGATGAGACATGGATTAATTGAAGAGAGACTTTCAAGTCTCTTCGATGTAGCATGAGAGGTCAGAACAAGGATAATGCTAGTTGATGAGACATGAACTACTTGAAGAAATACTTTTCAGGTATATAGAAGAATATGGAGAGCTTGTTGGTTAGGCAATAGCTCATTGATAATAGAATTTCCAATTCTCTTTGATGTAATGGTTCAGGAAATATCATTGTGAGTTAATTGCATCGAAGTAACATTATTTATATATGAGCCTATGGTGGCCTACGTTCCTACATGTGTGGATAATGGGGCTTGATGTAATATATATATTTGAAGACCTATGGGCATGTATGAACTCTATTATGATCAATAAATTTACATGTATCCTTTTTCTACAAGGTTGGATAGTCCATTATGGAGCCTCCATCCTTGACTATATCATAATCATCAAAATGGAAGGGACACAATAGTATCAAGGTAATTATGATCTAACTACATTGCAAATTGAAGGTTATGCAAATGAAAGAAGATGAAATGAATAAAGGAGCGGTGGATTCAAAGGAATGAAGATATGGAAAATAGAGTAGGAATGGGAGTATAATTCTAGAGAGATTCAATGCCATGTTTGAGAAAAAAATGGGGGAGCTAGGGTGCATGATAAAAAGAGAAGATGTGTAGAATTATCAAGAGAAATAATGCATAGGGTAGACAATAGAAGAGGTGTGAATACAATAAATAGAGAAGTATGTATAGGAAAGGAAGGAAGATAAGGAACAACAAATTTAAGGGTATGAAGAGTTTGATGGGAGCATAGAGAAGGAACATACTAGAGAAATATGGAATTGGTATTGTATTAGCAACTGTGTGAAGAATGATGAGGTTCAAAATTGTGAGAGAGACAATTTGAATGATAAGAATTGTAATATTTGTAAAGATGGATTTTGTATTTGAAAAAACAAAATTGTTAGGTATATCATGTTTTGTTGCAATCTTGTTATGTAAATTGTGAGTTGTATGTTTCTCTATAAGATGGTCGAGATCCACATAAATCACTCTCTAGCTCTTGAGTGTGATGGAGATGGAGGTTTTGAAGATGGAAACTCTAAGGATGGTCATGGTAGATTTGGTTAAGGTGATGGAGGTCCTTTTATTAGTGTCTATACTTCTTTATGGAGAGATGTTGAGGGTTCATCTACTCTATCCATTTGAACATATAAGGTCATAGCCTTTGTGTTTATTGATAGTATTCCTATTGGGCCCTACCCCTCTTGGTGTGTGTAGCACTATGCAATTATTGATGGTGGTCCTATTGGCTACTACTCTTTCTCATAGAGTGTGAAGTGTATTTTGAAAAGTAGGCGTTTTTTTTTCCTACTCATTATACTAGTTATCCAGTTGCGTCATACCTAGCTAGTGTTGTTAGTGGTGTGGCTGGTGCAAAAGAAGATCATGGAGAGGGACTCATGTTGTAGGTTTCATCCTTTGTCGATGCCTCCTTTAGATCCCTTTCTCACTCTCAGATAGAAACAATAGACATTTCTTATGCATTATTAAAAAAGGGATCCTATATGGGTGACTTCCCTATCAAGGGATCTATTATGGGAGGGTATCTATAGATGGCTCATCTAGTCATCTTCACATCCTTGTCAAGTAGTTTGCTACAGGGGGATTGTGTTATTGTTTGCATTATTGGCATATGTGAGGATAAACATATGGACCATTCCTCATATTCTTAGAGTGAAGGGGATGTTAAATATGTATTAGATATTTACTTAGAGACTCATATTCATAATAAGATAGATTTTGTTGATGGGGAACAAGTTTGTATTGAGGAAGATAATGATTTGATTTTGGTGTTAGAATCAAGGACCACTAAGAGGGGGGGGTTGAATCAGTGATCTACCAGAAATAAAATCCACAAAATCATACTTTATCCATCGATTAGCAATGCATAATAGAAAAGAACATAAATAAGCAATAAATAAACCAAAGATCCACAACAACAAAATTTTTATGTGGAAACCCGGAAAGGGAAAAACCACAGTGGGGATGGAACCCACAATATTTATATACTATGGCTAGGAGTACATAAATATTACATAGATGGGAAATGCACTTGCATTCAGGCTCAATGCCTAGAGCTCACTACTCAATTACAATAACCTAGAAGGCTACAACCTTCAAGGAAGTCGCACTGACTTACAATTTGATTACAATGAGGAAATGCAATGAAATGAACTATGAAATAGCTTCTAATAATGCAAGAATGAGTTTTGGTTAAGCACTAGATCTCTGACTATCCTCACTCTACAAATACTATGTTTCTGTCTCAGTCATCTACTAGATTATCTGGGAACCAAATGCACATGTGAAAATGTGCTCAATTGCACAAAAAAGGATCTCCACAATAGGAATACACCAAAAAATAATCGCAAATTAGATCTTATATATCAAGTCTTAACAAAAATATTCTCCTTCAAATCGGCTTCAAGAAGTGTAACGTATAGCTTCAAGTCGGCTTCAATTTTTAACAAAACATAGAACTGGACCAAAAGAATATAATAACATGCTTCCTAAGGATCTTCCCATTCACCGAGATAACAAAATCAATCACCAAAATCACCACAATTATCAAAAATCTTTCTGGACCAAAACATCACCGAAATAGTCCTGTTTTATCAGTTAACTCCTGCTTCTAGATAAGAGGAATTGTGACTATTAGATCAAATCTCCAAGAAGAGTTGCCATCAATGACAACCTTATACCAATAAGAAACTACTAGAAGTCACTGGATGAGTGTCAATTTCCAACAATCTCCCCCTTTGGCATTGATGGCAACACCTATGAAAAAATGACTATGTGTTGAAACCTATGAAACTTGTACACCGGATCAAGAATGAAAGAATTTTAAGGCTCCCCTTTAGATCAACAATCCAAAAATCTACATCACCAAATTGTACACTCCTTACACGATCAACCTATACATTTTTCATCTTATTTCTCCCCCTTTGACAAAAATGCCAAAGATAGGGTGTGCAACAAAATTTCTTGTACATATATACACACCGGATGATCCAATCTATACATACTTAAGTACATCTACATATGCAACCTTAAGGAATCCAAAATAGGTGTTCTACCCTGCCCATAATTTCTCCAAAATTAAAACAAAACTATTCAAAACATAAGCATGGAATTCTATTGCCACAATCTTAGTTAGAGTCTCTTGAGACATATTTTGAATACAATATATCTTGTGGTACACTAAGATGTCTAACTAGGAACCAATTAGGTTCCGGAGTTCACCTGTCTGCCTAACCATTTTATACTTCTCCTTCTCAAAGTTCCTAATCTGCTCCATAATAGTCAAAACTCGATCTTCAATATTGTCAATTAAGTTAGCTGTACGGTCATAAGCTTGAGAAATATGAGCTAACTAACCTCTGCAATTATCTATCTGCTTGTCTATTTTAGTAGTAAAATTTGTCAAAATTAGACAAGACATAAATTTTACTGCCTTCCATTAAGGCCTCATCAATTAGTTTTAATTCTTTATCAAGCTAGGCCTTATCATTGCTAATCATTTGCAAAAATATTTGTACTTTGGTATCTTTGATTTTTTCCATAGCCTGTCTGGCTGATGCCTTGGTTAAAAAATCAAACTGAGAAGAAATGTGATCTATTATGTTCTGGAGCTTACCAGATGAACTGACATTACCATCAAGTTGTAGTTCTGGTACCACCCATTCCAAAACAAAAATTGTTTTCTCAATGAGTCTCTTCTCTTCTGATTCAGATTGTGCTAACTCTTGACTAGATTTTTCTTGGAGAGAAACAACATCAACCATCCCTTCTGTCAGAGACATTTGATTCAAAGGTTTGTCAAAATTGATGTTAAACTGAGGAAAGCTCCCTTAGATTTGTATTTTTGATGTGTCAATTTCCATGAGTATCAGAGTTTTTGTTACCTTACCCTTCCCTTTATTTGGTTCCTCCTATTTTTCCTCATCCTTTTTCTCATCCTCCTACCCTGCATTACTTTTAATCTCTATAGGTTCCTCCTGTGCACTGATGTCACCACTTGGTGCACCAACCTCTACCTCAATTGATTTTTCATGTGCCTTACCTACCTCAACTAACTGTCTAATGCCCTAGATCACTTTCTAGATCACTTTTAGCTCTTTGATCGCCTATAATTCTTGATCGCCTTGTTCTGTAGCTCGAAAACTCTATTCACAAAGTGAAGAATAACTCTCATATTTTCCCTTTTAACTTTGCAAACCCTAATATCACTTTAAAATAAATAAACTTTAGATATCCAACCAGATGCCCTATGCAACTATCGGATGCCGAAATAACCCATCTGAATCATGGATATCAACTGAAATTCAATTCCTGCCATCTGTAATCCATTAACAATAAATCTCATTAAGGGGTACTACAAGATTTGCATGAATTTGCCTCCCCCTAAGGCCAAAAGCCCTAGTTACCAAATGAAGGTTCTGCACCAGATTCAAGTATAGATCCACCATCTACCTTAGATTCATCTTTCTTTGCCCACATCTTCTTATGATGATCTGTGATCTAATCAACTTTCGCCTTTCCCTTTTCATTTTATTTGTTCTTGTCTATCAAAGCACTATTCTTGCTTCTGTAGTTCTTTGCAACAACATTATTTTGCATAGGTCTGAAGTTCATCTGATTTGGTCTTGTCCTGCACTGATTAGAAATATGTCCAAACATTCCACAAGCATATCATCTTCTATTTTGAAAGTTTTTCATTATTGCTCTACACATATTTGACTTGTGTCCAAAATTATTGCATATGAAACACTAACCAGCAAAGGTAGGAACATTATTCATGTTGTTCAACATTCCATTATTCATCCTACTTCTACATTGACTTGTCATATGACTAAACTTATTGCAATTAAAGCATCTACCATTGAATTTATGGGCATTAGGTTGTCTTACTGAAGGATTCTTTCTCTTCTTCTAATCAGTTTTTGCATTACCCTGTCCAGATATAGATGATTCACCTTTATCAAATCCTAGACCTCGCATATCCTTTCCATGTCTCTGACTTTCCAACATCTCATCAAGCCTTGCTGAAATAGCTTTAAATTTGTCTTTTTATTCATTGGCAGTAGCAAGTTCATCCCTCAAGGTAGGAATCCATCTTTCAAGTTCTTGACCATTATTCCTTGATTGTATCAACTCAAGATTCAACTGATCATTCTCATAGGTAAGCTTGAAGCATTCATCGGCTCTTTCCTTCAATGATTGTGCTAGATTCTCTTCATTCTTCTTTCAGTGATCAATCTCCTTAGTTAGCCTCATCATAATGGATTGTATCTCATTCTTCAAAGAAAAATTCTCTCTCTCAAGCTTGTTATCTTCATCATTTTTGTCCTAGTATTCCATGATCTGATCTTCTTTCTCCTTCAACTTGTCCATTAATTCATTCCTCTTCTCTCTACAGACACTTGGTTGATCCTTCAACTCACTAATGAATTCATCAGCAACATTTAGGTTCTTCTTCAGGGTATAGATCTCATTTCTAGCTACATCAAGATCCTCAAGTGCCACATTGAGTTGTCTCTAAAAATGAGAATCCATTGAATCAATCTCTCGGATCTTACTCAAGCGGTTAAGATTCCTTAGAGGAACTAGGCTCTGATAGCAATTGTTAGAATTAGGGATCACTGAGAGGGGAGTGAATCAGTAATTTGCTAGAAATCAAATCCATAAACTTATTCTTTATCCACGGGTTAGAAATGCATAATAGATTAGAACATAAACAAGCAATAAATAAACCACTAATCCACAACACTAGAATTTTTACATGGAAACCCGGAAAGGGAAAAACCATGGTGGGGTTGGAACCCACAGTATTCATATACTATGGCTAGGAGTACATAAATATTACATAGATGGGGAATGCACTTGCATTCATGCTCACTACCTAGAGCTCACTGCTCAATTACAATAGCCCGAAAGGCTACAACCTTCAGGGAAGTCTCACTAACTTACAATTTGATTACAATGAGGAAATACAATGAAATGAACTCTAAAATAGCAACTAATAATGCAAGAATGAGTTTCGGTTAAGCACTAGATCTTTGACTATCCTCGCTTTGTAAATACTATGTTTCTATCTTAGTCAGCTACTGGATTATCTGTGAACCAAATGCACACATGAAAATATACTCAATCGCACAAAAATGTATCTCCATAATAGTAATACACCAAAAACTAATCGCCAATTCAACCTTATATATCCAGTCTTAACAAAAAATAATCTCCCTCAAGTTGGCTTCACTCTTTAACAAAACATAGCACCAGAACAAAAGAATATAATCACACACTTCCTAAGGATCTTCCCATTCATCAAGATCACAAAATCAATCACCAAAATCATTGCAATGATCGGAAATATTTTCGGACCGAACATCACTGAGATAGCCTTGTTTTACTGGTTAACTCCTTCTTCTGGATAAGAGGAATCATGACTACCAGATCAAATCTCCAAGAAGAGTTTCCATCGATGAAAACCCTATACCAATAAGAAACTACTGGAAGTCACCAAATGAGTGTCAATTGCCAACATTTGGAGGATGAAGAAGATATCCCTTCTGCTTCCTCTACTTTTGGTATCTCCCCTTCTAATGAAGATAGAGGTTCTAGGGATGTACTAGTTGACAAGGATGAGCTTCTTTTGGATATTAATGGAAGCTAGTTTAAAGGAAAATAAGAGTGATAGAGTTTCAAATATAGATGTCACTAAAGGTAGTCATTTTTTAGGGTTTAAAAAAGGGTTTCTCTCCCCTTCCATGGTTGATATGGCTTCTAAGATGAGTCAAATTTTCTATGGATTTGTCAAATCCATTTTCTTCTACTTAAGAACTGAAATCATGTTTATTTGAGATTGTGAGGATGCTATTATTTTGGCTTTTTCTACTCTCCCTAAGATTTCAAAGATTATTTTGAATAGTTGTGTTGGGAATTATTCAAGGGTTATTGTTTCTTTCCTAGAGAGTTTTGTGATGGATGTGAATTTCACTGTTCCTAAGCAGGTTGCTTCTTCTCCTCATTTCCCTAATCTTAACCATTATATTTTAAAAAGAAATTCAAGGATTTTATGTATGGACGTTTCTATTGAGGTTGTGTTGGAAGGAAAAATTCCTAGGCCTAAATCTACTGAAGGAAGTTGATATTTCTATTTCTACACCTCTTCATCTTGTTCCTATGACTCTCCCAACTATCTCCACTATGGATGTGCTAGATGAATATATTCATATTTGATGCAGGAGTATCCCTAGTTCTTGACAATCTTGCATCACCCAAAGATATTTCCTTTCAATTTCTTTTCTCTTTTCAGCAGTTTTGTTTCTAAGAGTTACTAGATACCTTGGCATTGATCATTTCTCTTGCGGAGCTGGCTTTAAACTTCATTATTGATCATCTTTCTTGATTTGGACCCATGTTTCATTTAGATCTCTTTCCAACAAGTTATCTCTTCCGGATTGGCTGGCAATTTTCTATTTTCTCGGATGCTTGATCTTAACGGATAGTTGGTGTTCCCGAATCTTCCAAAGCGATTCCTTGATTTGTGCATCTAACTTATCATGTGTGTAATGATCTTTGACACCTAGCTAACCCTCTTGTTGGTTCGTGCTTTGTGATGATTCTTTTCTGGAGTATTTTCATCTCATCTTTGGCTTGACCTATCTACACATTTCATTTTCCTTTCTTTGGGAAATGCAAACTTTTTTAGCCAACCTGAATGTTCCCAGATGCTGTATAATGATGTATTTGATCATAGTAGATTTATTATTGAGGATATATAATAGTAGATTGTAATTTGAATTTGATGTTTTCTTTCATATTAATGCATATGGATGTATTTCTGTAATAAGGAAGTTGCCTACATGTAAGATGAATATTACTGGCAGTTGCATTTGAATCAATGGATTGATTCACACCTTATCTGACATTCTCTCTCTCTCTCTCTTGTGTTGTACTGTGTTGTTTTGATCTTGTTGCATGAACCATACTTTCTCTTTTGGGATCCTCCTGTCCATGGCTACATTAGTTGGTATCAGAGAAAAGGTTTGTCCTATTGAGCTTTGTTGTAGGGTGGTGGATTATGGATCCGACCTGTAGTTGCAAAGGACTTTCTCCTATGGTGCGAAGAGGTAATGTGAGAGGTAGAAACTAGAGAGATGCTAATCTAGCAGTGATGGACATGTTGAGATAGATTGTAGCTCATTTGGATTTTGTTGAGACAACACAGAGAAGAGGTTGACATATTGAGGATGTAAAAGATGAAGAAGAAGAAAAAAATGCTGAACCGGAATATGGAGGTCAATCAGAGTTGGTGCAAGATGATGAAAGATTGATTAGAGATTTGACAAATGTGAACAATAAACTGCATTTAAACCCACCAAAGTATAGTGGTAAGTTGGATTCAGATTAGATTGGATTACTGAGATGGATAAATACTTTGATTTTGAGGGTACCGATGAAGACAAGAAGGTGAAATTTGCTTCCACAAATTTAAAGGGACATACTTCCTTGTGGTGGGAATATTTACAAACTGATAGATAGGGGAAAGGAAAGGAAAAAAATAAATTTTTGGATCGGATGGTGAGTAAGTTGAAGGCAAATTTTTTTCAGTAGATTATCAAGTCAATTTGTTTCGGAGATGGCAAATTCTGAAGTAGAAAGAATCTAGTGTGAAGGAGTACACCGAGGAGTTCTAAAAGTTGAATATCAGATTTAGACATGTTGAAGATGAAGTTGAGCAGATTGTGAGGTATATTAATGGTATAAGAATGTCTATACAAGATGATATTAGTATGGTGAAATTGCAGAGTGTGGAAGAAGCTTATCAGTATGCCCTAAAAGATGAAGAAAGATTCAATAAGATGCAGAGTAGAGACAAAAGGGAAGAGGCAAAAGATTTTAGAGGGGTAGATCCTTTTTGGAATAGAATAAAGGCAAGGTAGAAGATAAGAGTGATGAAAATTCAAATCGGAGGAATGAAGGAAATTACTACTAGAATGGTGGACAAGGCAGTTACTAGAATGAGGGTTTTAAGAGAGATGATAAGAGAAATTTTACTAGAACCTGTTTCAAGTGTGGTGGAGGACATCGATATTTTGAGTGCAGACAAGGGAATAAGAGGACTGAGAATGGTGGAAGAATCGCTTTTGTAGAAGAGGATCCTACCGAATCATTAAACAGACCAGAGGATGGTGAAGCTTTGATGATAAGAAGAGCCCTATGCCTAAAAGAGATAGATGAGGAACCATTGCAAGGAAGAATTTTTTCCAAATAAAATGTAAGGTGGAAGGTAAGTGTTGTAAGGTTATTATTGATAGTGGTAGTTCAAATAATTTGGCCTCAGAGGAGGTGGTGAATAAGATGAAGTTGTAGAGGTTGAAACACCCTAAACACTATTAGATAGCATGGATTCAAGATGATCCTAAGATCTTGGTAAGTGAGCAATTTTTGGTAAAGTTGATGATAGGAGAATACTATGATCAAGTTTTGTGTGATATTATTCCTATAGATGTTTTCCATGTTTTGTTTTGAATGACGTGGCAATATGATAGACAGGCTATGCATGATGGGAGAAAGAATATCTATACTATTGTTGCAAATGGGAAGAAGAAAACTTTTTTTCCTTTGGAAGAATACCTGAGAAGTGAGATATGCATGAGTGTTAGAATCTGTTTGGTCGATGGGAGAAAGTTTATGGATGGGTTGAAGAGTGAAAATGTGTGTTATGCATTGATACCTAATGAACCAGATTTGAAACCAAAGGAAGAACAACTAAAGGAGATAAAAGAGTTTCTAATAGAGTATAAAGACATCATTTTAGATAATGTACCTGATAGATTACACCCTATGAGAAGAATAAGTCATTACATGGATTTGATTCCCGGAGCTAGTTTACCTAATAAGGTAGCACACCGGATGACACCGACAAAGAATGAAGAGTTGAATAGGAAAGTGCAGGAGTTGTTGAGGAAAGGTTTGATAAGAGAAAGTTTGAGCCCTCATGTAGTACCTATTGTGTTGGTGCCAAAGAAGAATGGAGAATGGAGGATGTGTACCGATTCAAGAGAAATAAACCGGATTATAGTAAAGTACATAATTCCTTTGTCAAGGATGGATGACATAATGGACTATTTAAGTGGAGCTAGATATTTCAGAAAGATTGAATTGAAGAGTGGATATCATCATATTATAATTAGAGAAGGTGATGAATGGAAGACAAGATTTAAAACAAATGAAGGATTGTATGTGTGGTTTGTAACTCCCTTTGGATTGACTAATTCACCAAGTACTTTTATGAGATTGATGAATGAGGTATTGAAGAAATTCTTCGGTAAGTTTGTGATTGTATATTTAGATGATATTCTAATTTTTAGTGAGACAAAAGATGAACATTTGTTGCATGTGAGACAAGTTTTGTAGAGACTGAGAGAAGAGAAGTTGCTGATTAATTTGAAAAAGTGTAGTTTCATGAAGGAGGAGCTTGTATACTTGGGTTTTATATAATCTGCAGATGGAGTGATGATGGACCTTTAGAAAGTGAAAGCAATTGTTGAATGGTCTATACTAGAGAGTATTGGAGAGGTAAGATCATTTCATGGACTGGTCAGTTTCTACCAGAAGTTCATCAAAAATTTCAGTGCAATTTGTATCCCTATGATTGAGACAATGAGGGGAGACCGGAAGGATTTTAAGTGAACAATTGGAGCGAACCTGAGTTTTGAATTGTTGAAGAAAAAGGTGACTGAGCAACCTATGTTAGCCATACCAGATTTCAGTAAAGTCTTCTAGGTGGACTGTGATGCTAGTGAAAGTGCAATTGGAGTTGTGTTGACCAAGGAAGGAAGACCTGTAGCATATTTCAATGAGAAGTTGAATGATGCAAGAAGAAGATATTTAGTGTATGATCAAGAGTTTTATGCCATAATTCAAGCCTTAAAGAAGTGGAGACACTACTTATTGCCTAAGCAGTTTGTATTGTACACAAATCATCAAGCTTTATAGTATTTGAGCAGTAAGAGTAAGTTGAATCAGAGACATATGAGATGGGTTGAGTTTATGAAGAGTTATACCTTTATTTTAAAGCATCAGAGTGGGAATTAAAATAAGTTTGCTAATGCCTTGAGTAAAATAATAAATTTGATAACAGAGATGAGAGTTGTAGTATTAGGATTTGATGAATTGAAGACCCTGTATGTGGAAGACCCTAATTTTGCAGAACCTTGGAGAGCTTGTTGTGAACCTATTGTTGTAGACCAAAGTAAGTGGTTGGATTATTTCATTCAAGATGAGATGTTGTTAAGGGGAAATCAATTGTGTATACCCCGAAGTTTTATGAGAGACAATTTGATCACTAGTACATTTGGACTAGTTTTCTGAAGACTATTCATCGGAATTCAGACAACTAAACATCAAAATTTTGACATATTCATTCATCGCTATTTTTTCATTGGTGATTCCGATGACAGGTTTCACGTTGAAAATCAGATGATACCACATTGGAAATTTATATGCACCCGCAATATGTTTTTTTGACGAGGAGATGTCAAAATTTTGACCTCGTTGCATCCTTTATCACCGTAACCTTTTTTGATGACCCTTTATTTATCATCATAACCTTTGTCGATGCATTTTTACTTTGGCAGTGTCCATCATGATAAGTCTTACCGATAGCATCATCAGCTATCGACAAGACAAGATTTCTCCATTGCCACTAGGTGGCATGTTTGTTTGATGAGGAAATGTTTAAATTTTGAGCTCGTTGCATCCTTTATCACCGTAACCTTTGTCTGTGACCCTTTGACGTCGTAACCTTTGTCGATGCATTTTTACTTTTGCCAATTTCCATCAAGATAAGTCTTACCGATAGCCTCATCGACTATCGACAAGACATGATTTTTCCATTGGCGCTAGTGTGTGTTCTGTCAATGGACCATCTTCAAGGATATGTCATAATTTTGATGATTAAGATGATAGACAAGGATGCATCCTGCAATTTTTTTGTTGTCGCGGGTATGGAAACATTATCAGTTGTCTTGTGGTGTTCGTTAGAATTCTAACCTTCCCCAAGATTTAGAAAAAAAAAATGCTGACTGCTTTTGTTTACACCGATGACCCTTTATTGCCATAACCTTTGCCGATGCATTTTACTTTTTGCCAGTGTCCATTAGGATAAGTCGTACTGATAGCCTCATCGGCTATTGGCAAGATAATATTTCTCCATTGCCGCTAGTGTGTGTTTTGTCGATGGACTTAAATGGTGTATGCTATCCTGATCACATACTTCTACTTGTTAGTGTTACCATCGGGTTGAATTTTGCCAATTACAAAGGATTAATATTAGCATCATTAATATCAGTGAGCTTATAAAAGATTAATCACAGTCGGTACTTCATTATCAGGAAGATAAAGATGGAGTAGCTATAAGAATGCATGAGAAGACTTATCATAAGGATTCATAATAGTAAATGCCAAAAATGTATTATTGCCAGTACATAAAGCATTCATAAATAGTCATATAGATAGTCATATTGTTGTTTAAAATACTATCAAAGGAGGATATTATAAAGCTAGAGACCTAGAACTCAGTATGCAGTCATGGATAATGGTGTAGGGTTAGGTTAGTCCTAGACCTTGTTTAAAGAGAAACATGTGATAGTGCACATGCCTAAGGAAAACTCTAAAAAGTAGTGAGCAGCAAGACTATCAAGAACATTATTTCAGTCTTAGGCATACACAACTCAAGGAGATAATGATTAAAAAAGAAATCACTTACAAAGATATATCTAGTCATAAAAGATAATCATCTAAGTTGGAGACATGATAATATTGTAGAACACAAAGTAGATAGTGCCATCATAAGGCATACACTCCCTTTCAAGGCCCCAAACTTAAGGGCAATACAAGGAGATTCCATCAATGCCAATTATAGTCCATAAAAGCCTTGTCACAAAGAAAATTAAATACAAACTACAAGCATAGAGAGATAAGAAGATCAAGTATATCAATGGAAAAAAAGAACTCAAAGGTATTCAAAGATGTAATAGTCATAAGGCATGCACATAGGCTCAATACAATGGTGATACAGTGTTGAAGACCAGTAATTAGGAGTCAAGAATAAGGATTGTGATATAAATCAGGTTCTAAATATAGAGGCACGTGATAGTAAGTTTGAGATTAGACAATGCAACATGGAGATATGATCACCTATGAAAAATGAAAGTCTAGTCATTAGTATTTTTTAGTAGATTGGACTACCATAAACATGCACATGGAAATGACTAAAGGGTGGGAGTTTAAATTAAGTGAACTTCAAGTTAGAATGCAAGTTCCTAGTATCATTCATCAGTTCAGGTATTAGTTTTTAGAGAAAATGTGGATTTCTAAGTTCATCATCAATTTGAGGGCTAAAAAAGGTGGAGTTTTGAGCATAATTTAATCAGTTCTACAACAGCTGGAAGCCCCTCATAGGTCATACATGAGAAAAGATAGCTTTTAGATAATTTAATAGCTAACTTACTAATTTGGGTATGCATACGGATACAAAATTGGGTACGGATTCACAAAATCGGCAAAAAAAAATCCTTGGGTATGGGTACGGGTACATCCATACACACACACACACACACACATATATATATGACATAAAATCTACTCCAATGATATAAAAGCAACTTAGAGAAAATATAATCTTGATTTAATTTAGTTTATGACATACTGAAATGAAATCAAAGTAAACACTCATACAGTGAATTGCATAGATGCAAAAACTTTGCAGCCAACATTACTTTATTAATTTGCCCCAAAATTAGGTAGAACAAATGATGAATAATCACTGAGGACCCATCCACCTAAGAAGGACCTTGGACGAATCCAAGGGGAATCAGGCTCAGAACAGGACCCAGGCAGAATCAGAATCAGGATCCAGGGGTTTTAGTGAAGAATCAATAACTTAGTTTAACATTTAGTTTCCAACAGTTCCACCTCCTTTTATGCATGCTCTTTCTTCAAATTTGAACCAAAATAAACTCAAAATGAACAATGAATGAACAAAATGAGGCAGCATGTCTATTCTAAAACAAATAAAACAAATGTTAAGGAGTGAATAGAGAAAGTATGTATGTTCTAGAACAAAATGATGGTATGATGAAAGAATAAGTATCAGGTCAACTACTGAGAGGGGGGGCTGAATTAGTAGATAGAAAAACTGATACAAACTTCACCAATCTCAAAAATCAATCTCTCAAAGTAAACTTAGAACTATCAATGTAATACCAATGTCGATATAAAAAATCATAAGATAAACCGGTAGACTATTACAACAAATTAACAGTAAACAACTTCTTCATTTCTCAATGCTTATGGTTATCATGACTTATCAAAGTAGTTAAGTAGTTAATTAAATCAACTATAAGAAGAAACATAACCACAAAAACATTCACCACTTGACACAAATATTTTTTCACATGGAAACCCAAATAGGTAAAAACCACAGTGAGATGAGACTCACAAGATAATTGTCTGAACTCTTATGAAGTTCACCCTATTAGGAGCCTAGCCTGTTAAAGCTTTATAAAATTCTTCTTAAGAACTGATCCTGTTAGGAATCACCCGGTTAAGGGATTGACTACAATGCCTTGTTAGAAGCAATACCCTGTAAGGAGTAACCTTGGTAGAGGATTTGAAAATCCAATCTAATGGATCACCTTGTTAGAGGATTTGAATAACACCAAGTTTGTTAGAGCTTACCCGGTTAAGGGATTTCAATTTTTCTATAATTGTTAGAAAACAACATAAGTTTGTTGATCCATCTGAATAGCACAACACTTGCTTGATCAGATCCATTACATGCTCCTATCTGCCTTTACTAAAACTTCAGATACATCATCCTCTTTAGAAACCACACACTCAACTAATCTATGCTAACTCTTTGCCAACTCATTGAACTAAACAACTTCATCGACCTTATAAACAAATAAATTAGGTCGGTAACACAACAAAAACCTAATTCTCATAAAGATTACAAACAAATCGGTTCAAGTATGACCATTGGATTACATAGCAATCTCTGCACATCAATCAATAAAACCTTGATCGCTCCTTGATCACTGCTTCATTGAACTTAGTAAGTCATCACATGCTTTAAATTAGATGCAATACATTTGCTCATTCCCTAGACAAAAACTATTACAACAACTCACCAAAATATCTTCAAATTGTCTTCATACAACAATCATACGTCATAATTATTACCGCTCATCATCAGATCATAAACCAATATAGACAATTCACCAAACTTAATTGGTTAGGGTTTATTAAAAACAACGGGTAGGGTTTACTGGTTACATCAATAGATAGGGTTTACATCGGTTACCGGTTCTCTTCACAAATTCTTCCTACGGGTTACAGTAACAATATTACAACAATATCAACAATATCATTACCAGTTAATTGACATCAAGGACAACATAACATATCATTAATTCAATCTTCATGCAAATGCCAACAATCTTCCCCTTTGGAATTGATGGCAATACAAATATCAATACCATTGATTGTTGTGTGATTGTGAATAGGAATCCTATTTTACATTACCAAGTATTCACCATGCTCGAATCCTGTCTTCAACTTGTCATTGGTTCTCCTTCCACTAATCACATAATTGTTCTCTCCCTTTGACAAAAATGCCAACTTGAATGTAAACATGTAATGTCAAATTTCACTGTGCATCATCAACAATCTGCAACTTGATGCTCCCCCTATGGAATAAATCCACTTCCACACCAATCCTTCTATAAATTCTGCAAGTAGCTCCGTGATTGATGTAATCTACATCATACTTAACTGACTTCATGAAGAGGGACAACCCCTAGCTGACTTCTAAGATACTCAAAAGTAGTCTTAGGTAGAGGTTTAGTAAAAATATCTGCAAGTTGCTCCTTGGTAGAAACATGCTCTAAGATCACATCTTTACTATGTACTTTTTCCCTTAAGAAATGATACTTCAATTCAATATGCTTGGTTTGTGTGTGCAAAATAGGGTTCTTGGAAATATTTATGGCACTTGTATTATCACATAAAATCTTTATAGGTTCTGAGATCTTCATCTTAAAACCTTCCAAAATGTGCCTCATCCATATAGCTTGTGTACAATTCATGTAAGCTGCAACATAATCAGCTTCAGTAGTAGATTGTGAAGTACAACTCTACTTTTTACTACTCTGTGAAACAAGTCTTCCTCTAAGAAAAATGCTCCACTGGTTGTGCTTTTTCGGTCATCAACATTTCCTGCCCAATCTGCATCTGTGTACACCTTCAAGTCAAAATTTCCTCCATATGGATACCATAACCCATAATCAATAGTACCTTTCAAGTATCTAAAAATTCTTTTGGTTGCTATCAGATGTGTTTCCTTAGGATTCTTCTAGAATCTAGCAACTATGCCAACTGCATGAGCTATGTCTTGTCTGCTGTGAACAACATAGTGCAATTTTCCAATCATTGACCTATATTCCTTCTCATCAATAGATTTGGACTCATCTTCCTTGGACAACTTACAACCTATAACCATCAGTGTCCCAACTGGTTTACAGTCACTCATGCAAAATGTCTTCAAAACCTCTTTCACATACTTAGACTGTAATGAAAATACCATTCTTCATTTGTTGTATTTGCAAGCCTATGAAATTTTTTTTTCCCCTACTAAAGATATTTCAAACTCATTTTTTATTTCACCTGCAAACCTGCTTCTCATGACATCATTATCTCCAAATATAATATCATCAACAAATACTTCACTAACCAGTACTTCATGTCCTTCAGCTTTGAGATATATGTTACTATCATCATTGGTTCTCAGAAATCCTATCTTCATCAAATGTGTATGAAGCCTTTCATATCTAGGTGCCTCCTTTAATCCATATAAAGCCTTATGCAATCTGCATACCATGTCTTTCTCATCAATCAAAGCATAACCATCTAGCTGCTCTATGTATACCTCTTCTTCCAATATCCCATTCAAAAATGCAGACTTAACATCCATCTGGTATACCTTGAATTTCTTATGTGTTGCAAATGCAAGTAAAGTTCTGACACCTTCCAGTCTTGCCACTGGTGCAAAAGTCTCACCATAGTCTTCTCCTTCCTCTTGTGCATAACCTTTACAAACCAACCTGGCTTTGTTGCGAACTACAACACCATCTTCATTCAACTTGTTCTTGAATACCCACTTAGTACCTATCACATTTTTATTTACTGGTCAGGGTACTAGGGTCCATGTGTTGTTATTCTCAATTTGATCTAATTCCTCCTCCATAGCTTTAACCCAATGATCATCACCAAATGCTTCCTTAGCAATTCTTGGTTCAATAGTGGAGATCATGCAAGAATTCTCTATGATTCTTCTTCTATTTTGTACTCCAGCATACTTATCCCCAATAATTTGTTCAGGATTGTGATTCAGTCTCACATAACTTGGAATAACATGATCATTATCTTTAGGTTCAACTTCTTCATTATCATCATCTTCTTTTGAATTTATTTGTTCCAGTTGAACTGGTACATAAATATTTGCTTTGCCAGATTCAAATTTTATAGTTTCTGGTTCCAAAAACAAAATGCAAGGATCTTCATCCTTTTTCTCCAAACTAGTTTCCTCTTAGACTTTAGGATATTCATCCACTCGAACATCATCACTCTCAATAATTCTCCGTGTCCAGTTGTTAAAACACTTGTAGGCCTTACTCTTGGTGGAATAGCCAAGAAATATACCTTCATCACTTTTAGCCTCAAATTTGCTAATATAATCACCTCTCTTAATAAAATATTTGCTTTCAAATATTTTGAAATAACTAACATCGGGTGATCTATAATACCAATATTCATAAGGAGTCTTGTCCTTACCTCTCTTTACCAAAATCTGGTTCATAGTGTAGACAGTTGTTCTGACAGCTTCTCTCCAAGAAGTTTTCACTACATGTCCTTGTATCAACATTGTCCTAGCAACTTCAACAACTGACCAGTTGTTTCTCTCTACATTACCATTCTATTTTGGTGTCCTTGGTGTAGAAAGTTGTCATTTGATACCATTTTCTTCACAATACCTAGTGAATTTCTAAGAAGTAAATTCACCACCTTGATTTGTCTTGAGACCCTTTATCTTCTTACCACTCTCCTTATCAGCTAAGGCCTTGAATGCCTTGAACTTACCAAAAGCTTTATTCTTATCCTTCAAGAATGTGACCCACATCATCCTTGAGCAATCATCAGTGAAGATCATAAAATATTTGTCATCTTGAATACTTTTTATCCTTATTGCTCCACAAATATCTGTATGAACCAAATCTAATAAATGTTCTGCTGAAAAAGATTTGCTCTAGAAAGTTGAGGATGTCATCTTTCCCAACTGACATTCTTTGCATAGAGCATTAACTGGTTTGTCCAACTGAGGTAAACCTCTCACTGTCTTGGACTTACTCACTTTAAAAATGTTATCAAAGTGTATATGACAAAATCTCCTATGCCAAAGCCAATTATCATCTATCTTTGCAATAAAATAGTTGTTGACTTTAGGATTAAGGTGAAACAAGTTAACTTTAGTTTTCTTCCTAGTTGCAATTAGTTCACCTTTATTGTCATAGATTTTGCACATACCATTTTTAAAATCCAATGAGTATCCTCTGTCATTGAGTTGTGCCACACTCAAAAGATTATACTTTAGACCTTCAACCCAGTAGACATCATCTGCACTACTCTTTCCATTAAGAGAAATAGTTCCCTTACCTTTAACCATGCAGCGTGAGTCATTACCAAATCTTACAACTCTACCATCAAATTCCTTCAAAGAAAGAAATTTGCTCCAATCACTGGTTATGTGATGTGAACAACCACTATCAATGATCCAATCATCAGAGTTATCCATCCTAGACACTAATTCCTTCTGGTCTGATATCTTTTCTCTAATAGCTACAAACATAATGTCTTCATTAGCATCACCATCAGATTCCTCATCAATGATACCACCATCAACAGAAATAAGACAATCTATTTTTCCTTTACCCTTTTACTTCTTGAATTTCTCTCGTTTGTGTTCATTATCACCATTAGGATAGTTAGCAACAATGTGTCCAATCTTGTTGCATGCAAAACATTTCAAAGGTAGTTTACCTCTATATTTACTTGTACCTCTAGGCAATCGCTTGGCCAACAATGCTTCAAGCTTAGCTAAACTATCTTCATCATTAGCTTCTTTGTTGGATCTGGATTCATAAATGTGACTGGCATCTCTACTTGTCCTCATAGATGGGTTAGAAATAGAAGCTCTAAATACAAACTCAGATTTTTGTACACTACCATCATAACCATTTAATTCAAAAGCAGTAAGCTTGCCAATGATGGAGTCAAAAGTTACCTTAGTTTTGTCAATGGACTTTAGCTCTTGAATAGCTACAACTTGGATAGCGTAGATCGGTAGCAGGGTTCTCAATACCTTACTGATCACTATGGAATCATCCACTTTACCTCCTGCACTCTTAATTTCACCGACTATCTCCTTTATCCTTTGACCATACTGCTGGATATTCTCACCTTCTGCCATCCATATGTCATCAAACTTCACTCTTAGACTCTCTTCTTTAGCAATCTTAACATGTTCATCACCGCTATAAATCTCTTCAATTTTTTTCCATACCTCATATGCAGTCTCAAGACCATGAATGTCTACATACTCTGCATCAGACAAAGAACTGATAATAGCCTCTAATGCTTGATTATTTTCTTGTTTCTCTTTCTTCTGATCATCAGTCAACATCCCAGTAGGTGCCACATATTTAGTATCAACATTTTCCCAATACTGGCTTCCCAAACTCTTCATATAAAATTTCATTTTGTCACTCCATATCCTGTAGTTCTCTCTATTAAAATTTGGACCTTCCTTCTTCACCATGATCTACAAGACCTTTACCTCAAGCTGTTAGGCTAAGACCTTAGAGGACCTAATAAGCTCTAATACCAATTGATGGTATGATGAAAGAATAAGTATCTGATCAACTAATGAGAGGGGGAGGGGTGAATCAGTAGATAGAAAAATTGATACAAACTTCACCAATCTCAAAAATCAATCTCTCAAAGTAAACTTAGAACTATCAATGTAATACCAATGTCAAGATAAAAACTCATAAGATAAACCAGTAGACTATTAAAACAAATTAACAATAAACAACTTCTTCATTTCTCAATGCTTTCAGCTATCATGACTTATCAAAGTAGTTAAATCGTTAAGTAAATCAACTATAAGAAACATAACCACAAAAACATTCACCACTTGACACAAATATTTTTTGATTTGGAAACCCAAATAGGTAAAACCATGGTGAGATGAGACTCACAAGATAACTATCTGAACTCTTCTAAAGTTCACCTTGTTAGGGGCCTAGCTTGTTAAAGCTTTACAAAAGTCCTATTAAGAACTGATCTTTTTAGGAATCACCCGGTTAAGGGATTGAATACAATGCCTTATTAGAATAATACCAATCTTATTAGAGCTTACTCGGTTAGGGGATTTCAATTCTGCTCTAATTGTTAGAAAACAATAGGAGTTTGTTGATCTATCTGAATAGCACTACACTTGCTTGATCAGATCCATTTCATGCTCCTATCTGCCTTTACTCAAACTAAAGATACATCATCTGGTTTGGAAACCACACACTCAACTAATCTATGCTAACTCTCTATCAACTCATTGAAGTAAAAAACTTCATCGACCTTATAAACAAATCAACTAGGTCGGTAACACAACAAAAACCTAATTCTCAAAGATATTACAAACAAATTGATTCAAGTATGACCATTGGATTAAATTGCAATCTCTGCACATCAATCAAGAAAACCTTGATCACTCCTTGATCACCTCTTCATCAAACTTAGTAACTCATCATGCGCTTTGCATTAAATGCAATACATTTTCTCATTCCCTAGACAAAAACTGTTACAAAAACTTGCCAAAATCTCTTCAAATTGTCTTCATACAATTATCATGCATGTCATAATCATTACCACTCATCATCAGATCATAAACTAATATAACCAATTCACCAAACTTAATCGGTTACGGTTTATGAAAAATAACAGGTAGGGTTTACCGCTTACATCAATAGATAGGGTTTACACCGGTTACTAGTTCTCCTCGCAAATTCTTCCTACAGGTTATAGTAATAATATTACAACAATATCAACAATATCATTACCGGTTAATTGACATCAATGACAACATAACATATCATTAATACAATCTTCATGCAAATACAAACACAAAATAAACTCACAAAACCAATGAGGCATGCATTCACTTGTAATGGGGAACTATCTCATAGAAGCATGTTCACAACCTGCAACACTGAATATGTAACCCACAAATAAGATGCTTAGCATCAATAAGATTAATTGTGGAGCATAATGAAATATTGAAAAGTGCATTACTTTATTGAGCTTCTCCTTGTTTCAAGAATAGTTTAATATTCTCTACTTAATAGGGCCAACCATGTGAAGATGGAAGCTCATTTGGCCCCTTCCCCCCCCCCGCTAATATCACTCTAAATTCCCTGTTAACATCTAACAATATTTAATCCATTAATGAAACATAACATTCATTCATTATCACGTAACATTCATTAACATGTATTAACACGTAACATTCATCAACATTCATTAACACATATCATTCATTAACATTCATTAACAAGTAACATTCATCAACATTCAATAACACATATCATTTATTAACATTAATTAACACATAAAATTCAGTTGTTAACATATAATAAGATTACAATCATTTTTTTTTCTTTTTGAATCTTGGAGGTAAAGACTAATTGGACCATCATTGTCATCATCATTTTTCCCCTCTTCCATTCTCCTACCATGTGCTTGTGATCTAGTTAATTTATGCCTAGTCTTGTACTCATGATGAGGATGCGTATGCAAAGGGGGGTTCACTGCAATAACAAAGAAATGGGTAAAATTCATGAGTTTTAATATTATTGTTACAAGTATTCCATTAATTTAAATAAAATTACATGGGTGCTCTTTACTTGATGGGGCCACATCATCTTCCTGATTATTTTGTCTAGCCTCATCCTCAACATCTTGAACACCCTCTAAATCCTCTGGAGTTGAAACATGAAAGGTTACATTAATCAATACACTAATTGCAATTAAATTCATTTAAATGAATAACAGTGGTCATCTTTACCTGGTAGGGCCCCATCATGTTCCTGATGTTGTCTACCTGGATCATGCTCAACTTTCTGACCACATTCTACATGCTCTAAAATAAAATGAGGGATAGCTGACACTCTATCTATCTCCATCTCCTATGAGTGGCATGGTTCTACTATTAGGACATCACGAATAAATTATGTAATGACATTAGAATTTAAAACACAATGAATTAATTATGTGACCATATATATAAGTGAAATAAATTTCTATCAAGAAATCAATATCAAATAGATAATATTCTAATCACATACCAATACATTTCATTCATGTAATTGAAGATCATCATCATCATCATCATCATCATCATCATCATCATCATCATCATCATCATCATCATCATCTTGTTCTTCTTCATGAATATTTCTGTCAGGAACATCATCTACATCATCTTCTACTTCTTCAGTATCTTCTTCTTCCATCACATTATACTTTATCAGCCTTCCTCTTGGATCATGTCTAACAACAAATGACCAACCTAGTTTATGAGGAACCTCTTATTAAAATACCTGCTCACATTGGCTTGGAAGAACATAGGGCTCATTTCTAGCTCGCTCAAATGACCTTGTATCAACCAATGTAAATCCATTATCATGTTCAATAATAGTTCTGTCAGGATCATTTTCATTCAATCATAGCCTGTACAATTGGATGATGAAAAGAACTAATTTGAAGGACCTAAAGTCATACTCGAGTATCATCCAAAATCCCATAGTATTGATTTTATGAGACTCAAGGATGTATGTCTCTTCTAGGCAAAATATTAGAAACCTGAAATAGTGCGCTTATTCCAGAATCACAAGTTTTCTTCATGTAGTTGATGCAAAATTTATGACCATTGCATCACATAGCCTTGTGGTGTTTCACCTACAAAATGTCAAACATATAATATGTACATCATTACAATTGGAAGAAAATAAAATAATATGGGTGATTAATATATTTATACATACATTTTTATCTCTTAAACCATATGCTAAATTAATTTCTGTTTGTTCAACACTGGAATCTACATTACGGTGAGCTTATTTAACCAATGAAGTCACACCTTCCCATGTTAATGCATGACCAAATTTGTGACATCGTTGAATCCATACCATCATCCAATCAAGATTGTTTGCAACATACAAATGTGGTGAATCCCGCTCTCAACCAACTGTACAAAAAATAACTAGAAATTTACAACTGAAGTATATTGAAGATTACGAACAAATTAACTGCAATATATATAAAAAATAACTGCAATATCAAATAATTACCTCTCACTTTTCTCATTGTACCTTTCCCCATCAGGTTCTCCCCTTCCAATTTGTTAATGGAGTTGGGATTCCAAATACGATCTACACGGATCTTTACTGCGAACTTTGGAAGGTATTTAGTAATGTACACCATAGTCTGGTATGTACCATATATCCCTCCACCATAGAACCCTCAGGATGTGCTCTTTGTTGAACCAAAGACTTAAAAAAATTCAAGTGCCTCTCAACCATCCACATTGACCTTGTGTGTACAAGTCATCACTATTAAATCTCCTCAACTTGGTGTATGAGGTAGTGTTCTTGTGCATTAAAAAAAGTTGAAGGTAGACACTTTTGCATTTCACACATTAGATGAGGAATTTTTCTCTTCCAATATTTTATATCTTCTTTATGGATTTCTTTAGATGACAACCACCTACAAGAGATTCAAGGCACAAATATATTAATGAGACTTTACAATATAATATACAATATATTACATAACAAGTAATATCACTACTTACCTATGTTGGCATTTCAATAGAAAGAAAGATTGTTGATATTCATTAAGGATATTGAGAAGGTTGTTGAAGATTATTTGATATAACTGAAAAAGGATGATAACTATCTTTATAATATTATTTTGTCATTGATGTCAAGAAATTGATTTTTTGATTTAGTATGATGTTGCCGTATCTTAAGAAGTATGTTTTGATGAGAATTAAGATGTCGGTAAAAGACACAGAAAGAATGTGATAAGAAAGGGGAGAAATAAGTTATTCAATGGGCAACTATTACCGAGTTAGACAATGATGAGATCATGATGTTTAGATTATTTTGATATCCTACATATGTTGTTTATTGTAAGGTTAATACTATACCATGTCACTAAGCAAAGAACCTAGTCGGTAAACCCTAAGGAACCTAGTCAGTAAACCCTAAGGTTATCGATATCGGTTACTGAAGGTGGAATATCTACCGAGTAAATTTTAGTATTTACTGAGTTGCAACCGAGTTATGGCAGATCGCATTGGATGGATAAAAGCACTATTTAATAAAAGACAATCATGAGCTGGAGATGTATAAATGATTGGTATGCTATGCATGAAGTTTGTTAAGGATCTATGGCAATAGAAGATCGGCAGGAAGATCTATAGTGAAAATTGAACCGCAATAACCTTGTGCAAGTTCCAAGAGAGGAATGCAAGTCCCTAGGCAAGGTAATACATTTTCAGATCGAAAGATACATTGAACCTAGTCAAGATTGAAGATCTGATGGCTAAGATGTGATCATGGGAAATGAGTGTTTGAAATCCTTTAACAAGGTCACTTCTAACAAAGTGAAGATCCTAACAGATCTGAGGGAAATCCCTTAACCGGGTCACATCTAGCAATGTGTTTGTAATCTTTAACATGATTTTCTTTTAACCGAGCATACTCTAGAAGAGTTTATTTCTTAGTGGGTCTGAAATCCCACAGTGTTTTTTCCCTATTTGGGTTTCTATGTTAAATATGGGGTTATATGTGTTACGATGATTAAGTGTTTATGAGTTTGCATGTTTAACAGTTTTTGGTTATATTGCTGAAGTATAAGCTACCAAGGTTGAATCTATTGATTTTATGGAAGATTAAGTTTGTATGATTCACCCCCCCCCCCCCACCCTCTCATCTTGTTAGCTATTGGCATCAGAACTTTACAATTGGTATCAAAGCATTAGACTCCAGAAGAAAAGTTTAAAGGTACTTGAGGCAAAGATCCAAAGATGTATAAAAGGGATGCACCAAAGCTGAACAAGTCAAGTTTCTCCACATGGCAGAAAAGGATGAAGGTGCATTTATCAGGAATTGGAGAATATGCAAAATATTATTTGGAGAATGATTACATACCACCAAGCACCAACCCAGTGACCTTGGAAGAGATAAATGCAAAGCAAGAACACATTCAAGCTATGATTGAAATAACATCAGCATTGACCGACTCAGAGTTTAATGATCTAGAAGGCTATAATGATGCAAAAGCAATGTGGACTAAGCTCATATCTATGTATGGGGGTGATGAACATGTTCAAAGAGAAAAAGTAGATAGTCTAAGAGGACAACTTGAATCCATGAGAATGAATGAAGGTGAGAACATAACCCAATACAATACAAGGTTAAAGGAGACTATCAATCAAATTAAAGGAGAAGGAGGAACTATTGAAGAAAAGGATGTAACAAGTAAGTTGTTGAGAACCCTTCTACTTGCTTATGCCATTCGAGTCTCTGCAATCAATGAATTGAGGTCTGTACCTAAAATGTTAGTTTCTTTGGATGCTACTACTGGTAAGCTACATGCATTTGAGTTAAGTAATTTTGATAACAGTGGGTCTTCGGTAAATAAAGTAGAATCTGCATTTAGTTCTTTTCATGTTGGTGAATCTGATGATTAAAATGATAGAATGATTAAGTAATCTGAAGGGAATCACAGTGGAGCAAGTGAAAGATTTCATAAGAACATGGAAGAAGTGCACAAACTGTATGAGGAAATCAAGAAGCAAGAAGAGTTTGAAGCATTATTAGCCAGAAGGTTACCAAGAGGAAAAGGTAAGTATAAAGGAAAGATACCTTTAAAATGTTTCAATTGTGATAAAATAGGACATATGGCTTCTAACTACCCTGACAAAGAATCTAGTGAAAGAGAGAGAATACCAAGATAACAGGCAGAAAGACAACCAATATAGAGGACACTAAGACTTCAGAAGGAGAGATAGAAAGACATGCCTAGTAGCTGATGAGGAATCCAACGATGATAAATCTGATGAAACTGATACTGAGGAAGTTGTTTATGTGGCTATTAAAGATGGATCAGATGAAGAAAGGTATGAAGAAAAAGCCCTAATATCTCACATAAATAATAATGATTCTTGGATCAATAGATAGTGGATGCTCACATCACATGACAGGTGATAAACACAAGTTTGTTAAATTAGAAGACTATGATGGAGGCTATGTAAGATTTGGTAATTATGCACCATGTCTGGTGAAAGGTAAAGGATCTATAACACTTCTTGACAATGCTAAATGTAATGATGTATACTGGGTTGAAGGATTGAAATACAATTTGTTGAGTGTAGCACAGCTAAACAATATATGATACTGAATAGAATTTCAAAAAGGAATTGTCAAAGTTCATGACAAGCATGGAAAGTTAGCTACTACCAGGACACAAACAAAAGGTAATACATTTCATCTTGACTCAACTCAGAACAAGTGTTTTTATTCTAAGATAGATGATACCTGGTTATGGCATAAAAGGTTTTGTCATGTAAATTTTGATAATCTGATCAAAATAAGTAAGAAGCATCGAGTAAGAGGTCTATCAAGTCTTGAAAAACCTGAGAATGCTATATGTCGAGGATGCCAGATGGGTAAGATGATAAGATCAAGCTTTACAAGTAAGTCCTACACTTCTAAAGGAATTTTAGATCTAGTACACACTGATCTTTATGGTCCCATGAAAGTTCAAAGTTATTATGGTGATAAATATTTCATATTATTTGTGGATGATTACTCAAGGATGGTGTCAGTTATGTTTTTAAAAGAAAAATCAGAAGCTTTTCAAATGTTTAAATGGTACAAGGCAAGAGTTGAAAATGAAACAGGAAGACAACTGAAATTTCTTAGATCTAATAGAGGAGGAGAGTTCACTTCTGATGAATTTAACTTATTCTGCAATGATCATGGTATAAAAAGGCAAGTGTCTGCACCAAGAACACCTCAGCAAAATGGGATAGCTAAGAGAAGAAACAGATCAATTGTGGATTATGCCATAACCCTGATGATAGAAAAGAGGGTACCTCAAACATTTTGGAGAGAAGCAATCAACACTACAGTTTACACCCTGAACCAAGTTCAACTGAAGAAAGGAACTACAAAGACACCATATGAGATTTGGTATGACAGGAAACCAAATGTAAGTTATTTTAAAATCTTTGGAAGTAGATGCTATGTTCACAAAGATGACAAAAATGGAAAGTTTGATAAGAAAAGTGAAGAAGGAACATTTCTTGGTTATTCTTCTAGAAGTAAAGCATTTAAATGTCTGATCAAATCATCTAACAAAATAGTAGAAAGTGCAAATGTGAAAATTGATGAATTTGCAGAAAGAAATGATGAAGGAAATTTCAAAAGAACCAAAAGATTATGAAGAATTTGTTTATGTTCAATCGAGAAGTCCTATTGAGAAAGCTACTGAAGAAAATGAAGATAATGTTTAGTTACCGAGTGATGAAGAAGATCATACAAAACCTACCGAGCCTATATTAGCCAAATATGTCAGAAGACATCATGCATCAAGTTAGATTATAGGAGATAAGGATGATCCAGTGATGACAAGGAACAAACTGAGATAGAACACATGTCTGATATCTGAATTTGAACCGAGAATAGTAAAAGAGGCATTTAACTATGAAGATTGGGTAAATGCTATGACATAAGAGATTGATCAAATCAAGAAGAATGACACATGGACACTGATCCCAAGACTGAAGGACAAAAATGTAATCGATGCAAAGTGGTTTTTCAAGAACAAGCTAAATGAAAAAGGCGAGGTCATTCGAAACAAAGCAAGACTAGTTTGCAAAGGTTATGCTCAAGAAGAAGGAATAGATTATGGTGAGACTTTTGCACCTATGGCTAGACATGAGGGAGTAAGAACATTGTTGGCATATGCTGCTTTCAAAAATTTCAAGGTATATCAAATGGATGTTAAATCTACATTTTTGAATGGTATACTAGAAGAAGAAGTTTATATTGAATAGCCTGAACGATTTGTTGAAGACAAAAGTAAAGATCAGGTATGCAAATTGAACAAAGCTTTATATGGTCTGAAACAAGCACCTAGAGCATGGTATGAGAGATTGCACTCTTACTTAATCAAGATTGGTTTTATAAGGACAAGTGAAAACAACATGTACATGAAGAATGATGAGAACAATGGAATACTGATCTTAGCCATATTTGTTGATGATATTATTTTTTGTGGTAATGACTCCTTATGCAAGAATTTCAAAAATGAAATGTGCGAAGAATTTGAGATGTCATTAATCAGTGAGATAAAGTATTTTATAGGTTTACAGATACTGCAAATGAAAGATGATATTTTCATTACTCAATCCAAGTACATAAAGGAAATCTTGAAGAAATTTGGAATGGAGGATTCTAAACTAGTAAGTACTCCTATGACTACTAACTTTAAACTATCAAAGAATGATGAATCTGCATCTGTTGATGAGACACTTTACCGATCTATGATTGCGAAGTTGCAATATGTTGTGCATAGCAGACCGGATATAGCACATGCCGTAGGTATTGTTGCAAGATTTTCTGTAGATCCCAAGGAAACCCATATGACAGTAATCAAGAGAATTTTCAGATACCTAAGAGGCACTGAAGATTATGGCTTAATATATGAAAAGAGAAATTATTTTGATTTAAAAGTTTATACTGATGCTGATTGGGCAGGCAACATAGATGATAGGAAAAGCACAAGTGGTGGAGCTTTCCTTTTGGGAGAAAGACTAGTAAGTTGGCTTAGTAAGAAACAAGGATGTATCTCACAGTCAACAACAGAAGTTGAATATGTTGCTGCAACATTGAACTGCACAAATATAGCATGGATCAAACAACTCTTGGAAGGTGTAAATGAGAAAGTTACCAAGCCAATAACTATATTCTGTGATAATACGAGTGCCATTAACATTTCAAAGAATCCGGTAATGCACTCTAAGACAAAGCATATCTCTATAAAGTATCATTCTCTCAGAGAAGAAGTTCAAGAGAAGAAAGTTGTGTTGGAATACATCAGTTCAAGAGAAAATAGCAGAAATCTTCACAAAGCCACTGCCAAGGGACACTTTTGAGTATCTCAGAAGCAAGTTAGGGGTCCTACCCCTATCTTCTACTCATTGGTAGAGTTCGGTGAAAGCGTCAATTCGATGAATCTATAGAATATTATGTGTGGATTGATGTTGATTTATGCACTTTAGAAAGTTTTCTAAAGGTGTGCAGAAAATAGTGAATAGAGACACGTTGTTCTGATTGAGACTGAGATGATACATAGCAAGGCAAATCACTTCATAGAGGAAGAAATCATGATTTAGTTCTTTTACTTTTTCGCATTGTTGTCAAAGGGGGAGAAGACTAAATGGTAAAATCCTAAATGAAGAAGATAACTAAAGACTAATGACAGGGGAAGAAGACTACAAAGGGGAGAAGACTTAATACAAGTCACAGCTCAGAAGCCTAATGAAAAAGGGAGAAGACTTCAGAAGATTTTAATAGCTCAAGGATAACAAGAGAAGTCTAATAGCAATCTGAATCTGAATCAATTTGAATATCTTGTTGGTATTACCATTTAAAAGTTGGTTTTTCCATCAATGCCAAAGGGGGAGATTGTTGGCATTTCAATAGAAAGAAAGATTGTTGATATTCATTAAGGATATGAAGAAGGATGTTGAAGGTTATTTGATATAACTGAAAAAGGATGATAACTATATTTATAACATTATTTTGTCATTGATGTCAAGAAATTGATTTTATGATTCAGTATGATGTTGCCATATCTTAAGAAGTATGTTTTGATGAGAGTTAAGATGTCGGTAAAAGATACAGAAAGAATGTGATAAGAAAGGGGAGAAATAAGTTATTCAATGGGCAACTATTACCGAGTTAGACAATGATGAGATCATGATGTTTAGATTATTTTGATATCCTACATATGTTGTTGATTGTAAGGTTAATACTATACTATGTCACCGAGCAAAGAACCTAGTCGATAAACCCTAAGGAACCTAGTCGGTAAACCCTAAGGTTATTGATATCGGTTAATGAAGAAGGAATGTCTACTGAGTAAAGTTTAGTATTTACCGAGTTGCAACTGAGTTATGATAGATCGCATTGGATGGATAAAAGCATTATTTAATAAAAGACAATGATGATCTGGAGATGTATAAAATATTGGTATGTCGCACATGAAGTTTGTTAAGGATCTATAGCAATAGAAGATCGGCGAGAAGATCTACAGCGTAGATTGAACCACAATAACCTTGTGCAAGTTCCAAGAAAGGAATACAAGTCCCTAGGCAAGGTAAAACATTTTTAGATCGAAAGATGCATTGAACCTAGTCAAGATTGAAGATCTGATGGCTAAGATTGATCATGGGAAATGTGATCAAGGAGATTAAGTGGTTAGCAAATTGTTTATAAATAAGAAATTGTTGATGAACAATGTATGTGGGCTAGTATAAGCACAGGGATGCTACATAGTGATTACCGAGCACAAAAGCTTGAAGACCTGTTTGAATAATAGAGTAAGGAGCCCAGCAGAGGGACAAGATAATTCCTTTGACAAGATTGTTTTGAGAAAAATAGAATCTGCTTTAGCATTTTAGATGTGAAGTTGCAGATGTATTTTATTACTGTTATTTTGTAAGTGACAGAAAATATCTTAACCGAGTGGACTTAACAATCTTATTTGTAAACTCTCTAGCAAGGTAACATTCTAAATGAGTCTTTGAAATCCTTTAACAAGGTCACTTCTAACAAAGTGAAGATCCTAACAGATCTGAGGGAAATCCTTTAACCAGGTCACATCTAGCAATGTGTTTGTAATCTTTAACAAGATTTTCTTTTAACCGAGCATACTCTAGAAGAGTATATTTCTTAGTGGGTCTGAAATCCCACAGTGGTTTTTCCCTATTTGGGTTTCCACGTTAAATCTGGTGTTATATGTGTTATGATGATTAAGTGTTTATGAGTTTGCATGTTTAACAGTTTTTGGTTATATTGCTGAAGTATAAGTTACCGAGGTTGAATTTGTTGATTTTATGGAAGATTAAGTTTGTATGATTCACCCCCCCCATCTCATCTTGTTAGCTATTGGCATCAGAACTTTACAACCTCATGTATTTTCCAAGATCATATATAACTTGCTTGACATTATTGTCGAAGCGATTTGGGAGGGATAGAGGTAGAACATACTGCAACAATTATAAAATAATCCTTTTCATTGTTTTCTAACATAATAAAATGAAAAGTACATGTAGTATACAAATATATAGTAAATACACAAGAACATTAATTACCTTAATGAAGGTATGCCAATCATGTGTTTTCATCCCTGGCCCAAACTCACTTTTCTTTGTTATGAGATTATTTATGTTTGCATCAAATCTTGTGGGAAATCAAAATTTTCAGATGACTTCTTTTATAGCATTGTTTTTTTGCTCCGTTAATAAGCAAGGAAGGGCACTTATATTAATCTGGTCTCCATCGATATTTGATTGAATGCAATTTTTCATTGGATGATTGGATTCCTGAATGTCACTACCAATTTTGACATTTTTTTCTTTGTCACGCCTTCCATCCAATATTTTCCATAATGTCTCTATTATATTATTTCCAATATGCTTAGTATCAAAAAAATGCACAATTTTTAGCTGCCTGTAGTATGGCAACCTACTAAATTATTTGGGATAACTCTTTAGTCCCTTTGGAAGGTGGTCATTAATGCCTTGATGACCTTCATGAGGCATATAATATGTTAAAAATGTTAACAACGATGATCATCATCAATTACATCATCAATAAACAAAACACAATATAAAAATACAAATTCCAAACATAAACCATTAGATGAAATAACACTACCTTGACGATTAATTCTATTATATTCCAACTTCCATAGGCGAGGTGTCATTCTTTGTGGCTTTGATGTAGTCTCTTCTTTCTCATTGAAAATATGTTTTTCAATATTTCGATACTTATGATTTTTGGGGAGGAAGTTCCTATACTCATCAAACACCTGCTTTACTAAACTTTTTGAATAATGAGATTTCATCTTTGGACCACAAACTAGACATGCAAATTTTCCCTTTGTTTGAAGACCTACAAGATCATGTATAATTGGATTAAATATGATAATTTCTATATTTATAATTATGCGCAAGTTGATCACTATACATACGAGAAAAATGTGTTAGCCCTGGGGCATCATGAATTGTCCATACATGCATTGCATGGAATTGAAATTGACTTTCTCCTATTGGTGTAGAGACGTCATACATAGTGACACCATTCCATAACTCTAGCAAATCATTGATAAGAGGCTCAATATATATATTCATATCTTTAACTTGGTACTTACTCTAGTTGAATAAACAAAAACATTACATAATTATTATGACCATTTTGCTGCAATATTTATAATTTAATGTGGATGACTATTAAATTAAAAAATACCTGAAACAATCATTGCCAACATTATGTGCTCCCTCTTTACTGAAATCCATGGGGGAATGTTATTGTTGATAACAAAAACATGCCACACTGGGTAAGTAGATCTCATCTCTCCAAATGGATTGACACCATCCACTGCCAATGAAAGCCTGAGATTACGAGGTTCCTCTTTAAAGTGTGGCCACTTTTCATCTATGTCCATAAATGCAGAACCATCCATAGGCATTCAAATAATGTCATCTCAACTTCTATTGTGTGCATGGTAAACCATAAATTGTGCCAAGCTTTCGCACCTAAATAATCATTCCAAATGTGGAATAATGAGAATATAACAAACAACCTTGCGAGGCACCTTTTTTGTTAGTTGATCTATTTGATATCTACTCATATGACATTCAAGGCATTCTGTTACAAATTCATGTTGTTTATGATATATAATATGATCATTGGGACATGCATCTATTGCTTGATACTCCATTCCAATATCTTTCATAATAGTAAATAATTCTCGGTATGAGTGAGGTAGAATATTTGGTTGTGGTAACAAAAAATCACCTATCAATCTACAACCAAAAATATAATTTTTTTAATATAAAGAATCTTAATGGTGCATGCTTCACCTTTTATTAACTATAATGAAATAACAACAAAAATAGATGAAAAAATATGACATATATGACATACTTTAACATACGTGAGATTGTTATGTTGGATAAATTGTTCATAACCTTCAAGTTCACCATCAATAATACAACGAAGAGAAGAGTTGTTTGGGAGCCTTCATAAAGGGGCTCGTATGCCTTCTCAAGTGGAGGTATATCATGAACAACATCAAAGTCATCTTGATCATCATGATCAGTTGTGCTAGCACTAAATGTGTCATGGATCAATGTATTTGTACCATCATCTTCAGTTATGTTTTATGGTGCATGATCATCTTCTTCCATAGGATCATTATCTTCAGCTTCAATATTCACACCTCCATATTCCTCCACTTGGAAAACCACATTCTCCAAGTTGTGGAAGTCCATATCATGTTCCCTAGGGCGCTCCACCTATATAAAAATGATTGACATAAATAAACCATGATCATGATCTCATCATTAAGCGATTTCTTATGTATATAAATCATTAAAATGATGTACAACCTAAGTTGGCCTAGTGGTAGAGAACTTATGTTATTAAAAGAGAGGTCACAAGTTCAAATCCCAAAGGGGGTAAGGTTTGTATACCTCATTGGCTTTGGCCCATTACCCATCAAAAAAATAAAAATGTTAAAACGATATAATGAACAACTTACCAATGGACGATAGTCATGCCCCTCTTCAATGTGACCATGTTGCCTACAATGTTTCTCAGCTATTGTGATTAGAAGTCTTCTAGTCTTTAAGACCTTACAATTTTTGCAGGGACAATAAAATTTTCCATCAGCTTTTCTTTTCAAGCTAGACCACAATCTAGAAATCATCTCCTTATTTTGTTCTTTGTTGATATTATCGGACATGATCTTTCTTCACAGGCAAAAAAAATTGAGCTATGGAAACTTCAGTCTATAACCTTCACAACCTAAGAAAAATGATGTCGCAAGTATGGAAGTATTCTTAGAACTAGTTATAATGAACTTGAAATACATATACACCCTCAAATAATGCAAGGAATTGGATATACGAGACAACATATTATTTGAAGAGAATATATAAAAGTTGTGAAACATATCCTCATGTGACATTCATATAACAACTTAGATAATATGCTAGTTATGAAATGATGTTTCAGTATAATATACCAAATTAAATACATAAACATAGAAAATTTGTAAAATCAACCAGAACCATTGAACATTCAACACAGTAACATCATGAACAATAGTCATCAATAGATCACAAGAGCAGCAACTATATTACAACAATGTCAAAGCACTTTGATAAGATCAAAGTAGTGATAAGGTCAAGAAGGTTCACAAAGATTTTAGGGATCCCATAGCCTCTCTCCATCACTAGGATTCTATAGAGTTTGCAAACTAGGCCAAGTAGTAAGTCAAGAGTAGCTACATTTAAAGGATCTTGAAGGTGACCAACTCCCATCCATCTGTGATTTGGCTCCTGTAAACCAACCATTAGCTGGGCAGCTTGAAGGTGGTACTAAGATGAGACAAGGTGGATAGACATCCTCTCAAGGTGAAGATTGGAGGATAGAAATATTATCAAACATTTCTTGGAGTGATAAAAAATGAAAAAGTGATTGTGGCTACTTATCAAATGCTTTTCAAGATTCCTTTGAAGCAAAAACATGTGTTGTTATCATATGGTAGATATGGATGAGCTTTCACTTTGACAAATTTTGCCAAAATTTATGCTTCAAAAGTATCTTAAAGAATAACTAGGAATAGTGGAGTCCATTTTTGTGTTAGAGGTTTTGTTCAATTTATATTGAACCCATTAAGAAGATTATAAACATTTATATTCATAAGGGAAAGCAAAAGTTACAAAAAATTTGAAATCTGCACTATCAGCAAAAGTCAACCTGATTATAACACTTAAGACAAGTAGAAGCATGTGATTGGGATAGAATACACCAATAAAGTCCATCGAAAAAACACACACAAGCAACAATGGAGAAATCCTGTCTTGCTGATAGCCGATGAGGCTATCGGTAAGACTATTCCTGATGAGAATATTGGTAAATCTTATGCTGAGGAGACATAACGTATCGAGAGGAGCTACGCCAAGGAAAATGACATCGGGGAAATTATGCCCATCACCTGAACACATTTTAAGCTATCCCGATGTCCAATGAGATTAGCGAGATAACTCACCCCGATTAGTAGGAAGAGAGGTCATCGACTTATGTTATCCCAATGAGTAAGAAGAAATCAGGAGGCTTTGAAAATCATCAGATCAACATATGTCGATCAACAGGTAATCTCAATGTACCGAAGAAAGGGAGAGAGTTATGCCAATGGTGCCAAAATAAAATTACAATGGGAAGACTTGTGCCTATGAGCCGTTATCAAATCAAATTTCTAAACTAAAGTAGAGGACTCTTATTAAATGCTTGGATTGGGTTGACAATCAACCAATTTATGGGATGCTAATCATTGCTAGTTTGGCATTGAATACATTTGTTATATAATTAAAGTTGCCTGACATAAATGTCACATAGTGAAGGAAATTGGCAAAATAGAGACTTCTAATTCGTAAAGGGTAGAGTGAGAAATTCTAGTTACAAAAATGAAGGCATCTAGTTCTACAGGGAAAAAGAGATTAGCCAAGAGTTCTGAGTCAGGAGCCAAGAAATCCAAAATAGGAGAAGACGCCCCAGTTAGAAAATTGAACCGTGATATGGTTTATCAAAACCAAGTGTCTGGCCCTAAGCCTAGAAGATCGAAACAACATCTACCTAGTTGGGATCAATTGGAAGATAGATACAAGGATGTCGGGGATGTTTGGACTAGGGTAAGGGGATATGAATTATTTTCATTCCACTACTTGAGGAGAAATATGGAGGTGTCTCTCGGCAACCCCTGGGTTACAAATCTGGGTAAGCTAATTGTCCCTAATGTTTTTATAAATTTAAAAGTTTTAGAGATTCTAGTGAGAAATTATAATTTTGTGGGTAGATACATTCAGACTCCAAATGGAGAAGCCTTCATAAGTTTTTTAGTAAACACTATAAATGAAGTGTTCAACCTAGATTCTACGTTTGATAAACCTTTGTCTTTTGGGGAATTGGAAGAGGAATATAAAAGAATGGACACTACATACCTTGGGTGGAAACTAGTTATCCATAAAGAAGAAGTGGGAGAACTTACAAAATAGGACGGGCCACCATTTAAGATTGATTTGTTCAGACATTACCTTCAGTACACCTATATGTCTTGTGGGCAGTTAGGAGGCGTTGAGGTTCTAGACCTCATGAGTATTGGGCCATTAGTTTTAGCTTTAGATATTCTAATGTATGAACCGAAGCTATTTTATTATGTGTCATATTTGATGGATAGATTGGATGAGACATTTTTGAACCTTAGGGATAATAATTGCCCTAATTTTAAGTTTTACTCATTATTGATGCATTTAATCTTATTCTATGGGCGTTTTAGGGGTATGTGGCCCGAGGAATTGAGGCTTAACATCAAAAATAGGCAAGGTGAGGAGCAATTTGTTCAATTATGGACTTTTGTTTGGGATTCTTTTTACACAACATCAAATTATATCAAATCTGAGGAATGTATAGTAAAGACAATTTATCAGATGTATGGATTTCCTTGTGATGGCTCAATCTTAGATGATATGAAAAGATTTTTAAGACCTAAATATTTTGATGACAAAAAGATAGTGAATCATAACTAGGGAGATTGGTATGTCCATAAGGGCTTTACATGTTTCAAGATATATGGGTTTGAAGGAACTCCCTATATGTTGCCAAAATGTGTTCCTGACCGAATAGCATACTTAGAGATTGTCAGACAATTGAGTGTCCCAAATGCTATAAACTTTGGGGATGTGCATAAGCAGGCTTTCTTGCCAGGTACTCTCAACTTTGGAGATTTCACAATTTTTTCAACAAAAGCCTATGATGTAATTGACAAGAAACTAATGAAAGAATTTCATTTATTCAAACTTTTTGCAATAAAGAATTATGATCTGGAAGGATATATCCACTACCGCAAGAACAGGCAAAATCTAGGTGATTATTTGCATGTGATTCTGGAAGTAGAAGATATATTTAGGAACATGGAAGATGTAGAGGCTCAAGAAGTGATTGATAACATAAACAAACAATTGGAGGAGAAAATACAAAGGTTAATGGAGATGGAGTCAGAAGAAGAAATGTCAGAAAATGAACCAGAAGACATTGAAGCCATTTCTAGGTCACAGGCAAAAGATGTGGAAGAAGAGTTCAATGAAGATGATCAAATTGTAACTAAAATGAAAATTTATAAAGATGCAAGATTGGATGGACATGCTTTTGTGGCAGATGATTTATTTGTTAAATCCAGAGAATTTAAGTATTTTCTTTATAATTTCAAAGGAAAAAGGATGAGGGAGTCTATCCCAAATGTGACACCTAAAAATGAGGTAGAATTATTGAAGAAACTAAAAGAGGATATAGAAGCAAAATTGGTGAAAATGAATCGATAGAGAGGGAGACAATTATTGGTAGAGGCCAGAGTAATTCTTTTTCTAGGATGGGACTTGAGTGCCTCTTTTATTTTTGATAGTTTATTGAACTCTGATAATAAGGAATTGAAATTGGATATTTAGGGAGTTAATGACATTTTTATTGGATCAAGGTTTGATCTAGCTGCGGAAGAACTAATACTATGGGCATTGTATACACCAAATGAGAGACTGACAATCATTGATGTGGATAGGGATTTTGGACACATAATAAAATTAAAGGTGGGAGAAATTGATCCTATTGTCTCAATAGATATAGGAGTAGATATTTCCAAATTCAACAGGCCACAGATGGTTAGAGTGGTAAGTGAAAGGAATCAGTACAAAGCTATGTATGAGGAGGCCATCAAAAGAAGTGGACAATCTGAACCCATGTTGCTTTCTCCTAAAAATTCAAAATGGAAGAAGAAATGTGAGGAATTGCAGCAAAAAAATCAAAGAATTGTTAAACATATGCAAAGTGTAAGAACTAATACTACGTCTTTCTTATTGAATAAAAGATTTGAATAGTTGCAAGGTCACTTGGAAGACTTTTGGGTTGTGTTTCAGAAAAATGTGGACAATGCAGTATCACATAACAGGATCAAAAATAGATTGGGGGTCAAGCTATGTGGGAAGAATTTGAAGGGAGAGGATGCCAAAGAGATTGAGAAAATTGAAAGGCTACTTGCAAAGAATGATAAATTCAATTCAGAATTACAAAAAGAATATGATGAGTGTAAAGATGTAATCCAACATGGTATTCCTATGTTCATTAACCAGAAATGAAATTAAGGATAAGGATAAATGGATTGCTAAATCCAAGAGTCTCCTTAGTGTTGCCCTTGATGTTGCCCGGATAGATGGAATAGAGTAAAAGGAAACCACTGCATAGATGGAGCGGTTTGTCACATTCAAGATCATGGTCAGGGACATGATTTATGATGCGGATAGCTATAAGTCATAAAAGTATTTGGCGCATATTAAGAATTGTGTCGAAGTGCTTGGCAATTAGCTCTTGTTCTGAATCTTTCAAATTGTTGTCTTTTAAAGTCTTATGTAATATGTTTGTTATGTTGGTAGTTGTGTTATGGTTAGTTAGTTGGTTTTTTTTAGTTAAGATATAATAGTTAGTGTAATTCTGAATGAAGGGGTATGCCCTTTCATTTTGAAACCGAATCCTCATCTATATATAGAGAGGATCTTTTGATGAAATGAGAGATAGATTCAGAGATGCAATTATATACAATACTCTTGGGGTTTATTTTCTGGAAATACCAAACTAGTGAAAAGACATTGTGCTATATGTAATCAGTTGATTGTCTTATGTTTACTTCAATACAAAGATCAAGTGTTTTTCATCTCTGATGGTATTTATCTTTTTGATTGTTTGATTAGTTCCCTATGATAAATCTATTCATTTAGATTGTTTCAATGTGCTATCTTATGTTATTATAGTTTGGGTTAAGTTTCAATTTGATTATCAATTTGAAGGATTGGATGTCAAGCTTCATTCTGTCTTATTGGTTTTTCAGAGAAAAGTTAAATTCAGTAAGACTAGCTACAACATTATGTCAGGGGTGAATGCACTAGTCTACTATTGTTTGAAGATAATTTTATCAGGTGTTTTCAGAGTAATCTCAATTAAGAAATCTGTAATGTTCCCACTTTTAAATATGATTCAATAATAAATTAATAATAAAGAAATTAAAATACAAAAGATTTAAAAAATTACATTAAGAACTGAGATCCATAATTGGGATATATTAAGGCATTTTATTAGGGGACATTACAAAATCATACTTATAATAAAGTAAACTTTTATTTAAAGCATTCATTTTCAAGCAAGCAATTCAAAGTTTTCAGTAATTATTTAATTGAAGTGACAATATCAGGAATGATTTTCCCTCTAATGCACATAAACCTTGGAAACATTTAATTCCAATCAAGCATACTTGACCAAAAAAGGGATTAATACACATCAAAAGTCTCTTAATCAATCTTCAAAACACCCTTACAAGACAACAACTTAATAGACACCAACCATACTTTGAGGAAGACAAACATGAAAAAGGCCACCCTTACCTTGTAATGAAGCCAATCACTCTGGTCAATCTCTTGATATCATTGTTACAGACCTATCCTCCAATTTATAGAAAGATCCAACGGTTCAAATGAAAGATGATTTTTCTTCCAAAACTGCTATAGGATACAAGAAAGACAATATTAAGCTAAACTATACAAGATACACATTATGAAGAGAACTAGTCAAAATTCTTGATAACATCAAATTAAATATAGTGTTTGATTAGATTCTCCTTTCTTTTAAAGTTCTATACAATACCCAGATTTCTATTAACCCATAACAAAATACACAACTAACAAATAAAATATGCAATTTGTAGCTGGCCTTGGACCTAGAAAAGATTCTTCCATACAAAGGGCTATTTTGAGGGCTGGAAGGGTTTACAGTCACAGAGAATTGTTGACCCCTCTAGAAGCTATGAAGCATCTTGTCTTTATAAATGCTGCTAGTTTTTTAAGGGTTACAAGGACCGGGCAAGAAGCTGCTGGGAACCATGTTATGGATCCATTGGATGATACTAGAATTCATCCAGAATCATATGAATTAGCCAAGAAAATGGCTAAGGATGTATACTGTGAAGATGCAGGACATGATATAGATGATATGGATGAGGAAACATAAGAAATGGTAGTTGAGCATGTCAAAAAATATCCCCATATGTTAAAAGCCCTTGATATTGATGAATATGCTAGAAGTGTGGAACAACAGACATCCAATAAAAAGCAGGAAACTCTTGCTAACATAAAGATTGAATTGGCACATGGATTTAAGGATTGGCGAACACCATATAAAGAGCCATCCCAGGATGAGGAATTTTATCTGCTAATTGGAGAAAATGAAGAGACCCTTTCAGTGGGGAAAATTGTACAAGAAACTCCCTGTAGAGTCCTAAATAATCGTAGAAAAGCTACTTCCATACAAAGTGCTATTTTGAGGGTTGGAAGGGTTTACAGTCACAAAGTATTATTGACCCCTTTAGAAGATATGAAGTGAATCGTCTTTATAAATGATGTTGGTTTTTTCAGGGTTAGAGGGACTGGGCAAGCAGCTTCCAAGAACCATGTTATGGATCTATTGGATGATACTATAATTCATTCAGAGTCATATAAACTAGCCAAGAAAATGGCTGAGGATGTATACTGTGAATATGTGGGAAAAGATATAGATGATATGGATGAGGAAACACAAGAAATGGCAGTCGAACATGTCAAAAAGTATCCCCATGTGCTAAAGGCCCTTGATATTGATGAATATGCTAGAAGTGTGGAACAACCGACATCCAATAAAAAGTGGGAAACTCTTCCTGACATAAAGATTGAATTGGTACATGGATTTAACAATTGGTGAACACAATATAAAGAGGCATCCCATGATGAGGAATTTTATCTGCTAATTGAAGAAAATGAAGAGACCCTTTCAGTGCAGAAAATTATAAAAGAAATTGCTCATAGAATCCTATATTATTGTATAAAGTTGCTTCCATACAAAGGTCTATTTTGAGGGCTGGAAGGGTTTACAATCACAGAGAATTGTTGACCCCTCTAGAAGCTATGAAGCAACTTGTCTTTATAAATGTTGTTGATTTTTTAAGGGTTAGAGGGATTGGGCAAGCAATTTCTGGGAACCATGTTATGGATCCATTATATGATACTAGAATTCATCCAGAGTCAAATAAACTAGTGAAGAAAATGGATGAGGATGTATACTATGAAGATGCATGACATGATATAAATGATATGGACGAGGAAACACAAGAAATGGCAGTTGAACATGTAAAAAAATATCCCATGTGTTAAAGGCCCTTGATATTGATGAATATGCTAAAAGTGTGGAACAATGAACATCTAATAAAAAGTGGTAAACTCTTGCTGAGATAAAGATTTAATTGGTACATGGATTTAAAGATTGGCAAACACCATATAAAGAGCCATCCTAGGATGAGGAATTTTATCTACTAACTGGAGAAAATGAAGAGACCATTCCAGTGTGGAAAATTGTACAAGCAACTACCCGTAGAATCCTAAATAATCGTAGAAAAGTTACTTCCATACAAAGGGCTATTTTGAGGGTTGCAAGGGTTTACAGTCATAAAGAGTTGTTGACCCCTCTAGAAGCTATGAAGTGACTTGTCTTTATAATTGGAAACTACAGAATGGAGAGGTTAAGGAGGTTGAGGATCCATATTTTGCCAAAGCGGATACCATTAAACAAAGTGAACAAGTTTCTAACGCCCTACTATTCGGCAAGGGAATTCGAGCTAATTCGAGCTAATAATTTGGTCACAATTATGGGAATACAAACATAATACAATTTTGTGCCCCTACTATTATAAAGGGAGGCATTAGGAACCTCTTTTTATGGAAGTTTTTCAGACAAATACAAAAACCGAAAGTAAACTTAAAAGATTTAGCCAACCCAAAAAGCAAAGGCCATAGAATTGTAGGGCCATTTCATTCAAATTAAATTATAATTCATTCAAACTGAAATTAATTTCTGATTCATTCAAACTGAAAGAAAAGGCCCTACTATTCTATGGGGCCATTTACTACAAATTAAAGTTGGTTACAGTTGGAAATAAAATGAACAAGAGAATGCAAGGAAACCAAAGGAACCTGCAAAAAAATCTTGATGACAAGAACGAAAGGACCAAACTCCTGTATAGTTGTTGCCGAGTATCTATCTACAATAATTGTGCCCGCTTCGCCCCAATTTTTGCACCCTAAGCCCATGTATAATGATGGCGCGTAATTACTTTTTTTTAAAAAATACCTCATGTTCGTCAGCATTCCAACGTTAAATATGAAATCTGAACTATCAACAATTGTCAACCCAATGGTAACACACAAGTAGAAGCATGTAATCAGGATATAATACATTGATGAAGTCCATCAACAGAACACACACTAGTGGCAATGAAGAAATATTGTATTGCCGATAGTCGATGATGCTATCAGTAAGACTTATCCCGTTGGACACTAGAAAAAGTAAAATGCATCCGCAAAGGTTATTGTGATAAAGGTTCAAAGCTTATGATGAGGAAAGATAATGTATCGGGAGGAGCTAGGTTGAGGGAAAAGACATCGAGGAAATTATGTCCATCGCCTGAACACATTTTAAGCTATCCTGATGCCCGATGAGACTAGCGGGATAACTCGCACCCATCAGCAGGAAGAGAGGTCATCGGCTTATGTTATCTTGGTGAGTAAGAAGAAATCAAGAGGCTATGAAAATCATTGGACCAACATATGCCAATCAACAGGTAAAATTTGTGTTTGTAGGGATGGTGACATGAAATTTCAACATGTCTGAATTCTGACAAACATGGGCTATACTTAAAAAAGAAAAAAAATTAATCCTACAAAGTAAAAGAAATCCCATAGTAGGTTGGAAATGTTCATTGGTTTTTCATTCGAATTTCGACGTGAAATTTTAACATGTCAGAATTTCGACGAACATGGGGTAATTTAAAAAAAACAAAAACAAAATAATCTGACAAAACAAAAGAAATCCCATTTCTCGTCGGAAATTCTCATCGAAAAACCACTCCAAATGTAATAGTGGATCAAGGAGAAACATAGCGGAGGACTGGAAGTCCACATTTCAAGATTGATAAGATAGTGACTTTGGTGAGTGAGAATTACTTTTGGCCTCAAATTCATAAGGATGTCATGAAATTTGTTCAAAGTTGTTGAATTTGTCAAGTTGCAAAAGGAAGTAGTCAGAATACTAGATTATATAAGCATTTGACACTACCAAAGGGACTTGGGAAGATAAAAGCATAGATTTCATATTGGGATTACCAAAGGCTCAGAGAGGAAATGATTCTATATTTGTGGTGGTGGATAGATTTTCAAAGATGGCTCATTTTATACCTTGTAAGAAGACAAGAGATGTAGTTCATGTATTAGATCTATTTTTCAAAGAAGTTGTGAGATTGCATGGGTTACCAAAGAGCATTGTTTCAGACAGAGATACTAAGTTTGCTGGTTACTTTTGGAGGACACTTTGGAAGAAGATAAATATAGATTTGAAGTTCAATTCTACATTTCACCCACAGACGAATGGACAAACCGAGGTTGCAAACCAGAGTTTGGGGAATTTGCTGAGATGTTTGAATGGAGATAAACATGGAAGTTGGGGTTTGATATTGTCACAGACAAATTTTTCTTATAATAATTCAATAAACCAAAGTACAAGAAAGACACCATTTGATATAGTTACCGGAGTGAATCCTTAGGGAGTTTTAGAATTGAAAGATATCAGTCATGAAGATAAGAGGAGTACATAAGTATAAACATTTGCAGATCATATGGATGAGCTACATTCAAAGGTAAAGCAACATTTGGAAGATATGAACTGGAAATATAAGGAGAAGGCAGATGATAAAAGAAGGCATAAGGAATTTGAAGTTGGAGATGAAGTGATGGTATATATGAGAAAGGGGAGATTTCCAATTGGATCCTATTAAAAAGTTGAGAATGAAGAAGTTTGGACTGTGTAATATCTTCACGAAATTTGATTCGGGTAATGCATATGAAGTGGAGCTACCAGACACCCAGGACATATCACCTATTTTAAATATTGCAGATCTTTACCAATGTCATGAAGTAGAACTCAGTGACAGTGAACTAAAATTGAATCAGTTTCCTGAGAGGAAACCAGATGAGATGAAGAAGTTTTGGATAGCAGAGTCAGTAAGAGAACACACAACAACTAGTACAAAGAGTATCTTGTGAAGTGGAAAGGAAGACCAGTTGAGGATTCTTCTTGGATTTCTCAGGATGAGGTAGACCATCTTGGTTTTCCTCTAGCCCTTGCAAAGTGAGGGACACACTTTTCATTAACCCCAGATGTCTGATGCAGGAGCATCCCTGGTTCTTTGCAATCTTGCATCACCCAAAAATATTTCATTTCAGTTTCTTTATTCTTTTCAGTAGTTTTGTTACTGAGAGTTACTAGATACCTTGGCATTGATCATCTCTTGTGGAGCTTTATTTGAACTTCATTCTTGATCATCTTTCTTGTTTTGGACCCAAGCTTCATTTGGACCAATTTTTGATAAGTTATTGCTTCTGGATTGGCTGACAATTTTTTGTTTTCCCGGATGCTTGAGCTTGACGGCTAGTTGATGTTCTCAGATCTTGCAGAGCGATTCCTTGATTTGTGGAGCTGACTTATCATGTGTGGGATGATCTTCGACACCTGGTTGAACCTCTTGTCGACCCACGCTTCATGGTGATTCTTTTCCAAAGGATTTTCATCTCATCTTTGGGCTAACCTATCTACACGTTTCATTTTCCTTTATTTGGGGAATGTGGACTTTCCTGGCTAACCTAGATATTCCTGGATGCTATATAATGATGTATTTGATCATAGTAGATTTAGTATTGAGGATATAGAACAATATATTGTAATTTGAATCCGATGTTTTCTTCTGGATTGATGCATATGGATGTATTTTTGTAATAAGGCAGTAGCCTGCATGTAAGTTGAATATTACTGGTAGTTGCATTTGAATCAATAGATTGATCCATGCCTAATCTAGCATTCTCTCTCTCTCTCTCTCTCTCTCTCTCTCTCTCTCTCTCTCTCTCTCTCTCTTGTGTTGTATTGTGTTGTTTTGATCTTGCTGCATGGACCAGGCTTCCTCTTTGGGGATCCTCCTATCTGTGGCTACACCAATATTAATACTCCAATTTTCTTTATTTAAGAGTTTTCAACCCATATTAATAACTCTCTTACTCAGAGATTCTACAATAATTATCCCAACATAGATTTCGTCAAAAGATGGGTGGTCCAGATTTAGAAACTCATCGAAGAGGTTGAGCTAACAACAATGTTGATATTTTTCCCCTTTTCCATTTTCTAATCTAATGGATTTCACTAGGATTATTTTAGAAGGCCCTTGGTTTCTTTGAAAGAATGATCTATGTATTAAAAAATGAACTCCTATTTTTGACCCTTTAAAGCATTTCCTTTTCAACTAACTTGTTTAGGTTTGTTAGTAAGGATTGCCCTTGAGATTTTGTAGTGGAAAGATCATAGAGGTTTCATTAGCTAGGCAATATTATATCATGTGCATTCATATTGGGGGGTTTAATATCCCAAAAATGAGGGTGCAATATATTGCCTATCGGTGAAGATAGGGGGTTTTTTAATTCTGGCTATGAAAAAATACAATATTTGGTGAAAATAGGGGGGCTTTTAATTAAGGATGTGTATTGGGAGAGGGTGACAAAAATGGAGTTTAGGGCGATATTTGTTGAAAATAGGGGTATTCTTTAGTATGCCATGAATGCACGTGCTATAACCCAAGTTCACTAAGTAAAGCCCCCATGGGAAAGATTCTTACAATTATTACCTATTCACTTGGGCATTCTGGTGTCATAGATAAGATCAGTAAATTCAAAAAACATCTATTATATGCTAGATTTTGTGTATTTGTAAAGACAAGCAATGTGCTTCCTACTCAAATTTCCTTATTTTGAAGATTCATAGCTTGGATACAATAGATTGATTACAAAAATTCTTTGATCATCTTCCATTATTGTGGTAGAGTGGATCAAACTTCAACTACTTTCTCAAGAATTAAGGAAAAGACTATGTTTGGAAGAAAAAGGAAGATTGGTCTACTTCTAAGGAGTCTATTTGTATTCCTTTGAAGAGGTCTAGAAAGATAAAAATAGAAGGAATTCCTTCATAGACTATTCAATGATGGGTGACTCTTTGAAAACTTCAAATCTTGAAGATGGAGCTACAAGTGGTCCTACATTTTCCCCTTGTCTCAAGGAAAAATGTTTTGGGAGAACTAACCCCTTAATATGAAAAATAAAACAACTTTGAAGATTTTTTTAAACTTCCCTAATGATGGCTTTGTTGGTTGTTTATTATTTTTACTTTGAGCCCTATGTTTTTCCATCTCTTTGTTTTTTTTTTTGGCGTTTGGTTGTGCTTCATGCACCTTTCTCTCTATAAAAGGTTTTGGGGACCCTTTCAAACCTTCCTTACCCTAATAAAAACATAACATCAAAATTACACAATACTCTAATGACCTCTACTATGCTACATTATTATGTCCCTTAATATTGCACATCATATCATACTCATTCTTTATTCATAATCTCCATCTCAAACCCTGGAATCTCACTCTACTTCTATCCTACATCTTTATATATGTTGTTTTGATCTAAAAAGTAGCATATATATTATCCACCAGTTTTCCAATGGTTTGTGTTGGCTATACGATGGCATAAAGCCCCATACCACATATAACTTGTCATTAGCCAACAATAACAACAATACAAATTCAAATGGTAAAACAATAGTAACCCCAACAGAGTACATCGCATACACCCTCAATAATTATTAAAATTCGTCCAAATATTCCTCTATTGACACAAATTCAAAATAACCTATTACAAATAGAAATAATCACAACTATACATAACTATCTACCCACACTATCTACTCACAAATGATTGCAAGACAACTTATGATTCCAAATCCTCAAACATTATCATATCATTTTTCAAAGAAAAAATCCAATTTCAGACAATGGTATAATAGGCTAACTTTCTCAATCACAAATTGCTAACCACAAACTCATAGACAAACCGAAATAAATGAAACAACCGTTCATTCCACGTGTATCATTTTGATGCAAAAATAAATTAGTGTCTATTAGGGTAAAAATCCCTTCCTCCCTTGGAACAAAAAGTAAAAAAAGGTCACTAATTCTTTTGAAATTTTATCAAAATCCCACTCTTTCTATGCTTCCACGGAAATTCAAAAGCGACAAAAGTGTCAAAATTGGACAATTTACACGGTTTTGACTACATCATTACCTTTTAAAATAGTCATCAAACATGATGAAATTGTAAAGAAAGCTTGCCCACTTGACTTTAACCATTATTTTGTTTCAAAAAAGATATCAACTCTCAAAATCATATGATTTGCATGATGTTAAGCAAAATATTTTTCCAAGTTTTGAAAGAGACAGAAACACAAAAAGGTCATTTTGGTCTAAATAGTACCTATCTATTGGGCTTGACAAATGTGAAAGGTGTCAGAATTGACAGAATATATATTTGAGAAAAAAAAAAAAACTAAAAGACAAAGAGTGGTAGGAAGTCAATTTTTGCGGTTCTGATTAAAAAATAAATATACCGAGTTTGAACAGAGCCAAAACTGAGCGTCGCTATTGTATCACGTAGTTCTCTGTACATCACCGACAAGAGGTAAGAAAAACAACCCTAAAATATAGTGATTGATGAGATGGGTAGATGGGCCATTAGCTTTCTTTCAGTTTATTCAAAAAACCTTAAAATACAATCATTGATGAGATGGGTAGATGGGCCATTAGCTTTCTTTCAGTTTATTCAAAAAACCTTAAAATACAGTCATTGATGAGATGGGTAGATGGGCCATTAGCTTTCTTTCAGTTTATTCTTTGCCCACAATTGACATCAAAATCCACCTGCTCCCTTAATTTAGCCAACAAAAAATGAGCTGGAGTGCTGAACTCTTGATTCATTCATCCCGACTGAGACTACTGACCTTCCATGCAAATAAAAAATGGATTGTGCTCCACACACCATATTTCCATTTCATGAAGATTTAGTATACCTATCTTCTATAGTGTAGCTTCAAATGAAATACTAATGGGATGGAATTGTGCAATGTGTTTTTTTCAATCAAATATATATGTCAAGCTTTCAATTAATATTACATAAACTAATAATAATACATGTTTGAGATGTATGTGAAGATGGATTGATCAAAAATATATTTTTTCTCTTAAAATGATTATATTATGTAAAATATGAATAGACTATTATATTATGTAGTTTGAAATGAAATGTTAATGAGATGGAATTTCGTAATGTATGCAACATTGTATGTTGTTTTCAACATTTATTGATCAGATCTATATGTCAATCTTTCTATTATAATACTACATAAACTAATAATACATTTTTGAGATGTATGTGGAGATAATTGATAAAATATGATTGAAAGTATATTTTATGTCTTAAAATGATTATATTATGTAAAACATGACAAAACTATAATATGATTGGGTTATGAATCACTTGTTCTTTAAGTAATATGATTATATTATGACTTTAAATATATTTGTTGAATACGTTTGGCCCACAATTCTATGTACATTCTTGACCTTCTTTTACTCCTTTATGATTACCTTGAAACAATAAAATTTGACCAAGATGCATTGAAGATACCACAAAATGCAATATGGATTATACAATTACATTTCATGAAATATTTACTTTTTATATATACTCTAATGTCACTCTCTAATTCTAGGATTACCCTAAAACTATTACGAAGAAAAAAAAATATTATTCATAATAGATTAGATTAGATTTCCCTTGTAGATCATTTATGATTATGCATGTGGTTTCTTTGCACAAATGATCATACATATCTTATAGGTTGTCTCATTGTTAGATTTCTAATTCACATTTGAGATTATTGTCTAAATAGTAACCAAATTCTATCTTCATATGATCAATATTATTTCTTCAAAACATTACTAATTCTAAGGCTTTTGCTATCATTGTGTTAAAACCCAAGAGGATGTTTTACATTTCTAATGCTTTTGAAAGAAACTTTAGAATCTCCTCCCACTATCAACTTCCTCTAGCCTAGCTTGAATGCTTACTTAAGACAACACAATATATCCCTAGATTTACCCATATTATTAGAATCAAATCCAAAATAAAAAGCAATAATAAGGATAGGTTGTCTTTATTTGTCCCGAAATAAACATCCCACATCTACCTTCCCTAGATTTCCTTTGGCTACTCTATTAAAATTTAATTTAGTGACATTTTTATTTAGTGCATGTCATCTGACATATTTTTTTTTGGTGGTCTTCAATCCTATAATAAGGTTCTATACACATTTAATTCTAGGTCGAGCCTTTAGCCATTGAATATAATTTAATGATTCTTCTAATTTTGTGTCAACTACCATTCTCTTATTTCTTGAATGGTTACTTCAATTTTATTTCACACAAACTGTTGAAATGCCCCTATCTTTGGATATTATTAGATATTCAATTCTTTCCTTATATTCCATATTAAGAGGTAGGATATAAGAACCAATATTAATTTGAGGCCAAAAAATTGAAAGTTGTAGACCTTCCCTAAGATCATAGTTTCTAAATTTTACATGACCAAATAAGAGACATGCCATTTATTGATCACCCAAGCTGAAAATTGTGTTGTGAAATAATGGTGTAAGAAATATGCTTGTTGGATTTTTCCTCCAATGTACGTAGAATGCAATAATAAGGTCTTCCTCTTTCATAAACATAACTAGTCTATTAGTGGTAAAATTCATTTCCCTATAAGCCACATGTAGAAAGGTGTTATCCTTGTGTAGACTATGGCTTAACAAAATTTTACTTTTAGGAATTTGCATATTACAATCAACGTTCTCAAATGTTAGTTTACATTGACTCCATCATCATGACTATTCCTAACAATATTTCATTCTCTACTATTTTTTCTTTTTTCAGATATGAGTTGATAGACCATTTACTTAGATGCCCCATTTGGTGCTCAAAAGTATAAGCCATCTCCTTATAAGAAGCTCTTAATTCCATTATGTATTTTAAGCCATTAGGTATAAAAAAGTTACCTTGGACTAGATGAACCAAGGAGTTTTCAATCTGAATCGATGGGAGGACTGACTTTACTAGGGCAGCCATTTACAACTGACATCCACACATCAAACCCTAGGGAGGAGAAGTAGACTTCCATTTTGAAACTCCAAATGGAATAGTTTTAACCATCAAAAACCGGAGTAGGGATTGACACTAAACAAACCATTATGTCCTTAAGCCAGAATCTACCCAAGCTGGAGAAAGCTTATTAACTAGGAACCTAGGGCTCTGATACCAAATGTTAGACACAATGTACCACTAAGAGGGGGGTCAATTAGTGGTTTGTAAATTTTTTTCCCTTAAACTCCTAAGTATATGTATCGGTTAACATACTAATGCTAGGATAACCTACCGGTATGCTAAGGAGAGATTACTCAATGCACTCACACATAAAGAGAACATCAGATAACACCAGCATATGCGAGGAAAACCCAAGATGGGAAAAACCTTGGTGAGAAATTCTTCTGGAGTCTACTGCTCCAATCCAGCCTCATATTGAATCTCTAATTACAATATTTAGGGAACCAACCCAAGGAGCTACAACCCCTGTATCGAGCTTCAACTCACTGAACTTCTATAAACATAATCAATTACAAAAGTAATAGCCATGTTACAAATGAACTTTGTAACTCTTCTGCAAATCTCTCTACCAAATGTTCTATCCAGTTCACTATCGGTTCTTTTCTCGCCCTCTCATTGCTACAACCTTATCTCCCGCTTCACCTACTCAAGTTTAGTCTCTTCTTCTTCTTTGCCAGTTTTCTCTCTGTCGGTTCTACTCTCTGTTGGTTCTGCACTCTACCAGTTCTACTCTCTATTGGTTCTGCACTCTACCAGTTCTTCTCTCCACCTATTCTCTCTTCTCTTAGCTACTCTATTGCTCTCCACCAGTACTACACTATCGGTTCTATGCCTTCCTTCTCTGTAGTCTTGTGCAACTCTTCTTTTTTGGTATGGTCACTGTCGGTTCACTCCTTTGTCAGACTCAATGGCTGACTGTCGGTAGCTTCACTAATATCGGTTGAACACTTCAACCCTCTTTTTCCTCACACTCAGTCTCTTGTTCTTCTTCTTGATGAGCACTTGACTAATTTCACTCCTTCAGCAACAATACACTTTCATCCAGCGACAACGTTCATCAATTTTGGCTTGCATATATATAGATTGGTTTTCTCGTCAAAAGACAATTCAAATTTCAAACGGTTAGGGTTTCCTCATCGACCTCTAGGAAAATCAAATCCAATTAGATCTCATTAGATCTGATCACCTAGATTGATGAATTGCAATGCATTAATCAACCCCACCATTGTCGTGCCTTCTAGAACACACATTCTATTTTTAGCATCCTACTTTTAACCTGTCAGTGGATTTTCTTGGTCGTTTGCCAAGAATAGTTTCGTGGTTCCCTTCACTTGTCTTGATTGGCTCAACCAGTCTGTGTTGGATCTCTGTTGTCCATTTGACCTCGAGCCGCAAACCTCTATTGCACATCCCATGAATTACACAATCGACATAAATGTCAACCTGTCGCCAACTACCTCACTAACACATCACACCTACTTCTGCATGCTTACCACTTCACCTCCACATGGCCCCTTTGTCGGAATCCACCTTTGCTAGGTCATTTGTGATGGTCACTGACCAACACACAATACCGGATTCACCTACCAATTCACAAACTCTGTCGGTTATACCCTAATCGGTCTGCAATCAACCTTGTGCTTTTCTTCTCTTCCGATGGAACACTCAACCAGATAGCTGATTTGCTAACCTACCTTATGCACATCCTTATCAGATGAGGGTCTTCTGCATCTTCACTTTGTCCGCATTATTGGTGGACATACTTACTAATAAACACCTTGATGACACCATGTTTTCAACCTTCAACAAACTCCATCTTCAATCCGGCAATGTCCTCTGTCAGCATCTGTTCCAACTTTTCCTTCTTCATCCTCAACTTGGGCATCATCTCAACTGGTTTTTCAAGGTGACAAACCCATCACTTCTTTACCTATTCCGATACCTCATTCTACCTTTTCTATCTTGGTGGCATAATATGCTGACTCTTTCTGATCCGATGCACATTTATGATCTCATGCACTTGAGGCATCTTTGTGATTCATTGGTAGATTCAGTGTGATCCTTCAAACTCCTGCCTTTAACTCTTATGTCCTATCTCACATAACTATGATGCACACTTTTCATAATAGGAGATAAGCTCCACTTACCGGTGGGAGTGGAACCTTGTCATCTGCATCTTTTCTTGCACCTATGTGGCTTCCCTGTTTGTGCAGCGTATCTTCAAACAAGCTCACTGCCAGTCATCTCTTCACATGGTGACTGCATCTCTATCCGGTGGGAGTCCTATTGTTCTACATCCACATAGTGTACCGGTGGCCTGTACATCCTTCTCCTCCAATGTTGATGTGATTCTTGATAACACTCCACCTCTGCATCACAATCAACAACCCAACATCTTGGATTTTATAATTACCGATCGATATATAATACCGGTCTCTTGTCCATATATTCCACACAATTCAAACACTAACTTGTGTACTAGTGAATCGATTGGTCATTGTAGGGAATGACATTCTCTCCCTTACCGGTGAATTGTAACACTAGGTGAAATCAAAATATATCACATCTTGTATGCATCCATGATGGTGCTTCCCATACATCTGTTATACCGGTAGCCTTCCTATAACATTTGACATCAATGACAACACAATGCCAACAAGAATACCTCCAACTTCTATTCTTCTTGCATCACAATCAAGCTGGACAAATTTTCTAAAGTTTGGGAACACCAACACTGGCTGCTCAATCACCTTACTCTTCAATAATTGAAAACTCTTCTTCGCTACAACCATCCACTTGAATTCCTTTCTTACTCCCTTCATTATTTCAATAATTGGAGCATATATCTTATTGAAATTTCTTATGAACTTCCTATAGAAATTCCCCAACCCATTAAAACTACGAGCTTCAAACATACTTCTTGGAGATGGCCAATCAAACATAGCCTTCAATTTCTTAGGGTCCATTTTCAACCCTTCCTCTAAGACTAAATATATCAAGTAAACCAATTCCATCTTAATGAAAGTACACTTCTTTAGATTCACCATTATTTTTTCTTCTTTCAATCTTTGTAATACAACCCTAAAATGTTCCAGATGTTCTTGTTTTGTCTTACTAAAAATTAAAGTATTATCAAGGTATACTATAACAAACTTACCAAGATAGGGATTTAGTACTTGGTTCATCAATCTCATGAATGTGTTGGGTGTGTTTGTCAACCTAAATGGCATAACCAACCACTCATACAATTCATCCTTCATTTTGAAGGTTGTTTTTCACACATCCCCTTCACAGATTCAGATTTGATGGTATCCACTCTTCAAATCAATTTTTGTAAAGCACATGCATTGACTCAATAGTCTATTAAATCATCCATTTTAGGAAATGGAAACCTATAGTTGATGGTGATCTTGTTAATTTCTCTAGAATCAATACACATTCTTTACTCACCTCCTTTCTTAGGGCACACCAATACTATAGGTACAGTGCATGGATTGAGACATTCCCTAATCAATCATTTTCTCAACAACTTCTAGACTTGTCTTTTGATCTCCTCATTCTCCTAAGGCATCATCCTATATGGTCAAGTTTATTTGGAAAAATTGAGCCTGAAATAAAATCCATGCAATGACTATTTTCTCTCACTAGTGACAACCCATTTGGTAATTCCTTCATCATTATCTATGCATACTCATCTATTTGTTGGCATATGATGGACCAACAGGTTGACATGATGATAATATATGTTGTCATTGATGTCAATAAGTATAAGTAAACTGGTATGTAGATTGAAAGAAGTTGGTGAGTTGGTATGAAGAGATGTAGTGAACCAATGTCGGGGTTTCATTGAGTGTGACTACCGGTTAGTAGTATTAGCTCTAGGCTTTCCGATTTTGCAATCTTTCTTGTGTGATGCAACCGATGACATTCTGTGATTAGTTAGCTAAGAGATGAGGATAAGATTGTGGTGCCATGTCAGCTTTGTGCATGTGAAGGATTTCCTTGAGGATATTGCATGAGAAGATTGACTACATTAAAAGTCTACCTTGGGAATGAACATTCTTCTTAGCAATATGAGAAGAGAGCGTGATGAGTTACTGATTTCTATGTGCGGTGAAGAATCGATGATGTAGATTGTCTTGTGATCTATTTGAAATTGTATTTCTCTATGCAAAGTGTTTGGATGGTCAGGATTGGACCGCTTGTATTGTAAACCTAAGATGGTTAGGGCTTAGGGTTTATGCTACCAACCTAATTTTTGTCTATAAGGTTGATGATGTTTGTTATTGTAAGTTGTTGGAAAAATGTTGTGTGTGTATCTGAGTGATGAGATACTTGGCAGACTAGTAAGAGAAAATTGCAGAGTGTGATTGCAGAAGTAGAGGAACTGAAAATAATCTGCTTGGGCATGTAGTGCTATTATCATATTAAAGTTTTTACCTGTTGTCTTCTAACCATTTCAATAGCTAGAAAATCCCTTTACCAGGTAGCTTTAACAAGCTTACTTTAAATCCTCTAGCTAGGTGACTCAAGATCATTGAGTTCTTTAAATCCTCTATCAAGGTAACCTTTAACAGGGTATATAGCCATCCCTTAACCGGATGATGTTTAAAAGGATCGTTCCTAGGAGAACCTTTTTGTAAAGTCTTTAACTGAACTAGGCTCCTAACAGAGCGAGCTTCAAAAGAATTCAAAAACAAGCTTGTGGGTATTCATCCCCACCATGGTTTTTGTCATTTGGGTTTCCATGTGAAAAATTTGTTTGTCATGTGTCTTGCATTTTTCATGTGATGATTAAGGGTTCTTTGTTTGAGTGATTATGCATGCAGAGCTAATAGGTTATGGTATTACTGGTATACCACATGAATATGTTTATGGGTGAGGTTGTTATCAAGGATTGAATGTATTTGAAGTGTTCAGACTTATTTGTTTATGTTGTTTGAAGTCTTACTATGTTTAACCAGTATTGCCATGGCTAAGTTCAATGATGAAGACAATCGGTTGGTATTGCTTTAACTTGATAAGTTGTTGAGAAAAATTTTGTCTGTACTGATTCACCCCCCCCCTCTCAGTACTAGTTAGGATATCTATTGTTTATCATTATTCATCAATTGGTATCAGAGCTACTCTAGGTCCTAAGTGATATAAGCTTAGCCGCTTGAGGTAAAAGATCCTGCCTTAATGATGAAGAGGGTAGGTCCTAAGTTCAATAGAGATAACTTCAAAATATGGAAGGATAGAATGAAGATCTATATCAAGAGTTTAGGTGCTCAACACTGAGCTATGTTGAGAATTCGTATGTGATTCCCACTAGCACTCTGATCGATGATCAAAAGAGAGAGATTCAAGAAAATGGGCAAGTCATGGAAGCTCTTATTAGTAGTTTGTTTGATATTGATTTCAATGATGTACAAGATAAAGACACTTCTAAAGATGTATGGGACACATTGGAAACTATTTATGGCAGTGATGAACATGTAAAGAAAACTAAGGAAGAGAGCGTTAGAGGAAAATTTGAAGACATGAGAATGGTTGAAGGAGAGATCATTCAACAATATGGCATAAGAATCAAGACTGTTGTTGGAGATATCAAGAGCACTAGTGGAACAATTGATGATGCCACTGTTGTCAATAAAGTCTTGAGATCATTGTTACCAGTCTATGCAATCTGAGTTGTTGCTATTCAAGAACTAAGGTCTATAGACAAAACCAAGGTATCCTTAGACTCTATCATTACAAAGTTAACTGCATATGAGTTGAAAAGCTATGATAGCAGTGTTCAAAAGACTAAGTCAGCTTTTAGAGCATCTGTTGCACCAACTAGAAAAGGAAAAGAAGCAAGTACCAGTTATGAATCCATGCAAAGTAGAGGTATGGATGATGAAGAAATTTTGATGGAGTTTGAAGCTCTTCTTGCCAAGAGACTTCAAAAAGGCACTAGAAAATACAGAGGTAAGATTCCTTTGAAATGTTTTTCCTGCAATAGGATAGGACATATAGCTATTAAGTGTCCTAACAATGAGAATAAGGATAAACCGGAGAGGTTTAGAAAGTATAAAGGAGGAAATAGAAGAAATTGTCTTGTTGCAGTGGATGAAGGTGTTACTGATGAAGAATCTGAGGATGAATAAAATGAAGACATAGTATTTGTAGCTGTAAAGGATGAAGTGTCTGACAAGAAATCACTTGTCTCTCGCATTGACAACTCTAATGAGTGGATAATAGATAGTGGTTGTTCTCACCACATGATTGGTAATAGGAGAAAGTTTCTGTCTCTAGAAGGATATGATGGAGGTGTTGTCAGATTTGGCGACGATGCACCATGTTTGGTGAAAGGTAAAGGATCCATCTCACTGAATGGAGAGAGCGGTGCAAATGATGTCTACTGGGTAGAAGGTCTTAAGCATAACCTATTGAGTGTCGCTCAACTAAATGATAAAGGAATCATTCTAGAATTCAAAGGTGGAGTTTGCATTATAAATGGTGAACTTATTGCCACTGATAAGCAGACCAAAGGTAACATGTTTCAGTTGAATGCCAAGATAAGTTGGTGTCTAATGGCAAAGTTTTATGACAGTTGGATATGGCATAGGAGACTTTGTCATATGAAATTTGATAATATTGTAAAGGCTAGTAAGATCAAGGTGGTAAGAGGGTTGCCTTTGCTGAACAAACCTAAGAATTCTTTGTGCAGAGAATGTCAACTTGGGAAGATGTCTTCCTCAACTTTCAAAGGTAAGTCTTTTTCAACAGAAAACTTACTTGACCTTGTGCATACTGATTTGTGTGGTCCTATGAAAACTAAAACTATTTAGGGAGATAGGTATTTCATGATTTTTACTAATGACTACTCAAGAATGATGTGGGTCACATTCTTGAAAGACAAGTCTTAGGCATTTGGAAAGTTCAAAGCCTTTAGAGAATTAGTAGAGAAGGAAAGTGGTCAAAAGATAAAATGCCTAAGAATTGATCAAGGAGGTGAATTCACTTCTGATGAATTCAACAAGTACTGTGAAAATAGCGATATCAAGAGGTAGTTTTCTACCCCAAGGACACCACAATAGAATGGCATAACGGAAAGGAATAACAGGACTGTAGTTGAAGTGGTTAAAACAATGTTGATCCAAGGAAAGGTTGCTCACACTTTTTGGAGAGAAGCGGTGAGCACTACAGTCTATACTATGAACTAGGTACTCATCAAGAAAGGTAGAGTTAAAACCCCTTATGAGTATTAGACTGGGAAAACTCCCACTGTGAGTTATTTTAAAGTGTTTGGTAGTAAGTGTTATATCAAGAGAGGTGAGCATTTGAGCAAATTTGATGCTAAAAGTGATGAAGGAATATTTCTATGATATTCCACTAAGAGCAAAGCTCTTAAGTGCTACAATGGTAGAACACAAAAATTGTTGAGAGTATCAATGTCAGGGTTGATGAAACCCCTGAGGAACCTGAGGAAACCTATGACGAAGAAGTGGAAGATGAACCGGTATAGCCTTATGGGAACCGGTTAAGAAAGAGACAAGTAAAGATCTAAGTGTTCCTATACCGGTAGAAGCTACATTAGGAGAAAAAGAAGAGGTGAGTGAAGAAGAAGAAGAAGAAAAGCTAGCAGATCAAGCTAGAGTCATTCCTAGGTATGTGAAACTACATCATGATCCGAAGCAGATCATAGGAGATAAAGAAGAAGGGATACTCACAAGAAGAAAAGTGAAAGAAAACTCTTGCATGATTTCTAAATTAGATCCCAAGACTTCTAGAGAAGCACTTACAGATGAAGACTGGATTAAAGGAATGGAAGAGGAGCTAGACCAGATAGAAAATAATGCAACATGGTCTCCGGTACCCAGACAAGAACACAAAAATGTCATAGGTACCAAATGGGTCTTCAGGAATAAGCTAAATGAAGAAGGCACAATTGTAAGGAACAAGGCAAGACTTGTATGCAAAGGATATGCTCAAGAGGAGGGAGAAGTCTATGGAGATACCTTTGCTCCTATGGCTAGACCTGAAGGTGTCTGAATGCTACTTGCATTTGCAGCATTTAAGGGATTTAAGGTTTATCAGATGGATGTGAAGTCTGCATTTTTTAATGGAATCCTAGAAGAGGAAGTGTATATTGAGCAACCGAAAGGGTTTGCATTATCAGAAGATAGTAACATAGTGTGTAGATTACATAAAGCCCTGTATGGATTGAAACAAGCACCTAGAGCATGGTATGAAAGGTTACACTCTCATCTTGTGAAGATTGGATTTCAAAGAACAAGTGAGGATAGAAACATCTTTCTAAAATATGAAGGTGATCAGATTCTGATCTGTGAAGTATTTGTAGATGAGTCAATCTTTGGAGGAGATGATAAAATGAGTCATGCTTTTCTAGATGAAATGAAGAAAGACTTTGAGATGTCTCTGATTGGAGAGATAAAGGTCTTCATTGGTTTACAGATTCAGCAAATGAAAGAGGGTATCTTTATTACCTAGTCCAAGTATGTCAAAGAGGTATTGAAGACCTTTGGCATGGAGGAGAGAAAACCAGTTGGTCCATTGATGGTGACTGACTGTAAACTAACTAAGGAAGATGATTCAGCATTGGTGAATGAAATGGAGTACCAGTGAATAATTGGCAAGTTGCACTATGTGGTGCACAACAGACCAGATATTGCTCATGTAGTGGGCATAGTAGCTCATTTTTTAGAAATGTCCTAGATAATCCCACTTGGTAGTTGTCTAGAGGATTCTTAGATATCTGAAAGGAACAGTTGACTATGGATTGTGGTATCCATATAATGGTGACTATAAATTCAAAGTATATACCGATGTCGATTGGGCGGGTAATGTGGACAACCCGAAGAGAACAACCGATGGAGCATTCTTTCTTGGTGGAAGACTAGTCTCATGGACAAGTAAGAAGCAGAGCTGTATTTCTCAGTCTACAGTTAAAGCACAATATGTGGCAGCATTTATGAACTACACTCAAGCAATCTGGATAAAACATGTATTGGAAGGCTTCAAAGTACCTATATCTAAACTGGTGAATATATTTTGTGACAATACAAGTGCAATAAATATTTCCAAGAATCCAGTATTTCATGCTAGAACTAAGCACATTGAGCTTAAATATCACTTCTTGAAAGAGAAGGTTCAGAATAAGGAGGTTGTACTAGAACATGTTTCCAGTAAGGAGTAGCTAGCAGATATATTCACTAAGCCCTTACCAAAGACTACATTTACCTATTTGAGAGGTGAATTAGGGGTTCTGCCCCTTCATGAAGTCAACTAAAGTTGTGTGCTCTACATCAGTCAGGTACTACAGTGTTAAATTTTTCTGGATTGATGTGTTGAAGGATGCTACTCCATAGGGGGAGAAGCATAGTGGGGAATGGAAGCATGTGCCTCCACTTTGGCATTGTTGTTAAAGGGGGAGAAGATATATGATGTGTGGAGGAGAAGATATTTGATGATGAAGATACAATGGTCTATGATGTCTACAGTTGCAATGCTACACTGAGTATTGCCATCAATGCCAAAGGGGGAGATTGTTGGCATATGATGAATCGACATGTTGATATGATGATAATATATGTTGTCATTGATGTCAATAAGTATAAGTGAACCGGTATGCATATTGAAAGAAGTTGGTGAACTGGTATGAAGAGGTGTAAAGAGATGTAGTGAACCAGTGTCGGGGTTTTACTGAGTGTGACTACCGGTTGGTAGTCTCAACTCTAGGGTTTCCGGTTTGGCAATCTTGCTTGTGCGATGCAACCGATGACATTCTGTGATGAGTTAGCTAAGAGATGAGGATGAGATCAAGGTGCCATATCATCTTTGTGCACGTGAAGGATTTCCTTGAGGATCTTGCATGAGAAGATTGACTGCATTAAAAGTCTACCTTGGGAATGAACATTCTTCTTGACGGTATGAGAAGAAAGCGTAATGAGTTACTAATTTCTATGTGCAGTGAAGAATGGATGATGCAAATTGTCTTGTGATCTATTTGAAATTGTATTGCTCTATGCAAAGTGTTTGGATAGTCAGGATTGGACCGCTTGTATTGTAAACCTAAGATGCTTAGGGCTTAGGGTTTATGCTACTGACCTAATTGTTGTCTATAAGGTCAATGATGTTTGTTATTGTAAGTTGTTGGCAAATGTTGTGTGTGTATCCGAGTGATGAGATACTTGGAAGAATAGTAAGAGAAAATTGTAGAGTCTGATTGCAGAAGTAGAGGAACTGAAAAGGATCTGCCTTGGCATGTAGTGTTGTTATCATATCAGATTTTTTACCTGTTGTCTTCTAACCATTTCAAAAGTTGGAAAATCTCTTTACCAGGTAGCTTTAACAGGCTTATTTAAATTCTCTAACTAGGTGACTCAAGATCATTGAGTTCTTTAAATCCTCTAGCAAGGTAACCTTTAACAGGGTTTCAACCTTTAATAGGGTATATAGCCATCCCTTAACTGAGTGATCTTTAACAGGATCGGTTCCTAGCATAACCTTTTTGTAAAGTCTTTAACCATACTAGGCTCCTAACAGAGCAAGCTTCAAAAGAGTTCAAAAACAAGCTTGTGGGTATTCATCCCCACAGTGTTTTTCCCCATTTGGGTTTCCACATGAAAAATCTGTGTGCCACGAGTTGTGCATTTTTCATGTGATGATTAAGGGTTCTTTGATTGAGTGATTATGCATGTAGAGCTAATAGGTTATGGTATTACTGGTATACCACATGCATATGTTTATGGGTGAAGTTGTTATCAAGTATTGAATATATTTGAAGTGTTCAGACTTATCAGTTTATGTTGTTTGAAGTCTTACTGTGTTTAACCAGAATTGCCATGGTTAAGTTTAGCGATGAAGACAACCGGTTGGTATTGCTTTAACTTGATGCCCACCCTCTCAGTACCTCTTCTTTTTCTATCATTTTTTGTTGTGGTTGGGAAGCAAAACCGTAGAAAACTCCCTCCTTCAAGCCCTTTAGGATATTATTTCCTAGGACCAAATAGAATGTAGAAGTACCTTCTATATATTATTCCCTATCCTTCATCAGATTTAAAAAAAATTCTTGACCATCCTTCTTGATGGTATAGATATTAATCTTCCCATCATGAATAGCTTGTCTTCATAATGCCATGACCTACCCAACAATATGTGATATGTATACATTGATATTCCATCACAAAGGATTTCATCCTTATAGTTACCAATTTTAAATTTAACCAAGCAATATTCTCTTAACTCCAATTGATGCTCCTTTTGTAACCATGAGACCTTGCACAATTTGGGATGTTTTATTCTTTTTGAATTTAAACTTTCTCACCACTTCCTCAGAAACAATATTGTCTGTGCTGCCACTATCCACAATTACTTCACAATATTTTCCACCAAACTTTTATCTAGTCCTAAGAAAATTCCTTCTCTGAACTAGTCTGTATTTTTCCTTCTCTAGATTTAGAAAAATCCTTCTCAACATCAAGGATTATCTGTCCTCTCCATGCCATGATATTTCCACAATTTCATCCTTTGCATGGACCACATGAACTTTGGCCTCTTTTCCTTTACCTCCACCTTAAATCTACAAACAATCAAAAGATCTATGCCTAAATTCTCCACATTAGTAACATGTACCAATGAATCCTTTACCTCTTCCTCTTCCAAAGCTTCCTCTTCCATAAAAATTTCCTCTTCCTCCCACTTCATGAGTGCAAGAACTTGTCAAAGAGGTGCTAGCTTCATCTTCTTTGGTAGAATAACCTCTTCCACCACTTCTCTGGCCTCTACCACGTGCATTTTTGCCTCTACCTCTGTTATGATTTTGTTCTTTTCTATTCAATTTCTATTTTCCCTTCAAAGCACATTGATAGACCTCTTTCATACTCTACAACCTGAGAAAACTAATCTAATCTTGTATTGATATTCACAAGCCATCCATATGCCTAGAAACTTTCTCCACCTCATATTTTGTGTGTCCTAATTGTATTTTCAATCTGTAAAGCTTATTAGTATACTCTTTCACACTTGTTTCTCTTTGTTTAAAATTCTACAATTTATTAATAGACTAATGTGATTGTCCACAAAAAATTACTTCGCCTTCAATCTAGTCACCATCCCAAGATTTAATCTTCTCCTTGCCTCTTCATTATCTATCAATCTATAAGTGATACCACCCTAGGGTTGCATGTCCTTTAAAATTTTTACAAGCACAGTTCACCTTCTTGTCTTCCTCTATACCTTCAAATTTGAAATACTTCTCCATCTTGTAAGGAAGTTAAGTAGTGTAACAACTTCCTACACTAACCTTGATAGGAGGATAATGCAAAAACTTTTACAGATCATTACAACAATTATAGAAACTTAACAGAAATAGACACAATAATATGCATACCATAATGGAGTGATTTACATGGGGAAAACCCTTTCAGGAGAAAGACCCCACACTCCAAAAGAAGCTCAATATATTATTAAGAAATCAATAACAAATTACAATATGCTTACATAGAAATCTCTTTTCAAGAGTACCACTAATTAGAGATTCAAAGGCAACTCAATTGCCATAAGACTCTTACACACAACCTCTATCTCATGCACCTCATATATAGGAGATACAATACAAGAAACCGTCAAATGGTGTTACAAAACCATGAGCTAAAACCAACGAATAAGGTGTAGCCAACCTTATCTCCCTTCTAGATTCCCTATGATGTGTTAAAAATCACATCAACATGCATCCCTCCCTTTTACATCTAGTTTACGTGTCCAATGTGTTTTATATTTCCTATTTCAGGAGTAGAAAATTTTGGAGGCCATAACTTGAGAATCATGTGTCATATTTATGAACCATTTGAAGCATCAAAAATTTTGTGAAGTACTTTATTGCCTCGTAAGTCACTATGCTAGTTAAGACCACTTTTCAAGGTGTTTCAAGGCCTATATAGTCCTCAAAGTTAAATTTAAACTTCATTTCATCCCTCCAAAAAAGAAAATTTAATATCTTCAAAACTAGCTGTGATCTTGTGATGTAACATTACTGTAATGCTTATCTAGCCACCTAGAAGATTCAGGGATAATTTTGCACCATTTCATGGTCAAATAAAAAAATACTATAAATAGTAACCTCATGTAAATTCAAGGTTGAGACACCATTTTTCTCAACATTCTCCCACTTGTCGAACACCTTGCAAGAGAAAAGGGAGTATCAACATAATAAATTAATTGCTAGGGGCCATGAGACCCATATACTCTCAACACCATGTGAATTTTTCTGTGCTCACAGTCTTAGTTAAAGCATCTACAACATTCATCAAATTTTCTACCTTAACCATCTTCACCTTACCATCTTCGACCATATCTCTGATGAAATGATACTGAACATCAATGTTCTTGGTTCAGACATCAAAAGTCAGTTTCTTAGCTAGGCAGATCACACTCTAACTATCACAATAAACTATCACTATAGCTTGTTTTCTTCTAATATCTGAACACAGACTCTTAATCCAAATGGCTTCTTTACTAGAATGAATAGCTTCCATATACTCTTCTTCAGCAGTGGACAAAGCAACCACAACCTACCGCTTACTCATCCAACTAATTGCACCATCGAATAAAGTAAATACATAAACACTAGTAGATGCTCTGCTATCAATATCGCTTGCCCACTCTAAATCCACATAACCATAAATATCAATGTAATTAATGTCTCCAATCAAATTATGATGATAACACAAAGAATACTCTGAGGTACCCTTCAAATATCTAAAGACTATTTTGACTGTATCCCAATTAACTCTACTGGGATTATACATATATCTAGAAAGAACTCCCATTTCTTCAGCAATGTCTTATCTGGTACATACCATGGCATACATCAAACTTCCAACTGCACTTTGGTAAGGCACTTTTATCATGTCTTACATCTCTAATGGGGATGTAGGACAATCTGAAGCAAATAATTTCATTCCAATTGCAAAAGGAACACATAATGATCTACAATCCTACATTTTAAACCTCTATAATATTGAATTCACATACTTACTCTTGCCTAGCCAAAGCTTTCTATTCATTCTATCTCTTCTAATTCCATCCCAAGAGTGTGATTTCAAGCACCAAGAACTATCATTTCAAATTTAGCAGCAAGATGAAACCTTAGTTCTAAAATCATACCTTTCCCTTTACCAATGAATAACATATCATCAATATACAATGTAATGTACAAGACATGATCACCATCAGATTTATAATAAACACAATGATCTGATTTAGAATGCTCAAATCCTAGACTCTATTTGAGGTCATACAAAGATTTCTTTAATTTACAGACCAAATTACTTTTACCTTTCACCGCATAGTGCTCTGGTTGTGTCATATAAATATCATCCTCCAAGTCACCATGAAGGAAATTAGTTTTCACATACATTTTCTCAACCTCTAAATCAAAAGCAACAACAATAGAAAGAAAAAATCTAATGGATGTCATTTTTGCAATAGGAGAAAATATCTCACCATAATCAACACCCTCAACCTGAGAGTAGCCTTTTGCAACCAACCTTTCTTTATACTTCTCGATGTTTCCATCTGAACCAATCTTTTTCTTGAGCACCCATTTGTAACCAACAGACTTTTGTCCTTTAGGAAATGGTACAAGATCCCATGTATTATTTTTTTTCAAAGCTGTCATTTCTTCTTCCATAGAAATCTTCAGGGATTCTACATCATTCATACCTAATGCCTCTTCTACAAATCTAGGTTCATCCATATTATTATTCAAAGAAAAGATACATCTCCAATCATCAAGTGAATACCTTGCAAATGGTTGTCTATGTCTTTTAGACCTTCGAACAAGATGAGTTGGAGGTTCTTCCTCCTCTTATAAAGATTCAGAGCTATATGAGCTCTCATCAACTTCTTACCTATCAAGTGGTCTGATTCAACTCTTTCAGGTGTAGAAGGGAATTGAATCACATCTTTTTGTCTACAATATGACAAAAGGAGACTTAATTTCTCTAAAAATAACACTTCTACTATGGACTAACTTTTGTCCAACAGGGTCCCTAAGCTTGTATCCTTTCACACCATGATTGTAACCAATGAAGATACATTTCACAACCTTGTTCTCAAAATTTGTTTGCTTCTCCTTTGGCACATGTGCATATGCCTTGCAACCAAAAAATCTAAGATATGTCAACCAAAAACTCTAAGATATCTCAATGAAGGCTTGTGACCTGACCATGCTTCCATAGGCATTTTATCAATAAGAGATGATGTAGGAGACCTGTTAATCAGGTAGCAAGTAGTGGCAACAACATCAACCCAAGAATTTTGTTCTAGATGAGCACCACTTAGCATACTCCTAGCCTTCTCCATCAGTGTCATGTTCATTCTTTCTGCAACTCCATTCTGGTGTGGAGAATACGAATTTGTCTTTTGTCTATTAATACCACAATCTTTACAAAATTTATCAAAATAATTAAAGCAAAATTCACCGCCATTATAAGTCCTCAAACATTTAATTTTCTTTCCAGTCTGCAACTCAACCATTGCTTTAAATTCTTTAAAATGACTGAAAACTTCAGATTTACTCTTTAGAAAATATACCTATGTCCCTCTACTAAAATCATCAATAAATGAAACATGATATGTGGATTTTCCAATCGAAGGAACATCTACAGGACCAAAGACATCAGAATGAATAAGATCCAAAACATCACAATATTTATGAGAACTTGAGTAAAACTAAATGTGGTTTTGTTTTCCATTAATGCAATGCTCACATAAATCAAAGTCAAGATTACAATCATTAAAACCTTCAACAAGGTTTATATTTTTCAAGGTCCTCATACCCTTTTCTCCAATGTGGCCAAGTCTCTAGTGCCATAACATAGTTTTCTCTATAGGTAACTTTGCTTCAGAGGAAAGAGAATCCTTAGGTACACAAAAGCCATGTCCAATTGTTGAAGGTGAAACCCTCAAATCTTTTGATGGAGTATTCATAGATTTTCTTTTTACAAAAGTACTATTACACTCAATAGTGTATGCCTCTAGCTTATACAAAGTGTCAAACCTCACATCTCTAGAAATCACCATAGTACTCTTAATCATCTTACCTTTTGCATTTGAAAAGACTACCTACACAATCACATCTATTGATTTGCTCATAGATAACAAATTTTATTTTAATTCATGGATATGCAACACACTGCTAATTCTTTTTATTCTACCATCAGAAAACCAGATCCTAACTTTACCTCGACCAACAATATCTAAATGTGAATCATCACCCAAGTACACCTTACCTCCATTAAATTCTTCATTTTTGGAAAACCAATCTTTATTGGAAGTCTTATGAAAAGATGCACTTGAGTCAACTAACCATGCGCCATTACCTGCATCAGTAGTCAAAGCTGCAATGAATGCATCACCATATTCCTTCTCAAACTCAAAGTTTGAATCAAACTTCTTATTTTTATTCTTTTATTCTTTGCAGACCTAATGGATGTGACCTATTTTACTGCAATTCTAGCATATAACTTTGGACTTTCCAGGAGATTTGGATCTCCCTTTGGATTTGGACTTATTGCGCTCCTCGTTATTCTTGCCTTTTTCCTTAGGTCTTACATGAATAGTAAGGGCATCTTTGAACTGATAGATACCTTCCTTCGCATCTCTTCACCGAGTAGGGCACCCACCACATCTTCAGACTTAAAAACAACAGAAGTACTACCGATAGCCATTGTTCAAGAGAATCCCACGAATCAGGCAAAAAAAAAGAAATATGTGACATTTCTTTTCTTCATCTATATTAACACCAGCATATACCAATTGAGTCACCAACATATTAAATGATTTCAGGTGATCTGCAATTCATCCACCCTCTTCCATCTTCAAGGAATATAATTTCTTCCTCAAGAAAATCTGATTTAATAAAGATTTGGTATGATACTGTTGGCATTATGGATGAATTGATTATGTGTTTCATTGATGTTTTATCATTAATATCAACACTAGTTGTTATGGATGGTTAGTGATAGACAGGTGTTGGTTACCGGTAGATGATCTAGTGTTGTCGGCAAAAGAGATTATCTGTTGGACACTTCTGGCATGTTTGGATCTAAGGAATGTGATTGGTTACATGTGATACGTATTTCTGGAGCATGTTTTGGTAGGTTGGTATTGGCTTTATATTGGATACTATCATACACTCTTGTAAACCCTTACCGGCATTGGTTTAAGGATTTACTAGATGAGCTTTCACTGAGGAATCATGATAGGATGCATAAGTGGTGTTGGTGTAACTTCTAGATGGATTTCAGGATGTTGAAGATGTTCTTTGATCATGCTTCAACTTCTTGAAGACATTGTTTTGGCATGGTGGACCTAGAATAGGTCCGGTGCCTATCTAGGTTATGGACCGATATCATGATAACATGTACTCTACAAATAACCAGGATGTTTTAGGAGGATTTATTGATTTTTTATTATTTTTTTGTTCTTAAGCCGACATGGCATATCATTGTAATATGGAACTATGTAATGATCTTATTGTAATATCTTTTAGGTGGCCGACCTAATTGGTTTAGGTCTTAGGGTTGGTATAAATGAATGTAAGATCTCATTGTAGATTGTGGTGTGAAAAAAAGAGGTGTATCGTGGTCATGAATTGTAATATTATATGCAAAGGATTAGGTTGATCATAGGTGATCGAATTGGGATTAAGGAAGAGGTCAAAGGCCTCTAGTATTGAGCTTAACCGGGTTTGTAATCAGCCATGGTAGATGCTACCTCTGGCAGTTCACTTTATTGGATTTTTGTCCATTTATCTTGAGGTGGTTTTAACCTCTGTATTCAGTGAGACTCTTTTGTAATGAGTAGTATGTTATAGGCAGTAAGCCTTCCTACATGTGCAAGCCCCTCATTGTATCACATACTTTTTGCAGAAGTATCGTCTGACTATGGGTAGGCTTCCCACTATGGTTTTTCCCTTTCTGAGTTTTCCACGTACAAATCATGGTGTTATGTGGTATGGATGGTTTGCATTGATTATCTATTTAATTTTTGAGTTACATTTGTAGCGTCCTAAAATTGTGACACTTGCAATTTCAACTGCATTTTGGTCTTCACGATGGCGACGCAACACGCAACTTGAATGGAGACCCTGAAACTTGCTCATGACACTGAAAACTGCATTTTTCAAGCACCCTGGCCTGAACCTCCTTGCACCCTGCTGTCCCGGGAGGTGGGACCAGAGTGCCCAGCGCCCTGGTCCTTCAGGACCAGGGCGCCCAGCGTCCTGGTCCCTGGGTCCTATTTTGGGCCCGGTCTCCTAAGGGGTCTCGGCTCTTTTTGTTTGCAAATTGGAAATTAACTTTCCTGGTCGGCCTAAGGTCAGGAAAATCAGTCTATCAGCCCTAAATGACAAGTATATAAACTACATTTTTCTCTCTCATTTGGATAGAAGATATAACACATACATGATGAAAAAGGCGTGGAAACTATACTCAAGCATTCAAGCATTCAAGCATTCCTTCTAAGTCTCCATTCAAGGCTAAGTGTTGCATTCAAGACAAGGATTCAACCATTGAAGAGGAGATCACATATTACATGCTACAACATACAACATACAACATACAACATCTAAACCTTCGCACATAAGGATACAAACATCCTTAGAACAAGGTATTAGTACTTGTTTTACAGTCATTTACATTTACAGCTCTTGCTCATTTCTTGGTTAATTCCAAAACCAGGGTTTGACCTAAAGGCAAACCCCTAATCCCTAACCCCCCAATCGTCTTCGCTTTTCTGTGTGTAGGTTGCAGGTACGCGGCTGAAATTGAAGATCTGGAATCCTTGTGCAGAGACAAACAGATCCCCCTTCGTTTCGCGGATTTTTCGGAGGACCGTGGCACCGGGCGCCATCGTCCTGACAACTTTTTCTCAAATTTGCAGGACAGCGCTGTGTCAACATTTTACTGCTAATTCCAGGTCCGCAGCTTCATCCTATAACCCGAACTCAGTTTATAAGTGAATCTTTATGACTTTCTATGCACTCCTAGCTTAATTTCCTTAACAACATTCTTTACAAAAGAGGGTAACCTTGCTTTCCTAACCCTTGAAATTCATTTAGCATCCAATCTTACATCGTGTGGGATTGGATCTTATGAGTTTCAACCCCTCTTTTGAATGTAAAGTCTCTCCCCTAAGTGAAAAACCATCGAATCCTAGCGAACCTCCCTTCTCTCTCCTCGGAGTCAGAAGAGGGGAGAGCAACTAGGGTTCGATTGCGATTTTCTGCTTTACATTTTGATGAACCCGACGTGAACATCCTTTCTGATTTTTTATGCTTAGATCTAAAAAAAAAAATTGATTACATTTCCATGTTTGATCTTTTGCAAAATTTTAGAGGTGATTGCATAAAAACCCTAAATTTTCTTTTTGGTAATTGAACCTGCGAAATGTCTAAATGTTAATGCCTATTTCAGATCTGCCCTTCTATTACAAATTTTTAATTCATATTTGTGCTTTAATTCTGAAAATTAAGTGGTTAAGTGTCAAAACCCTAATTTTTGAAACCCTCTTGATTCAACCTTTGTCCGACAATTTCATTGATCAAAACATCTCCAAATCAGCTGTAACTTTGGATTCTGCAATAAAATCACAATATCTTTCATCCCTGAAAATTTGGAAAAAAGTTGCGAGGACCGTGGCGCCGAGCGCCATCGTCCTCGACATTTTTTCCGAAATTTCGGGAGCGAGATCTTACTGTATTTTCCTGCTAAAATCCAGAATTTTGGCTGATTTTATCAATTTTAACACCTTCAAAATAACAGTCAAAGTTGGTCTTGTGATTGCTTGGATTAAGGCTTCTAAACATTTAAAAATCATTGAAATTGAAATTTTGTGTCAAAATTGTGTTCTTACTGTCCTAAATCTGAAAAGTGTGTTATCATTCATTAAAAATTTCAGTACTTTATTCAAATTCTTGCATTTTGTGACTTTTGAAATTAAGTGCTTAATTACAACAACTTTAATTTCCGCTTTCAAAATTGAATTTTGCGTGAAATTGAGTCAACTTTTGAATTTCAAAATTTGCATTGCTTTTGGCGTTCCCTCTAAAATCATAAAATTCAAAATTTCAGTTTCCCTCTCTTTTTCAAAATTCAAATTTTGCATTTTTCGACAATCTTGATAGGGTTCAATTTCGAGATTACAACTTTAATTTGGCCTATCTACAGATCGTAAAATTACTCAATTTTTTCAGATTAGCTCTAAAATCATCATACCTTTCATCCCTGCAAATTTCGAAAAAAGTTGCAAGGACCGTGTTGCACTCCGGGCGCCATGGTCCCGGGCATTTTTTCCAAAATTTCGGGAGACTGTTGTGATTGCATTTAATAGCTTAAATCCAGAAGATTGGCTGATTTTACTGAAAATTGCTACCTCTAAATTCAACATCTTCTCTCTCTTTCTGGTGCATGAGTTTTACAACAATAAGCCCTACTTACACTATTCCCGTTAGACGAAGCCGTAGAATTAAGTCTTTCCAAGGTTTAACTACTGAGGAGATGGAACCTAATTTGAATAGCCTTTTTAACGAGGACATGGGTAATTCCTCTAATCCTCCTAATGATGAAGAAGCTCTCCATGAGGTTTCTGAAGAACAACTTTCGAAATTGGATAACCAATTTGACGATTTTCGACAATGGATGTCTCATGAGTACCCCGATAGTCAAGCTCTTCCTTTAATTGAGGGTCTAAACCGTATGCTTCAAAGTGATAAGAATGGAATTGATATTTTGCATGGTATTGCACACATTGTGGATTCGAATGTGATGCCTATGAAGAGTTGTGCTGAAAATTTGGGTTATACACAACCTCCTACACAAGTCAATCATTCTATTCCTTTGACAACTCCTATTGCTAGTATACCTACCTTTACATCAAACATCATGGCTACTTCTATACAAGACATTCCTCCCGTGATTACTAGTCATGGGGGCAACCCTTCTTCTTCAATTAACCCTCTTCCTTCATTCAATCCGATTTCTTCATTCGTCCCTTCAATGAGTGTTCCTATTACATCTCCACAAATGAACATGACGCAAGGGGGCAATTCATTTAACCATTCCATTCCTCCTTGTAGTGTTCCTCCTCTCCAATCATCTCCTATGACTAATTATCATAGAGTCCCACCACCTTACTCTCTACCTTCTTTCAATAACATAACACCTCCATCTCAATCTAACACATCTAATATGAACTCTTCGACTGAAGCAACCATTAACAATCTTGCACAAACTGTCTCTTCTTTACAGCAACAAATTGCCTCTATGAATCAATCTAAGTTTAGTGTGCCCACATTTGATGTTGCGAGCCCACTTTCTCTTGACATTGTCCGAGCTATCCCTCCTAAACATGTTGAAATCCCACATTTGGAGCTTTATAATGGTAAAGGAGATCCTCTAACACATGTTAAGACTTTTCAAACAATATGTACTGATTTTGCTTATGACCCAAGGTTGCTTGCAAAATTATTCATGAGAACATTAAGAGACAAAGCCCTACAATGGTATTGCTTGTTGCCTTCTTATTCTATTACTTCTTTCGAACAACTTGCAAATGCTTTCATTCAACAATTTCAAAACAATATAAGTCCTAAAGTTACTTTGATTGATTTAATGCATTGTAAACAAGGTGTTAAAGAAAAAGTGACTGATTTCATTGGTAGATATAAGCATTTGTATGCTCAAATTTCTTTTCCAGTGCCTGACAATGATATTCAAAGAATCTTTATTTCTAATTTACAAAAAGATATTCGAGACAAACTTCTATTTTCTGAGTTTACTTCTTTCCAACAGTTGTGTGCAACTCTTCACAATTATCAACTGACTGTGAGTCAAATGGAACAATCACATCCTATGGCTCCGAGTGATAAGGGTGATAGCAGTCAACAACCATTTGGGAAGTTTAAACCGAACAGAGATTCCATCAAATTCAATGAAAATATCATCAACAACAATGTGAATGCAGCATCAGGTGTGCCTCCTATTTCTAAATTTTTCAAGAAAGAAAGAAAGTATACTCCTTTGAATGAATCATTGCATAGTATTATGAATAAGTTATTGGAACAAAATGTGCTTACTCTTCCTCCTATAAGACAAATTGATCCTGCAAAGATTACTTCACCTTATTTTGATAACAAAGCTTTTTGTCAATTTCATCGTCAGCCTGGGCATGATACTGAAAAATGTTTTTCTTTAAAGGGTAAAATTCAAGATTTGATTGATAACAATACTATCTCTGTTTCTAGAGTGAATGATAAAGGCAACACATTTGTAGCTCCTCCTAACCAAAATCTTCAGATTTTCACTGATCCATTGCCTTCTCATACCTCTAATGCAATTGAGGCTAATGATTCCTCTCTCTCATCTGATGGTCTTGTGTCTATGACTCCGAATGTGATTAACTTTGTAGAGCAGCAAGAAATCCCTAAAGAACCTTCCATCACATTTGATTCTAGCGAAACCATTAGGGCACCTGATGGTCCTTTATACATAGTTGCAAAAGTTAAGAATACACCTTGCCGTGGAGTGCTTATTGATCCTTCGTGCATGATTAATGTTATTACTGAAGAATTTCTTTTTACTTTGCAATTGAATCAAGTGATATATGACAAAACAGATGTGATTGTGAAATTATTTGATGCATTTTCTTCTCCTGCAATTGGTTCTATTACGTTGCCTATTGAGGTCCATAACAAATCTCTTGATGTGAACTTTTCTATTATTCCATCTTCCGAACAATTTCGTGTGAAGCTTGGCTATCCTTGGCTATCTTCCATGAAAGCTATTGCTTCTCCTATTCATAAGTGTTTGAAATTTCCCCATAATGGTGAAGTTGTTACTGTCAATCATAGTCTCTTTAAACCAGCTGAAAGAACCTCTAGTGTTCCTATTGATTACTTTTGGCCTAAACAATTCCAATCTCTTCCTCCGCGAAGTGATCATCTTTTCAAATCTTATCAAAAGTGGAAAACAGATATGATCCTATCTCTAAGTGAACCTAGAGCACCTAAACTTGATATTCCTATCATTCTTGAGAAGGAAGTTCTTCCTTTGAAAGATAAAACTAATGTCTTTCCTCAAGAAGATTCTCAACCCATCCCTATGGATGTGACTATGTCTATACCTAATAAACTTCCTAAGAGTAGACCTATACCTCCTCGTCATGATGGACTTGGTCTTCTCCCTAAACCAAAAATTCCTCCTTTGTATGGAGTAGTTCCTCCTCCTTCTTTTTATAGAGAGAAGAGACCTTCTTCTTCTCCTATTATCCAGCCTAAGAGACCACAACCTAAACACCCAAGTGCTAAGGATGAGAACATTCCTCCTCCTCAGTCTTCTCCACTTCCTAGTAAGACTAGACGAAATCGTTCTGCACGTGAACGCCGACGAAAGCGTCGTCTTAGAGCTCAAACAGTTGCTTCTCAAACTTTACAATCTCCAAAAACACCTTCAACAAGCATTATTCCATTTTCTCCTCAGCCAGAAATTGAGCCGAAATCTCCTAAACATAAGATGCATGATGGTCTTGATCCAGTGCGAGTTAAAGATCCTATTTTTATAAATCTTGATGATGATATGGATGAAAATGTTATTCATGATGAAAATGTTACTCCTCTTGCTTCTGATAGTGAATATGAACTTGTTGATGTCGATAACCATTTATTTAATGAATTTTCTAAAGCACTTATCCTAGCTCCTAGACAAAAACAGTGTGGCTCGGAACATGAACATAGCCCTTGTTTGGATCTTGTGATAGCTCCATCTGCTGTGTTGGATGTTCCTCCTCTGGCGTGTTCCCTGCCTTCCAGAAACATTGATCAGCAAGATCGGGGGGTAGATGACATGCTAGACTAGTTACATTAGCATAGCAGATTCTCTCCTCGTCTCTTTTGTTACTTCTTCTATATGTTATTTTCATTCTTCTATTTGTTGTCCTTGGTGTTGTCTACTTGAGGACGATGCAAAGTATTGAGATCTCTCAATCTCTCTCATGTTGACTCAAAAGACACATGTGTTCCCTTCTTCTAGGTGACCTTCCTTGATTGGGGAATGAAGAACAATTATGCATACATACATATGATATATATACATGACTTATCATACAGCATACTGACCCCGAGGAAAGCGAAGTCACCTTGTGCTTTGTGTTTTGTGTCTATTATCCTTGGGTTTATCTCACACTTGGGGGCTAAATCCTTGCGATAATGTGCTCCTTTCCTTTCTCATTTCTTATGTGTATCACTACGTTAAAACAATCACCCCCGGTGAGGCATGTGCGATCGCTTTAACGTAGGGGGTCATACATCCCGTTCATATCTTTTCAAGATACTTGAAAATTTCTTGGCAAATTTAGCCTTGCCTTGAAAATTTTTGATATCTTTCTTGCATGACTCATAGTGAGGGAGCCTTACTACTGACAGTCATGGTTCTTCCTCGTGATCTTCCCTTTTACTTTGTCAATCGAAGTCGTAAGATCCTTAGTCCACTGGGGGCTTGGTGTATCTTGCCTCCTTGACGTGGTGAAAGTTTTTCAATGTTGTTTCCTTGTACTTTACCGGAAGTATGAGCATACATACTCCTGCTAAAGTGGGGGCTAAATGTAGCGTCCTAAAATTGCGACACTTGCAATTTCAACTGCATTTCGGTCTTCACAATGGCGACACAACACGCAACCTGAATGGAGACCCTGAAACTTGCTCACGACACTAAAAACTGCATTTTTCAAGCACCCTGGCCTGAACCTCCTTGCACCCTGCTGTCCCGGGAGGTGGGACCAGAGCGCCCAGTGCCCTAGTCCTTCAGGACCAGGGCGCCCTGGGTCCTATTTTGGGCCCGGTCTCCTAAGGGGTCTCGGGTCTTTTTGTTTGCAAATTGGAAATTAACTTTCCTGGTCGGCCTAATGTCGGGAAAATCAGTCTATCAGCCCTAAATGACAAGTATATAAACTACATTTTTCTCTCTCATTTGGATAGAAGATATAACACATACATGATGAAAAAGGCATGGAAACTATACTCAAGCATTCAAGCATTCAAGCATTCCTTCTAAGTCTCCATTCAAGGCTAAGTGTTGCATTCAAGACCAGGATTCAACCATTGAAGAGGAGATCACATACTACATGCTACAACATACAACATACAACATACAACATCTAAACCTTCGCACATAAGGATACAAACATCCTTAGAACAAGGTATTAGTACTTGTTTTATAGTCATTTACATTTACAGCTCTTGCTCATTTCTTGGTTAATTCCAAAACCAGGGTTTGACCTAAAGGCAAACCCCTAATCCCTAACCCCCCAATCGTCTTCGCTTTTCTGTGTGTAGGTTGCAGGTACGCGGCTGAAATTGAAGATCTGGAATCCTTGTGCAGAGACGAACAGATCCCCCTTCGTTTCGCGGATTTTTCGGAGGACCATGGCACCGGGCGCCATCGTCCTGACAACTTTTGCTCAAATTTGCAGGACAGCGCCGTGTCGACATTTTACTGCTAATTCCAAGTCCGCAGCTTCATCCTATAACCCGAACTCAGTTTATAAGCAAATCTTTATGACTTTCTATGCACTCCTAGCTTAATTTCCTTAACAACATTCTTTACAAAAGAGGGTAACCTTGCTTTCCTAACCCTTGAAATTCATTTAGCATCCAATCTTACATCGTGTGGGATTGGATCATATGAGTTTCAACCCCTCTTTTGAATGTAAAGTCTCTCCCCTAAGTGAAAAACCATCGAATCCTAGCGAACCTCCCTTCTCTCTCCTCGGAGTCGGAAGAGGGGAGAGCAACTAGGGTTCGATCGCGATTTTCCGCTTTACAACATTGTTTACTGGTATCTGTGTCTACCAGCATCTATTTCTACTTTATTGGTATTTGAATGTTTATGTGCTCCAGTTTTAGGTTGTATTGTGAATTAAATGTTATAACTGTTAATAGATGATTCACCCCCCCCCTCTCAGTTGTTCACCTGTTATCCTAACAATTAGTATCAGAGCATTGGTCCTCTTTTGTAGAAGATTAACCGCTTGAGGTAGATCCTATGGCAACTAACACTTCTAATCCACTGGCAACTATTTTCAGACGATAAATCCCTAAGCTTGATGGAACAAATTATGGGATATGGACAATTCAAATGGAGACTCATCTTAGATGTCTTGGCAAGGATATTTGGGAGATTAGTGAAAAAGGATACACACCTTATGATTTGACATCTGGCAATCCTGCTCTTGTAGACTTAGATAAGAATATTGAAAATGATTGTAGAGCTAGAGAATCCCTCTTGTGTGCACTTACTGATCAGCAGATCATGGGATTGACTAATAAATCATCAGCAAAGGTTATGTGGGACAAATTGAAAACTCTAAATGAAGGTGACCCTACTATCAAAATTGTTAAACTTGATGGTTACCGGGTAAGATATGAAAACTTGAAAATGGAAGAGAATGAGAGAATTGTTGTATTTATAGAAAGAGTAAATGAGACTATTATGGGAATTCAATGTTGTGGAGGATTTCTAAGTGAAGATGAAATAGTTTCCAAAGTCTTGAGAACCCTTCCACTGGCTTACAAGATGAAGGCAACTACAATTAATGAGTTAAGAACAATGAAAAACACTTCAGTTAACAGAGACATTCTAATTGGGAAATTATCTACTTTTGCGCTTAAAGAATTTTGATCTTCTCGAGCTATAAAGTCTGAACCTATTTTTCATGCATCGACATCATCATCATCTATGAGAAAAAGTGATTGGAAAGCCTTATATGCAAGAAGAACTTGAACAACTTGAAGCCTTATTTCCTAGAAGAGTACCTAAAGGACCAACTAGAAGTAAGTATGAAGGAAAATCACCTTTTAAATGTTTTGCAGGTAATAAGATTGGTCATTTTGCATCTACATGTCCTAAAAGCAATGCAAGGTTTGAGGAAAGAGTTAAAAAGTCTTTTAAGCCTAACCAAAATAGATATAGATTCAATAAAAGTAAACAATGCTACATAGCAGATGAGGAAGGACTAACTAATGACTGTGGGGATGAACCAACAGAAGACTCTGCTAGTGGATCCAACAATGGAAAGGAGTGGGTGTTATATGCTTTGAAGGAAGATAAACAAGAACTAGATACCAAGAATGAAGAAAAGGCCCTGGAAGCAAAAGTTGAAGATAAGGATGAATGGGTAATTGATAGTGGATGTTCACATCATATGACTAGAGATAAAGGGAAATTTTTTTCCCTGCAAGAATACAATGGCGGTCAAGTTAGATTTGGAGATGACAAGGAATGTATGATCAAAGGTAGAGGTATTATTTCTTTGGATGGAAAACATAATACTGATAATGTCTATTATGTAGAAGGTTTAAAGCATAATCCTTTCATTGTTGGTCAATTAGTGGACAAGGGATTCCAACTTCAATTCAAGGATAGAAAATGTAAAATCATTAACAAGACCTATTTGGAGATTGCAACTAGTAATCAAACTAAAGGTAATATCTTTCACTTGAATAGTGGTAATAAGACATGTTTGATTGCTCATATTGATGAGAGTTGGCTATGACATAAGAGGTTGTATCATGTAAAGTTTGATTGTATTGTTAACATCAGTTCAACTAAGGTAGTTAGAGATATACCTAAGATTATGAAGCCTCATAATCTAGTATGTAAGGAATGTCAATTAGGTAAGAAATTTAGAAGTTCTTTTAAGAGCATACATGATAAATCTAATGATGTACTTGATTTGATTCATACTGACTTATGTGGTCCAGCAAGGACTAGAAGCTTTCAAGGTGATAGGTATTTCATGTTGATTATTGGTGACTATTCTAGAATGATGTGGGTGACTTTTCTAAGGGAGAAGTCTAAAGCTTTTGAGAAATTCAAGATCTTTAAAGCTAAGGTTGAAACTAAAACTCGATTGAAAATCAAATGTCTAAGATCCGATCAAGGAGGTGAGTTCACTTCTCATGAATTTAACAATTATTGTGAGACAAATGGAATCAGGAGACAACTATTTGCACCTAGGAATCCTCAGCAAAATGTAGTGGAAAGAAAGAACAAAACCATTTTAGATGTAGCAAGGTCTATGATGATGGAAGCCAAATTGTCTCATATCTACTGGAGATAAGTTGTGAGTACAATAGTCTACACATTCAATGAAGTTCACATCAAAGGTGAAACCAGTAAGACCCCCTATGAACTATGGTTTGGACATACACCACTATTAAATATTTCAAAATTTTTGGAAGTAAATGCTATATCAAAAGAGATGATTCAATTGGAAATTTTGATCCTAGATGTGATGAAGGGATATTTCATGGATACTCAATTCAGAGAAAAGCATATAGATGTTATAATAAAAGATTATAGAAAATTGTTGAGAGTGCTAATGTGAAAGTGGATGAGCAGTATATAAATCATTCTATATCATATAACAGGGAACCGACAGTGGAAATAATCATATTTGAACCAATAATGCCTCAACCGACACAAGAAGTTGAGATAGTTACATCGACACAATCAAAAAATTCAACTATGACTAATGATCAAACTAGTGAAGCTGAAGTTCAAAAGACACCAAGGTATGTAAGATTAAATCATTCTGAAGATCAAATCATTGGAGATAAGAACAAGGGAGTTATGACTAGAAGGAAACTGGCTAATGAAGAGGTATGTTTTATTTATAATATTGAACCGACAACTTTTATTGAAGCTTGTAAGGATAAACACTTGTTAAAGGCTATGGAAGATGAATAAGATCAGATAGAGAAGAATGAAACTTGGACTTTAGTTCCTGGCCTAAAAATAAGAGTGTTATTGGAACTAAATGGGTTTTTAGGAATAAACTAAATAAGGATGGTCAAGTTGTAAGAAACAAGGCTAGATTGGTTTGTAAAGGATATTCTCAAATGGAAGGAATTGATAATGGTGAGACATTTGCACCTGCAGCTAGAATTGAAGTTGTTAGACTATTTCTTGCCTATGTATCTTATAAGAACTATAAGGTTCATTTTTGAATGGTGATCTTGAGGAAGAAGTATACATTGAGCAACCTAATGGATTTCACTGCCAGATGATAAAGATATGGTTTTCAGACTGAAGAAAGATTTATATGGTTTGAAACAAGCTCCTAGAGCTTGGTATGCAAGGTTGGATAAATATTTTTCGAAGCTAGGTTTTAATAAAGGTAGTGTTGATAGTAATTTATATTATAAGATCACTGATGATGATATTTTGATTATTAAAGTATTTGTTGATGATATCATTTTTGGAGGAGAAGATAAATTATGCATGGAAATTTCTAACAACATGAAGAATGAATTTGAAATGTCCATGATTGGTGAGATGAAATTTTTCTTAGGTTTGTAGATTACTCAAACTGACAAAGGCATTTTTATCTGTCAAACTAAGTATTTGAGGGAATTGTTGAAAAAGTTTGGTATGGATAATTCCAAACTGGTAAGTACTCCTATGGTGACAAGTGAGAAATTATCTATTAAGGATACTTTCGGCATGTTTGGATCTATTGAATGTGATTGGTTACATGTGATACGTGTTTTTGGAGTATCTTTTGGTTAGTTGGTATTGTATTGGTATTGGATACTATCATACACTCTTGTAAACCCTTACCAGCAAAGCTTTCATTGACAAATCATGACAGGATGCATAAGTGGTGTTGGTGCAGCTTCTAGATGGATTTCAGTATGCTGAAGATGTTCTTTGATCATGCTTCAACTTCTTGAAGACATTGCTTTGGCATGGTGGACCCAGAATAGGTCCGGTGCCTTTCTAGGTTATGCACTAGTATGATGATAATGTGTACTCTATATGTTACCGAGATGTTTTAGGAGGATTTATGGATTTTTTATTGTTGTTTTGGTCTTAAGCCGACATGGCATATCATTGTAATATGGAATTATGTAATGATCTTATCGTAATATCTTTTAGGTGGCCGACCTAATTGGTTTAGGTCTTAGGGCTGGTATAAATGAATGTAAGATCTCATTGTAGATTGTGGAGTGAAAAAAAAAGGTGTATCATGGTCATAAATTGTAATATCATATGCGAAGGATCAGGTCAATCATAGGTGATTGAATTGGGATTAAGGAAGAGGTCAAAGGCCTCCGGTATTGAGCTTAATTGGGAGTGCAATCAGGCATGGTAGATGCTATCTCTAGCAGTTCACTTTATTGGATTATTGTCCATTTATCTTGAGGTTGTTTTAACCTCTGTAGTCAATGAGACTCTTTTGTAATGAGCAGTATGCTCTAGGCAGTGTGTCTTACTGCATGTGCAGACCCCTCATTGTATCACATACTTTCTGCAGAAGTATCATCTGACTGTGGGTAGGCTTCCCACCATGGTTTTTCCTTTTCTCAGTTTTCAACGTATAAATCATGGTGTTATGTGGTATGGTTGCTTTGCATTGATTATCTGTTTAATTGTTGAGTTACATTGTTTATCGGTATATGTGTCTACCAACATCTGTTTCTGCTTTATTGGTATTTGAATGTTTATGTGCTCCGATTTAAGGTAGTATTGTGGATTAAATGTTATAACTTATAACAACTAATTCAACCCTCCCCCCTCAGTTATTCACCGGTTATCCTAATAGATACATCTCACCAAGCTTAGTCCATAACTTCTTTGCAGTGTTTTCTTTGTGGACATTGATTAGAAAAGAGACTTCCAAGCACAATCTAATTAGACACTTGGCTTTTCGATCCATGACATCATATTGAGAAGCTGCAGCAGCATCTATAGGTCTTGAGATATTTGCATCAACAACATCCCATAGATCTCGATCTATTAGTAGATCTTCCATCTTCACCTTTCGCATCTCAAAATTACTACCATTAAATTTATCCACCTCTATTATCCCTGACAAAATTTCCATCTAAAAATTCTTGCAACAACATCCAAAAGTGTCTCCTACACAAGTTCTCCTTCACTACACTAACCTTGAGAGGAGTATAATGCAAAAAAATTTACAGATCATTACGATAGTTACAAAAACTTAACAAAATTAGACACAATAACATGTGTAGACACCTAAAAATGTCTCATTGATCATGTACTAATTATTCCTCTAATTGATTAAATAAATTTTTAATTATTTAATTAAGATAATTAATCTAATTCTTCTAATTTCATGTTTCCTTATCATCTTACTAATTATTCTATTTCCTATTCTATCATCATTTAATCATTTTAATCATTTTCTAACATTAATTAAATATTTGTTATTTTAATTAATTCTAATTAATTCCCCAATTTAAATAATCTTTATTATTTAAATAAATTACTAATTAATTTCAATTTCTATCTCTAATCATCTAATCATTTAACCCTTTTCTAAATATTAATTAAATATTTATTATTTAATTAATTGTAATTTAATCCTTTAAATTAAATAATCTTTATTATTTAATTAAAGTCAATTTCTAGCATAATTAAATAGTTTCTTTAAATTATTTAATTAAGCAATTAATTCTTCTAGTCACATGTGCATGATTTCAAAAATCAAATTGAAAATCAAAGTCAAGTTCTAAATATATTTAAATACTAAATTGAATTAAATGAATTCAATTGATTGAATAAATATCATGCAAAGATTAAATTGAAAATCTAAGTCAAAGTGCAAGCACATGCTAAATTAATTAATTTGATCAATTAATTAGTTAAATCATTTATCTCTCTAATCTCTATTTCCATCTTCTAGTTCTCTTTGTCATCTTCTTTATTTCTTCCAATCATTCTTTTTCTTCTTTCAGTTAGCTTTTTCTCAATCAGTTGACTCAATTAATCTATTCAATCTATTTTGTTTCACCTTCAAGTCAATAGTTCAACTATCAATCAACATATAAGCTCACCTGAGTTCCACCTCTTGATCAATATGTTCCACCTTTCAATCAATCAAATCCAAAAATCTATAAATTGAGCATTCAATCCTCACAATTCCTCTAGATCACGAACTTTGAATCTTTGTGTCAATTGCAAGTTGTTAGTGCAATATCTAAGAGCCATCATAACACAGAGTGAACAAGAACAATGAAAGCTATGATGCATAATAGGGAGTTTCATATTGCTTAATTTAATTCCATTTTGCATCTATTTCATTGGTTTTATGTTTGAATTGCTTATATAGTTAAGGATTCGTGATCGTCCTTATTTCCTATTTAGCAATGGTGTATTTGAGCATGCCACATTTTGGTGAACCCGAAGTGAAATAATAGCTAATTAACCTTCTCTATTTTTTGTGTTGTTTTTGTAGATCGTATGGATTTTTTTCTTTTTTGCAAGTTTTGCACAAATTTCAAGACAGACCTCTTCATCATGCAATCGACCTTACATCATCACACAATCGCATAACAGGGCCACACAATCAACCAAACAGGGTTACACATTCATATGGAACCCATCATGCAATTGCCCTTAAATCATCACGCAATCGACATTTCTTTGTTACGCAATCGCTCTATAATTATCATGCATTCGTAGGAAAAATTGTTGTTTGATTGTTTCTATTCTCATATCCTTTCTGTTCTCTGATCTGTTTAATTCTGTCTAAAATTGAGTAAATCTAGAAATGGATTATTTATATTGCATGATTTAATTATAACAATTTATGGCATGAAAGGTACAATTTAGGATTTCAGGTGCTAGAAGGACAAAGGAACAAAGAAGACAGACCAAATGCTATCAAAGGGTTCTCCAAGCAGAAAAGCAGATACAAGATTGGGAAGATCAACCAACCTTTGATAGATATAAAACCTTAGTTATCTCATATCAAGTTAAATATGATCTAATTAATATTGAATGGATGATGAGAGATTTAGCTAGGGCCTCACAATTGGTTTTGCGGGTTTTTGATCGGGTTTAGTTTATTTTTTAATTTTTTTGTGTTATCTGCCTGCCTGTCACACAATCGTCCTATTTAGATTACACAATCGATTTGTTGGTCTCATGCATTTGATCTATCGGGATTACGCATTCACTCTGTTATGTTCATGCATTGGCTCTATCAGAGTCATGCAATCGCGCAGGTACTGTCACACATTTGTTTCTGTCAATTTTTGATTCTCTGTTTGTAAGGAAACACAGGTGCAGAAACAACTTCCTACACTAGTCTCTAGAGGAAAGTATTGTTCAAATTCTTTTAAATCCTTACAATTTCAGATTCGTTAACTACTTTAACAAAGATATTTCAGCCATATACCATGCATACAGAAAATAGAGAATGACACAATGATTTACCCTGGGGAAAACCTTTCAGTAAAAAACCCCAACACTCCAAAACCTGCATAATGTATTATCTTCAACACATCGGTTACAACACACTTGCAATGCCAGTTCTTTCAGGAGACAATCGACACTTAAAGACAAATCCAGTAGTACGATATCATACCAACAATACACTCTTTTCGTATCATAGTCTGTAACCCTAAAAAATGCTTATGCGCTTTCCTTTTTAGGTCAACTTCCAAAGATAGCCGTATTAGGGTTTTACCATTCTCCGAGAAAATAGGAACCCTAAGATTTTTTAAGGAATCGTGATCGTCCGAACCCCACGATTGAGGAAGAGTGTACAGTACTCAACTTTATCAGTTGCCACATGTCTTGCATGTCTTCACCCATCATTGAAATCTCCTAGAAATAGCTCTTACGTGTCATAGGAATCTTTCATAACTATTTCAGCCATGATCTCCATACACACAATTCAAGATGCTGACACATCAAGTGGAGTGACACATCAACATCCCAACTAGACATGTACACTCACACTTAATTACATTATTTGCAAGAAATATATTTTACAAAACAAATAATAAGAATAGGAATTGTATATGGTGAAAATGGATAACAATAATAACAATATTGAAAGGCTAAATGAATTCAACCACAAAACCCTAGCCTAACAATCAACAAAGATCCACCATAACATATGAAGATTACCTAAGACAATGCAAATCACATGAAATCACAAAGATTATACCATCACATGTCCAATAGGGTTTTGATCTCCATTCTTCTTATCTCCATTGATCTTGCTTGATATATTTGCTCTCAGATTTTATATGCACAAGAGCTCAACAAAGAACGGAATGTGGTTGCAAGTAGGATCATAGTGTAGTCAATTGCATAAAAGATGATTAACATGAATGATTAGGGTGATTGATTAGGGTTTGATAATGAAGGAAGCATCTCCTTATATAGAAGACACTATATGAAATGGAGGGATAAGATTGAGAGGTGTAAAAGGAGGTCGACTATGATTAGAGGGTAGGTAAAAGAAATAATAAAATAATGAAAGGGGTAGGTAGTGTATGAATTAAGAGATGAATGACATGTGTCATTGGTAGAAAAGGTTAATGAATTAATTAAATAAATAAAGATTTATTTAATTAATAGAAGAAGTGGGATAATTAAATAAATAAAAATATTTATTTAATTTAGGAAAAGGATAATTTAAATAAATAAATGTATTTATTTAAATGAGAAATAAGGCTAGAAGAGGATAAATGAATTAATTAAATAAATACGGATTTATTTAATTAATAGAAGAATTAAGCTTAGATAATTAAATAAATAAAATATTTATTTAATTAGACTAGACAATTTTGGGTGTCTACATTTTGCCCCTCTTTGAGACAATGTGGCTTGTCGCGTTGTTTCAAAGAAGATAAGATGAACTGATACAAAGTTGCCCCAAGATGGGAATGATATGCCCCCTCGAGAGATTGGATGAAAATGTCTGAAAAGATTGCAAACAATCTCTCGATAAGAAAGAGAGGCTAGAATGGACTGACCGGATAAAGTGACAGAGTCACGGGATAAAGAAGACTGACTCGGGAAACGAGGGCGAGGGCTAGGGTAGGCTATAAGATAGACCACGGGGGAAATACATCCTCATTGTCATCTACACATCCAAGAGATTAAAGTGTAGAGAGAGAAAAGAGAAACAACAGTCAGCAATGATGGCTTTTGTTCACAGATTCGACCGTGTTCGCCGATTCTAGAGGCCAGCGGAGGCAGGAGAGCCAGTAAGTACCACCAAACCTCCTCGTACTTTGATGCATTTATTGTTGTCATTAATGCATACTAGGTAATGTAATAAATGTGCATTTATGTCAGGAAAGCGTGTTTGTGTCCAAAAATGTGAATTTTTGTCTTCTAGGTCAAATCGGCAGTTCTGTGATGAACATACGCTGTCGATTGGATATGCTGCTGAGAGGATACACTCAAGCAGGTCCTCTAGGGAAGACTAGGATAGATCAAGGCACTTTGTGATGAACAGTGAGTACCAAAATAGAGTACTTTGTGATGAACAGGGAGTACTAAAATATGAGCAGCACTTTGTGATGAACAGGGAGTGCAAATGTGAGTAACACTTTGTGATGAACAGGGAGTGTCACACACGTAGTACTTTGTGATGAACAATGAGTACCACTAGGATAAATAGCAACACTTTGTGATGAGTAGTGAGTGTCACTAGGGTAGATAGCCATATGCATTTAGATAGTGAGTAGCATTTTGTGATAAACAGTGAATGCCACTATAACTGACATGATTGAGTTGTTTGACTGCAAGAGTATTTGCCAATGCTAGAGTCACGGGAGAGATTCCCGTCGACGTAGAGGTTGCGACTTGAGTTGTCACTCGAGGACAGAGCTGCCATTGAGGAGATGGGTTTGAGACATGTGTTGTATGTGCCTAAGTTTTGGGCAAACATGGGTTTGCTTACTGCGCTGGCTGAGAGATGGCACTCTGAGACGTGCACGTTTCATCTGCCGATGGGTGAAATGACAGTCACCCTGGAGGATGTATATAGGATTATGCGGATACCGATTGATGGGGAGCTGATTTCGTATGATCGAGATGGAGACAGGGATGCCCTTAGATGAGTGTTCTAGGATCCGAGACTGGAGATGAGGGTGGGACAAGTGGCATGGGATACCATGACATGGACAGGATTAGCACTACCAACAGTGTTGGCAGGAGTTATCAGTGGGTTCCTTTGTATCAGTTTTGTACCATTTTGTATGATGATGTAGACACCTGCGGGTGATTGTAGCCATATGATTTTGACATCATTGTATCATGACATTTTATATATATATATATGAGATGATTCATCTTTGCGGCAGCTATATGCATGTGTACCTATGTGATGAGATGTTCTTATGTGATGCTTATGATATGGATGCAAATATGTATATGATGCAATGCAATTTTTATTTTTTTTGTTCCTTTATGTTTTATATGTGTATGCATGATGCAAATGTGAATGTAAGTAATGCAGATGAATATGATAATGCAAATGTAAATTGTGCTAATAGGTGTTGTGTGCAGGATGTGATGCAGTTGCGATATCTATATGTGTGTATGAAATGCTTATATGTGGTAATGCAGGTGCAACTACATGAAATGCAAATGTTTTTGGTGTGTCATTATACTCAGTCATGTGATAGCAGGCTACACGGACTCGAGAAGGACGATGGAAGTCAATCAAGAAAGGGGGATGGCAGACATAAGATATGAAAGTGAAAGAGCTTCTTGTGCATTATCATCATTGAGCTTTATTATGGCAAAATAGGTTATGACAATCGAGGCATATGTTTGACCCAAAAAGTCATTGTACCTGTTTGCATGGAGATAAGACAGTCACAAACAAGGAATGCCCCAGTTCACACTAGACTCACAGTGTCCTCATATCCTTGGACAAGTCATAGCATTACTAAGAGACAATCCACAGACAAAAAATACAAATAGGTGATGATACCCTATCCTCGCCTTTCTAGTCAAAGACATCCTGGAAAAGCTAAAAGACATGTCACCAGAAAGATAAAATCGAAAGAAAACCAAGACTCGACACCAACACCCACTGTAGTCCTCAAGTTTAGTGTCTCTTGTCACCTGTATAAGTCTTATTTGATTGTGGTCACAATGTTTACTTTCACAGAAAGGATAGATAGCACTGAACCATAATGTTGTCTAAGTCTATTGAAAGATTTGATTTGTTGAAGCCCATTGTTGCTACTGTGTCTCATCTAAAACTGACTGAATCCATGAAACTGATACTTTATTGTGGAGAAGATGAAACTTTATTGCAGATTGTGCTCGGATAGACTGAAGGAAGCTGGAAGAAACTGTAATCCTCGAAACATGTGATGTTCTCAGTTCCACACCCATCACTAAACATAGGATTTGCCCTAGCCACAAATAGGGTCTGATTTATTATGGATGGAAAGGGAGGTGAAAAGGGAGATTTATTATGAATGGCTAACCAATCTTGGGTAGATCAATAACAAGCCATGATGGGAATGGGTAAGTTTATTATGAATGAATAGGTTGTGAGTGTGTGCAAAGTGAAAGGATGAAAGTGAATCCTGAAGGAGGGAGGAGCAATGTCTCTACACATGGCGTTGGTGACCCAATTTTCACCATGGTACTTGCCCAGGGTGCCACCGAAGTGGTTTTCACCGTTGGACGAAATTATTTCTCTTTACTTTTTGATTTTTCAATGTTTTTTGTGTCATAAGGCGCCTGTTTGCCAGGTTTTCACCAAGTAACGATTTTTTTGTTTTATAATTTTTTTTTTGTATTTTTGAATTTTTTGATTTTTTTGTATTTTTGAGATTTTTGATTTTTTTTTTGTATTTTTGAATTTAGGATATTCCAGAGAGCTATGTGTAGAATCTGCGAAGGTGCATGTTGTTGATAGGATCCTCAAAAGGTTCACCTTCTGTAGTTGAGAGCTGATATTGCCCAGATCCATATGCTGCTGTAATGATGTAAGGACCAAGCCAATTTGGTTCGAACTTACCCTTCTTCTCTCTGTCTTGCTAATTTTTAGGATTTTCTCTAAGAACCAAGTCACCCACCTGAAATGTGTGAGGCTTCACCTTATGATTTTAGTTGCATTTTTCCTTGACTGAATGATGTGTAGCTTGATTGAATGTCTTCCTCGATGAAGGAACTGAGATAGAATTACTAGTGTGTGGACTACACAGGCCTGTATGCATGTCACCTGAAGAAGTTTGGGCATCACTGATAACAAAGTCCTTCAAGGAAGCTCCATTAAAGGTCCATGATGTATCACCAGAAGAGAAAGGATGTGCGGAACAAGTGAATGAGTGATGAAGTCTTATGATTGTGAAAAGAAGTGAAAGTAGGATAGCATGATGGAGACTTAGGATCAACAAGTATGCTTTATGACTTGAAATTTTAGAACTTTTGCCCCCAGTTATTTTGGTATTAGGGGAGATCAACTCTTGCTCTTTTTCTTTCATAGAATTTTTATCCTTGACCTTGATTTTTGCAAAGTCCAATAGCTTTTGATTTTGATTTGGACTAAAGGAATTTTCTTTATTTTTGACTTGTAGATTTTTATTTTCAAAGCTTGATTTTTGATCCCCAATAAGTAAGGGCTTTTGTGATTCTTGTTGATCCAAGTCTGGAAGTGGAGTGGAAATGGAATGAGTGATGAAATGGTAAGGCTATGTGAGTTCTCCAGAGGGTTGGCGATACGCTCAATAGATTCTTTGTTGGAACCACTCTTAGGACTATTGATATCAAGAGATGTTTGCACCACTATAGGAGATTTGCCTTCAGACTTAGTAGCCACAACACTAAGTGGTTCACACCCAATTCCTTGGTCTTGCATATTGCTTGTAGATTGTTCCTGTTGACAAAATGTGTTAGGAGATAGTGGGAGTTGATCAACATGAAAGATATACTCACCACATCCTAGGTCTTTAATCTTGAACTTTTCTTTTAGCTCTGCTTGTTTTGATGTAAAAGCTTTCAAGGATTCTGGATCCACATATGCTGATGAAGGAATAGCCTCTCGATTGACTGGGATTGTTATTTCTGACCGAGGTTGCAGATTGTTGCAATATATGAATGGATTTGGATCTGCTTTAATGGTCACTTCAACTCCATTGTGTGGAAACTTGATACATTGATGATATGTAGATGGGACTGCTCTCATCTCATGAATCCAAGGACGTCCTAGCAATATGTTGTATGTGAGATCTAGATCAAGGACTTGACAAACCACATCCTTTGTAATTGGCCCAACTCTAAGAGGTCAGGTGACTGTGCCCTTGGATGAATGCTCTTCATCGTCATATGCCTTGATGGTGATTTTGTTTGTAGAATTCATAGCTTTATTAGAATATCCCAATTGTTTAATTGTGCTCAATGTACAAATGTTTAGACCTGCTCCTCCATCTATCAGGACTCATTTTATTCGATGTTTGTGTATGGAGGCTTCAACGTGTAATGGTGCATTATGTGGCTGACTTACGGAGGCATCATCGGCTTCTGTGAATGTAAGGGAGTGTGGAATGGAAAGGTATCCCACCATGGCTTGAAACTGGTCCACGTTCAGATCAGTAGGAACAGTAGTATCTCTCAAGATTTTGTCAAGAATGGTTTTATGTGAGATATGCGTAATAGCTCAAGGATTGAAATGAGTGCGGGTGTCTTCCCTAACTGTTCTACAAGGTCATACTCAGGCTTAGTTGATGAAGAAGCGATGTTCTTGGACGGAGGACCTTGCAAAGTGATTTTACCTTGGCGGGTTGTAACATGACATTCAGAGGTAGGTTCAGAAGAAGATCCAACACCTTTTAAGACAATCTTGGGTCTCTGGGTAGAATTCTCAGGGTTTTTGTCCTTGATGATAATGGTAGAGATGTAATTGTCCATCGAGATGTGATTGACAGTTGAATCATAGTTATAAGATGCTCTGGTATAGTTGGTTTGATCCTTTGTGGCTTTAGCTTTTCCTCTGTCATGTTTTGGGAATGGTTCCTTAAACATCTCATGTTCTTGATTAGACGAATGTCCCTCAATCTCAATGTCACCTCTATCAATGAGATCTTGTATGATGCTCTTCAATCGATGACAATTTCCTGTCTTATGACCCTTGCTCTTATGAAATTCACAATACTCGTCATCATTCCACCAATTTGGTTTGACCTTTGGTTCATATGGCGGGAAATCTGGAATTGTGATCACCTTGTTTGCCACTAACTTTTTGAAAACTGACTCAAGTGGTTCTCCCAATGGAGTGTACTTCCTTCGTGATCTAGAAGTTGTTTGAGTATTCACTTGATTGTTTGTAGAACTTGATCCTGAAAAGATGAATTTGGGTCGCACTGTGTTGGCATCAACAACACCATCATTGACTGTGTTCTTGTTCTTATTCCAAAATCTTGGCTTGTCTTTTCCTTTAAAATCATCTTTGTTTTCCTTGAATATCTTAATGATTCCTTGTTCAATTAGGACCTTTTCCATCGCTAAGCCTTTTTCAATGACGTCCTTGAAAGTGGAAAAACAAGCTTTTCTTAGATCATAGCCAATGTCTTTGTTAACATTTTGTGTGAACATCTCTACCATTTATTTTTGTGGAATTTCACAAGAGCATCTGTTGGCTAGATTTCTCCATCTTTGTAAAAATGATGCAAAAGACTCTCCCTCTTTTTGCTTGGTGTTGCACAAACTAGTGACTGATATGTCTGTTTCTATGTTGTAGGAGAAATGTTGAATAAATTCCTCTGCTAAGTCACCCCATGACTTAATTCCGGGTGGAAGTTGGGAGAACCATTCCATAGCTTGATCGTCTAAGCTTTGTGGGAATAATCTCATCAAATATGTGTCTTCTGCTGCTACCTCAATGCAAGCTGTGAAAAATTGTCTTATGTGTGCCTTAGGATCCCCTTTTCCTCTATACTTATCAAATTTAGGCGTCACAAAATGTGTAGGAAAAGGAGGCATTGGAATGCTCTTGTCAAATGGATAAGGACATATGTCTCTCATTGTGTATGTTGGCTTTGGTGTATTTATGTCCTCCATTTTCTTTTGTAAGTCCCTGATTTGTTGTTCCAAATTGCTCTTAGGTGGAGATCTACTTCTTGGACCATATCCTATGTTTGAGGTACCCATTGGAGGAGGAGTATGTTGCATATATGGATGATATTGATCATACACATGTTCATATGGAGGAGGTCTATAGTGATGCTGTGCATATGGACCACTTGGTATAGATTCATGTTGAGGAACACTGTATCTTGTGTCCAAATTTGACATGAGGTTTCCTTGTGTCCAAATTTTGAGCATGCCTTTGAATATCCAATTTCTTTGGTGGCTAATCCTTAGCATTAGTATGTGATTGAGCATATCTATCTGCATAAGATTTCCATAATGGTCTACGAAGGTGAGTATCATATGCTTGACCATGTGTATGTGGGACCTCTAGTTTTTGAAGCAAAGCTGATGGTGATTTAGGTACCATGTGTGGTCCTCTATTTCCTCCACTATTAGGTCTTCTTTGGTCCATGTTGGAGTGATTTTGTTGCAAAGGTCTGTGTTCCATTATTTGAGACAAGTCAAAATCATGAGGTATCTTGGCTCCACTTTGTGCCATCATTTGTAAGAAGTATTGTCTATCCCTCCTCATTATTTCCTCAACCAATCGATTGAAATGGGGATTCATAATGGATTCTTCCACATCTGCTGAATGTACTGAAAAGTTGTCCACATTGTCATTTTGTGTAGCATTGTTGTTTATAGTGTCCATGTTCTCAACATTTGGAATGTTTCTATAGGCATCCATGTCAGGTAATGTAGTATGATCAGAATTGAAAAAGATATCATTGTCATACTCATAAGAACTCATGTTTGTGGACTCTTGAGCCTCTTTAGTTTCTCTCCTAGATTTTTGAAGATGGGTTTCAACCATGAACTAGGTATTGACCAAGATGTGTGAGACTAGATGAAAAAATGGAAAGAGTATGGAAGACTAAGAGTTGGATGGAATGTAAATGAATCTGAAGTGTACTTGCAATGTCCAAAGTGTAAGACCAAGTATGTATGTAGTAGAGTAGGTGTGACTTCCAAAGAGAGGATAGTTTCTCTTGATGAGGTAAGTTGACATTGACTCTAAGTAAGACCAAATGAGACCCAAAGGTAAGAAACCTTGATGAGGGACCACTTGGCAAAGTGTTGTTGTATGTAGTGTGTTGACAAAGTATAGTGAGGACAAGCAAGTGACCTTTTGACTCAAGTTTAGACAAATGTAAATTTAATGCAAGATGTAAAGAAATGATGGAATTTGTAAGACCCAAAGACAAGTTGAATGCTAGATGAAAACCTAGAGAAACAACCTAGGAAGCTCAAGAATTCCGAAACTGATTGCTCTTGTTTGCTGGACTGTAAAATTTTTCTAATTTGTGAAGTTGTTGGTTATGACCAAATCTGAATGTTTGACTATTTTTTGTGACAAGAGGACACAATGTTGTTGAGGACTCAATGTCTGCAAGTGTTTAGACTCAAAATGACTCCAAGAAAAGTGTGTTGTTTGATGTAAAATTATTTTGCATACACTTGAAGACAGAAAAGACACAATGTTTTTCTGTTTGGTCTTGAATGTTTTGAATGTTTAAAATAAGTCAAGCACAATTCTTATGGTTGGCCAAGACAATAGTTGTTGATCCCACATGAGGTTTTACCCCCGAGGCTATGCTATTCAGAGTAGATACTTAGATGCTTGACCTCACTGGCTCCACCCTCGACACTCACTTCTCGTGTCAGCTAAGCATCAGTCCCCACGAAAACTCCCCGTGGCAAACTTTGTATCTCTACTAAGAACCGTATGTGTGTGGGCTGCTACCAGAGGTCCGACCTCCTGCCCCAACAACTAGAAGGATTTGGGCTTCTAAAACAAAAAGGTGCTAGCAAGGGCATCCGCTCGTGTGGCCATACATGCGACACTTTCAGCTCTGTAAATACAAAAGGCTCCCAGCCGGTAGGGGTTACGCCCTACAAATGATCAAATAAATTTGATCAAACGGATTTATGGGGAGGCATAGTGTCGGTATGAACTAATCAGCACACGTTATCCATAGTTTTCACCATGAATACAATTGTTTATAGTGGTTCAGAAGAGGTGGGTTTTCCTCACTACCACTTGGGTCGTTCTCTTCTCACTAGTAGTCCTAATGACCACACGGGAAGACAGGCCCTCTAAAGATTAAACAAAAAGAGCCTATTGCTCAAGACACAAAAGACAATGATTCAATTTTAGTGCACCAATTGAAGTGTTTGCTAGTCTATGAAAACAAGGCACACAATAAAAATCCAAAAACCCTTGCCAAGGACTTGCAACAAAGATTTATTAGTAGTTTGGATTGTTTGAAATAATCACCCTTTCCTGCAAGCACATAAGTTAGGTAAATTTTAGATCCAAAAGACTTTGTGAAATAGGGGCCTTTAACAATGCATTTTGTTGACCAATTCAAAGACCTAATTCATCATAAAAAAAGACCACCTGTAAAATTTCAAGAGATTTCCATAAATGTAAGAAAATCGTAAAAATTTGCTAATTTGCTCCAAAAATTAATTTTTTATGAAAAATCATAAAAAATTCATATAAAATGCAAAATCTATCCAAAAAATCTGACATTTTTACTGGAGAGTCTTGATGGTCTTCCAAACCTGCACAAAAAATTTTCTGCAACAAATCCAAGCAGTTTGTGAGATATGAGTAAAATAATGCAAAACCTTAATTTTCAAAGATCTGATTTTTGAAGAATAATTTTGCATCAAATTTAAAATCACAAAGAACAAATCCTATGTATAATTCTGAGAGATTTCCAAAAATGTAAGAAAATCCAAAAAATTCACTGATTTGCTCTAAAAATTAAGTTTTTATGAAAAATCATAAAAAATTCATATAAAATGCAAACTCGATCCAAAAACTCTAACATTTTTATTGAATCTTTCTAATACTTTTCCTAACCTACACAAAAACTTTTACTGAAGCCGTTTGTGAGATCTGATCAAAATAAAGAAAAACCCTAATTTTTAAAGATCCGATTTTTAGGGAAATATTTTGCATCAAAATTAAAATCATAAAGAATAGATCCTATGTATAATTATGAGAGATATCCAAAAATGTAAGAAAATCCAAAAAATTCTCTCATTTGCTCTCGAAATTAATTTTTTATGAAAAATCATAAAAAATTCATAGAAAATGAAAATGTGCTCCAAAAATTCTGAATTTTGGATTGAGAGCTCCTGATACTTTCTTAAACCTGCAAAAAACATTTGGTGCAAAATTTCCTATCCGTTTGTGAGATATGATTGAATCTCTCCAAGATCTTGATTTTGTGTCCAAAACCCTAGCCGCACAAGGTTATTCTCCAAATTGTTTTACAAAATAGCAATATAGGGTTAGAAAAATCTGCAAAAAACATAGATCTAAGAAAAATCCATGTCCCACGGGGCGTGCCAAAATGTATATGGTGAAAATGGATAACAATAATAACAATATTGAAAGGCTAAATGAATCCAACCACAAAACCCTAGCCTAACAATCAACAAAGATCCACCATAACATATGAAGATTACCTAAGACAATACAAATCACATGAAATCACAAAGATTATACCATCACATGTCCAATAGGGTTTTGATCTCCATTCTTCCTATCTCCATTGATCTTGCTTGATATATTTGCTCTCAGATTTTATATGCACAAGAGCTCAACAAAGAACGGAATGTGGTTGCAAGTAGGATCGTAGTGTAGTCAATTGCATAAAAATGATTAACATGAATGATTAGGGTGATTGATTAGGGTTTGATAATGAAGGAAGCATCTCCTTATATAGAAGACACTATATGAAATGGAGGGATAAGATTGAGAGGTGTAAAAGGAGGTCGGCTATGATTAGAGGGTAGGTAAAAGAAATAATAAAATAATGAAAGGGGTAGGTAGTGTATGAATTAAGAGATGAATGACATGTGTCATGGGTAGAAAAGGTTAATGAATTAATTAAATAAATAAAGATTTATTTAATTAATAGAAGAAGTGGGATAATTAAATAAATAAAAATATTTATTTAATTTAGGAAAAGGATAATTTAAATAGATAAATGTATTTATTTAAATGAGAAATAAGGCTAGAAGAGGATAAATGAATTAATCAAATAAATACGGATTTATTTAATTAATAGAAGAATTAAGCTTAGATAATTAAATAAATAAAATATTTATTTAATTAGACTGGACAATTTTGGGTGTCTACAGGAATTATCCAAGGTTGAGGCACCTTATTCCTAACATTGTTTTCTATTGATTTAATTTTATAGCTAATCATATGTTTGCAGTGTTTGGTAAATTTATAGAAAGGATCCGATTAGTATTAGATCAATTGCACTCATAATCTCACACTTCATCTTTTGGGCTTAAAATCAACAACGGTTAAAATTGACATGCATGCCTTCACATTTCATTTTGTTGTTTAAAATGGACATGCACATGTGTATTCAACACCTCAATTTGGGCTATAAAATGAACATGAATTAGGCTGCATTAGAATAAATCACATTTGGTTTTCTTAAGGTAAAGAATTTTTATCATGTTTGGGGTGGACCTACTGTTGTGTTAACTAACTTTCCACTCGCCTTCAGGGTCTTGGGAGAAAGGAAGGATGTGACAATGGCATCCAATTTTATTTTATTCCACATAGTGAGGGGTATCTTTGACTGGGGATTTCATCACCCCACAGAGGTACTTCGAATTTGGATGTGTTGGGGATATCATCTCTCCCAACGTACTCTCGAGCGGGTTTTTCGAGTCACTATATAAATATACTAGTCAAGCGGCTAGAGTGTTGAGTTAATTTGATGTATGTGGGAGCCTTCTCTGCACTGATTAGCTCAACTAAAGTCTTAAGTGGCTTGCTCTAAGAATCTATCATTGGATCGGAACCCCTCAAAACCCTACAATAAGAACCAACTTAGTAGCCCAAAAAGCTACATTCAGTGATTCTGGGAGTGTATATTGTACCCTATAGATACCCTTCATGTACCTTACACTATGATATAGGAATCCCTCGGCTATAAGATCTTCGGATCTTCAGGGTAAGAGAGATTGGCATACCCTATAAGTGTGTGCCCTGGAGTGGAGCCAATGCTGCCAGACTCTCTATCTGTTCATTTTGTCTCGGTATTTCATAAGGGTCTCATTGAATGGTGTCCACTTTCCAGCCTAAGATTGTATTCTATTCTTTTTTATGTATCGTTGTGTTAGACCAGTATTGAGTCAGTCCTTTGGGGTATTTCAGGCCCTATCCTACTTATCTCTGAATTTTCTGAAATTGTTTTAAAAAATAGTTCAGTCAGCTATATTTAGCTCCAAACAATTGTTCTCAAACTTGAAGAAACCACGAAACTTGTCCTATACATAGAATTACTGAAAAACAAAGTCCATTTTTGAAACATCAAAACTCAAAGGTTTATACATTTGTGACCTTAGGAAGTCTTTGCATAGTCCTCATTTACGTCCTTATTATCATCCTAAGTCCTTGCATAGTCCTCATTTACATCCTTACTATCATCATAAGTCTTTTCATAGTCCTCATTTACATCCTTACTAACATCCTAAGTCTTTGCATGATCCTCATTTACATCCTTACTATCATCCTAAGTCTTTGCATAGTCCTCATTTACATCCTTACTATCATCCTTAGTTTTTGCATAGTCCTCATTTGTGTCCTTACCATTGTCCTAAGTCCTTGCATAGTCCTCATTTACACCCTTATTATCATCCTTAGAAGTTGCATAATCTCTATTTATGTCCTCATTATCGTCCCCATATACGTCCTTGTCTAGACCTCATATACGTATGTCTTAGTCCGTCGTCAGTTGCATTATCATCCTAGAAAGTCATACCCCAAACGTCCCAAACACAATCAGAGGATTAGTCAAACTCAACCTCAACTCAAACAAGTTTGTCAAGTTCAACAAATCAAACATTGTCACATTCAGAGAAATGGAGAAAATATCTTACATGTTGTGATTCTAGGTCCAAACCAAACAAGCAAACATCATGGATTGGTATTATACATTTCGTAGAGAAGGTAAAGGATTCCTCCCTTCCATTCCTATTCCATCACCATCCATAGAAACCTTAGCTCAACAAATCAATACTTTGCAACAACAAGTGATGGACATGAATAGTCCTGACAACCATAGGGGTTGGTTAGAAAATATGATGAGAGAAGTGATGACAATGAGGGAATCAGTATCAAGCCAACTTTCTTCTGGTGAGACCATTCAAACATGCCAACCTTCATTCTTCAACAAAATCATTCCTACCTTAGTTCAACCAACATTAGAGTCATGTAAACCTTCTTTTTCTTTCAACCCAACATTCAAACCTCTTTCAACCAAAATCACACCCCTTTGAACCAAAGTCCAAATCAAATTTCAGTCAACAAAATCAAACATCTTTCACCCAAAATCATACTCCATTCAACCAAAATCAAATCCCTTTCAACCAAATCCCAAATCAAACATATCTATCCACCATTTCGTCATCCCTTGAAGTCACACAAGACCAATCCATGCCATCTCTATTCAATAACATAATCTCTGAAGGGCTATCCATAGCATAAATCCAATCTAATCCAGGTCATGATTTAGAGAGTCTCATTCAAAATCCTTCTTTGTCAGGCCAATATGTTGAAACATTCCAAGAATCACTCATGAATTTCCAAACTCCTTTCTCATGTGAAGAGGATGATCCAAAATCAAAAGAAATGAGCCCTGAAACAAATAAAGATCAAGAACAACCACTTCTATCCTACCCAATTTTTGATCAAGATCCCACCAACCAAGAATCTTATGATGATCCCCTCTCTCTTTTCTATTCCATTCATAATCAAACCCTTCCATCTCAAGAACAAAGTTCACCTCATAAGAAAGATGAAGAAATCTCTTCCATCCTCCCTAATAATCCCTTTACAAACCAAGATCAAAGCATACCTTTACCTTCATGTCCTAAACAAGACCCCATTATTTCTCCAAATCCTGATCAAGGTCCCTCCATCCCTTCATCTCCATGTCATAATCCTCCATGTTCTTCACAATGTTCCCTCTCAAACAAACTTACCATTTCTCCTAGTGATCCCAATCCCTCTACATAAGTTATTCATGAACCCCTTATCAATGAAATCATCAATCCAAATCATACTACACAGAGCAACTTGTCAACAATTGTATGTGAGTTATCAACACATGTCAATGTGGTGACAGAAATAAGCATGGCACCAACTAATGAAATCAACACCCAAATTGCTCCATCATCCTCTTCATGCATAAGCATAGCACCAACTAATGAGATCAACACCTAGCTAGTTTCATCATCCTCTTCAAGTGCATCAATAGAAACAAGCATAACACCCGCTCATGTCACAACTTCACAACTATAATCTATTTGCCTCATATACCCACACTTGAAAGACTGGGGGCAAGAGAATCTACCACAATTGGATTTTCTTGAAAATAATAAGTCTATAGCTGAATTCATGGGTTCCAAAGATGGATTTCCCTCTGATGATCCACAAAATCCAAAACCTAAATAAATCAACATTGGAGATGTTGAATGTGTACACTTAGCTGAGTCCTTATGTCCTATTGGAAAAGACATCTTTATCCGACTCTTCAAAGAAAGACCAATGAACTACCTACACAAAACTCCTCGACCCTATGAACAACAGGCACCTTAAACGATATAACATCTAAGGGCTAGGTTAGTTTAGGTTTTACTTTCTGCATTGCATATCACATTATTCAAAGCACTGCACTACATATAGTTTCTTTTTTAAAATGCATCGCATTCATAAAGTTTCTGCATTTTCATATAGCAGCATCAATAAAACAAGGCAACTATTCAAGTTTATCATTCGTTTGCATTCAAAAGAAACAAGGGTCATCTCCTTTCTTAGATATTCAGACATGAAGTCTTTGAGGTCCTAAGGTCATTCATTTTCAACATTACCCTATGACGACGCTTTACTTCTAGTTGGGTAGTGATTTCACTATTTGAGACTTGTTAACCCAAAATCTATCAATTGTTATATCTCAAACATAATAAATCTCTAATTCATTCTAGACACCTAGTTGATCATATGACTAGTGAAAAAATATAAAATTCTACTTCAGCTTGGCTGTAATTGTCACACCCAAGTAGGTTTCATTACTTATAGGTCAAGGCAAGAAAATAAAAAGAAAAACAGTTATGCCAAATATCCATCTCAAGGCAAAAAGAGCAATGATATATAATTGAAATATCACACATGCAAGTGCGACAAAAAGTTTGACTATGGGAACATGCGAGTAACTCCATTAGGGCTATGAACGCCTACTGGCAATGGAGCAATATTTGAGAAATTATAGTCTATAACCTCGTCAAAGCTCTCAAGGCTTGCTGGTAGTGAGGCTCTATTCAGGATGCTTTTGAAGTTAGGATAATCCATGTAGCTAGTCATATAGGATGCTAAGGATCTTTAGTGAACTCAAGAGAAGGAATTAATTCATTTGCACACACATGGGCAAAAGAAGATCAACGTTTCAAGAACCAATGGAGAATCTATGAAATGTTTTGCAGCTCCATTTCAATTGGTTTATTACAAAGGCTAAACAAACACAGTCAACATTGTTCGAATAGGAAATACATCTTCATAATACATATTGCATTAACATTGGTCATGTGAAGAATTCATTGTCTCCACATGCATTTTGCAGATCATCATGTCATATAGGTCTACACATTGGGGGCATAAATGAAAAAATCCTAAAAATCGTAAAAATTCCTGAAAAAATGCTAAAAATCATATAAAGTCCTAAAAAATCCAAAAACGGTGAAAAACTAAAATACCAAAAATAGTGAAAAACTCAAAAAAAATACCAAAAACAATCAAATATCGATCCACATAATCCAAAAACAATCAAATAACGATCCACATAATCCAAGAACATCGAAAAATCTCTTGGAAAAGAACTAAAAATCAAAAATCAATCAAAAAACTTGCAATAAAATGCCTTGTGAGAAACAAATACCCTAGCAGATATCCAGCAAATGCTTCACATGAGGTCAACAAAGGATACGACTATCCTGTCAAACATCTGCAATCAACTAATCAAACCATCTTGTCAATCGTATCATATCCATATTGAGTGATCATTATCTTGTCTTAAACAGAAGAAGATACACTCGAAATCAGACAAGTCAATCTTAAATGGGGTCGGTAACTTTCTGAGATCAAACATTATCAACCATCACATCAAGAAACTGAGAACGAAAGCACAAGGTCAGTATAGCTGCTGAATTTTGTCCGGGTCAGTCTTTATCTTTTATCATTTGGCGACAGATTATGTTCCTATGCTACTCAAGGATGTCCACAAGTGACTAGAGGAGCCATAATGGCCATTATATTTTTCTTAGTTTGCTACTTGCCTACTACATGTTTGTTTCTGCAATGAGATATATTTACATCTTGGTTCCTTATACCCTGATGTGCTAAGATTCATTGTTCAATAATAAGGCTCAGTGCTGAATATATATTGCACAATAAATAAATGACAAAGGTTCGTGATTCATTCATTATCATTCTCATCTCATTTGCTTATTGCTAGTTTGTTGATTCTTTTCTCATCCTCTTTCGAAATCATTTTCTATCATCTTCAATTGCTTCTAATTCTCATCTAACATCATTCTATTTCATTCTAAGTTCATTTTCTCATATTCTATCTCAATATCGTCTTCACAACACCTATCTCTATCTCTAATCTAACCATTCTTCTATCTTTCATCTCACATTCTTCTTTTTTCGAGAGATCATTCATATCTTTAATACACAAACAATATCTTGAGGGGGCACTACACCCTAAGTATCACTGGAGCATACTAGGGCAGAAATTTTTCATTTTCTTTGAAACATCGTCGTTTGGACATTGTCTCAAAGAGGGGCAAATGTAGACACCTAAAAATGTCTCATTGATCATGTACTAATTATTCCTCTAATTGATTAAATAATTCTTTAATTATTTAATTAAGTTAATTAATCTAATTCTTCTAATTTCATATTTCCTTACCATCTTACTAATTATTCTATTTCCTATTCTATCATCATTTAATCATTTTAATCATTTTCTAATGTTAATTAAATATTTGTTATTTTACTTAATTATGATTAATTCCCCAATTTAAATAATCTTTATTATTTAAAAAAATTACTAATTAATTTCAATTTCTATCTCTAATCATCTAATCATTTAACCCTTTTCTAAATATTAATTAAATATTTATTATTTAATTAATTGTAATTTAATCCTTTAAATTAAATAATCTTTATTATTTAATTAAAGTCCATTTCTAGTATAACTAAATAGTTTCTTTAAATTATTTAATTAAGTAATTAATTCTTCTAGTCACATGTGCATGATTTCAAAAATCAAATTGAAAATCAAAGTTAAGTTCTAAATATATTCAAATACGAAATTGAATTAAATGAATTCAATTATTTGAATAAATATCATGCAAAGATTAAATTGAAAATCTAAGTCAAAGTGCAAGCACATGCTAAATTAATTAATTTAATCAATTAATTAATTAAATCATTTATCTCTCTGGTCTCTATTTCCATCTTCTAGTTCTCTTTGTCATCTTCTTTATTTCTTCCAATCATTATTTTTCTTCTTTCAATTTGCTTTTTGTCAATCAGATGACTCAATTAATCTATTCAATCTATTATGTTTCACCTCCATGTCAGCAGTTCAACTATCAATCAGCATGTGAGCTTACCTAAGTTCCACCTCTTGATCAATTTGTTCCACCTTTCAATCAATCTCATCCAAAAATCTATAAATTGAGCTTTCAATCCTCACAATTCCTCTAGATCATGAACTTCGAATCTTTGTGTCAATTGGGGGTTGCTAGTGCAATATCTGAGAGCCATCATATCACAAATTGAACAAGAACAATGGAAGCTATGATGCATAATAGGGAGTTTCATATTGTTTAATTTAATTCCATTTTTCATCTATTTCATTGGTTTTATGTTTGAATTGCTTAGATAGTTAAGGATTCATGATCGTCCTTATTTCCTATTTAGCAATGGTGTATTTGAGCATGCCACAACATGCATACTATAACACAATGATTTACATGGGGAAAAACCTTTTGGGAGAAAAACCCCACACTTCAAAAGCAACTAAATCTATTATTCAGCAATTGATAACAGATAATATACTTGCAAAGCTAGCTCTTCATAGGAGTACCACTAATCAGATATTAATTAGAGGTAACTCAATCGCCATAAGACTCTTACACAACCTCTATCTCATGCACCTCATATATAGGAGATACAATACAATACAAGAAACCGTTAAACAGAATTACAAAACTATGGGCTAAAACCACCCAATAAGGTGTAGTCGACCTTATCTCCCTTCTAGATTCCCTATGACATGTAATTAAAACACACATCAACATATACCCCTCCCTTTTACAGCTCATTTATGTGTCTGATGTATTTTATATTTTCTATTTTAGGAGTAGAAACTTTTGGAGGCAATAACTGGAGAACTGTGTGTCGTATTGATGAACTGTTCGAAGTGCCGGAAAGCTCTAAAAGTTATCTATTGTCTTATAAGCCGCTATGCCATTTATGCCCACTTTTTGAGGAATTTTGGAGCCTCTAAATTCCACAAAATTAAATTTACCTTTCATTGCACTCCTCCAAAATGGAAAATTTAATATCTTCAAAACTAGTTGTGATCTTGCGACATAGCTTTACTGGAATTCTTATCTAGCCACCAAGAAGATTCAAGGAGAATTTCACACCATTTCATGCTAAAATAAAAGTGAAAGAGCTTTTTGTGCGTTATCATCATTGAGCTTTATTATGGCAAGTAGGTTATGACAATCAAGGCATATGTTCGACCCAAAAAGTCATTGTACCTGTTTGCATGGAGATAAGACAGTCACAAACAAGGAATGCTCTAGTTCACACTAGACTCACAATGTCCTCATATCCTTGGACAAGTCATAGCATTACTAAGAGACAATCCACAGACAGCAAAAGAAAAATAGGTGACGATACCCCATCCTTGCCTTTCTAGTCAAAGACATCCTAGAGATAGAATCTCTAGTTAGAGACATCCCGGAAAAGCTAAAAGACATGTCACCACAAAGATAAAATCAAAAGAAAACCAAGACTCGACACCAACATCCACTGTAGTCCTCAAGTGTAGTGTCTCTTGTCACTTGTATAAGTCTAGTTTGATTGTGGTCACAATGTTTACTTTCACAGAAAGGATAGATAGCACTGAACCATATGTTGTCTGAGTCTGTTGAAAGATTTACTTTTTTGAAGCCCATTGTTGCTACTGTGTCTCATCTGAAACTGATTAAATCCATGAAATTGATACTTTATTGCAGAGAAAATGATGGATCTGTGATGCAAATGTTGCTTAATTGCGAATTAGGTGTGGATAGACTGAAGAAAACTAGAAGAAACTGTACTCCTCAGAATGTGCGATGCTCTCAGTTCCACACCCATCACTAGACATAGGATTTGCCTTAGCCATAGATAGGAGCTGATTTATTATGGATGGAAAGGGAGGTGAAAAGGGAGGCTTATTATGAATGGCTAACCAATCTTGGGTATATCAATAACAAGCCATGATGGGAATGGGTAAGTTTAATATGAACGAATAGGTTGTGAGTGTGTGCAAAGTGAAAGGATGAAAGTGAATCCTGAAGGAGGGAGGAGCAATGTCTCTATGCATGGCGCTGGTGACCCAGTTTTCACCATGGTACTTGCCCAGGGCACCACCAAAGTGGTTTTCACCATTGGACGAAATGTTTTTCTATACTTTTTTTTTTCAATGTTTTTTTTTTTTTTTTTGTGTAACAAGGCACCTGTTTGTCAGGTTTTTACCAAGTAATGATTTTTTTTGTTTTATAATTTTTTTTGTATTTTTGAAATTTTTGAATTTTTTTGTATTTTTTGAACTAGGATACTCTGAAGAGCTATGTGTAAAACCTACGAAGGTGCATGTTGTTGATAGGATCCTCCAAAGGTTCACCTTGTGTAGTTGAGAGCTGATATGCCCCAGATCCATATGCTGCTATAATGATGTAAGGACCAAGCTAGTTTGGTTTGAACTTGCCCTTCTTCTCTCGGTCTTGCTGATTTTTGGGGTTTTCTCTGAGAACCAAATCACCTACCTCAAATGTGCAAGGCTTGACCTTGTGATTGTAGCTGCGACACATTCATTGTTGATAAGCCTTGAGATGATTAAAAGTAGTTTGTCTTCATTCATCCAATAGTTCAAGTTCTTGTAAGCGAGAGACCCTATAGTCTTCATCACTGATAATGTTTTGCAAAGAGACTCGTAAAGAGGGTAGCTTGACCTCAATAGGAAAGATGGCTTCAGCGTCATAGACAAGTGAATAAGGTGTAGCTCCTGTAGGTGTGCAGACACTTGTGCAGTATGCCCAAAGTGCAGGATTAAGTTGGATATGCCAATTATGACTAGCGTCGTCGACTGTCTTTTTTACGATTTTAAGGATTGTCTTATTAGACGCCTCAGCTTGACCATTACCTTGGGGGTAATATGGCATGGAGAAACGATGGGAAATATGGAAGCAGTCATAGAGTTCACGAACATCCTGATTTTTGAAGGGACGACCGTTATCAGTGATAATGGAAATAGGAATACCGTATCAACAAATGATATAGTTGAGGATGAACGTAACAATCTGTTTTCCAATGACTTGTGTAAGAGGCATGGCTTCAATCCATTTTGTGAAATACTCTGTGGTAGTGATAATGAATTTATGACCATTGGAAGAAGGAGGGTAAATCTTGCCTATGAGATCGAGTCCCCACTGACAAAAGGGCCAAGGAGACGCAATTGGTTGAAGTTCTTGCACTGGCACATGGATGAGGTCTCCATGAATTTGACATTGCTTACATTTCTTGACAAACTGATATGAGTCTTTTTCCATATTGGGCCAGTAATATCCAGTCCTGATGAGTTTCTTGGCTAAGGTTGGACCACTAGCATGTGGACCACATATCCCTTCATGTACTTCACGTAATGCAATCTGAGCTTTGTCGCTTTCTAAACATCTAAGAAGAGTGCCATCTAGACCTCGCCAGTATAGGATATCAGCTAAAATGACGTATCGAGAAGATTGGCGAATGAAAGTGTGACGTTGGTTATTGGATAGATCAGGAGGTAGGGTATTGTCACGAAGGTATGTGAAGATGGAACCGTATAACTGGGACTCAGGACTGATGACACATATCATCTCAGTAGGAGTGATTTCATATGAAGGAACCAAAAGGTTATCCACCAAGAACTCATAGCGGGTCTCATTCGGAGGTAGATCGATCAGTGAAGCAATTGTAGCCATGGCATCTGTGGCTCGATTCTGCTCTCTTAGTATTTTCTCAAAGTCTATCTTTGTGAAATGTTGTTTTAGGTCATCCACCATTTTTTTGTAAGGCATTAATTTTTCATCCTTTTTTTGGTAATCATCAGTTGCTTGATGGATTACAAGTTGAGAGTCCCCAAAAACAAGAAGTTCCTAGATCTTCCACTGAACTGCAATCCGTAATCTAGTTGTTAATGCCTCATATTCTGCTATATTATTAGTGCAAGGAAATGATAAGTGGTATGATTTTGGTATAGAATCCCCTTGAGGAGTTATAAAGAGGATGCCGGCTCCTACCCCATGCTGTGTGTATGAGTCGTCGAAGTACAGTTGCCATGGCTTTGCATGTGACATTGTTAAAATGGATTCATCTAGAAATTCTGAACTTAGAGGAACATCATCGATCATGGGAGCATCTACTAACTGATCTACGATAGCTTGTCCTTTTATTGCTTTTCTGTCCACATACTTGATGTTGAATTCACTTAGGATCATTACCCATTTGGCTAGTCACCCAGTAAGTGTTGCTTTATTGAGAAGGTATTTCAATGGATCGATCCTCGCAACCAACTTAGTCTTATGAGTTAGCATGTAATGTCATAATTTATGTGAAGTGAAGACCACGGCGAGACATGCACGCTCAATTGGTGTGTATTTTAGCTCATATCCCACCAATGTGCGATTGATATAGTATACTGCTTTTTCTTTGCCCTCAACAATTTGTTGTGCTAAGAGTGCCCCCAGTGCTGTTGGAGTAGCTGATATGTATAGTAATAGAGGCTAATCTGGAACTGGTGGCATCAAAACTGGTGGATTCAGAAGATAATATTTGAGTGTCTGGAAAGCCTGTTGATAGTTATCATGCCATTTGAATTTAATGTTTTTATGTAGCAAGTGCTGAAAAGGATTACACTTATCTGCAAGTTGCGCTATGAATATTCATATGGACTGGAGTCTCCCTTGTAAAGACCGAAGTTGACTAATATTTCTTGGTGGTTGCATCTCTAGGATGGCCTTGACTTTTGTTGGATCAGCTTCAATTCCTCTTCTTGATACAATGAATCCTAGGAGCTTCCCGGAGGTTACTCCAAAGACACATTTCTTGGGGTTTAATCTTACTTTGTATTTTTCCAACCGATCAAAGACAACTGAAAGTATGTCCAAATGTGTATTTTTGTCTATTGATTTTCCCAAGAGGTCGTCGACATAATCTTCCATAGTTATGTGCATGACATCGTGAAAGATAGTAGTCATGGCTCTTTGATATGTAGTGCCTGCATTTTTTAGCCCAAAGGGCATGACATTCCAATAGAAAATTCCCCAAGGACAAGTGAATGATGTTTTGTGTTGATCCTTAGATGCGATCTTTATTTGATTATAACTAGAGAATCTATCCATCAACGATAACATTTCATGACCTACTGTGAGATCTACAATCAAATCTATGTTTGGTAATGGGAAGTCATCCTTAGGACAAGCTTTGTTGATGTCTCTAAAATTTGTACATATTCTGATACTGCGATTTGGTTTACTAATAGGCACTAAGTTGGAGATCCATTCAGGATAAACAATTGGGCGTATGAATCCGACATCCAATAATTTCTCAAGTTCTGCTTTGACTAGTAATGCCACTTGCAGATGCATCTTTCTTAATTTTTGTTTCACTGGTTTTGCCCCCGGTTTAACTGTGAAATGATGCATTACCAAATCTGGATCTAATCCAGGCATATCAACGTATGACCATGCAAAGTTGATTTGTCGTTCTTTGAATAAATTTATGAATTTTGACCTTTCTGACTCCATCAACGATTGAGCCAGGAATATGTTGTGTGGAACCTCTTCTCTACCAATGTTTGTTTTGATAGTCTCCTCTACCAACATGGATGACTTTTCCTCATATGATGTTGGGAGAATGTCAAGCCTTCTATCTTCGGGTGCCTCAGAGAGGTTTTCGCCCTCAGATACGTCCTTTCTTTTTACTTTTTTGGGGTCAGACAGTGCCACAGTGTGGTTTTCACCATAAGACCCTTGGTTTGTTCTTATTTTCACATTTTTACGACTGGAAGGTCCGACGCCCTCACCAAAATATGCCACACTATTGAGTTCTATAGTGTATCCCGCTTTATGGTTCCTAGGGGGAAGATCATCTTGTATGCCAAGATAGTTAATAAAAGCTTCATCATTTTGGAATGTGTCAAACTGTGCAGGTCCTTCATGATCCCAGTCAATGAGTTGGTGGTGAACAAGGGGAAGGCCTTTAATGTCTTCGAAGTTAGCGGGGCTAAGAGTAAAGATGTAGTTATATTCGAGTATGTCAAGGTAATTATCGAGGTCATCGATGGTACTCTCCTCATCAGTCTCGATCATGAATGAATCCAAATTATCATCACTAGTAGCGCATTCTGGGATAGGTGTTCTCATCCTATGTGATTTCAACCTAGGACCTTGAGACAAGGACTGTGTGGAATCCTCATGGGTTGTTTCTTGACCAACTTTGAATCTTTAATAAAATTCCTCTTCTTTTGTGGGTTCATCTAGCTCTCTGAATGTCTCAGTGAGCTCATAGTCACTAGAGGATTTGTCTGAACCCCATTCCCATTCGTTGGAGTTTTTGGAATAGCAATCCTCTTGTTGAATTTTGGCAAATTTGATTTATAAGGCTTCTTATGTCCTTTGAGTGTGGACCTTGGAAGTCAGGAAACCAAGTCCCTTCGAGCGTTCCTTTTTGAATGTCAATTCAGGTTGTAAAGGTTCAATGATGCCTTCCTTTCATAACTCAAGAGGGCTTTTTCCATCATACCCGAATTTTTGTAGGATCTTGAAACCTTTGCCATATTTCTCACATGGTAGACTGATGTGATCTTGTGTATCATCTTCAAGGTCTTTGTAAAGCATTTTGTATAAGACTTCCTCTTCCAGTTCGCCCCATCTTTGAAAGGTAGTAGGGTCCCATCTAAGTATAAGGATGGATACTTGCTTGTTAGGATGTGGTCTTCCATATTCTTTTGGCGAACTCATGACTTGTTGTAAGTACAAGATCTGATTTAAAGTGTATTCCCCCATGCCCTTGTCTTGAAATTTGCCTTTAAGCTCACCTTGTTTTGATGTCGAAGGTTTTAATGACTCAGGATCAATGTATGCCGAAGAAGGAATAGCTTCGCGATTACTGGGAATGGTGGTCTTAGTTTTTGATCTCAGGTTATTGCAGTATATGAATGGATTAGGATCACTGTTAACTGTTACCTCCACTCCATTGTGAGGAAACTTAATGCATTGGTGATATGTAGATGGGACTGCCCTCATTTCATGAATCCAAGGATGCCCTAGCAATATGTTGTAAGTGAGATCTAGGTCTAGGACTTGACAAACCACATCCTTTGTAACTGGCCCAACTTTGAGAGGTAAGGTGACTGTGCCCTTGGATGAATGTTCTTCATCATCATATGCCTTGATGGTGATTTTGTTTGTAGAATTCACAACTTTATCAGAATATCCCAATTGTTTAATTGTGCTCAATGTACAAATGTTTAGACCAGCTCCTCCATCTATTAGGACTCATTTTATTTGATGTTTGTGTATGAAGGCTTCAATGTGTAGTGGTGCATTATGTGGTTGGCTCATGGAGGCGTCGTCAGCTTCTGTGAATGTAAGAGAGTGTGGAATGGAAAGGTATCCCACCATGGCTTGAAATTGGTCCACATTCAGATCAGTAGGAATGACAGTGTCTCTCAAGATTTTGTCAAGAATAGCTTTATGTGCGGGGGATATGCGTAAGAGCTCAAGGATGGAGATGAGCATGGGTGTCTTCCCTAATTGTTCTACAAGGTCATACTCAGGTTTAGTTGATGAGGAAGCAGTGTTCTTGGTTGGAGCACCTTGCAAAGTGATTTTACCTCGACAAGTTGTGACATGACATTCAGAGGTAGGTTCGGAAGAAGATTCAACACCTTTTAGGACAACCTTGGGTCTCAGGGTAGAATTCTCAGGGTTTTTATCCTTGATGATAATGGTAGAGACATAATTGTCCATTGAAATGTGATTGATAGTTGAATCATAGTTATAGGTTGCTCTGGTATAGTTGGTTTGGTCATCTGTGGCTTTAGCTTTTCCCTTGTCATGTTTTGGGAATGGTTCTTTAAACATTTCATGTTCTTGATTGGATGAGTGTCCTTCAATCTCAATGTCACCTCTATCAATGAGATCTTGTATGATGTTCTTCAGTCGATGACAATTTCCTATCTTATGACCCTTGCTCTTATGAAATTCACAATACTCATCATCATGCCACTAGCTTTTTGAAAACTAACTCAAGTGGTTCTCCCAATGGAGTGTACTTCCTTCATGATTTAGAAGTTGTTTGAGTATTTACCTGATTTGATCTGGAAAAAATGAACTTGGGTCGCACTGTATTGGCATCAACAACACCATCATTGACTGTGTTCTTGTTTTTATTCCAAAATCTTGGCTTGTCTTTCCCTTTAAAGTCATCTTTGTTTTCCTTGAATATCTTGAGGATGCCTTGTTCAATTAGGACCTTCTCTATTTCTAAGCCTTTTTCAATGATGTCCTTGAAGGTGGACAAACAAGCTTTCCGTAAGTCATAACCAATCTCTTTGTTAACATTTTGGGTGAACATTTCTACCATTTGTTTTTGTGGAATTTCACAAGAGCATCTGATGGCTAGATTCCTCCATCTTTGTAAAAATGATGCAAAAGACTCTCCCTCTTTTTGCTTGGTGTTGCACAAAGTAGTGACTGATATGTCTGTCTCTATATTGTAGGAGAAATGTTGAATAAATGCCTTTGCTAAGTCACCCCATGACTTAATTCTAGGTGGAAGTTGGGAGAACCATTCCATAGCTTGATCGCCTAGGCTCTATGGGAATAATCTCATCAAATATGTCTCTTCTGCTACTACCTCAATGCAAGCTATGATAAACTATCTTATGTGTGCCTTAGGATCCCCTTTTCCTCTATACTTATCAAATTTAGGCATCACAAAGTGTGTAGGAAAAGGAGGCACTGGAATGCTCTTGTCAAATGGATATGGACATATGTCTCTCATTGTGTATGTTGGCTTCGGTGTATTTATGTCCTCCATTTTCTTTTGTAAGTCCCTAATTTGTTGCTCCAAATTGCTCTTAGGTGGAGATCGACTTCTTGGACCATACCCCATGCTTGAGGCACCAATTGGAGGAGAAGCATGTTGCATATATGGATGATATTGATCATACACATGTTCATATGGAGGAGGTCTATAGTGATGCTGCATATATGGACCACTTGGTATAGATTCATGTTGAGGAACAAAATTTCTATTTTGTCCATGTATACCATACTCTACAGGCATGTCATGTTCTAATGTGTTGCCCCAAAATTTGACACGGGGTTTCCTTGTGTCCAAATTTTGAGCATGCCTTTGAATATCCAATTGCTTTGGTGGTTGATCCTTAGCATTGATATGTGATTGCGCATATTTCTCTGCATAAGACTTCCATAATGGTCTGTGAAGGTGAGTATCATATGCTTGACCATGTGTATGTGGGACCTCTGGTTTTTGAAACAAAGATGATGGTGATTAGACCTCCTTTGATCCATGTTGGAGTGACGTTGTTGCAAAGGTTGATTTTCCATTATTTGAGACATGTCAAAATCATGAGGTATCTTGGCTCCACTTTGTGCCATCATTTGTAAGAAGTATTGTCTATCCCTCCTCATTATTTCCTCAACCAATCGATTGAAATGGGGATCCATAATGGATTCTTCCACATCTACTGAATGTACTTAAAATTTGTCCATATCATCATTGTGTGTATCATTGTTGTTTGTAGTGTCCATGTTCTCAACATTTGGAATGTTTCTATAGGCATCCATGTCAAGTAATGTAGTATGATCAGAATTGAAAAAGATATCATTGTCATACTCATAAGAACTCATGTTTGCGGAATCTTGAGCCTCTTTAGTTTCTCTCCTAGATTTTTGAAGATGGGTTTCAACCATGAACTAGGTATTGACCAAGATGTGTGAGACTAGATGAAAATGGAAAAAGTATGGAAGACAAAGAGTTGGATGGAATGTAAATGAATCTGAGGTGTACTTGTAATGTCCAAAGTGTAAGATCAAGTATGTATGTAGTAGAATAGGTGTGACTTCCAAAGAGAGGATAGTTTCTCTTGATGAGGTAAGTTGACCTTGACTCTAAGTAAAACCAAATGAGACCCAAAGGTGATAGACCCTAATGAGGGACCACTTAGCAAAATGTTGTTGTATGTAGTGTGTTGACAAAGTATGATGAGGACAAGCAAGTGACCTTTTGACTCAAGTTCAGACAAATGTAAATTTAATGCAAGATGTAAAGCAATGATGGACTTTGTGAGACCCAAAGACAGGTTGAATGCTAAATGAAACCCTGGAGAAATAACCTAGGAAGCTCAAGAATTCTAAAACTGACTGTGTTTGTTTGCTGGACTATAAAAGTTTTTCAATTCTGAACACAGATGTGCCTATATACTGCACAGACGCGATTTCCTGACACAGACGTGGTTCTGTTTAACACAGATGCATTTTTGAGATTTTGTGTAAATTGCAATGTTGATTCTGGAAACAAATACACGTTTCTGCCCTTCATAGACGTGGTTATACAACAGAGACTCTATTATGTCAGACACAGACACGTTTCTGCAAAATTTGTGCAATTTTTTCCAATCTGTGAAGTTGTTTTGTTGTGACCAAATCTGACTGTTTGACTATTTTTCGTGACAAGAGGACACAATGTTGATGAGGACTCAATGTTTGCAAGTGTCTAGACTCCAGAAAAAAAAAAAAAAAAAATGACTCAAAGAAAATGTGTTGTTTGATGTAAAATTGTTTTGCATACACTTGAAGACACAAAAGACACAATGTTTTGTTGTTTGGTCTTGAATGTTTGAATGTTTAAAATAAGTCAAGCACAATTCTTATGGCTAGCCAAGACAATAGTTTTTTATCCTAGATGGGGTTTTACCCCCAAGGCTACACTATTCAGAGCGGATACTTAGATGCTTGACCTCACTGGCTCCACCCTCGACACTCACTTCTTGGGTCAGCCAAGTATCAGTCCCCATGAAAACTCCTCGTGGCGAACTTTGTATCTCTACTAAGAACCGTATGTGTGTGGGTCGCTACCAAAGGTCCGACCTCCTGCCCCAACAACTAGAAGGATTTGGGCTTCTAAAACAAAAAGGTGCTAGTAAGGGCATCCGCTCGTGTGGCCATACATGTGGCTCTTTTAGCTCTGTAAATACAGAAGGCTCCCAGCTGGTAGGGGTTACGCCCTACAACTGATCAGATAAATTTGATCAAATGGGTTTATGGGGAGATATAGTGTCTGTATGAACTAATCAGCACATGTTATTCATAGTTTTCACCATGAATACAGTTATTTATAGTGGTTTGGAAGAAGATGGCTTTTCTTTTGCTACCACTTGGGTCGTTCTCTTCTCACTAGTAGTCCTAATGACCACACGGGAAGACAGGCCCTCTAAAGATTAAACAAAAAGAGCCTATTGCTCAAGATACAAAAGACAATGGTTCAATTTTAGTGCACCAATTGAAGTGTTTGCTAGTCTATGAAAACAAAGCACACAATAAAAAAAATCAAAAACCCTTGCCAAGGACCTACAACAAAGATTTATTAGTAGTTTGGATTGTTTGAAATAATCACCCCTTCCTGCAAGCACACAAGTTAGGTAAATTTTAAAGCCAAAAGACTTTGTGAAAATAGGGGCCTTCAACCAAACGATTTTGCTTTCAAGACAAGCTGCACCAATTTTGTTAGCTTGATCTGAAGATGTTAGCTCAAAATAAACCAGATCTGGAATATTAAATGAACAAAAATTGAATCAATAAAAATTAAAAAAAAAAAGAAATCAACACACATAGACATGGTTACCCCAAACACAGACACAACTCTCTGACGTAGATGTGCTTCTACGAGACACAGACATGGTTTTTGGACACAGACGTGTCTAAAAACACCGCAGACGTGACTGAGGAACACAGACATAGTTTTTGGAATCTACAAAAAATAAATAAAAAAAATATTGTCAAGGATATAGACGCGGTTCCAGATGTCACAGATGCGGCAGAAAATAAAAAACACGACCCGAAAGTGCGCAGACACAAAAATGTTGAAATGTTGTCGAAAATGTCAGATTTGCAACTTCAAACACAAAATCTACAACAAAAATGTTAAATGCAAAAGGGACAAGAGTCCCACCAGGCGTGCCAAAATGTATATGGTGAAAATGGATAACAATAATAATGATATTGAAAGGCTAAATGGATTCAACCACAAAACCCTAGCCTAACAACAACAAAGATCCACCATAACATATGAAGATTACCTAAGACAATGCAAATCAAATGAAATCACAAATATTATACCATCACATGTCCAATAGGGTTTGGATCTCCATTCTTCCTATCTCCATTGATCTTGCTTGATATATTTGCTCTCAGATTTTATGTGCACAAGAGCTCAACAAAGAATAGAATGTGGTTGCAAGTAGGATCGCATATGAAAAGCATAGTGTAGTCAAGTAGTCGGGTAGTTAGTTAGGGTTTGATAATGAAGGAAGCATCTCCTTATATAGAAGACACTATATGAAATGGAGGGATAAGATTGAGAGGTGTAAAAGGAGGTCGGCTATGATTAGAGGGTAGGTAAAAGAAATAATAAAATAATGAAAGGGGTAGGTAGTGTATGAATTAAGAGATGAATGACATGTGTCATGGGTAGAAAAGGCTAATGAATTAATTAAATAAATAAAGATTTATTTAATTAATAGAAGGAGTGAGATCAATTAAATAAATAAGATATTTATTTAATTTAGGAAAAGGATAATTTAAATAAATAAATGTACTTATTTAAATGAGAAATAAGGCTAGAAGAGGATAAATGAATTAATTAAATAAATAAAGATTTATTTAATTAATAGAAGAATTAGAATAAAATAATTAAATAAATAAAGATATTTATTTAATTAGACTGGACAATTTTAGGTGTCTACAAAAAGCTTACTATAAATAGTAACCTCATGTAAATGCAAGCTTGAGACACCATTTTTCCCAATACATCTCGGGGATCCAATCCAGTAATTCATCTAAATTTAGGTTACCATTATAATTTGGAGGGTGAAAATGGGGTTTGGTATTTATTTTGTTCATGGCATGAATAAACCTTTCTTCTACTTGATTAAGCACAGGTTGATTTTATTCTTTTAGTACTTCAACCTCTTCTTCAACTTCACTGGAATTATCAACATGGACACCTGTACATTCTTCTGTCACAATAGCTTCAAGCTTAGCTACTATTCCTCTCAATATTTCCATCATGGTAGGGTCTTCTTCTCTTTGTGCTCCTCTTCCTCTACCATGTCCCCTATGTTCTATTATACACAAGTTCTTTGTAGTTGTGTGTCTTCTATCTTTTTTTCTATCCATAACAATCTATATCAGAACTTCATATCCTTGACACCTTCAATTTTGCAAACCTGCTCCGATACCACTTGGAGTAGTCGTGTCAAGGATAAGTTCAAACATGTAGAAAATGAACACATATAAATTCAATTCCACAACCAAAAGAGTATAGAAATTTTTAGTTCCAATAAAAAAGGTTCTAAAATCACATTCAATAGAATGTTTGTGAACTCTGGTTCTGGTCTACAATTTACATTCATCTCCTATGGCTATTCATGACTTTGACTCTCTATTCTTTCATTCACTATGGCTACCCCATAATCCATTTTTCACTTTCCTTTTTTCCTTCCTCAACTATTAGGTCTATCATGCATTGGAAAGTTCAACTGTCAATCACATTGGTAGGAAGTCCACTGACCATAACTTTTCATGTGCAGCATATCAATGAGACACAACTACATCGCTAAGTCTCTTTTCAAGTTTCTTCGACCCCTAATGAAGAGTGATAAAGTGAATCACATAAATCCATTGGCGACACTTGTTAATTTTGATGAAATCCTCTTTCAGTCCCATTGATCCATCAATCATGAGGAATAATGAACAAAGTATGGGGTCGATACATTGGTGCTAGTGGTTGACACTGGTGAGGAGTCCTTTTGGTCCCATCAATCAACAATGAGGAACATATTGAAGTAACAAGGAACTATCTATGTGAGACTTTATAGTCTTGTTGATGCCACCACTATAATTAACAATGAAATCCTTACCAAGAAAAAACTGTTGTCAAGGAGAGATGTGTGAGGTCTCTTCAACCCACCCAAGTCATACCGATAGAGGATGACTAATGCAAATCAAGAGTTTTTCTTAGAGATCTACCAACATCAGGAGGAGGTTTATGGTGTCCCTTCGACCAAGCCATGTCCCTTTGACCAAATAATGATACTGACGAGATTACTCTACACGGTGGAATTTCAATAAACTCATAATGAGAAAATAATAGTTGCACACCATCATGAAGATATAATTAGACTGGAGAGAATAATTTTGTATCCTACTAATTCCTTACAACACAAAATAGAGATCACCCAAAATTTGAACCAAAAAAAAAATGCCACCAATAAAGAGAACATATGTACAATGATGAAGATTGAGCCTTTGCCTGAGATGCTCCTACATCACAACCCATCCTCACTTTTTCCTTCCGCCTTTTCCTCTGATTTATTTACACATGTTATCTTCATCTTCTCTTTTTCATTTTTAACATCACTCTTCTGTATCGAACTAGTAGCCATCTTATTCTTTTATCTACATAATCTAGTAATCTATTCAATTTTAAATTAGTTATAACAAACCAGACCTTGTTCTGGTCTATTTCCCTTCCTTCTAACATTTCTATTTCTTCTAAGTTGATAATGCTTTTGCACTCAACAAACTTATGACTGAAATTGAACTAAAACAATAATAATATCCATTGAAAGACAAAACATTCCTATCATTCAAATTCCACATCATCCTACTTTTGCACTCATTACCGTTATGACCAACCTTGTTGCAAAAATAACATTGTCCATTAAATGAGTGAGAACTGTTCTGACTCCTATATTCACTTGCTCTATGTTCAAACTTGCTGCATGAGAATAAATTACCATTCAAAACTGGGGATTACCTTATTTGAGCAAGAGGAGCAAGAGAACTCTTGCAAGCCTTCTTATTTCAAACCTGACGTAAACAATTTAGATTAGAGTTATTTATTTCATCCTTGACTTTTTCTTTATCATCTTTATTTAAACTTTTAATGAATGACCATTTATCTTTTGCCACACTATTGTCTATCAAACTAGGTACTTGTTCCAATGTCCAAATTTTCTTTGTAATATTTAGCTCCTCTTACACTGTATTTATCCAACTTTTATCTTCCAAAAGTATCTTTCTCTTCTGGAACAATAGGGATAACCTCAATCTCATGTACAACCTTAATTTGATTCCATTCCTCAAAGACTTATACTATTGAACAATTACATCCACTGTTATCCTCCACATAGTACACATTTCTATCAATTCTTCTAAATTCTGTAGCTAATATTCCAAAACTACCTTTTTCAACCTCACATTCAAACCCATGAAATATGACCTTATAACCTTTTTTGTACATCTGACTCGCACTTAAGAGATTATGTCTTAGGTCCTTAACATAATAAATATCATTAGTCTTATGCTTACCTTAAATTGAAATAGTAACTTTACAACAAATAGGTGCAACATCCTCTCTAACAAATTTTATAGATCCACCTCAGGATCAATAAACATTTCTTTATCTCTTATCATATTATTTGAACATCTAAAACAAATTATCAATGCCTCAGTCTTAACTTTTGCATGTAGTGCAGTTTTCATATTCATTAGTTTTTCACTATTTTCTACTCTTTCCAGATTACTAGACCTTGAACCATAACTCTTCTCTTCTATAGCTAGAAACAATTCTTCTTCATTTGAGTAATTTCTATCTTCCTCTTTAGATGAATGAGTCTCTATTGAACAAAAAATATTCGTAGACTTTTCTCTGTCATATATTCTCTTGTTTCTATTATTCCATCTATTATTTTCTTTTCCCTTATCATCATCATGATGTCTTCTATCATGATCTTCCTTATAAGTACATCTAGAAGCATAATGAATAATTCTTCCACAATTAAAAAATTTGAAGGGTAACTTACCTTTGTACATTTTAGATCCTTTCTTTAGTCTTTTTACAAATTTTTCTTCTATCTCATTCATGTCATTGTTTGGTTCAAGTCTGTAATGGTGAAAATTTGGGTTTCCACCATTAGATGTATGAATTTAACTGCTAATTTTACTTGGGGACCATTACATTATGGAAAGATGGGAATTTGATAGATTTGAACCTAATAGGTCTAAATGCTTATCAGATTCTAGGGATCTTGGATGAGCCTCTTCTTTCCCTTGAGTTGAGCTGATTTGTTGAGGATGCTGAAATTATGGAAAATGTACTGGAAATTGATGTAAAAATGCATAAACAGTGAGCTACACTCATTGGATCGAACCACAAACTGGATCTAAGGATTATAAGAGGATTTGGACCTATTCATGTTAGGTTTTAGGCAGATCTGGAGCAAATACGAATTAACAGATATATGCAAATTCAAATACAGAAAGATGAAGAAAAACACAACACAAAATAACACAGAGATTTAACGTAGTTCACCCAAGATGGGCTATATCCATAGAACACAGTCGTCTAATATTTTCTTATTATCTAGTAAATGAGTATAACACCATAATGCATTTTTCATTCCAACTTCTTATAACATGTAATTTTTAGAGAAACATACAAAGTTGGTTAACAAAATTAAGAGTAACCCTAAAAGAATATTCTTGTAATCTTTTCCTCATACTCATATTATTTTACTCATACTCATATCCTCATACTTGTACTTGTATTCTCGTATTTCATGAGAATGTTGGCAATTCCTCTAATCCAACAAATTATGTCATTTATCCTCATTATTTTCATAATTATCATGATGTGGATGAATCACTTAGAGTTTCCGTTGACCAATTAGACAAGATTGATAATGATTTTGAAAATCTTCAACAATGGATGAGTCAAAAATACCCATAAAGTGAGGCAATCCTATTGATTGAAGGATTAAAAAGAATGGTCCAAAGTGATAAAATGAGTGTTGATTTGTTGTGCTCCCTTTCTCATATTGTTGACATGAATATCATGCATATCAAAATTTTGTCAAAGTCCTTGGTTACACTCAAGCTACTAGTCAAGTCAATCATTCCATTCCTATGCCTGCATCCTTTCCTAGTGTGCCTACCTTCACATCTTATAACATGACTACTTCCACACAAAATTTTAATCCTACACATGTTATTCAATGGGGAAATCTTGATAATCAAAATTATTTTATGATCCCTTTTGTGAGTCTTCCATTTGTGACCTAATTATCTCCCATACCCACATATCATAGCGTTCCACCTCCTTACTCTCAACCTAAACCTACATAGAACAATGTTACTCCTCCATCATATTCCAATATGTCCAATTTCAATCCATCCATCAAAGTAGCTATCAATAACCTAGCCCAAACTGTTTCATCCCTAAAACAACAACTAGCTTCTATTACTAGTTGTGACGGCTATGATACGGAAGCAGAGATTGAAGATGACCCCCAAATGGTCAGAACAAGCAAATGAAAGAAAAAATCGGAACAGGGGAGACAAAAAAGAGGGTTTGCTAAAAATAAACAAAGAGAGGAGAATGATAGTTGGAATGAGGAGGAGGAAGGGATTGATAATGACACAGACACCGGAAGCAAGGAGGCTCAAACCCAGGTGAGCCTAAAACTAAAAAAGAAGAAGTCAAAAGAAAGGGAGGTGGAAGAAAGGTTGCCTCTCAGGTTTGATTTGAAGCACAAGAGCGTCATGAAGGAGGACACAACAACGAAAGATGATCAAAACACCGAGGATGTAGAGGTTAGTCTAGAGGTCAATCTTAATACCATGGATGTCAAGAATTAGGGAAAGCATCAAGTGGACAAAGGCCTTTGTATAAATAATGGGAAGGAGAACTTCAAACAAGTGCTCAACTGGATTCAAAAGGAAATCAAGGGCATAAAAGTCAAGCAAGCCCATGAAGCTAGGAAAATTGAAACCTTACAGGCCCTAGGTTCCAAAAAATTCAACTCCCTCCCAGATTGTCTTAGTGAGCTAACCAAGCCAATTGGCAATGCGGAGAAGATTATAAATGCCAACCGCAACAGTTTTACTTGCCTGGAAAACATAGCAGATGCTATTGATCATAGACTGGATGGTATTGAAAACACACTTAAAAAAAACTATGGAGCATAGCCACAGGATCCTGAAGGCTTCCTCGGTGAGCATGAAAAACCTCATCCGCAAGCTAGAGAGCTACCAAGGGGATAAGGCTGTGGAGGGTATTATTGAGGTCAAAGATGACACCCCTAAGGATAAGGAAACTAGTCTCAGAAGAAGAACCATAGCCAGTACTAGAAGGATGCAGAACCAAAGCAAAGAAATAGAGGACATCAAGCAGGCTGCAGAAACTATGGTGATAGTTCTGATACTTAATATAAGTACAGATCCAATAGCCAACAAGATGAGAGAGCGGGGGTGAATCATACAAACTTAATCATCCATAAAAACATTAGATTCAACCTCGATAACATATATATATCAGTAATATAACCAAAACTGTTAACCATGCAAACTCAAAAGCATATGAACAATATAAACCTAATAACACTAGATTTAACATGGAAACCCAAATAGTAGTATGCTTGGTTAAAAGCAAATCTTGTTAAATATTACAAACACATTGCTAGATGTGACGTGGCTAAGGAATTTCCCTCAGATCTGTTAGGATCTTCACTTTGTTAGAAGTGACCTTATTAAAGGATTTCAAACACTCAATCAGAATGTCACCTTGCTAGAGGGTTTACATATAAGACTGTTAAGTCCACTTGGTTAAGAGATTTTCTGTCACTTTCACAAAATAACAGTAATAAAAATCTATCTGTAACTTCACATCTAAAATGCTAAAGCAGATTCCTATTTGTTCAATACAATCTAGACATTGAACTAATCTCTTCTATCTGCTGGGCTTCTATACTCTGTTATTCTAACAGGTCTTCAAGCTTCTGTGCTTGGTAATCACTATGTAGCATCCCTGTGCATACACTTGCCTGCATACATTGTTTATCAACAGTTTCCTATTTATAAACAATTACGTAACCGCTTAATCTCCTTGATCACATTTCCCATGATCAATCATAGCCATCAGATCTTCAATCTTGTCCAGGTTCAATGCATATTTCGATTTGAAAATGTTTTACCCCACCTTGGAACTTGCATAATAGTCTTGGAACTTGTGCCAGGGTATTGCGGCTCAATCTAAGTTGTAGATCTTCATGCCCACTTTCCATTTCCTTAGATTCGTGAACAAACTTCTTCCATGGCTCACCAATCATTTGATCAGCTCTAGCTCATCAGCTTCCTTCATTAAATACCGCATGTAAACATTTAATGCATTCTGTTATAGCTTGGTTACAACTCGGTAACAACTCGGTGAATACTAAACTCCACTCGGTAGACATTCCACCTTCATTAATCGATAGCGATAACCTTAGGGTTTACTGACTAGGTTCTTTGCTTGATAACATAGTATAGTATTAACCTTTACAATTTACAACATATTTATGATGTTAAAACAATCTAAAACATCATGATCTCATCATTGTCTGACTCGGTAGTAGTTTCTCATTGAATACCTTATTCATCATATTCTTTCCTGTGTCTTTTACCGACATATTTATAATCTTCATATCATACTTCTCAAGATATGGCAACATCATACTGAATTAGAAAATCAATTTCTTGACATCAATGATAAAATAATAATATCAAGATAGTAAAACATCTTTAATCAGTTATATCCATAATCATCAACAACCTTCTCAATATCCTTAAGAAATGCCAACAATCTTTCATTGTCTGTTATAATGCAATATTTCCAACAATCTCCCCCTTTGGCATTGATGGCAAAACCAATTGATTTGACCTTAAAAGATTTGGATTGTTGTGATTCTGAAATGCTCTCCCCCATACATTAGACTTCTCCTCATTTCTTCAGTCTTCTTTCCAATCTGTAGTCTGCTCAGTTTTCTCTTTGTCTTCTCCCCTGATAGGTCTTCTCCCCTATATTGGTCTTCTACCCCTTTGACAACAATGCCAAAAAGTAAAGAACTAAAACATAATTTCTTTCTGTAAGAAGTGATTCCTATTATTGTGTATAAATTGAGTCTCAGTCATAGCATTTGTCTTCAATTCCTGTTCCCTGTAATATTCTTGTATTATTTCCTGTACACTTTTAGAAAACATCCTAAAAGTGTATAACTCGGCATCAACTCCTAAAAGATATTCATTAGAGTCATCGGATTGATGCTTTCACCGAACTTGGTTAGTGAGTAGAAGATAGGGGTAGGACCCCTAACTTACTTCTGAGATATTCAAAAGTGTCCTTTGGGAGTGGCTTGGTGAAGATATCTGCTATTTTCTCCTTTGTGCTAACATACTCCAACACCACTTTCTTTTCTTGAGCTTCTTCTCTAAGATAATGACATTTGATAGATATGTGCTTTGTCTTAGAGTGCATAACATGATTCTTTGAAATAATAATGGCACTAGTATTGTCAAAGAATATAGTTACTGGCTCGGTAAGTCTCTCATTTATCCCTTCCAATTGTTGTTTGATCCATGCAATGTTGGTACAATTCAATGTTGCAGCAACGTATTTAGCTTCTATTGTTGACTATGAAACACATCCTTGTTTCTTGCTAAGCCAACTCACTAGTCTTTCTCCTAAAAAGAAAGCTCCTCCACTTGTGCTTTTTCTATCATCAATGTTGCCTGCCCAATCAGCATCAGCATAAACTTTTAAATCAAAATCATTTCCTTTCTGATATACTAAGCCATAATCCTCTATGCCTTTCAAGTATCTCAAAATTCTTTTGATTGCTGTCATGTGTGTTTCCTTAGGATCTGTAGAGAATCTTGCAACTATACCTACTGCATGTGCTATGTCTGGTCTGCTATGAACAACATATTGTATTTTTCCAATCATGGATCGGTAGAGTGTCTCATCAACAGATGCAGATTCATCATTCTTTGATAATTTACAGTTGGTAGTCATAGGAGTACTTACTGGTTTTGAATCATCCATTCCAAATTTCTTCAAGATTTCCTTTATGTACTTGGATTGAGTAATGAAAATCTCATTTTTCATTTGCAGTATCTGTAAACCTATTAAATACTTTATCTCACTAATTAATGACATCTCAAATTCTTTGCTCATTTCATTTCCAAAGTTCTTGCATAAAGAGTCATTTCCACAAAATATAATATCATCAACAAATATGGCTGAGATCAGTATTCCATTTTCATCATTCTTCATGTACATTTTGTTGTTCTCACTTGTCCTTAAAAAACCAATCTTAATCAAATAAGAGTGCAATCTTTCATACCATGCTCTTGGTGCTTGTTTCAATCCATATAAAGCTTTGTTCAACTTACATACCTGATCTTTATTATTGTCTTCAACAAATCCTTCAGGTTGTTCAATGAAAACTTCTTCTTCTAATATTCCATTTAGAAATGCAAATTTGACATCCATTTGATATACCTTGAAGTTCTTGAACGCAGCATAGGCCAACAATGTTCTTACTCCTTCAAGTCTAGCAACAGGTGCAAAAGTTTCACCATAATCAATTCCTTCTTCTTGAGCATGACCTTTACAAACTAGTCTGGATTTGTTTCGAATGACTTCTCCTTTTTCATTTAGCTTGTTTCTAAAAATCCACTTTGTACCGATTACATTTTTGTCCTTCGGTCTTGGGATTAGTGTCCATGTGTCATTCTTCTTGATTTGATCAATCTCTTCTGTCATAGCATTTACCCAATCTTCACTATTAAATGCCTCTTTCACTATTCTCGGTTCAAATTCAGATATCAAGCATGTGTTCTGTCTCAGTTTGTTCCTTGTCATCACTGGATCATCCTTATCTCCTATAATCTAACTTGGTGCATGATATCTTCTGACATACTTGGCTAATACAGGCTTGGTAGGCTCTGTATGATCTTCTTCATCACTTGGTAACTGGATATTCTCTTCATTTTCTTCAATAGTTTTCTCGGTAAGACTTGTCAGTTGAACATAGACAAATTCATCATAATCTTCTGGTTCCTTGGAATTTCCTTCATCATTTCTTTTTGCAAATTCATCAATTTTCATATTTACACTTTCTACTATTTTGTTAGATGATTTGATCAGACATTTAAATGCTTTGCTTCTAGAAGAATAACCTAGAAATGTTCCTTCTTCACTTTTCTGATCAAACTTGCCATTTCTATCATCTTTATGAACATAGCATCTACTTCCAAAGATTTTAAAATAACTAACATTAGGTGTCTTATCATACTAGATTTCATATGGTGTCTTCAAAGTATCTTTCTTCAATTGAACTCGGTTCAAGGTGTAAACAGTTGTGCTTATTGCTTCTCTCCAAAATGTTTGTGGCACCTTATTTTCAATCATCAGTGTTCTAGCACAATCCACAATAGATCTGTTTATTCTTTCAGCTATTCCATTCTGCTGTGGAGTTCTCGGTGCAGAGACTTGTCTTTTAATACCATGATCATTGCAGAATAAGTTGAATTCATCAGATGTGAACTCTCCTCCTCTATCTGATCTAAGACATTTCTGTTGTCTTCCTATTTCATTTTCAACTCTTTCCTTGTACCATTTAAACAATTGAAAAGCTTCTGATTTTTCCTTTAAAAACATTATTGACATCATCCTTGAATAGTCATCCACAAATAATATGAAATACTTATCACCATAATAACTTTGAACTTTCATAGGACCACAAAGATTAGTGTGCACTAGATCTAAAATTCCCTTAGAAGTGTAAGACTTACTTGTAAAGCTTGATCTTGTCATCTTACCCATCTGGCATCCTCAGCACATAGCATTCTCAGGTTTTTCAAGACTCAGTAGACCTCTTACTCTGTGCTTCTTACTTATTTTGATCAGATTATCAAAATTTACATGATAAAACCTTTTATGCCATAGCCAGGTATTATCAATATTTGCATGCAAACACTTATTCTGAGTTGAGTCAAGGTGAAATGTATTACCTTTTGTTTATGTCCCGGGAGCAACTAACTTTCCATTCTTGTCATGAACTTTGACAATTCCTTTCTGAAATTCTATTCGGTAACCTGTGTTGTTTAGCTGTGTTATACTCAACAGATTGTATTTCAAACCTTCAACCCAATAAAGATCATTGCATCTTGCATTATCAAGAAGTGTTATAGATCCTTTACCTCTTACCAGACATGGTGCATCATTACCAAATCTAACATAGCCTCCATCATAATCTTCTAGCATAACAAACTTGTGTTTATCTCCAGTCATATGATGTGAGCATCCACTATCTATAATCCAAGAATCATTAGTGTTTATGTGAGATATTAGGGCTTTTTCTTCATACCTTTCTTCATCTGATCCATCCTTGATAGCCACATAAACTACTTCCTCTGTATCAGTCTCATCTGATTTATTATTGTTAGATTCCTCATCAGCTATTAAGCATGTCTTTCTATCTCTTCTTCTGAAGTCTTGATGTCCTCTGTAATGGTTGTCTTTTTGTCTATCATCTCGGTAATCTCTCTTTTCAGTAAAATCTTTGTCAGGACAGTTAGAAGCCATATGTCCTATCTTATCACAATTGAAACATTTCAAAGGTAGATTTCCTTTATACTTACCTTTGCCTCTCAGTAACCTTTTGGCTAGTAGTGCTTCAAACTCTTCTTGCTTTCTGATTTCGTCATACAGTTTGTGTACTTCTTCCATGTTCTTCTGAAATCTTTCACTTGCTCCCCTATGATTTCCTTCAGAGTACTTATACTTTCTTTCGTTGTAATCATTAGATTCATCAAGATGAAAAGAACTAAATGCAGATTCAACTTTATTTACCGAAAATCCACTATTATCAAAATTACTTAACTCAAATGCATGTAGCTTACCAATAGTAGCATCCAAAGAAACTGGCATATTAGGTACAAACCTCAATTTATTGATTGCAGAAACTTGGATTGCATAAGCTGGTAGAAGGGTTCTCAACAACTTACTTGTTATATCCTTTTCTTCAATAGTTCCAACTGCTCCTTTGATTTGATTGACAATCTCCTTTAGTCTTGTACTGTACTGAGTTATGTTCTCACCTTCATTCATCCTCATAGACTCACATTGTCCTCTCAGACTGTCTACTTTTTCTCTTTGAACATGTTCATCTCCTCCATACACTGATATGAGCTTATCCCACATTGCCTTTGCACCATTGTAGCCTTCTAGATCATTAAACTTTGAATTGGTCAATGCAGATGTTATTTTAATCATTGCTTGAATATGTTCTTGCTTTGCCTTTATCTCTTCCATAGTCAATGGATAGGTGCTCGGTGTGACAAAATCATTCTCCAGATACTATACAGCATATTCTCCAACTCCTGATAGATGTAGCTTAATCCTTTTCCGCCATGTAGAGAAACTTGACTTGTTTAGCTTTAGTGCATCCCTCTTATACATCTTTTGATCTTTACCTCAACTGTCTTTAAACTTTCCTTTAGGAGTCCAAAGCTCTGATACCATTTGATAGTTATGATACTTAATATAAGTACAGATCCAATAGCCAACAAGATTGGGGGGGGGTGAATCATACAAACTTAATCATCCATAAAAACATCATATTCAACCTCGATAACATATATATATCAGTAATATAACCAAAATTGTTAAACATGCAAACTCAAAAGCATATGAACAATATAAACCTCATAACACCAGATTTAACATGGAAACCCAAATAGGGAAAAACCATTGTGGGATTTCGGACCCACTAAGAAATATACTCTTCTAGAGTATGCTCGGTTAAAAGCAAATCCTGTTAAAGATTACAAACACATTGCTAGATGTGACCCGGTTAAGGGATTTCCCTTATATCTATTAGGATCTTCACTTTGTTAGAAGTGACCTTGTTAAAGGATTTCAAACACTCAATCAGAATGTCTCCTTGCTAGAGGGTTTACATATAAGACTGTTAAGTCCACTCAGTTAAGAGATTTTCTGTCACTTTCACAAAATAACAGTAATAAAAATCTATCTGCAACTTCACATCTAAAATGCTAAAGCAGATTCCTATTTGTTCAATACAATCTAGACATAGAACTAATCTTGTCTATCTGTTGGGCTTCTATACTCTATTATTCTAACAGGTCTTCAAGCTTTTGTGCTCGGTAATCACTATGTAGCATCCTTCTGCATACACTTGCCCACATACATTATTTTTCAACAGTTTCCTATTTATAAACAATTAGGTAACCGCTTAATCTCCTTGATCACATTTCTCATGATCAATCATAGCCATCAGATCTTCAATCTTGTCCAGGTTCAATACATCTTTCAATCTAAAAATGTTTTACCCTGCCTTGGAACTTGTGCCAGTGTATTGCGATTCAATTTGAGCTATAGATCTTCATGCCGACTTTCCATTGCCTTAGATTCGTGAATAAACTTCTTCCACGACTCGCCAATCATTTGATCAGCTCCAGCTCATCAGCTTCCTTCATTAAATACCGCATGTAAACATTTAATGCATTCTGTTATAGCTCAGTTACAACTCGGTAACAACTCGGTGAATACTAAACTCCACTCGGTAGACATTCCACCTTCATTAACCGATAGCGATAACCTTGGGGTTTACCGACTAGGTTCTTTGCTTGATAACATAGTCTAGTATTAACCTTTACAATTTACAACATATGTATGATATTAAAACAATCTAAAACATCATGATCTCATCATTATCTGACTCGGTAGTAGTTGCACATTGAATACCTTATTCATCCCCTTATTCATCATATTCTATCCTGTGTATTTTACCAACATTTTTATAATCTTCATATCATACTTCTCAAGATATGGCAACATCATTCTGAATTAGAAAATCAATTTCTTGACATCAATAATAAAATAATAATATCAAGATAGTAAAACATCTTTAATCAGTTATATCCATAATCATCAACAACCTTCTCAATATCCTTAAGAAATGCCAATAATCTTTCATTGTCTGTTATAATGCAATATTGCGAACATATGGATCAATTGAAGCTGGAAGCGGCAGAGATGCTTCAAAATTTGACGTAAGTCCGAGCTTCTGTTGGTCATTTTTGGTTTTTAGTTTATTCTGATCTTTTTCTTGCCGACGTTTTGTACGCCAACTGTCTTTTCTTTTACTGTTGTCTTTTTCTTAGCTATGGATTAATTCTTATCTTTTGATCTTCCTAATGTACTGGGTTTCAGGGACCCATCAAAATCTATTTTCCCTTAATAAAAAACTAGCTTCTATTACTCAATGTACATTTAGTGTGCCCACATTTGATGTAGAAATCCCATTATCCGATGACATTGTCCATGTTGTACCTCCTAAGCATATGGAAGTCCCTCAATTGGAACTTTATAATGGAAAAAGTGATCCCTTGACTCATGCAAAAATATTTCAAACTTTGTGTAGTGACTTATCTCATGATCAACGACTTAAGGCTAAAATGTTTACTCAAACCTTTAGGGATAAAGGGTTGCAATAGTATTATCCTTTGCCTCCTTATTCCATTATATCATTCATTCAAATATTTCACAATAATATTGGTCCTAAGATTACTTTGATTGATATAATTCATTGTAAGCAAGGTGTTAAAGAAAAAGTGACTGATTTTATTGGTATATAAAAATATTTGTATTCTCAAATTGCTTACCCTATCCTTGATCAAGATGTCCAATGAATTTATATTTCTAATTTACAAAAAGATATTATGTATAAGCTTCTCTTTTTTGAGTTTACTTCCTTTGCACAGTTGTACATAGTGCTTCATAATTATCAACTTCAAGTGAGTCAATTTGGATCATCCACTTCAATGGCTCTAGTTGATAAGAATGAGAGTGCTCAACAATATTTTGTGAAGTTTAAACGAAACAAGGGATACATCAAGATCAATGACAACATCAATACTCAAGTGACAACCATGACATCAGGCGTGACCCCTTTATCCGAATACTTTAGAAAAGTATTTACTCCTCTTTATGAGTATTTTCATAGCATAATGACATAATTAATAAATAAAAAATATGTTGAAACTTCCTCCTATCAAGCCAATTGATAGTTCCAAACCTCTGCTACCTTATCATGGTCCCAAACCCTTTTGTCAATTTCATCGTCAGCCCAGTCATGACACTGAGAAGTGTTATACCTTAAGGAGTAGGACTCAATACTTCATTGATAACAATACCATATCTGTAATTGGTTTGAATGACAAAGGAAATAAATTTGTAGCTCCTCCCAATCAAAACTTTCAAATATTTACTAATCATTTGCCTTCCCATTCTACTAATGTGGTTAAGTCTAAGCCTCTTGCATATTCTTCCAATGACCTTGGCCTCGAGTCTAATAATATGGTAAATCTTGTTGATAAACCTACACCTCCTAATGACCTACGCATTACCTTTGATCCTAGTGAGACTATTGATGCACTTGATGGCCCACTATATATCACTATGAAGATCAAAGACAAACTCTCACGAGGGGTGTTTATTGATCCAACATGTATGGTGAACGTGATCACTAAAGAATATTTTTATACTATACAATCACATCAAGTAGCATATGATAAATCTGATGTAGTAGTTAAGGTCAATGATGGTTTTTCTTGCCATACTATCGGTCTTATTAATCTTCCTAGAGAAGTTGGTACTAAGTGCTTAGATGTCATTTTTTCTATCATTCCTACATTAGATCAATTTCATGTGAAGCTGGGAGATCCTTGGCTCTCTTCCATGAAAGTGATCCCTTCTATCATTTATAAATATTTAAATTTCCTCATAATGAAAAAATCATAACAATTAATCATAGCATGTATCAACCCATGTTTAGGTGTGGAGATGTCAACCTTGATTACTTTTGGCCTAAAGAATTTTAACCACTTAAGCCTCAAAGTGATGCTCTTTTTCTATCTTATCAGAAGTGGAAGAATGAGATGGTCTTATCGTTGAGTAAGTCTAGAGATCCTAGACCTACTCTTCCTCCTCATGATGGACATGGTCTCCTTCCTACACCTTATATTCCTCCTTCATATGCCGCAATTCTGCCTCCTACATATTACAAAGGCAAGCACCTGACATCTCCTATTTTTAAACCTAGTATACATTCTCTCATTCCTCCTTTAAAGGAAAAAAATAAGCCTATGTCCATTGATCTCAAACCTTCACAACCATTGGCTAAATCTAAAAGAAATCATTGTGCAAGAGAATTCTAATAGAGACATCGTGCTAAGGCTCGTGAACTTGCTTCTCAAGACATTTCCTCCCCAAATACATCAAATGTTGACTTAGTCCCATCTGTCCAACCTTCGCCTAATCCCTAGAGAGTAATTAAAACCTAAATCAATAAGATTAAGAATGCTTATGAAAGATGATGGTTCGTGTTCTATTCATATTAGAGATCCTATTTTTATTAATCTTGATGAGGAGATGGATGAAAATAATGTTCATGCCAACAATGTTGACATTAATGATTCTAATGATGAATATGAGATGGTTGATGTTGACAATGATTTATCTAAATAATTTTTAAAATCATTAATCCTAGATCCTACTGACAGATCTAAAGTGACTCATCATTAGAGTATGGTCCTTGTCTGGAACTTGTAGAAGCTACATCTACCGTGCTCGAAGTTGATCATCTTTCATCTTGTCCACCTTCCGAGAATAATGTTCAACAAGATTGGGAGGTGGATTATTTTCTTGATTAGCTTCATTCATATCATAGATTCTCTCTCTCTCCCTTCTCTTGCTTGTTCGTAATGTGTTTCCCTAGTGATGTGTTTCTTTGTTATGTTATGTTCTCTTTGGATGACCCTTGTCACTCTGTTTATCCAAGGTAATAAAGAGGTCGAATCTATTGTGACATTCGTCTATTTGTATCTCAATTCTTCTATTTGTTTTCCCTTGTGTTGTTTACTTGGCGATGATACAAAGACTTGAGATCTCTTTTGGTCTCTTCAATGTTGACTCAAAAGACACATGTGCTCTTCTTTCATTGTCTTGTGGTTCCACTTCCTTTGGGGGATGAGGTTAATTTAATAAATACACATTTTATAATATATATTATTTATTCTAAGAGCATGGTAACCCCAAGTTAGTGGATCCCTTCCACCAAACTTAATATTTTCATCATATGCAATTTATTCCCCAAAATTTTAAGTCACTGATTCGTCAAGACCAAAGTGCCATTGCCTTGGTGCTTAGGGACCAGAGTGCCCATGCCATGGTCCTCCCAATTATGACCCATCTTGGGGCCTCTCAATAATAACATCAAATGGGCAAGAACCTAGATCTCATGTCATCTCATGTCAAAAAAATAGTTTGTTTTTCGACTGGCATGTATAAAACGAGGTCTACCCCACTCATTTTGATTAAATTGATCCACAAAAACATTCAACATCTGATCAAGAAATCAAGCATTCATAGTTCTATTGAGCAAGTAATTAGTATCCTTTCAAGTATTGGAGTAGATGTGAAGTCAAGATTCAAGCATTGGAGATTAAATTCATTTTCTATGTTTTATGAGGACTACATGAAACCCTAATTCCTCGCGTAGACAAAGAAAACTTCATAGAGGTATATCATTAGTGTTTTAGACATTTTCAGCATTTCCCTCAAAAGGATATCATTTCCATTACAACAATTTATTTTCGATTTCAATTCTATTTCATGGTTAATTCCAAAACCGGGGTTTGATTTAAGGTAAACCACTATTTCCAACCATTTTCCCTTATCTCCTATGTGTAGGAATAGGTACAAAGCTTCAATTTTCAAGATTGACATTATTCATAGAGACAAACAAATTCCCCTTTGGACAACAAAAATTTTGGAGGACCAGAGCGACGGGCATTCTGGTCCCAACAATTTAGGATGACCTTTTGGGAAAATATCCAAATAGTCACATATTGCTCAGATTTAGGTTTGTAGCTCCGTTTGACGATTGTATCTCATATTTTATGCATAATTCCTTCAATTTACATACATGTACCCTTATTTTTGCATGATTAACCAAATCAATTCAACTGAAAGGGAAAGAAGAGGGAATCTAAAACCACTAGACTCTTATCAAAATCTTGGTCTTTTAGGCTTAGATCTATCAAATTCCATATTTCCCTAATATAGAGGTACCTAAGCAAAAATTAGTGGTTTTACTACATCATTAGGTGAAACCCTAATTTTCACCTTTACACAAAATAAAAATTAATAAATTTAGAAGAGTAAACACACCATCTAGTCTAAAAAGGTGACGGGAATGTATTTTTCAAATCTTACAAATATTATAATTTTTCTAATGGTCTTTATGATACTTAAAATTTTGAACAAAATTGAAAATGCATACAATAAAAATTCTAAATGAAACCTTATGTTTATAATATACACAATTTGATAAATTTGCGACTAGATAATTTCTAGAAAGTTTATATAAGATTTTTAAATGATTTTGTGCTTTCTCTTGAATATATGAAAATTAACAGCAAAATGAAATATATATACTCTTTTCATATTCAAATTCAAACATATACAAGAAGTTCATATATCTACCACAAATGATATGAGAGCATAATCAAACAAAAAACACATGGAAAAATTACACTCTTTGATAACAAAAAAAAGTACATCAATATTGTCCAAGATTTCAAATGGACATTCTTGAAGTATAATTCAATCCAAGTTATCCTTCAATCAAGAATCAAATTTTCTTAAGATGCCTCAGAAGCAATTCAAGGGTTTAAAAATAAAAGTGTTATTTGGACCCTCTATATGCATAATCCTAATACATAATATGTTTTATTTCCTTTCACATTGAACTATAAATTTTATTTTCAAACTAAATCTTAAAGTGAAATATGTATTATTTTTTATAAAATTTTCCATTAAGATAGACCCTTTTTAATTGAAATAAATAGTATATTTTCAATTAAATATTTAACTTCAATGCAATAAATCAAATTTATAACAAACTCAAGAAAAGCATTTATTTTAGATTAAAAAAATTATAAAAAGATAAATCCAACAATCCTCAATTGAATCACACTGCATAACACCATTTCTAATAAACCATTATATTATTTAGAACACTATACAACTGACTTACATTTATGAATAAATTAACACATAAGGAAGCATACAATTTGTTGTTATATCATAAGAGGGATCTAGAATATATTTGATTTGAAGTTCTCACAAAATTAAAAAACATTAGGAACATCCTTTCCTTGACAACTAGAAAGGATAAATTAAACAAATGACCATACCCACAAGAGTCACAAGATCATCTAATCAATCATATAGACTAGAATTCGATAAGATGATTAAATAGTATCTATGGTTTTTCTCATCCAAATGTCTTCCATTACTCAAACACATATAATATCTTGTACACTAAACATAATATTGAATCTAAATAACTGATGAAAACATGTACTTAAACAAAGCATATATCCATCCCACATTTATATCTTATCCCAATCAACTATATACATTTTTTAATTCCAACCTAAAGTAAACAAGAATTATAAGACAAATAACCAATACTCCACGTTTTAAAATTTTCATTCGTAAATCTTAAATAAAGTCACTTTATTACAATCTAAAAATATATTTTGAGGAAAGATATAAAGACAATCTAAGGTTCAACTTTATCTTGAATTTATTAACATTGTAGTTGATGCAGCCTTTGCACTAGTGCATTCAATTGATTGTTTCATACTTAAAATAAAGATACAAAGTGGAATTATTGTGAGTTGTAGTTTTTTCTTAAATGATCAGATAATTGATTTGATTCCGATCCATGAAGACCCACCAAAAGGAATTTCCAAAACAAATGAATTCAACATAAATGGCTAGTTACATACATTGCAATTTACTATAATGAGCGAGACGCATGAGAAAATATCCACATTGGTTAGAATTTGTCGGTAAACAGGCAATTGAAATAAATTAATGCCCCGCGAGGAAAGTGAAGGGTCGGTACTCCGTATTCCCATGCTTTTGGATCAGGACAAGGAAATAACGTATCCTATTATTAGATCCGTATGCGAATCAAATCTTGTAAAAGCTACCGACATCTGCCCAGCTTTGCCGGTCATCTATTTCCCCACTAACCACATCTCATGGTCTATTAAATTGTATATTCAGAGGGTTTCACCAGATGCACTAAATTTCCATAGCCTAGTACTCCTTAAACTCTTCTATTGTAACATCTTCTTTTCTGCTCTTAAACTCTTCTATTTTAACATCTTAGAAAGAAGATGAACGCATTTCCTCATGAGTTTTCTGCATTTTTATCCAGTACCAATGTGCAGAGTGGCCAAAGCAACTATTCGCTGCCACAATTCTGTTTTGGCGATGTTCAAACCGGGTTAGATATTGTGCAGTGTGGTGCTTCCAACAAATTTGGCGATGATGGCAAGCAAAGGAAAAGGCGAGAAGGCGTGGACAAGAAATGGCTTCACAAAGTAATAGAAAGGGAGAGGAGGAAACAAATGAAGTCCCGCTATTCTGATCTCAGATCTTTGCTGCCACAGGAGATCATTGTGGTATGCACTACTAACAAATCCCTCTTTCTTCAATCTCAATCTGTTATCATTTTTTATCTGTTGTTCCTAGATTAGATTAACCATTAGCACTTCAGATTGTTGGGAATGTGAACCTAACGGTCATATGATCATCTGCATTCTTTCAAATCCCAGTTTCACATTTAGATCTTAAAAATGGATGTACTTTCAAATCCCAGTTTCACATTTAGATCTTAAAAATGGATGTGTGCAGTTCATATATCTAAATGTATTAGATATCGATTAATGAAATCATTCCCTATTTAAAAGTGGAAGCAGCTTTATGATGAACCACATAATTCATGGTGTATTATGTTCTATGTTTTCTTTCTATTTATTTTCATTTTAGTTTAGTTGTTCATTACATGTTGTCTCTACTGGTTTAATTTACACAGATCACATTGTATAATTGATTTTTTCTATTTTGGATTGTCTTTTATGTAAGTATCTATTCAAAGATGAACTGGTTTTTTAGGAGTTTTATTGTTGGATTAAATGTTGCATCTCTGGGAAATACTCTTGTAGATTAATAATCGTTCTGTGTATAAATGCTGCTGTCTATCTGGAAGCTAATTAACACGTGCAGGTTTTGCTGTCATGACGAATTTAAATGTGTTATTAGAGTTAATTTTGATGTAATGACAAATTTATATGTGGTATCAGAATCATGTGGATAAACTTTCTAGATGTTGTTTTGAAAATTCATTCAAACCTTCAAATTTTGGTGTAATGACAAACTTACATGTGGTATCAGAATCATGTGGATTAACATTCAAGATGTTGCTTGAAAATTCATTTAGACTTACAATGTTTGGTGTAATGACAAACTTACATGTGGTATCACAGTGATGTGGATTAACATTTAAGATGTTGCTTTCAAAATCCATTCAGATCTACAAATTTTGGTTTAATGACAAACTTACATGTACTATCAGATTCTAAACTCAAGATTAATTATTTTGGTGTTGTCTGCCGCACTTTGAAAATTGATCTTGTAGATTAACTGGCAAGATGTTACTTTGAAAATTTATTGAGACCTACAAATTTTCGTAAAATGCCAAACATACGTGTGGTGTCACAGTCTAAAGTCTAGATTAATTCCTTTGAGTTATATCAGGAAGGGGTATTGGACTAACTGCCGCACTTTGAAAATTGATCTTGTAGATTAACTATCAAGATGCTGCTTTAAAAATTCATGGAGACCTACAAATTTTGGTGTAATGGCAAACTTACATGTGATATCAGAGTCTAAATTCAAGATTAATTCTTTTGAGTTATGCTGAACTAACTGCAACATTTATGAAAAATGATCGTGGATTGGCTACCAAGATATTGCTTTAAAAATTCATTGCACCTACAAAATTTTGATGTAATGGCAAATCAATGATGAATATCCAAAAATGGATGACCGCATACTTTATAACAGAAGTTTCACCCACACCCTAGATAATTACAGAACAAGCCGCTGTTTTCTTCAATTATTCTGCAGACCTCTCCTCCGATGTTCTCACCCATTACCTAAACCGTTACAAGTCTAGATGATATTACTAGATATTCTTGTGGGTGCTTTCCTGAAAATTAATTGTTGGCTTAATGAATTAAGCTTGCAAAATAGAGAATTTTGAAAAGTAATATTAAATGATAGAATTCTACCTACAACAGACTTTATTTTTTCCTTTGAAAGGGCAGGTGCTTTGGAAACATAAGGAATTGAAGATAATGTTTGGAGATTACTGGCATGTGAACTTATGTTTTGAGATTATTGGAATGTGAATATCAGTTGAAGCTAGGATTAATGAATATTTCTCTGGATTGTGGTGCAGGGCAAGTCTTCTCTTACTGATCAGCTATCTGTTGCCACCGACTATATCCGTCATTTGCAGGAGAAGGTGGAGGAGCTTACAAAGAAAAGAGACGAGATGAAGATGAGCGAAATGCAATACTACAAGGTGAACAATGATATATCATTCAGGAAGTGCGATGCGTTTCCTCTAGTGAATGTAAATCATGTGGGTTCCCTTGTACTAATCACAACAAATACATTGAGAAAGCAGATGGCCCTTTCTAGGCTTCTGCTTGTAGTTGAAGAAGAAGGACTTCATATAATATCTGCCTCCTCTTTCACCGCTGATGACAAAGTCTATCACACTCTTCATTGCAAGGTGGTGTTTTTGGCAATGAATTACATTTAACAAGAACTTGTTTAGTTCCATTTACAAAGTTAGACATGATTTCAACATTAAATTAGTTTATTTGTTGATATTTTTCGCAGCTGTTTGATAAGAAGAGGTTCACTGGTGGCACCAAACTTGAGCAAAGACTTTGGCAGTTGATCGATAGAAACTACATTCTAGATGTCTCCAAAAGCTAGAAGCGATCTATACTTCAATGCCTGGTACTTCATTACATGGAAATTATGCTCTTAAGTTGGCTATAATTAGGTTATAGGAAGTCCTAACAATATAGATTCTGTACCTGCTGATTTAGTGTTGAACTTTATTACTATCTTACCTCTGATCAATCATCTGGATATCGATACATCAGAATTTCTTAAATGCACATACACTAAAATAATAATCTAAATAGTGTTTCTATAGAGTCATGCACATAGAGATATCTGCACTATATTAAGAAAACTATTATAATCTTACATGTTCATGTGTAACGCAGGTTTGAAAGACAATATAGTTATATATCTGTTCTAACTACATGCATAATAGTAAAATGTCCCAAAATTATTATGTAAGGTGAAATACATACCTTTCTATAAATAAATCATCAGCATTTTTCTCTTTGACATTAATCTTTGTAGAAATGTAAGAAACATTTTTTTCTCTTTTGAGTGCTCCACCCCATTGAGAACAGGAACAGTAACCATGTCGAATTCAACAGTCCCATGTATTGGGAGTTAAAATATGAGTGTGTTGGACCCAAGGTTTTTTTGGCTTTCATGTAATGGCTTATATTCATAAGGACTGGCGTGTCCTTGAATGGCCCAGCGTTCAAATAATCTGTTTCTCTAGAATTATAGGTGTAGTATCTGTTGAATCCAAACCAATGGACGCAGTGTTATTTTAGAGTGATAAGAAGAGGATGTAGTTTACCACTACCTAAACAAGCTTATTAGGTGCCAGTGCTGGCCGTGAAATCAAATTAATGGTTTGGTGTGGATAACTTTAGAGATCCACGTAGATGACAAAATAGCCTTACTAAATTCATCCATTTTTCTTCTATCACACTAGGCCTTATCCATGGATCTAAAGGTGATCAACTACAGCCATTGATTAAAATTCAAGCTTCATAGGATGTCATAAAGTAATGGAATCATAAGGTGCTTTTATGCGGAAAAAACATAGAATTGCATGTTTTTATCCCTGAAAGGAATTTTTTAGATAAAAGGCATAAATTATCATAGAATGGAGCTCTCCATGTGGATTCCTCGATAGAGGATTACGAGAGCACAATAATTGTAAATAATAAATCTAATTCTATATGTTGTACTAATGTTCTTTCACGAGTATTTAGGCTATTAATAAGTTCAAATCTGGATAATGATAGTTGTTAGCATAAGATTATAAAACATATAAACAAATTAAGATCTGATGATTGTAAAATAAAAAATCTTTGATTTGTTTATTGATAAGTAATGAACATGGTGAATACATGAAGGAGAACATTACAATGACATAATCGTGAAATGCAATTGCATAGTTGAATGCAACTAATGTAATATGCAAGCATCTATTCCTTGTCACATTGTTCTTCAAATTTTACCTTTCCAAGGAACTCTGTTTAGGCTTACATCACTCAACCTATTAATTACGTAAAATAAAATACTCATGTTTTAGAAGATATTTATTTGAAGAAACAAGTCCCGAATTAGGTGGCACCCCATCAAGCTACCTCGTAACCCTTGTAAGGGAGTAGCTATGAGCTGAATTCTTGAGTTCTTGGTTTACCATCTCCTCGAACTCTTTAATCATAAACACCAAATTTATTATCAACAATCCATACTAAATTTGAACACATAGGGTTCCACTAAGTCATCTCTTGACTGTTGTAAAGATATAATTCTTGATTACAGTCTTGTGAACTCTCTGGCAACAATTCATATTGAGTTCAATGCCAAACCCCTCACCTATCATTAAAAAAATTACTTCACAACATATCTAAGCTTTAAATGTTTCAACAACAAGCAAGAATGAAAAAAGAAAGCAAAAATGTTTATCATGCACAACACCATTTCAAAGTGAGAAGCTAGCTTGATATGATACAAATCATCCATCCTTTGGTGCAACTAACCTCAAGTTTGACCATGTTACACTTTAATTGATTTTATGTCTCATGTGAATCTTTGGAGGCCTCACCAAGTATAATAAAGATGGCTTCAAAATCATAAGCAATGTTTGGCATATGTGTGGCCACATGAAAAAATAAAATTTTATAAGTTTCATGCCATAAGAATCTCTATGAAGCAACTAAAATTCCTATAAAATCCCTTATTACTCCAATTACAATAGCTTAAAAAATCATAAATTATTGAACATTGTAATTAATACCTCAAATTTTAATATCATTTCTCTTACTAGCTCTACATAAACTTATGTTATTTACTCCAACAATGTTAACTTCCTTCAATTCATTCATAAATATTCTATAAACTATAAGGCCACTTCAACAGTAAGAAAATATATAATGAAATTTCTAAACTTATTCAATAAACAAAATCCACTTATCATTGTAATATATAACAAAATCAATAAACTTATCGAGATCCTTAGTCTTATTCTTCTACCCATCTTTTCACAAAAAATCCACAAAAAAATTGATCATCTCTAGCAATGGAATAGGTTCTATGTTTGAAGTAAATCATCATTGATTATAATCGGACCTATTATAGGCTCTATTTTTTATTGAAATTGATTTTGAAGATAGTTTCCCACTCATTACCTCTTATTCTCATTCCACATATTCATGAACTACAAAATAAACATAATCATTATCTTAAAGTGTCAATCTCAAACAAAATTGCACCTTTATACAATGTGATATATAAATATATTCAGCACCCCATTCACTACACATACTATCATTAAAGCTATCAAAACATAGTGCAATATCTACACCCATATCTACCAATAACTGTGAATAATAGATGCTAAGTAGTAAAAGAGTTTTTGAAGTAAATGATCATTGACTATGATCTGACTTATTATAGGCTATGATCAGACTTATTATATGCTCTATGTTTGATTGAAATCGATTTTGAAGATAGCTTCTCACTCATTACCTCTTATTCTCATTCCACATATTCATGAACTAGAAAATAAACATAATCATTACCTTTTATTCTCATTCCACATATTCATGAACTAGAAAATAAACATAATCATTATCTTAATGTGTCAATCTCAAACAAAATTGCACCTTTATACAATACGGTTTATATATATATATATATATATAAAAATTCAAAACACCCCATTCGCTACACATACTATCACTTAAAGCTATCAAAACGTAGTGCAATATCTACACCCATATCTACCAATAACTTTGAATAATAGAATGCAAATAGCCTTCTCTTTGTAAAAAAGTTGCTCCTACTGCTTCGATTCTTAGTCCACAAATGGAATACTTTAATTGAGCCTCGTCTTGATGTTAAGACTACTAATAGCTATTCTTTGTGAATGTTCTGCATTGGATTAAAAAAATCCCATTCTAGTGATCGTTGTGGAAGACTTCATGAGTTTTTGTGAAAATATTTGACAAAAGTTATATGTTGACCAGTGACAGAACACTCTTGCATCGTCTTTTTTTTAGTTCAACATGTTGAAAGCTTTTTCGAGCGTAGAACAATCAGCCAGATAAGGTTTTCATCTGACAAGAAGGCAATTTATATTGATTTTGTGGACTCAAGGGGCTCGTGGTGATATGTTCAAGTGTTGTGCGTTAAGAAGAAAGATATATAGGGAGATATAAAGAATTTCTTTTCCTTTTAAGGAGAAATAAGTAAATGTTTTGAATTTGGATTGTTTTGGGAAACTTTGAAGGTAGTTTTATCAAGGTTGAATATCTATTAGCATCTTCCTTTTAAAAAAATTTGGAAGCATAAGATTTTTTATTTTTTTTCATTTTCAAACTTTTAGTAATAAGAGTAATAAGGGTTTTGAAAGGAAATTTTAGTTGCTTTGTTGATATGTTTATTATTTCAAACTTATAAATTTTATTTTCTCATTGTCATAAATATGTTCAACATTTCTTACACTTTCAAATCTATCTTCCTTCAAAAACTCACATGTTTGTATAGTTTGAGAGATTAATTCAGTATCAAATGGATAGAGTGTCAAGATAAGATTGAAGGTTGGAGGCAATGGAGGTAGGAGGTCATTTATCATCCCAAGCTAGCTTCTTGCCTAGGAGTGAGTAAGTGCATGATAAGCATGCTATTTGTGTCCTTAAAGATAGGAGGGAGATTAACATTATGTGTCCCTTCAAGGAGCAAGAAGGGGCAAGTTTTCTTGTGGGTGGACTTGGTATATTCATGTTTTGGTTAGTGATTTGTACAAAACTTAAGGAGGCCTTAGACACTCTCACAGGAGATGTAGACTTTCAAAGTAAAGGTGTCTCATGAACAAATATTTGTTTTCTGATTTGTACAATAGAGGAGGACTAGTTTCCATAGCACTTGAGGAGGGATAAGAGACACTGGGAGGAGATGTGGACTTTTGGAGGAAAGTTGTCTCATGTGCAGCACTAGAGGAGGGATTAGACACACTCAGAAATGTGGAATTTTAGAGGAAATCTGTCTCATTTTGTATGGAGGTTGGGAAGACTTAATGTTCTCTCATGTTGTACAAATGGTCATAGAACTTCTACAGTCAGAAGATCCACTAATGCAGTCAATTTGGTGTTTCTTGGGTGAGTGAGAAGGATTAGTAAAGGTACCTAAACAAATTTTGTAGAAGGGTTGTGTTCAAACCTTGCAATGTTCCACTCTTGTTCACATAAATGTAATAAAGGGGGGGGGGAATGTTGCATTATTTTATCAATGGAAGTTAGTTTTATATTTTAAATTCATAAATAATAAATTAGTTTAATGTTAGTTATATGGTAGTTGGATTCTCGTAAGAAGTTTTGTACAAGAAAGATAGGCTTTATAAAGACATTTGGAAATCAATGTAAGATCATCTAGTTGAATCCAATTGAATCAATGAAAAGTTTGTTTTTTTAACTACTTTTCTATTTGCGCTCAAAAGGGTAGCACAATGAAAATTCCATTTAAAAGGTCAAACCTTGATGATCTTATTTGATAATATGCAAACAAAATTATATGAGAAGAATGATGCAATCATATGATTTCCTCAGCTCCTGTAACAATTGTCTATAATAGAAAAACAATAAAAAACATATAAAATGTAATAACATGAACAATGATATCCTAACATTTCCTTCCTTAATACATAATTCCTACAAGTGTACCCTTAAAAAATTAAAATTTAGCTTGGCAAGGGATACCTTCTAAGGATTACATAACAAAACTTGTTCATTACACAAAAATAAATATAAAATTTTTAGAAGATATTTCTTTAAAGAATGAATTCTTGAATAAAGTGGAACTCCATCAAGCTACCTCATCACCATGGGAAAGTTGTAGCTTGAAGCTAAATTCTTAATTTTTGAACTACCATTTCATCAGACTTTTGAATCATAAATTCTTGAATTACTGGACAAGAATCCATAATGATATGTACTCAAAGCTTATTCGAGTTATCTCATGACCATAAAAAGAGTATAACTCTTAATCACAATTTCATGAACTTGTTGGGAAATAATCCATATTGACTCCACCAAATCCCTTACCTATCTTAAAAAATCAAACTTCTCATTTTTTATGTATTCTTAAAATTCATGAAAATACAAAACAAGGAAAGATTATCTTACAAGGTATCATCTCAAGTGAGAATTTGAACAGAGAGATGAAAATTCTTATATCACCTAGTTCTACTAGCCTCTAAATTTGAAAGCTCAAATTATGAATCCATTCTTAGTAATATAAAAAAAAGTATCATCTAGTGGATCATCATCCTCATCCTCAATATGGACTAAATTAAACTCATTCAATTGATCTTTGAGCTTTCCCTTAAGAATATCATAGGTTCAAATTATACAAGACCAGGTTGTGTGAGATTTTTTTACAATAAAAATATATGATTCCCACTTTGTTTGGACCTAATATTTTATTATTTCTTTGTGAATATATTGCATTACCTAAAAGACAATAGAGTATATACTCTAAAACATTAATTAGATACAAGATTGAGATGAATAGTTATATGTAACTATGTGTATGTTATAGCAGTTATAAGCAACTATATACAATAGTGGTGATGAAAAATGTAATAATATTTAGGCTAAATTTTCCCCTTATTACATTGTTAATACAAATGTACCAATAAAAACTCAATTTTGACCTAGCCCAGTCACCCCTCCTTAGGGCTTACATCACAAAACTTTTCTTTGATAAAGATAAACGGGTTTCAAAGGGACCCAAAACCCAAAGTTTTACAGACCAAGGCTAGTAGCCAAACAAACATTAAATAGAAGAGAAACAAGAGACAAACCCTACACAGACCCAAAGCCAAAAACAACACGAAAAGCCCCAAAAATAGGAGAACACACTCAATTGAGAGAGTGCACCAATTAAGAAATCTTTTGAATAATATAGTTGTTGATTTTCTCCACATCCTCCATGATGAATCTAGAGGTACCCTGGTCCTAGCTCTGGATCTTTGTCCTAGAACAGGGACTTGAGATAGTCTTCCTTCCACCAATAATCTCACAACCCTCCAAAGCAATTTTTTTTTCTATTTTTCCCCCAAGGGAGGATCATTGGCTATGGGTCTAGTTCTATAGTTTGCAATCATGGTATTGATTTTTTTCAAACCCTCAGCGCTATTACTCATCGCCTCCCTGCTGATTTCTGCCTGATTATTCAATTTGTCTTTGATGTCATCCACATACTCTTGCAGCTTATCAATTCTATGCTTGTGATTGATCTTCATAGTTTCGACATCATGAGACAACTTCTGAGTCATGCTCATGAGCTTCTTAGTTTTACTAGGCCCAGGGGAATCCATGAAAGTGTCAATAAAGTCCTTAATCCCATCTTTTAGGGTTCCAATTTCCTTACCAAGCCACTTCTAGCAGCTCTCCTAGCCCCTAGTGACCTCCAAAATTAGTTCTCCCAGCAACTTCTCCCCCTTTTGACCACCTTCATTTTCTTTATCCATGGTCTCCTGTTCCTCATTATCCACATTCATGGGAATGTCTAGCATAATCCTGTGGTCCTTGTCTTTGGACCCACTTGACTTGGTCAATTTCATTTTCTTCCTAATGGGTGGCTCTAGGTCTCTCTTTTTCCTGTTGCTAGACTTAAATTTGCTTGTCGCCCACCTTGGAGGATTGTTTTCCTACTGTTGTTAGTTCTAGGGGTCACCATAGGCTCCCTTTCTTTCTTCAGTCTATACTCAGGGTCCTCTGAATCCTTAATATCACGCCAATCAAGGGCAGTGCCACTTTCCTCCTCATCCATCTCCATATCAAAAACTAACTACACCTCAGGGTTAGAGGAAGAAATGTGGTTTTTATCCATGGGAGAAGTTTTGACTTCATGAGCTTTGGCATACTCCATGATTAACATGATAATCCCTTCATGAAGCACTAAATTATCCTAGTTCTCAGCATGTTTGGCTAAACTATTTTCCAAGGATGAAAGCAAGTAGAAAGGGTTGGAGATAATTTTACCATGCCTAAAATGGTTTAAAATTGTAAAATGATATGAGAAAATACCATGAAATCTATCATCAAGAGTGATATACCTCATGATGAATTATGCCATGTCAGCCTAGATGGAATTGGGGTCTTTTCTGTTGTAGCCACCATTTGCCATTTTAGTCACCTTCCATCATTCCTTTTCCTTCTTAAAAAATGTAGTGATGGCCTCCTCACCAGACTTCCTCTCTCTATAAAATATCTTGCCCTCAGTAGCAAGTTCAGTAATAGTGGCAACCAAGGTTTTGTCAACATGGAATTCCACCCCATAAACAGCCAACACACCCTTTTTCCACCCTTTAACAATTCTTTCAGTAACCAGGGGAGAGTTACCATGTAATCTCTCCAGATAGGGAACCATTCCACCATTAGAGATTTCCTCCAAGACGTCATTAATCTTCCACCAATTATCATAGGTTGTGGGTTCATGCCTATTCTTGTCACCACCCATTCTATTACGTAGGCAATCCAGACAACTTCAAACCAAGTGCAAAACGAGAAAAAAGATAAACCAGAAATAGGGCGAGCTGAAGTTTCTAGGGCTTCTCAAAGTGGTAATAATTTGAAATACCTTCCCAATGGTGCCCATCCCATCACAATCTCTCAACATTAAATTCACTTGTAAGGCTGAAGATATCGACATCATTTCTTGCCAGGTCACACAAAGTTTTCGAGAAGGTTTCCCTTCCTCTCCACCATCTAACCACCATGTTTTCAATATCCAGGTTCGCAACATGATCCGTCAATTTATTTCCTTCACGGAAAACGTCTGAAATATTTAAATCCTCTAGACTGACAATCATTTCTAGACAATCCTTAATCAGGTTCAAAATAGTCCAGTTTGGCTCCATACTACCCCTGATGCACTTCACAACGTTGAGTGAGTCACTTTCCAACCAGACTCATCTAAATCCTTCCTTGCTTGCCTTGTGTAGTTCTATGTAGGCAGCGATGGCCTCCGCATAATGGTTAGTCTGGGTGCACAAAAGGAGCGCCACCACAGAGAACATCATACCTTAAATGAATACATATTTTTGAGATGATTTCTCTTTGAATAAAAAAAACTTGAATTGTGTAGCTCCATCAAGCTACCTCATGACCGTTGAAAAGGTTTTGTATTTCTATCCCAAACTCTCAAATCATTGAAATTGGATTATTTGACAACAATCCATGCTGAGGTACAATAGAGCTCCATCAAGCTATTTGATGACCCTCACAAAGGTATAATTCTCAATCATCAACTCATAAACTCACTAGGAAATAACCTATAATGAGCTCTACACCAAACCATTTACTTGTCTCCAAAATTCAATTTTCACAATATATGTATTCTTGAAATTCATCAACATAAAAAAACAAAGCAAGAAAAACTTAAATTCTTATCCAAAGTGCTATCTTAGAGTGATAAGCTAACTTGAGATGATGAAAAAAACTCCATCCTCCAATGTCACCAACCTCCAAATTCACCTCTTTTATAGTTTATCTCTTTTATGTGTTCCATGAGTATTTGGAGGCCTCATTAGGTGTTTCAAAGATAAACCCATTTATTGGAATTTGAATGGAAAGTCATTTTCTCCTAGTTCTTACCACTAAGACTATAGACTATAATTGATGCACATATTCCTAAATCAATAGCAGAAACATCTACCTTGTAGAGATAAATTGTATCAAAGATGGACATAACAATACTATATGAACCACCACTAAGATCGATTAAGAAATATGATATCTTTATTTTGACTTTTTAATCTAATAGATTAATTGGCTAACAATAGCATTTACCACAAAATTATCCATAGTGTTGCCCAACAACACTGTTCTATCTCTAAACAACAAACCTATCACATGTTCTCTTGACCTTTGTGTAAGTATAATTGTCCACTCTACTATGGCACCACTCCCTTGATAGAAAAATGAAAAGAAAGAGTAGCCCACCATGAGTATCTAACTCTTTTTAGGGGCATGTTGTGATTAGATTAAATTGGGTCCGAGAGGCCCAAATTATTACGAGAGGGTTGAGATGCCGAAAATAGAGTGTCAGCTGCTAAAAAAGAGTAGAATCTAGTAGATGTTGGTGTTGGAATTAAGCCTAGCTGGTCCATGTCTCAATAGTAGACACCCAAAACCACACACCAAAAAAACAAAGACTTGACTAGGCTAATAAAATACATTGAACAAAAAACCAACAAATGCACCCCTACTGAAGAGATGAACCAATGGCCTTCCTGGTGGGGCACTTCTCAATTTTGCAATCTTGGCTCATCGCTTTCACTTTGTCAGAGAAGGAGAGCCTCGGGTTTGAACCTTTACCAGAAGAAATAGCAAGGGACTCCGAGATACCTTTCACCCTAGACACTGATGGCTCTAAACTAGTAGTAGGGGAGGAATCCAAATGACACTAGCTTTCACCCTAGACACATATGACTCTAAACCAGTAATAGGGTAGGAATCGAATTTTTGCTTCTTTCTTGCCTCCCTCTTGTCAATTTCTTCCCATATGACTTTTGGAGCTGCAAAATTCTTCTTTGGCACATGGATGTCAACTATAAATAAAAAAAGCAAACATGCAGTTAGCTTTTCATGTAAATTATATTTTTAGAAATACATATCTTCAACTGCAGTTAAAATCTTGATATAAATTTCATTTTAGAGCTCTTATTTTTAACTCATGCAAGTGGAAGAAATTACCAATATTCTATTTTTATCTTATTCAATGAACTGCAGTTCAAACTACAGCTAGTTAATCACATGCATGTACAGAAATTAACATGCCAGCTAGTTAATCACTAATTAATCACATGCATGTGGAGAAATTAACATGCTAACAATTCTCTCATACAAGCCTTTTGAACTCTTGATATTAAATATATGCTATTACAAGCTCTTCAAGGAACTGAATCACTACTTGCATGTAGGAAACCATATTTTCCTCGACCCTTCCGAAGTCGAAGAAGATATCTAGGTTGGACGCCATCAAGTACGGGAATAATGTTAGCAGGGCCTCTTTTCATAAAAGGGAGCTCCTCCAAGCACCAGAGCGAGCATTATTGGGAGACAAAATGGCTATCGGAACTAAAGAACTAGATATCATTAGCATTACCTTGTTGTCATCTAAAATATACACTTTGTCATTTCATTTTTACATCTAATTTTCACGAGTGGTATCAGAGCGTAAGTTTACATATGATTGCCCTAGCGGTGATCCTGCAGCATATAAATATTTTAGAAATAAAATAGTATGGGATCTATGTTGTATGTAGGAGAGTTGAAAGAAAGTCTTCGAGGCAATTCTTTAAGAACAGTAACGATCTTGTGAATTTCGCTTCATAAACAGAAAAATTTATAAAACTATTGGTTTTTTTATTCCTAGACTGTCAGCTCTCAGCTAGATATACAGAATTGCAGAAGAGTCATCCATATGCTGTAATATACCATCACGCCATACACAGCAATAGTTTTTCTTTATTTTTTGAAAATTCTATAGTTTGTTGCCTCATTTTACTGTTGCGTCATTTTACTGCGGTTCTTAAAGAAAACAACAAAAAAAATTCTGAAGGTTTTGACACGCTTATAGACAAGGCAAAGACAATAGAAACAGTTTTGTCTTTAAAATGATAAATGACAAATGACAGTGTCTTGAAGAGCAATAATGCCCTGAGTATAATACATAGAACAAACGTCAAATGAATATGCCAACATGATCTGAATGATCCAGCATCACAACCCAATTTTTCAGATCAGAATGTCTAAGCTTTTAACATGGAAACATTTTATCCACCAGAACAAATTATGGGGTGTTCATCATAGCTTTCGACTGCGATAGATAAGGAACGTTCAATTGAAGGAAAGAGTAAAAGTAAATAAAAAATATTTTCAGTTGCTATGTCGAAGCCCAACATGTTAAAAAGGATTTTACCCTAAAATAAATATTAATTTCCTGTGACAACTTACAAGTAACGTGGCTTAAAACATACTGTACTCACAGAACGAATTTCATCCATTCGTAGTAATCACTGCAAAGACAAACAATCAGAAGAAACATTCTACAAACAGTAAAGAGTTCTATCACCTTCGCAAAATGAAGGGGATAAAAAACTTCTTCCCATATTCCATAACCGGATGTTAATAATTGTTTTCTCCTGACTTTTGGTTTGTTATGTTATTTTTGGTATGTCCATTTTTTTTTTCAGTGTTTATTTCATTGGTTTGATGATTTCTTGTCATTCATAGAAGTTATGAATTTGTTTAAGTTCATAAGAAATTATTGTTATTTAGATTTTTTTTTATAGCAACTGAAAGTATTATATAGTTATCAGAATTTAATTATATGGTTTTTAAAACAAATTTATTGATATATGTTTCATGAATAATGTAGTTCATAAAAATCGATCTTTAATGAAAATTAATGGTACACTTAGCACTCAGTGAATCTAAAGAAGGTCTAATGTTTTACAAGTATGAACATCTCCTAGATTTAATGAATGTTAGAAGTGTACCAATCATTCTCATGAGAGATGGGTTCTTATGATACACTACTCATAAAACATTGATCAATGAATTTGACTAAAAAACTACACATTAAAACAATATTTATATAATTTCATATGATTACTTAATCAATATATTTATTAAAAAACATATTAACAAAAAAGTTATTCATGAAAAAGGATATTCAGTTTCAGATCTACAATTATATATCAATCATTATCACTTTCACAGGTCTACACTGTTGCCTTGGGAATTTCTTTTGCATTTTACTACACTAATTCTAAGAATGGAGGACAGAGAGGCAGTGGGAAGTTCGTGTTTGAATTGCATTCCTCGTACATGTAAAACTCTTTTTTGTGGATTCCAATTAGGTTTTCAAATCATATGACTACGGAATTATATTTTTTAAATTGAAAGAATGCATATTTACAGTAGAGATTCCAGTTAAAAACTGCAGTGTTTTGGAACTCTAAATGTGACGGTCCAATTTGCCAGTTAAATATTAATTATTTTTGGTAAACGACTGGCCGTATCCATCCGCTGCACAAATACGGGCATTCTGTTCTCCACAATTTGATGACGATCTTCCAAAAAATGCTACTATTAAAATGCCTAAATACGGCCATACGGCAATCTCGTACATGTAACTTTTCCTTATAAAAACCTAAAGCGCCTTGTAGAATGACTTCAAATTTGCCAGCAAATCTAGGCTGGCCTTTGCGTCACTCACCGATTTTTCTGATATTCATTATAAACTATGAATAAAGTATGAGAAGTTAAATGGAGACGTTTCTGTCATAAGCTGATATGATAGAGATTAATTTGTTCTGGATGGTTGAATTTGGCGCAAATAATAGTGAATGAGATGACATTGATATTTCTCAATCAGCTGGAGTGTGGCGCAATTACTTCCAAATTGTACGCTACACATTATAATGAAAATGAAACACACTGTGGAATATATGTATACTGGGCCACCTTGTCAATACTCCAAATCGCATCACTCTCTTTCTGGCTTCCATCTTCCATCACTATAATCTCAGACAGGAAAGGATGTTTTCTTATTCTATCAAAGCCGTAAAACATGCGTGCCAGTTTTTTTTTCAAGTTTTTTCCTTATGGAAGAAAGAAAAATTAGAAAGTTATCTAACATTTAATTGAAGGAGACCTAAGACATATGGATGAATTAATTTTTGTCGAAGTAACTCTAAATTTCATATCCATATAAAGTGAATCAATGGATTGGTCTTCTAGAACTTTAATATTTACATGGTTGAATGGTGAGCAGCCGGTCAAATGCAAATAGGGGAGAGTACTCTTTAACTGTGCACTTTAGCTTCGTGTATCTCAAGTTTTAGAACCTTAAAATAATTGTTCAGAATTTTAGGCATCAATAATGTTATTTTTTAAATTGTTCTAAAACATTATTTGAAATTTATAGATCAAAGCATGTCAGTAAGGTACATACAATGGGTTGTTTATGTGTTATCATGTGCTTGATTGTTTCTTTGATCTGATTTGTGAGGATGGATACTTTGTATTTGACAAACATAACAAATATTAGTGCTCCACATTAATAAGGATTGAGTAAAAGTATTACCATTTTTATATTACACCATAAAAATTATTGAAGTGTGTACATCTCTTTAAACCTTACTCTTAGTATTTTTTTCCATTGTTTTTTAATTACTTTTTATGGATGTTACTTAAAAAGAACTAATTTTTCTCCCAAAAAAAAATGATTTATTTTGTAAAAAGTAAAACAAAAGGCATGTTTTTACATTATAAAAGGGGAAAAATTATGATGGTGGTGCAGGAGTACCTAGTTGAGTAAAACTCTCCTTTTTGAGTATTTTATGATTTCATGTTTGTAATGTCTTGTGTTAGGTTTATAATGTTGTTTTAGGTTGTTATGTGTCTTGTCTAATGGTTTTGATCTCATTTTGGGCTAAGAGGTAAAGTTTTGCCTTTCAAGCTTTAAGTTGACAATTTTGGCAAAAATGTGTAAAATTGCCTAAAAGGTCTCCAAATACTTTCCAAAGCATTGAAACATGTTTATTAAGTGGTTTTAAGCATGTCTTAGGTGTTTAGATAAGTTGACGAGGTTAAGTTGTCAAAAATATCATTTTGAGCAAGAAATGTTGTCATTTGGGCTTGGAAAAGTTGTCAAAGTTGTCCTTTTTGGATTTTTCTAAGACAATGCAGTTGTGGAAGAATCATGTCCATACAGGGCTTGATAACTAATTGGAAATACTATAAAAAGGCCTCCCTTTTCTTTGAGAAAGGTTGGTGATTGTATTAATAAGAGAATCTCAATAGAAATCATGAAATTTTGGTTTTTCTCACTGTTTTTTTCTTCCTTGGAGTAACAGTCCGTACTGTAGCACTCTTTGTCTATAATGCTAGGAACTATTCCTATTGATTAGTCAATGCTCCCCAAGTGATCATTGGACTGGTTTTTCTTTTGCAAGTTGGTGAATTAAAAATTCTTTCATTCTTTGTGCTCACTGCCTTGTCAAGGGTTTGGGGTTGGAAAATGCCACAACTTGACTAATCCAAGCTTGGGCTCCCACCAAAATGGATTGGATCAAGTTGGTTTATGCATATATATTGTGTGTATATCTCTTTTTGAGTCAGAACTATGCTTGGAGGATGGATTTGAGTGAAAACTAGGCAAGTATTGATTACTCGGCTAGTATCATGAACAAGAACTCAAAATTTGCACCCAAGAACAATTGGAGTGAACAAATGTGTGAGTCAGAGGTCTGAATATGTTTCCAAGGGTATTGTGAATCACCTTGGTTTGTCAGAGTAGGGTACTTCTTATTAAACATTCTCAGTTTGATTGCAAGGCAATGAATTCACTATTTTTCTTAATGATAGTATGTGCAAAAAGATACTTCAAGAGCCTATTCAAGCTTTGTAAACATACCTCAATATTGCTATAAGAACCTCATAAGTGTTTGGAGATTCATTAATGCCATGGGAGAGTTTGAAAATAACTTCTAACACCTTGGAATGTAATTTTAATAGTGAGGTTGCTATGACTGGGTTTTTTGTGGCAGTCACTTACATGTTTTAGTTTTTTAGTTTGTGCATCATGTGTTTGGACTAATGCCTACAGGACACTAGTAAAGAAAAGCCCTACATGATATGGCAGAAGGTATATTTCAGTTTGGAAGCTTGGTTAGTGGAGTTGCAATGACTTCCCAATGTGTTTGGGTCTAAACCCTACCAAACCCTACAAAAGTGCCACAAATAGTGGACAATCCTCATTCTGCATTAACAGTGGCCTAAAACATGAAAATCTATTAGCATATACCTCTAAAACACCATCCAAATCAAGTTTTTGGGAGGAATCACCCATCGTTGGGTTGGGTGAGCAAAAAGGTGCCAATTAGGCCTCCACGAGCTACAAGCCTTTTGACTGCAAAACTCACACTTTTCAAGAACCCGTTTGGTTTGGGTTTGGTAGAACTTGAAGAACCTAATGATAGCTATCTAGGGACATTGAAGGACACCCCTCCACCTTCTTGATAGTATGACAGAGACATTTGTGGTTTGAAGTCTAGCAAAGGGCTTGAGTAAGAAGACCAAAGATGCTCAATTACCCCAAGATAACACAAGGTCAAAAACAATACTTTTTCTTAGGTTCCTAAACCATTTGGAGGAGCTTGTAATGACAAAGAACAATCAAAATAATGCCCAAAGGATAGAGGAATGTGTAGGAAAGTCGTAATGGTTGGATATAGCCAACAGTGGATGAGAAAGGGAATGGCCTCACTAAAAAGGGGAGTTTGTTTGGAAAGTGATGCATGAGTTGCTTGGCATTAAAACCACAAGAATGATTTTGCAAACATATACAACAACCTCAAACAAGTCTTTAGGAAACAAATTAGAGCCATCAAAAGATTCCCTAGCAAGGTCCCTATCATAGTGGTATTAGAGCCAACGAAAGATTCGGGAGAAAAGGATCATTAGGAGAAACATGGTGACTAATGTTGAGTTAGCCAAGAAGGTCGAAGACCAGGAAGAAGAAAATAGAGCACTCAAAGAGAGATTGGACCTATTAGCAATGAAACTAGCTGAAGTAGAAGTAAAAACTGAAGAAGTCCATGATAAGGTTGGAGATCAAGGTAAAATGATGGGAATAGAGGATGAGGTCCCCATGCCTGACCCTGTCATTGAGCAAGAACCATTCTTGAAAGCTTTGAGAGCTATGGGTGGTAAAACCTTAGAGTGAGTGGCTCTTTTCAGTGGAAAGATGGATCCAGATGCTCTTATAGAGTGGATTGAAGGACTAGAAAACCATTTTGAATGTGATGGAGTAACTAAAGCACAGAAGGTTAAGGTAGCAAAGTCAAGGTTGAGAGGGGCAGCCTTAACTTGGTGGAAGTTCATCCAAGAGGAAAGGGTGAAAGAAGGTAAGCAACCAATAGCCACCTGGAAAGCAATGTTATCCAAAATAAAAGAAACCTACCTTCTTGAAGACTATGAAGTCCAACTTCATAGGAAAAGACAAAATTTGAGACAAAAAGACTTAGATGTCAATAGCTACATTAAGGAGTTTCAAAAACTGTGCATGAGATCCAGAGTAGTAGAGGATGAGAGCATAAAAGTGGCAAGGTATTTGAATGGATTGAGATGGAACATCCAAGAAGAGGTGAGTTTGTTATGCCCACAAAAAGTACACAAGTGTTATCAATTAGCACTTAAAGTGGAAGAGAAAAGTAGGAGAAAGCAAGAATAAAAAAACCGAGGAAGAGGTAGGGGAAGAGATGGTAGAGGCCATAGAGGCAGTTTTGGGGGAAGAAGCATAGATCAATGATCCTTGGGAGAGTCTAAACTTATAGAGAAAATTGGGGATTCTCAGAATAAACCCAACTATAGGGGTAGGGGATCAAGCAACCCGAGTAGGGGTAGATCTAATGGACCAGGGAGAGGGTCCTACTTCTCAACCATGAAGTGATATAACTGTCAAAAGTTGGGCCACCCTGCCTATAGATGCCCAGAGAAGCCTAGTTCATCCTATGGTGGTGAGAAGAGGGTAAATTATGTTCAGGAAGATGGAGGTAATACCAAAACTTCAGCATTGAACCTAGCTTCAGAAGATGGTGAGAGTTTAATGATCAAGAGAGTGTTAATGAAGAAGCCACATAGTAAAGAGGTCTCACAAAGAAGAGCATTGTTCAAGTTAAGTGTAAAATCATGGGAAAGGTATGTAAGGTGATCACAGATTTAGGATCCACAGATAACATTGTATTAGAGGAAGTAGTAAGTAAATTGAAACTACCTAGGATACAACACAAGGAGCCATACAAGGTCACATGGTTAAATAAGGGACAACATGTGTTAGTAAATGAGCAGGTCTGGGTAGATTTCCACATAGGTGGATATGCAGATAGGATCCTATGTAACATCCTTTCTATGGATGCTTGCCACCTATTGTTGGGTAGACCATGGCAGTTTGATAGAAAAATAGAACATGATGGGGAAAGAAACTCCTACTCATTTCAGAAAGATAGAGTAACCTACCAGATTCAATCCCTCAATGAAGAAGGAGAGAGCTGCAGCAACAAAGTGCCTAACATCTTGTTAGTGAATCAGAAAGAATTCAGAAAGACACTAGAAGAAGGTGAAGGAGTGGGATTTGCACTCATAGTGAAACCCAAGGAAGAAAAAATGGAAAAGAAAGTTGAGATACCATATGAGGTGTAGCAGATCCTTGATAACTTCAAAGCAATAATTAGTGATGGTACACTTGCAGCTTTACCACCTCCTAGAGCCATTAGTCATCAAATTGATTTCATACCTGGAGCCTCTTTACCCAATAAGACAGCCTATAAGATGACCCCTGAACAAAATGAAGAGGTAGCAAGACAAATAAAAGAACTCTTAGACCAAGGGCTGATTAGAAAAAGCATTAGTCCTTGTGCAGTACCTACAGTGTTGGCACCTAAGAAGGGTGGAACATGGAGACTTTGTACAGATTCTAGAGCCATTAACAAGATCACCATCAGATACAGACTTCCCATACCCAGGATAGAGGATTTGATGGATTGTTTGGGGGGTGCACAATATTTCAGTAAGATTGACTTGAAGAGTGGTTACCATCAGATAAGAATCAAGGAAGGTGATGAATGAAAGACAACTTTCCAAATGAATGAGGGTCTCTATGAGTGGCTTGTCATGCCATTTGGACTCTATAATGCTCCCAGGACATTCATGAGACTCATGAATGAAGTTTTACATGATTTCATTGGCAAGTTTGTTGTTGTGTATTTAGATGATATTCTTATTTTTCAGTAAAACTAAGGAAGAGTATCTGAAGCATTTAGCTATTGTTTTGAGAAAGTTATCTGATGAACAACTAACCATTAATCTAAAAAAATATGATTTTATGAAGCAAGAATTGGTCTATCTTGGTTTTGTTGTATCAGGAGGCAATCTAAAAATGGATCAATCTAAAGTTGCAGCAATAACCAGTTGACCAACTCCAAAAATAGCTAGTGATGTCAGAAGCTTCCATGGTTTAGCACAATTTTACAGGAAATTCATCAGGGGATTTAGTGAGATTTGTGCCCCTATGTTAGACACAATCAAAGGGGGTGTAAAGGTAAAGTTTTAGTGGATAGATGTAGCCAATAAAGGGTTTGAGGTATTGAAAGTTAAAGTAGCTTCTCAACTTGTGCTCATTTACCTAGCTTTGATAAATTGTTTACTATTGAATGTGATGCTAGCAATATTGCAGTAGGAGCTATTTTAAGTTAGGACAATAGACCAGTTGCATTCTTTAATGAGAAGTTGAATGATGCCAAGAAAAAGTACTCTTCCTATGATTTAGAATTCTATGCATTAGTACAGGCACTTAGGAAATGGAGACACTATCTTCTTCCTAAAGAGTTTGTTGTATACACAGATAATTAGGCACTAAGTTTTTTGAACTCACAGGATGAACTGAATCATAGGCACGTTAATTGGGTAGAGTACTTACAAGCTTACACTTTTACTCTTAAGCATAAGAAGGGTCAGTTGAATAAAGTAGCAGATGCTTTGAGTAGGAGGTTGTTAACTATTCATTAGATTCAAGTATAGAGCATTGGTATTGATAGTTTTAAAGATATGTATCCTACTGATGATGATTTTGCTGAAGCTTAAAAAGTTTGTCAAGATTTTGAGAATCATTTCCATGGTGCATATGTTGATTTCACTTTGCAGGATGGTTTGTTATTCAGGGGTAGACAGTTATGTGTTCCAAAAGGTTCTATGAGAGAGAACCTCATTTAGGAGAAGCACAATGGGTGCTTAAGTGGACATTTAGGTCTCAAAAAGACCTCAGAGTTGGTTCAAAGGTTCTATTATTGGCCTAAGATGTAGAGAGACATCTGGAAGTATGTTGAGTAGTGTTTGGTATGTCAGAAAGCAAAAGGTAATTCCTCCAATACTGGTTTATATCAACCTCTTCCCATTCCACATAGGCCTTTGGATTGCATTAGCATGGATTTTGTGGTAGGATTACCTAGAACTCAAGCAGGTTTTGATAGTATCTTTGTAGTAGTTGACGGATTTATCAAAATGGCTCATTTTATTCCTTGTAAGACAACACATGATGCAAGTCATATTGATTACTTGTTTTTCAAAGAAGTTGTTAGAATACATGGTTTGCCTACTAGCATTGTTTTAGATAGAGATGTGAAATTTCTTGGTCATTTCTAGAAAACATTATGGAAGAGGCTGGGTACTCATCTCTCTTTTGGTTCATCCTATCATCCACAAACTGATGGCCAAACTGAATTTGTGAATAGGTCTCTTGGAAACTTGCTTAGGTGTTTGACAAAGGAATATGGGCAGAGTTGGGATCAGCTCATTCATCAAGTAGAATATGCCTACAATGATAGTGTCAACCGATCTATAGGTAAAAGCCCTTTTGAAGTTGTTTATGGTATGCATCCAAGGCGTATAATGGAGATGAGGGATATCACTAACTTGCAGCCTAAGAGTGGAATAGCAAATGACATGGCTCAATCCATGAAGGAGGTTCATGAACAAGTGAGAAAAGCTCTCCAAGATACCTCCCAAAAAGTCAAGGCAAGAGTGGATGCTACAAAGAGAGATGTTCACTTTTCTATAGGAGATTATGTGATGATTCATTTGAACACTTGGGCAAGGCTACAAAAGGGATTTCCAAGAAAACTTCGGATGAGGAGAATAGGCCCTTGCAAAATCTTGGCTAAGTATGTGTCTAATGCTTACAAAGTTGATTTGCCTACTGATGTTTCTTTGTCTCCCATTTTTAATGTTGCAGATTTGATTTCTTTTAAGGGGTAGCCACCTGAGGAGATTCAAAGAGTTTAAGATGTTGTACAATCCCTTTCTGATCTATCTCTCCCTTCTCTTTCTATTCCCCAAGCAGAACAGGTTCTAGACTCCAGGATTCTCAAGAAGACAAGGAATCACACCTATATGGAGCAACTCATCAAATGGAAGGATAATCCTATCTCTGAGGCCACATGGATACCTAAAATTGAATCTCATAAGTTTGGCATCCCTTCTTCTTTTCTTCCTCAAGGAGTCACATGACTTCTTTGTTTTTGGGGGAGTATGGTGCAGGAGCACCTAGTTGAGTAAAACTCTCCTTTTTGAGTATTTTATGATTTCATGTTTGTAATATCTTGTGTTAGCTTTATAATGTTGTTTTATATTTTTATGTGTCTTGTCTAGTGGTTTTGATCTCATTTTGGGCTCAAGAGGTTCATTTTTGCCTTTCAGGCTTTGAGTTGACAATTTTGGCAAATATGTGTAAAATTGCCTAAAAGGTCTCCAAATGCTTTCCAAACCATTGAAGCATGTTTATTAAGTAGTTTTAAGAATTTCTTATGTGTTTAGATAAGTTTATGAGATTAGGTTGTCAAAAATGTCTTTTTGATCAAGAAATGTTGTCATTTGGGCTTGGAAAAGTTGTCAAAGTTGTCATTTTTGGATTTTTCTAAGACAATGCAATTGTGGAAGCCTCATGTCCATAAAAGGATTGATAAATAATTGGAAATAATATAAAAAGGCCTCCCTTTTCCTTGAGAAAGGTTGGTGATTGTATTAACAAGAGAATCTCAATAGAAATCATGAAATTTTGGTTTTTCTCACTGTTTTTTTCTTCCTTGGAGTAATAATCCATACTGTAGCAATCTTTGTCCATACTGTAACTTCTATGAATTGTTCCTATTAATTATTAAATTCTCCCCAAGTGATCATTGCAATGGTTTTTCTTTTGCAAGTTGGTGAGTTAAAAATTCTTTCATTCTTTGTGCTCACTGCCCTGTCAAGGGTTTGGGGTTGGAAAATGCCACAACTTGACTAATCCAGGCCTGGGTCCCACAAAAATGGATTGGGTCAAGATTTTTTATGCATTTATATTGTGTATATATTTATTTTTGAGTCATAACTATGCTTAGAGGATGGATTTGAGTGAAAACTAGGCAAGTATTGATTACTCGGCTAGTATCATGAACAAGAACTCAAAATTTGCACCCAAGAACAATTGAAGTGAACAAATGTGTGAGTCAAAGGTCTGAATATGTTTCCAAGAGTATTGTGAATCACCTTGGTTTGTCAAAGTAGGGTACTTCTTATTAAACATTCTAAGTTTGATTGCAAGACAATGAATTCACTATTTTTTTTAATGACAGTATGTGCAAAAAGATACTTCAAGAGCCTATTCAAGCTATGTAAACATGCCTCAATATTGCTATAAGAAACTCATAAGTGTTTGGAGATTCATTAATTCCATGGGAGAGTTTGAAAGTAACTTCTAACACCTTGGAATGCAGTTTTAACAGTGAGGTTGCTATGACTGGGTTTTTTGTTGCAATCACTTACATGTTTTAGATTTTCAATTTGTGCATCATGTGTTTGGACTAATGCCTGTAGGATAGTGTTAAAGAAAAGCCCTACATGATATGGCAGAAGGTATATTTTAGTTTGGAAGCTTGGTTAGTGGAGTTGCAATGACTTCCGAATGTGTTTGTGTCTAAACCCTACCAAACCCTACAAAAGTGCTACAAATAGTGGACAATCCTCATTCTGCATTAACAGTGGCCCGAAACATAAAAATATATTAGGATATACCTCTAAACCACCATCCAAATCAAGTTTTTGGGAGTAATTTTCCATCATTGGGTTGGGTGAGCAAAAAGGTGCCAATTAGGCCTCCACGAGCTACAAGCCTTTTGACTACAAAACTCACACTTTTCAAGTACCCATTTGGTTTGGGTTTGGTAGAACTTGAGGAACCTAAGGATAGCTATCTAGGGACATTGAAGGACATCCCTCCACCTTCTTGACAGTATGACAAAGACATTTGTGGTTTGAATTCTAGCAAAGGGCTTGAGTAAGAAGACCAAAGATGCTCAATTACCCCAAGATTACACAAGGTCAAAAACAATACTTTTGCTTAGGTTCCTAAACCATTTGGAGGAGCTTGTAATGACAAAGAAAAATCAGAATAATGCCCAAAGGATAGAGTAATGTGTAGGAAAGTTGTAATGTTTGGATATAGCCAATAGTGGATGAGGAAGGGAATGAGCTCACTAGAAAGGGGAGTTTGTTTGGAAAGTGATGCATTAGTTGCTTGGCATTAAAACCACAAGAATGATTTTGCAAACATATACAACAACCTCAAACAAGTCTTTGGGAAAAAAATTGAACCATTAGACTCAAAACATCCTTGTTAAGCACTTCCTAGCAAGTTCCCTATGAGATGGCTACTTGATATGACATAGTTTAGGGGTGTGCAACGTTTATCCATAGAATAGGGAAATGCAAATCTCTATCAAATGAACTTGTTAGGCTAGTACATTGATGTTTAACATGTATCTCGAGGGTTCTGAAATTGAGCTCAAAATATAAATTCTTATTATTCTAATTCTAAATTTTATGCTTATTTTCACTTGCTATGTTTTACTAGTTAAATAAAATAAATTATGCAATTATGTAAAATTAGGGATTTAAGAGGACCTAATATCAATTCATTTAGGAGTTGAAATAGGTGAAATCTACCATAGTGATAAAATGACTTCTTGAAAAGTATTATTAAATACTACAATCCTTACTTATCAATGACTCATAAGTTAAAATGAACCAAGTTGTAATAGCCTACTATCTATTATATTGAATCCAAGAATTACATAATGAATCAATGTATCTCATGATAAAATTTGAGCCACTTAAATTTTATGTCATGGGAATTTAGAGTGTCTTCTAATTTTGAGACAACAACTACATGAAGGACATCAATTTCTTATCATTGATGACCAAATTTTGCATAATATTAACATCAACCTCAAGTAACATTATTGAAGCTAGCGCTACCCACATTGGGTTACACATGGCTAAAAGAGAAGGCTCTAGAAAGGTCTGGCTCGAGTCTGACTCACTAAACACTGTCAATTGTTTGAATGGGCACACAAATCCTAGCTGGACAATTGCTAATCTGATCAAGGATTGTTGGGATATAATAAATGAGTTGGAAGAATTCAAAATTTTGCATGTATTTCAGGAAGATAACAAAGGGGCGGATGTACTGGCCAATATGGTGGTGGGCTATGTGGTGGCTAAATGGTCGATCAGTAGGGATTCATTCCCAAAAAACCAGTACGATCTGGCTTGTGATGATTCCACCCACTTGTGATAATCACTGAACTTTAATCATGATTTGATTGATTTGTTGGGGAAATGACTCCTTTTTGTTTTCCCTAACCGAAGATCTAGAAACTTCCCTTGTGCTTGGATTTTCTGTCTAATTGTATGGCCCATTTTCTGCTACTATTCGAAGACTTTTCTAGTGTGGCCCATTTCCTGCTACTATTCAAAGACTTCTCTGGTGTGGATCATTTCCTGCTATTTGGCAACCCAGATCACTATGGGTGGTGACAAGAACATGCAAGAACTGTCTACCTTTGAGAAATGGAAGAAAAACAAGGAGGTGTGACAGGAAATCATCGATGAGGGAATTGTCCCCTTCTTGGAAAGACTTCAAGACCCTTCTCCTCTGCTTAGGGAAACCTTTGTCAATGGGTGGAAAAAAGGTGTTCTGAGGGCTTATGGTGCTGATTACCAGTTGGATGAAATCCTGGTGGCAATGGTTATTGGTCTAGCAATGAATGGCAGAAGGTTCTATAGAGATAGGAAAATAGGGGAGGAGGACTTGGCAAATTTTTTCGACAAAGACAAGGAGCGCTCAAGAGTTAACAAAATGACTAATGGTGGCTATAACAGGAAAGACCTTATGTCTCCCTGGGCGGACATGGCCGAGTTCATCATGAGGTATATTACACTTGATTGCAGATATGCTAGTATCTTTTCCTACCATTTTGAATCATTTTAGGCATGGTAAAACCATTTCTATTCCTTTCTATTTGGCCTCTTCTTTAGAGAATAGTCTTGAAAAACATATGGAGAATCCAAATAATCCTATTCTTCATGAAGGGCTTATTGTGCTCATCATGGAGTATGCCAAGACCCTTGAAGTTGTGCCCTCTTTATTAGAGAAAGGCCAACATACTAATATTCAGGAAGTCTCTAACTTAGAAATGGATTTGGAGGATAGTGAGGGTGCCATTCCTTTTGATGACCTTGACTATAAGCCAGTGGAAGAAGGTGAGATGATGGTCACCCTTGGAATGTCCTATAGTAAGAATCTCCTCAGATGGGCGGCCAACAAATATAAGTCTACCAGCAAACTCATTTCTAAGGTTGAGCCCCTTTCTAAAAAGAAGAAGCTTGTGACTATGGACTATGGTCCGAAGACTTCAGACCAAGAAATTAAACTGAACATTCCAATTAATGTCCTAAAGGAAAAGTAGGGGACCATGCCTAAAGAAGAGGATAGTAGGTTATAGAGGAATGGTACTTTGATGAACTTGGTGATGGAAGTGACCGGAAGCCAGGCGAGCTGTTGGAAGTGTGTGGAGAGAGAAATTGGTACCCTCAAAGTGGGGGTAAAGGAGGTAATTGATATCTTCACAGCTTCACCAGAGCCTAGAAAATATGAGAAGCTCATGATTATGACCCGGAAGCTCTGCCAAGATGTCGAGGTTATGAAATGCAACCATGAACAAAGAATTGAAAAGGTGGAACAATCTATGGCGAAGGTAAAGAAAAACCTCAAGATCCTGGTCGACATAAGAAAGGAGGCCATGAATAATAGTATAGAGGGGCTCAAAAAGATCAATGTCATGGTTGCAGAATACAGATCCATTCATAGTGAACTTGCGAAAGATCTTGGAGGTGAAGACATGGCTGCTCGAGATAACAAAACCATAGGCCCTAGTTCCAGGACCTGAAGTAGGAGCAGCAATAAGGGCACCTCCAAATTAATTATGGAGGAGTTGGAGGAAATCAATAAGATTACCATCCAGAAGAACAAGGAGCTGATGCACTCTCTTAATTGAGTGATTTTGTTTTGTTTTGTTTTGTTGTCTGTGTCTCTTTTTCTTTCGTGACTGTTCTGGAGTGCTCCCCTATTTTGTTGTTGGTTTATGTCTATTTGGTTGATGGTCAACTTTTGTAAAACTTTTGGTTTTGGGTCCATGTAAAACCCGTTTATCTTTATCAAAAACATTATTGAAGCTAACTATCATATAGCTTTGTAGTTTAATTTATAGAAATAAAAATTGAATTGAGAAAATCCTAACTTATCTCCATAATTAAATCTAAATTAATTATGTGATTATTATTTACATTTATTTAATTATCTTCCATATATGTAAAATAATTGCTTTTTCCTTGCATTTTTAGTTAATTTGGTAATTTCTTAGCTTACCCCACTTTCTCGATATGCTTCTTATGGGATCTCTGAAATGGCATGGGATAACCATTTAGGAGAAACAAGGGATTGATTTCTCTCTTAGAATAAGATTTAGAGTCTTCCCAAGGCCTCAAGGTTTCAAATTCATTTTTGTTCAAGTACAACATAATGACAAATTAGATGTTATGATAGTGTGACTTGTGAGATTATCTAGAAATGACTATAAGTAATGATCAATCTCAAACTAAGGGATAAACACAATCAATTACTAACATAAATAACTCACCAATAAAATATATAATGTTTCAAAAAGGTAAGAAAATGGAACAAAATAAATGAGATAATGATAATTTAAGATTATTGTCCATCTATGTTTATAAACAAGCATTTGCAACAAACAATATTTGTAGATATATGAAATCAATATTCAATGTCATTTGGTTATGTCAAAGACATGGATTGGATGTTTACATTTGGTGTTTTGCTTATTGGTCTAATTGGGTTCACATATTTGCCTTAACCGGCAGATAGGTCTAGGTTATGGATCGATACAAGATATCATGTTCCTGATCAGTACATCACATTTTGGAAATGGTTTATTGATTGGATAATATGTAAATATATTGTGGCCGACATATTGTATTGCATCAAAACTTATTTTGTAAATGTAATATCTTTAGGGAGCCGACCTAATCATGAGGACTTAGGTTTTGTATAAATAATTGTAAGATGGATATGTGAGTGTGTGCGAATATTGAAGATCATTGTGAAGAGTGAAAATAAGAAGATCCGTGTGCGAATCACATTGATATTATCTGAAGATTGAAGGAAAGGTTATGAAGGTGTTTGGCACTCATGGTCAGAGCTTAAACCAGTACTGAATCTAGCATTGTTGATGCTATACCGAAGCAATACATTGTTATTGGATTTAACCATCCAATTGTAGTTAGCACGAATCCTATTTTGTGAATGAACAGTGAGCTCTAGGTGGTGCATGTGCAGACCCCTTATTGTATTCACTTACTATCTGTAGTAGTATCATCTGATTGTGGGTAAGGTTTCCCACCGTGGTTTTTCCCCTTACAGGGTTTCCACATCAAAATCTTTGTGTCAAGTGTTGTGGATGTGTTTTACTTTCTGTTTCATGCATTTAGTTATACTGATATTAATACAACTGTTAATCTATTTTACCGACACTGAGTTTTAAGTTGGAATAATTTGTTTTGGGTTATAATTTATTGGCAACTGATTCACCACCCCCCCCCCCCACCCCCCCCGCCCTCCCCTCTCAGTTGTCCTTCCCGGTTCCTAACATAAGGATAGTTAATTAAAAAATTATTGCCCTTATATATAAAATTTCTAAAGATATCCACCTATTATTTTTTTATATAAGGATTAACAATAATCACATGAACCTTCATCAAATTTGTAAACAAGAATGTCCAAATTTCACTCAAGATTTGAATACTGTCAAGTATGCAAGTATATTATTGACAACATGATCAAAAGAATCTAGGTAGATTGGCATAAATAATACATATAATGTAATTTATTTAACTAAAATTTAATGAATAATTTCATATTTAGAAATTATATCACTAAACATTTTTTTGAATTCATTAAAAACTACAAAACTAATTAAGATAACCAATTAATCAACTTTCCAAAGAACATCATTAAATTAATTTTCAAATATGAAAAATACATGAGCAAGTATGAAAATATGGTTTTACAACACCAATAAAGCTATACATTCACACTCCCAAAATCTCTCCCATGAATTAGCTAAATTATACCAAAACTAGATTACTCAATTTTCTCAAAACTTCACCAACTAGAATAGTTTATTCACCAAATTAAAATAACATCATATGGTATGAGTTTATTTGTATTTAATATAAAATAATCAATTATCAAATATAATATACAATAAGAAAAAATGGTTTGGTTTTTAATCACCAAAATTCGACACAAAACTCATAAAATATGTCAAATCTAGTACACCCAATTTATTCCAAACACCACAAAATGAAATAGTTTCATTTTAAAATGGAAATACCAGCATGTTGGTCCAATTAAAAACCTTATTAATATCATACTACTATGGTAGCTTGACAAGACAGAAATAACCTAATTTATATAATTATGCGTAAATAACTCCGAAATTAACACATGATTAACAAACACACACTAAAAAGAAGAAACTAAAAACTCTTTAAATTTCTTCTTGAGACAAAATACTATATCTGCATGAGAATTACCTTTGTAATAAAACGTTTTCCATACTCTAATTACCCAAATCTTATTGGTTTTCATCAATACGCCTTCTCCTCTGATGAGTTTTCATCCACTAAAAAGTTTATCTATAAATCAAAGAATATTAGAGAAGAGATGATAATCAATATATCTTCCACATTCTAAAACCATCTTATTTAGAGCCATTAAACAAGAGTTTGGTGCCCAAAATGAGCATTAAGTTACTGACCATTGAGTTTCCCCAAAGACCTTTTCATTTCTAAGTATCACTTCTTTCTTTAAATGCTTGCTAGATAACCCAAATGACACAAATAAAAATACCTATTAGAGATCCATAAATGCTAAATTTAGTATTTAGCCATGCTCTTGATATTAATTTTTTTTGAAAAATATCTAATGTTAAATGAATTACTCCTCTTAAGCTTGATGGCTCACGCCAAAGCAGAACAAAATGGGTTAATATTGATAATAATTCAACATTTTTAAAAAGTGGGACATAAAATAGAACAACCTTTCATATATAGGAATGGTAAGACATGAAACTTAATAATGTTAGGGTAGTTGTATCCATCATGTGAGGTGTGACAACCCACAATCTGATCTCTAAGTCAAAAAAACCAAAAGAATAATCATAATGTACATGATTTGATACATAACTAATAATATACATTCCCTAATTAACTTACAATATTAAATGCACTATTGTACTTTAGATGAATATGTATAAAGTATAAATATTACATTAATACCCCTCCTTGAAACTTGGCTAGGCAAAACAATTAAGATAAAAAAATGAAAGATAGGTCCTCACAGTAAGGCCTAATCATGAACCCATTTACAAGTATGTGGTAAAGAATAAAATCCATTGGGAACAAAATTCATAACCAATTATGTCAGAAACCAACAAATTGGATGCAAAATATACAACTACTTATAAAGAATAATTGATTAATCCCACACTGTAATAGGAATAAGATTAAAATAAAATATGATAGTATTAGAATGGTTTGGTGGTTGAGTTGTGGTGTTTGTGTTCTAAGCATCAAGGTTCAAATCACATTGGGGGTGCTATTGTTGAAATTTTAAATGGAGATCAGGTCCCTTGGGGGTGCTATTGTTGAAATTTTAAATGGGGATCATAGCTTCAAGTCAAAAGTATCTACCCCTTTGAAAAAAAGATTAAAATTAAATATACCACTAGAAATATTTCATTAAAATTCTCTTGAATGCTCAATATTATAGATTGGTATATAGTCTATACTTCTCAACTTTATATTATTAGAATATAAGTACCAAGTCTCTAGATGTAGAACCCAAGCTTTTGAATATAGGAAGATTGCTTTCATAGAAAGAGTGTTTATATTACAAATAATCCATTCACACAAATATGCATGGGTAAGTTAAATTGATATACAGATAATTAGAAATAAGCAAACAATATTAATGATATGATAGAATACATTGATGTGACAAGAATTTAACACATTATTTTAGTACATTCAGAGTTAGATCTTACATTCAAGAGCTAGAATAGAACAATAACAATAATAACGTGCAAAGTCTTGCAAAAAATCACATGTTAAAAATCACATACAAAAAGAAAATTTAAAAAGTCATATGCATATGAGATATTTCTAATCCTACTTTGATCACTCACATAAGAACCAATATAGATTCCATGCCTCAAGATACCTACTAAAACTTGTTGGCTAGATATTCAATTCAAGAAGTTTTTCGCACAATTAGAGCTCTAGTACCATGATAGATTTTTATTAAAAGAGTTTATAGTAATAACAAGATCTTGGATCAAATTTAGAAGTATAATATTAAATATACAAATATATATTTAACAACATGATGAAAAGAATCTTGGTAGAATGACATAAAAAATATAGAACCCTTCTTATATATGCATTGTGAAAACCCAAGAGTCAATAATATTATAAAAATTGTTGGGCCATATTTGTTATAAATTTGAAATTGTCTAGGCCTCGATACACCTCTAGTTCACCTACCTAACAAGTTCTATTTGTGGTGAAGTTATTTTGTTTGAAAGCATTGGGATATCTATCCCCAACTTGTTCCTTATGTTGCTACTATTGAAGTTAATTGTCTATAGTGAATTTAATTGAGTAAGTTTGTTAAATTTAAATTTGTGTGGAAATTTGGTCTATTAAACAACACAAGACAAAATGGGGGAATGTTTCCTTAGAATGTTAGTTGCAATAGAATATTGTGAGTTGCATTTTTTAGAAGAATATTTTAGGTGTAATAGAAGTTGTGTTTTACTGCTTGAGAAATGATTGCTCTAGATTCAGGGAAGCTCCAAGTGAGAAGTACCATGTAAGAAAGATTTATGAAGCTATAGACCTTTGTTGGGAGCAACTTCAAAATGCTGCAAAAAATTTGTAATCAATATTTTTTTTTATTTCCTAAGTTTGTATTTTCATTTGTGAAAGTTAATTTCTAGTTTAATAGAAAGAGAGAAAATAACTTGCATGTCTCCAACGTTTTTATTTTCTCTTTGCTTTTATAAATATTCTATGCATTATCAGTGATTGGGAGTAGTAGTCTCAGAAGTTGGTTTATTTAGTATTAAATCTTTGTGTGTCATAGATTTAGGGATTATAATGTTTAAATTGGTATCAAATCTATTTGGCCCTAAATTTGTGTGATTTTGGGAATTTGTTTTTCTACGTATTTATTTTATTATGTAATACACATGGATGGAGATGAAGGAAAGAGTTGGTAGTAGCCAATGTCTTTTAATGGAAATGGTTATGATGTTTGTGCAAAGATAAAGACCACCATGGTTGCAAACAACTTGTCGTAGCCATTTTTGATTTAGACAACCTTGATAGAGGCCATTTTTCTTAGAGTAGAAATAGTTAACTATTCTAAATAATCTTGTAATATCCTCCAAACAAGCTATAAAGGTACTAATAAATTCAAATTGGTAAATCTCCAGATGCTTAGAAGATATTTTGAGATTTCAAAAGGAGGACAATGAGTCTATTTCAGACTTTCACATAAGAGTCTCTAGTTTATTAAACCAATTGAGAGAAAATTATAAAACCATGGAGGAGAGAATGATTGTAGAAAAAATCCTTAGAAGTATATGGTGTAGGGGCACAAGCCTAAGAATTCATCATTTCCTCTTTCATTATTTCATTTTTTGGTTTCAAGGTGTTGTAAAGGATCTGAGAATCCTATGTTCATGTTTTGCTTTGAAAATAAAGTCCTAATAGTCCATTTTGTAAGACCTAGTGGCCTAGGGTGTTGTTTCTATTGGAACATGTTGAGATGGCTATATAATGTCTCAACAAACTCATTTGAAGTTGTTGTTGGTGGATATTTGTAATTTGACATTTTGAAGCAATAAAAAATACTGCATTTTTTTGCAAATTTGTTGTTCTTTCGGTTGGTACGGAATCTCATGACCTCCAAACTGAAAAATTATTCCATGGAGAGTTAGGAAAGTGAAATAAATTTCTTTTGAGTCCAACCAGAGCCTTTGAGGTGGAGTTTGGAGCAATTTATTGTGTGATGGTCCAAAACAGCCTGTGAAAGGGCATAAACCAAGGGTTTCACCTTTTCTTTCCCTTTTCTTCCAATTTTATCATGGAAAAAGGTCTAAAACTTGGTTCGATGGAAGATCTGGGAGTGTACTATGAGATTAAAGAGGTTTAATACTAGTAGAATGTAGTTGGATAATTTTTTCTTCAAGTTTGAAGCCAAGCTTCCCATGTGACTGGTATACAGTGGTGAAAAAGACTTTGACATTTCCCCATAATTTTTGATTAGATGCAAACCAAGACTTGTAACTTTGGATTTGGTGATTTTTTGAGTTCCCCAAGGTGTTCCAATTTCTTCCCTTGATAAATGGTCAATTGGAAGGGTATTTCCTTTGTTAAAGTGCTCATTTAGCCCTATTTAGCCTAGTTGAGGGTTTACTAGAAATGGTATTTGTAGAAGGTTCCAGATCAAACCCTTTTGGAAAAAGTGTTGTCCTAGTTTTTTAATGGTGGATATAAAATAAAATTGGTTGGTCCTTTGTAGTTTTGGGGAGAGAAACCAAAAAGTCACTTTTGAGGGCTAGTAGACCAGAATAGCCATTTTACACTTTGAGCCCTTTGAGACTTGACCAACCCAATCTGAGGGTTTTTTACCATAATTGGAGGTTTTTGGATCCTAATAAACTTGATTTGAGTATTTGTGGACTTGTAGAACCATTTTGGAGGGGTGTGGGCCATTTGAGCAACTTTTGAGCACTTTGCCTATGGGTTTGACAAACCAAAGTTGATAGCCTTTGTAAAATGTCTCAGTGGGGGGTTATGGGGATGAAAAAAATTGAAATGAGACATTTATTTTTTTCTTGTTAAGGTGTGAGGTTTGGTTGGGAGAATCTCTTTTGAAAGGGATTGGGTTGCCAGTTGAGCAAGTGAGCAACTTGGAGCATTTTAAGTTGTTTGAACCATACCTCTACATCAATTGGTATTAGAGCAAGTGTGATCCTTAGGAGAAGGATTGTTTCAGTTTAGCCATGTCAGGGGAAGAAGATGAGGGTGAGTTGTCTTCAAAGATGACCAATGCACAAATAGTGAATTTTTTGAAGGATAAAAACTTGGTTCACAAGATTGATTCCTTGCAGAAAGAGGTTGATAAACTTAATGGGGAACTTCGTAAGCAAAGTGGTGGAAACTTTGATGTTGTTGAAGAGGGGAGTGATGAGGAACCCCTTGAGAAAAGTGATGAAGAAGAAGTGCTTGCTGATCAGAGACTACTTGTGAAGACCCTGAAGGACATGGAGAGAAGGACCATGGATCTTAGGTTCGACCTACCTTCCTATGATGGAAAATTGAATCTAGATGCTGTTGTGGATTGGATTGATGCCCTCACAAGATTTTTTGAATGTGAAGACATAACATAAAGTCAAAGAGTTAAGATTGCTAAGTCCAAGTTGAAGGGATCAACCCTTACATGGTGGAATTTCACTCAAGATGATAGGGTAAAGGAGAAGAAGAATCTAGTGACCACCTAGAAGAATATGGTTGCATTGATCAGGGATGCATATGTTCCTAATGATTATGAAGTCCAACTTCATAAGAGGAGAATGAGTTTGAGACAAAAGGAGATGAGTGTCTCAGATTATACTCAAGAGTTCCATAAATTGGTGATGAAATCCAATGTAGTGGAGCCTGAATGTGTGAAGCTTGCAAGATACTTGCAAGGGTTGAGAGTTACCATTCAAGATGAACTTAGTTTAAGCAGTCCTCCCACAATCCAAAAATGCTTTCAACTTACTTTGAAGGTTGAAGAAAAACTCAAGAGGAAGAGTGATCAAGGTGCAAGAGGGAGAGGGCAAAAAGACTTTGGAAATAGGGGCCAAAATATGTCTCAAGGAAGAGGACAAGGTTCCAAATACCTTGGTGAGTCAAGTCAAGGGAATGAACAAGGGCAAAGGCAAATCTAGAGGATATTTTAGAGGAAAGAGAGGAAGGTTTAGATGAAGGGATGGTGGAAGAGGCCTAGAAGGCATAAAATGCTATAGGTGTCATCAAATGGGGCATGTTGCATCCAAATGTCCAGAGAAGGCAAACAAACAAGGTGAAAGGAGAGAAAATTTGGTGAGAGATGAGGACACACATGGTGCAACCTAAATAGAGAGAGATCATGATGATGAGAAGGACATTGATCAAGGCACCTAGTCCACCAGAGCCACCCCAAAGGAAGACACTCTTTAGGACTACTTGTAGAAGTGGTGACAAAGTATGTAGTGTTGTGATTGATTCAGGTTCTATTGATAATTTATTGTCCATTGAGGTAGTAGACAAACTGAAATTGAAGAGGATTAAACATCCAAGACCCTACAAGGTATCATGGCTCACAAAGGGGCAACATACCGTCATAGAAGAGCAAGCATGGGTGGAGTTTTCTATTGGAAAGTACAAGAACAAGGTACTTTGTCACATTGTACCCATGGATGCATGCCATTTTCTACTTGGAAGGCCATGGCAATATGACATGAAGTCAAAACATGATGGTGAGAAGAACACATACACCATTTGGTACCAAGGTGATAAGGTAACACTACTACCCCTCCCTAATAATGGTGAAGAAGAAAAAGACTCTAAGTTTTTGTTTGTAGGAGAGAAAGAGTTTTTAGAATTTTTGAAGAAGGAGGATACTCCTTGTTATGCTTTGGTTGTATTTCCAAAACAGGAAGAAAGAAAGGTGCACAAGAAAAAGGAAGAACCTAGGAGGATAGGATCAAAAGAGGTGGTAGATTTTCTTGAGACCTATAAGGACATTGTAACCAAAGAGCTGCCTGATACCCTACCTCCAATCAAAGAGATTAGCCATAATATTGATCTAATCCCAGGGGCTACGCTCCCAAATAAGGCTACCTATAAGTTAACACCCCAACAAAATGAGGAAATGGCAAGACAAATCCAAGAACTCTTAGATAAGGGTTTGATTTCTAAAAGTTTGTGTCCATGTGTTGTTCCATCCATGCTAGCACCTAAGAAAGAAGGTACATGGAGGTTATGTACGGACTCAAGGGCCATTAACAAGATCACTATCAGGTATAGGTTCCCTATGCCTAGGATTGAGGACTGGTTGCATCATCTAGGGGGTGCGAGGTGGTATTCAAACATGGATTTGAAGAGTGGGTACCATCAAATCAAAATAAGGGCTGGAGATGAATGGAAGCTAACATTTTAGACTAATCAAGGCCTTTATGAGTGGAGAGTGATGCCATTTGGCTTGTCCAATGCACCTAGTACATTCATGAGACTCATGAATGAAGTTCTAAAACCTTTCCTTGGTAAATTTGTTATTGTTTACTTGGATGATATTCTTATTCTCAGTAAGAATAGAGATGAACATATGCAACATTTGAATTTGGTCCTTAAGAGATTGCAGGAAGAAAAGCTCCTAATCAATGTGGAAAAGTGTCCTTTTATGTAGGAAGAATTGGTGTATCTTGGTTTTATAGTTTCAGGTGGAAGCATCAAGATGGATCTTGAGAAGGTGGAGAGCATCTTGAATTGGCTTTCTCCAAGGTCAATGACTAAAGTTAGAAGCTTCCATGGCTTGGCTTCCTTTTATAGGAAGTTTATAAGAGGTTTTAGCCAAGTTTGTGCACCTATCCTAGAAACAATCAAAGGGGGGCAGAAGTGCAAGTTTTGTGTGGAACAAGGAAGCTGAGACTTTTCAAAGTCTCAAACAAAAGGTAGCAAAGAAACATGTACTTGCTTTTCTAGATTTCCAAAAGCTTTTTACAATTGAGTGTGATGCATCTAATGTTGCTATAGGGGCTGTTTGGAGCCAAGAGGGTAGGCCCATTGCATTTTTTAGTGAGAAAATCAATGAGGCAAAGAGGAAGTATTCCTCATATGTTTTGGAAATGTATGCCTTAGTTCAAGCCTTGAAAAAGTTGAGGCATTATCTCCTTCCAAAAGAATTTGTTTTTTTACTGACAATCGGGCACTTAGCTTCTTGAATAGCCAGGAGAAGTTGAGTCACAAGCATATGAAATGGATAGAATCAAACACAAAAAGGGAGTTGCAAACAAGGTGGCAGATGCCTTGTGTAGAATATCCTTGTCAATGCAAGAGGTGAAGTTGCAAAGTGTGGGGATTGACTCCTTGAAAGGTATGTATGAAGGTGATGAAGACTTTCATGAAATTTATAAAAAAAATTCTAATTTTTCTGAAGCATACTATGTTGAATATGTTGATTACTTGATCCAAGATGGTTTATTGTTCAAAGGACATCAACTGTGCATTCCTAGGTGTTCAATGAGGGAGAATATTTTGAAAGAAAAGCATTGTGGAAGCATGAGCAGACATTTTGGGTTGGATAAAACCCTTGAGTAGGTAAAAAGACACTACTATTGGCCTAAGATGCAAAGTGATATAAGAAGATTTGTTGAAACATGCACTATTTTTCAAAAGGCCAAAGGTACTTCCACCAATTCAGGTTTGTATCAACCATTACCCATACCTACAAGGCCTTGGGAAGGTTGTACTATGGATTTTGTAATGGGATTTCCTAGGACTTAAAAAGGCTTTGATAGCATCTTTGTTGTTGTAGATAGGTTTAGTAAGATGGCACATTTCTTTCCATGTAAGAGTACAAGTGATGCAACCTATGTAGCAAATTTATTTTTCAAAGAGATTGTAAGGATACATGGACTTCCTCTAACAATTGTATCTGATAGGGATGTGAAATTCATTGGCCATTTTTGGAGAACCTTATGGAAGAGGTTGGGAACAAACTTGAACTTTAGTTCATCCTACCATCCACAAATAAATGGGCAAACTAAAGTTGTGAATAGGTCCTTGGGAAACCTATTGAGATGCTTAACAAAGCAATATGGAGAGAAGTGGGATGTTGTACTTCCACAAGCTGAATCTACATTCAATGATTCTATGAATAGGAGTACAAGAAGGAGTCCATTTTAGATTGTGTATGGGTAGAATCCAAGAGGCATCTTGGAGTTGAGAGACCTTCCACATGATGGGGAAATAAGTGCTCATGGTGAACAATTTGCTGATAGCATGAAGGAAGTGCATGATCAAGTAAGGCTAGCCCTCCAAAAGAATTCACAAAAGTACAAGGAACTTGCTGATAAGAAGAGGAGGGATGCACAATTTCAGATTGGTGATATGGTGTGGGTGTACCTGAGGAAAGAAAGATTACCAAAGGGGAAGCATACAAAGTTAGTCATGAAGAAAGTGGGTCCTTGCAAGGTTTTGAAGAAACATGGGTTGAATTCCTATGAGATATCTCTTCCCTCTAACCTTTGTATTTCTCCTATCTTTAATGTATGTGATATAAAACCCTATAAAGGGCATGTTTCTATAGGTACAAACTTTCATGTGGAGAAGATTCAAGAGGACATGGCTGATATACCTCCTCATGCACCAAAGAAGCTTGAAAAGATCATTGATGAAAGGGTAATTAAGAAGACTAGGAATAAATAATACAAACAATATCTTGTGAAATGGGTAGGAAACCCTATAGCAGAGGCAGTATGGATGGATGAGGCATAAATTCTGAATCATGGTACTTCATTGGATTAACTTATCTCATGTGGAAATGAGATCAGCCCACCTCAGGAGTATGGTGCAGGGGCACAAGCCTAAAAATTAATCATTTCCTCTTTCATTATTTCATGTTTTTGTTTAAAGGTGTTGTAAAGGATCTGATAATCCTATTTTCATGTTTTGTTTTGAAAATAAAGTCCTAATAGTCCATTTTGTAAGACCCAGTGGCCTAGGGTGCATTATAAACCCTATGGTCAACTATGGGCAAAGGGACTTGGGATTTTTAGATTTAGTACGTTATGTGTATTTTGGTCTATTTAGTTCCAATATAATATTTTTAGGCTCCTAGGTCTTTGTTTGAAGTTAATTTGTTGGCAAATTGCAAAATTGTCAAAAATTGACAAAATGTTGCCAAATTGGTGAACAACTTTTTGAAAAGTTGTTAAAATCAGTTCCCAATGTTCACAACCACTTTGTTTTGGTTGGAAAATGTTGATATGCATATATAATTCCTCAAAAAACTCATTTGAAGTTGCTGTTGGTGGATATTTGTAATTTGACATTTTGAAGCAATAAAAAATACTGCATTTTCTTGCAAATTTGTTGTTCTTTCGGTTGGTACGGAATTTCATGACCTCCAAACTGAAAAACTATTCCATGGGGAGTTAGGGGGGTGGAATACCTTTCTTTTTAGTCCAACCATAGCCTTTGAGGTGGATTTTGGAGTGAGTTATTGTGTGATAGTCCAAAACAGCCCGTGAAAGGACAGAAACCAAGGGTTTCACGTTTTCTTTCCCTTTTCTTCCAATTTAATCATGGAAAAAGTCTAAAACTTGGTTGAATGGAAGATATGGGAGTTTAATATGAGATTAAAGAGGTTTCAGACTAGGATAATGTGTTTGGAGAATGTTTTCTTCAAGTTTGAAGCCAGGCATTCCCATGTGACTGGCATACGGTGGTGAAGAAGACTTTGACATTTCCCCATAATTTTTGATCAGATGCAAACCAAGACTTGTAACTTTGGATTTTGTGATTTTTTGAGTTCCCCAAGGTTTTCCAATTTCTTCCCTTGATAAATTTCCAATTGGAAGGGTAGTTCCTTTGTTAAAGTGCTCATTTAGCCCTATTTAGCCTAGTTGAGGGTTTACTAGAAATGGTATTTGTAGAAGGTTCTAGATCAAACCATTTTGGAAAAAGTTTTTTCCTATCTTTCTAATGGTGAATATAAAATAAAATTTCTTGGTCATTTGTAGTTTTTGGGAGAGAAACCAAAAAGTCACTTTTGAGGGCTAGTAGGCCAGAATAGCCATTTCGCACTTTGACCCCTTTGAGACTTGACCAACCCAATCTGAGGGTTGTTTACCATCATTGGAGGTTTTTGGATCCTAATAAAATTTATTTGAGTCTTTTTGGACTTGTAGAACCATTTTGGAGGGGTGTGAGCCATTTGAGCAACTTTTGAGCACTTTGCCTATGGGGTTGACAAACCAAAGTTGATATCCTTTGTAAAATGTCTCAGTGGGGGGTTATGGGGATGAAAACAATTGAAATGATACATTTATTTTTTTCTTGTTAAGGTGTGAGGTCTGGTTGGGAGAATCTCTTTTGAAAGGGATTGGGTTGCCAGTTGAGCAAGTGAGCAACTTGGAGCATTTTAAGTTGTTTGAACCATACCTCTACATCAGTCTACCCTCTAAGTTTGATGCAATATTTATTGGAATTGAAGAGGCTAAGGATTTCTCCACATTTATGGTGGATTATTTGATTGGATCCCTTCAAATCCATTAGCTACACCTAAATAGGTCTAGTACTTCTTCCTAAAAGTGATCTTTCAAAGCTTAGGAAAATGCAATAGGTAGGGTGAGGAGAAACAACATTGGGAAAAGGTAAAGAGGTAGTAGTTGTGGTAACTTCAAACAAGGAAGTGCTAGAGGAGATATATTAAAACATGCAAGTAGCCATGAGGGAGAAAGAAACTCTCAAAATTTCTTAAGACAAGGCAAGAAGAATGGAAGTTCGAATTAGAGGTATGACAAATGAAATGTTGAATGCTATTATTATCATAATTTTTGTCATTATGCTAGTGAGTTCTAGAAAAAGCACAATATTTAGTCCAAATAGAGTGCAAATGTGGTTGAGGGTTATAATTCCACAACCTTCATCATGTGCAACATTAGTGAAGAAGGTAGCATTAAAGCTTGGTATTTGGGCAGTGACTCTAGGAACCTTATGATTGGTACTGAAAGTTTATTTTCTTTCATTGATAAAAATGTAAAGTCTTAGACTACAATAGGGAAAAAAGGAATAGCTTTAGTTGTGGGAAAAGTGAGAAAGAGATTGGAAATGTTTACTTTTTCCCTAGTATAAAGTATGATACCATAAGTATTAGACAACTGATCCAAAATGGATACGAAGTGTTGAAGGAGAAGGGTGAATGTGCTATTTTTAATGAAGATGGGAGAAAGAAAGTAGTTTCAATAGTTCAAATAAGAAAGAACCAGATGTTTTTGTTTATGATAGAGAATTTTTTATCTTCTTAGTGCATATATACATCTCCCAAGTAACTAAAATGTACACTAGTGTAGGAAGTAGCTCATTCAATACCCCTCAAAGTTATGGCATCTTGGGTATGCACATTTAAGCTATGCTGGTTTGAGTTTATTGTCCAAGAAAAGAATGGTAGATGGTTTGTCAAGGATAGTAGAGCCTAGTAGTAGTTGTGAAACTTGTGTTTTGCACAAGCAACATTGACAACTCTTTTTATTCGTAAACTCAATAACGACAAGAGAAACATTAGAGCTATTGTGTAGTGTTAGCCTATACAAACCATTTTCATTGGAAAGAATCAATATTTTATGACCTTTATAAATGATTATAGCCGTAAGACATGGGTCTATATTTTTTAGCATAAGTGAAGATTTTGATACATTTTTGTTGTTTAAGGCCCATGCTAAGAAGGAGAGTGGAAGTTATAGCAAAGTACTAAATTTTTATTGTGGGGGACAGTATAACTTCAATCAAGTTGTAATTTTTTTGCAAAAATAATGGCATCAAGGAGGAGCTTACAACTAGTTATACTTTGCAACAAAATGGAGTGATTAAGAGGAAAAATAGGACCATCATAGATATGGGAAAGAGAATGATAAAATAAAAGGGATTCCCAAATGAGTATTGGGGAGAGACTATAGAAAAAAACTATACATTTGATCAATATAAGTTCGACAAAGGTGGCTCGTGACAAGATTCCTCAAGAAGGGTGATCAAAATGCATGTAGATAGTTGATAACTTGAGAGTGTTCAAGAGAGTGTTCAATTGTGTAGCATATGCACTTGTGCCAGACAAGAAGTAAAATTTAGATGACAAGCTTAGTGAGAAGTGCATTTTAATGGGCTATATTATTGAGTCCAGGGCATATACATTGTACATTCCTATTAGAAAGAAGATTTTAATTCGTAGAGATGTTTAGTTCATTGAGAATGTGTCATGGTATGGCTCAATGGACACCTCTTCATTGACCTCATGTGGAATTCCTCTTAATGATGAAGACAATGAGCATGAAGATCGACAGGATCATATATAGCAATAAATAAGAAGAGCTCCAAGCAATTCTAGGTAGCTAAAGATGTGCATAGACAACTCCATATTGCTCGTGAATTAGATAGGTGGCTAATTAAATTTTCTTAGAATTGAGTTGGAGAGAGCTCCAAGTGGCTCAAGGAAACTTTAGGCATGGTAGAAAACTCCAAGAAACTCCTAATGCAGACAAGTAGAAAAGCAAGCAACCAATAGATAGAGAATTGGCTCTCAATCGCTCTAGACAGCTTTAGGTCTCCTCCAAATGGCTTTGGGTCATTCTAGATGGCTCTAGATAGCTGTGGATAGAGTTTATAAGACAAAACAATGGTAGTAATGATATTTCAAACCCCACTCTCACCTCCCTAATGATAAGAAACACTTAAGAGTTTAAGGGAGATCTACTAGAGTGAAAGGTATGATGAATATTTTTGTGAAAACATCGATTTCACATTAGTTTTCTCATAGTGATCTGATTTATCTTGATGATGTTATCAAAGAGGATAAATGGTGTGAGGTCATGGATGAGGATAAATATGTTATAGAGATAAATAGAACATGGGAGCTAACTAATTTCCCTCCTAGTAAACAAGTTATTAGGGTTGAATGGATCTACAAAACCAAGAGAAATGTTGAAGCAAGAATGGAGAGGTATAAGGAAGGATTACTTGTCAAGGGGTAAAAACAATAATTTGGGAGAGATTATGATGAGACATATGCCTTAATATTGTATAAATGGAAACTATGCAAGTAGTTACAACAATGATAGCCCAACACAAATGGAAAGTATTTCAAGTGGATGAGAAGTCTTCCTTCTTGAATAGAGTGTTGAAAGTGGATGATAAGTCTTCCTTCTTGAATAGAGTGATGAGTTCAATAATAGATATTGTAGCAGCAATTTGGATCTAACCATGTATAGAAGTTTGGTTTGAAGTTTGATGTATTTAAGAACAACTAGGCTTGATATAATGCATGTAGTGAGTATACTTTCTAGATTTATGGAGACTCCAAAAGACACCCTTTGACAAGTGGATAAGAAAATAATGAGGTATGAGAATAGCACCAAAAGTTATGATATTTGTATATTGCAACTAATGATTTTAGGTTGGTTGATTACATGAATAGTGACTGGGAAGGAAGCATGTATGATAGAAAGAGAACATTGAGTTGTGTTCTATTCGGGCTCCAAATTTCTCTCATGGGCTTGTAAGAAACAACTAGTAATTTCCCTATTTATAGTTGAGGATAAATATATAGAATAAAATGTAGTAACATGTCAAGATATCTGACTAAGAATAATCTTTAGAAATTTTAAGGAAGAAAAAGAGGATGGAACAACAATCTTTTGTGAAAATGTTTCATTAACGTTGACAAAGAATCTTATTTTTCATGGAAGAAGCAATCATGTTGAAATCAAGTATCATTTTATCAGAGAGTTTGTTGAAAATGATGAAATTAAAGTAGATTTTTGTAGGTCTGAGAAGTAGCTAGTAGACATTTTCACCAAGCCATTGAGAAGGGATAATTTTGAGTGCCTAAGAAGAAACTTGGGCATAATTATTTTCCATCATGAATGATCTTGTTTCTTGTCTCAAGAAATGAGGGAGTGTTGGAAATTTGAAGTTGTCTAAGCCTTAGTACAACTCCTATTCACCAGCCTGTCAAGAGCTATTTGCATTGTAATGAAGTTATTTTGTTTATAGGCATTGGGATCTCCATACCAAATCTTGTTCTTGACATTGTTTCTATTGGAGTTAATTGTCTATAGTGAATTTAATTTTTTAGGTTAATTTGAATTTGTGCACATATATTTTTGTTGTTGAACAACACATGACAAAGAGGGGGATATTTTTCCATAATGTTTGAAGAGAATGTTTTGAACTACCAATCTGAGAAGTAGATTTTGGGTGCAACAGTAGCTGTGTTTTATTGGTTGAGCAATTATTACTTTAGATTTAGTGAAAGTTGAAGCGAGTAGTAGTGTGTAAGAGATCTCCAAGAATCTCTATAACTTTGTTGGGAGTAGATCTAGAATGATGCAAACATTTTGTAATTAGTAGTTTGTTAGTTTGTTTATTTTTGAGTTTGTATTTTAATTTATAAAAAAAATTAGTTTAATAGAAAGAAAGAAGAGAATATGCATGTCTCCAACTTGGTTATTGTCTCTTTGATTTTATAGTTATGTTTTGCATTATCAGTGATATGAAAATCTAATAAACAGTCTCAAAAGCTGATTTATTTTGTATCAGAGCTTTGTGTATCTTAAATTTAAGAATAATATAATTTTCTAATTATCTTGTGAGGTGTTACAATTAAAAATATCACAACCTTATCTCTACATTAAAAAATCTAAAAATCAATCTTATCCTAGATGAAAAGATAGACAACTAGGAATACCCACTCCCTAATTAAATAAGGATTTAATGCACAAGATGTTAAACACACAAATATAATAATGTAGATATCATTTATACTATTGTAGATTGTATCTTATATCTGCCCTTGAATACCTCTAAATATGTAGTACTTATTACATTGTTTTCATATTAAATATACACTATCATTTCATTTTTACATCGAATTTTCACATGGTATCAAAGCATAAGCCACTTTACAATTATTTACCTATGATTGACCTAGAGGTGATTCTGCAACATACAATTGTATGTAGAAGAGGTGAAAAAGGCGAAATAAATCTTTACTGACAATTCACTAAATTATTGATGTTTTTTATCCCTATATTGTTAGCTCTCAGCTAGATATACAAAATTGCAGAAGATACATGCATATCCTATAATGTACCATCATGCCATACACAACAATAGTTTTTCTTGTTTTTTCAAACCTCTACAGTTTTATGCCTCATTTTACTACAGGTCTTAAGGAATAGAGGCAAGAAGAAATCCAAATATTTTTACCCACTTACAGACTAGGTAAAGACAATTGGAGCAGTTACATGTTTATTTATTTTGTTGTCTTTACAATGATAAATGACAAATGATAGTTCCTTAAAGAGAAATAATGTCTTGAGGATAATATATATAACAAACATGAAATGAATATGTCAACATGATCTAAAGGATCCAACATCACAATCAATTTTTTGGAGATCAGAATGTCTAAGGTCTTAATAGGGAAATATTTTATCCACTAGGACAAATTATGGAGTGTTGATCATATATTTCAAGTGAGATAGATAAAGGAACCTTCAATAGATAAAAGAACCTTCAATTGAAGGAAAAAAAATAAAAAGAAAATATTTTCAATTGCTATGTTGAAGCCCAACATGTTAGAAATGATCTTTTATTTTTGGTAATTAAATAGCTAGAAGGGCTAGCTCCCATTATATTAAAATATCAATATAAATGTTTAATAGAGTCCAAGATGTTAAGCAAAAACCATGAGCTATGATAAATGCCCAAAAATGTTGAAATCTAACAACAAAAGATAAAGGTGTTGGCAATATGGAGGAATTGATTATGTGTTGCATTGATGTTTTGTCATTGATGTCAACACTAGTTGTTATGGTTGGTTACCGACAGACAGGTTTTGGTTACTGGTAGAAGATCCTATGCTACTGGTAAGGGTTTAAGGTTTTACCAACAGAGCTTTCACTGAGAATCTTTGACATGATGCACAAGTGATGTTGGTGAGGCTTCTAGATGGAATTCAGGATGCAGAAGGTGATCCTTGATCATGCCTCAACTGATTGGAGACATCGCTTTGGCATGGTGGACCCAGATTAGGTCTGGTACCTATTTAGGTTATGGACCAGTATCATGTTAACGTGTTCTCTACATGTTACCGAGATGTTTTATGGATTGGTTAATGTTGTTTTGGTCTTAGGCCAACATGGCATATCATTGTAATATGGATGTATGGAATGATTTTATTGTAATATCTTTTAGGTGCATGACCTAATTGGTTTAGGCCTTAGGGTTTGTATAAATTGATGTAAGTTCTCATTGTAGACCCTGTGTTGTGGTTGTGGAATGAAATATCATATGTGAAGGAGATTTGGTTGATCATAGGTGATCAAATTGGGTTTAAGTAAGAGGTCAAAGGCCTCCAGTATTGAGCTTAACAGGGCCTGTAATCAGGCATGGTAGATGCTATCTCTGGTAGTTCATTCTTCTGGATTGTTTTCCAATTATCTTGAGGTGGTTATAACCTCTCTATAGTCAGTGAGACTCCTTTGTAATGAGCAGTACGCTCTAGGCAGTGTTCCTTCTTGCATGTGTAGGCCCCTTATACTTTCTGCATAAGTATCATCTAACTGTGGGTAGGCTTCCCACCATGGTTTTTCCCTTTACTGGATTTTCCATGTACAAATCATGGTGTTATGTGGTATGGTTGCATTGTGTTAATTCTCTATTTCATTCTTAAGTTTTATTGCTTACCAGTATCTGTCTTTGCTATTCCGGTAGTCAATGTTTATGTGCTCCGGTTAAAGGTTATAAAGTGGATTGATTAATATAATCTATTGACAACTGATTCAACCCCTCCTCTTAGTTGTCCACCGGTTATCCTAACAATTGGCATCCCAAATTTGGTCCTCTTTTGTAGAAGCATAACCTCTTGAGGTAGATCCTATGGCAACTAATACTTCAAATCCATCGGCAACTATTTTTAGAAGAGAAATCCCCAAGCTTGATGGAACAAATTATGGCATATGGAAAATCCAAATGGAGACTCATCTTAGATGTCTTGGCAAGGATATACTCCTTATGATCTAACATTTGGAAATCCTGCTCCTACAGACCTAGACAAGAATATTGAAAATGATTGCAGAGCTAGAGAAGCCCTCTTGTGTGCACTTAATGATTAGAAAATCATGGGATTGACTAATAAGTCATTGGTAAAGGTTATGTGGGATAAATTTCAAACTTTGAATGAAGGTGATCCTACTATCAAAATTGCTAAACTTGATGGTTACCGAGTTAGGTACGAGAACTTCAAGAAGGAAGATAATGAAAGAATGACTAAATTTATGGAAAGAGTAAATGAGATTGTTATGGGAATTAAATGTTGTGGAGGATCTCTGAGTGAAGATGAAATAGTTTCCAAAGTCTTGAGAGCCCTTCTAGCAGATTACAAGATGAAGGCGACTGCAATTAATGAATTGAGAACAATGGCAAACACTTTAGTTAATAGACACATTCTGATTGGGAAATTATCTACTTTTGAGCTTGAAGAATTTGGACCTTCTGGAGCTGCAAAGTCTGAACCTTGTTTTCATGCATCATCATCTACCAACAAAAGTGATTGGAAAGCCTTATATGCAAAAGAATGGGAAGATATATGGAAAGAGGATGAAGAATTTGAGCAGCTTGAAGCCTTATTTGCTAGAAGAGTACCTAAAGGACTGACAGAAAGTAAGTATGAACGAAAAGCACCTTTTAAATGTTTTGCATGTAATAAGATTGGTCATTTTGCATCTAGATGTCCTGAAAGGAATGCAAATCATCAATTATCAGCATGAAGTATCTATCACCTTGAAAGCTTTTAGTCCTTGCTATACCACATAGGTCAGTATGAATCAAATCAAGCACATCATTAGATTTATCAAGTATGCTCTTAAAAGAAGTTCTAACTTGCTTTCCCAATTGACATTCCTTACATACCGGATTATGAGGCTTTCTAATCTTAGGTATATCTCTAGCTACCTTTGGTGAATTGATCTTAACAATACAATCAAAATTAACATGACACAACCTCTTATGCCATAACCAACTCTCATCAATATGAGTAATCAGACATGTCTTATTACTAGTGTTCAATTCAAAGATATTACCTCCAGTCTGAGTATCGGTTGCAATCTACAAACCAGTTTTGTTAATGATTTTGTATTTTCTATCTTTAAATTGAAGTTGGAATCCCTTGTCCACCAATTGACCAACACTTAAATTATTGTGCTTTAACCCTTCTACATAATAGACATTATCAATATTATGCTTGCCATCCAGATAAATAATACCTCTACCTTTGATCATACATGCTTTGTCATCTCCAAATCTGACTTGACCACGATTGTATTCTTGCAGGGACATAAATTTTCTTTTATCTCCAATCATATGATGCAAGCATCCACTATCAATTACCCATTCATCCTTCTCTTCAGCTTTATCTGCCAAGGTCGTTTCTTCATTCTTGATAGTTGGTTCCAGTTCATCTTCTTTTAAAGCATAGAACACCCATTCCTTTCCATTTTCAGATCCACTAGCAGAGTTTGCTGTCTGTTCATCCTCAGAGTCATCACTTACTCCTTCCTCATCTGCTATGTAGCATTGTTTGTTTTTCTTGAATATATATCTTTTCTAATTAGGCTTAAATGATTTATCAACTATTTAAATGAAGAGGTATGTCTTATTTCTCAGATTGAACTGGCATTTGTTATTGAAGTTTTTAAAGATAAACATTGGTTAAAGGCCATGGAAGATGAATTAGATCAAATAGAGAAGAATGAGACTTGGACTTTAGTTTCTCGACATAAAAATAAGAATGTTATTGGAACTAAATGAGTTTTTAAAAATAAACTAAACGAGGATGGTCAATTTGTAAGAGACAAGGCTATATTGGTTTGTAAAGGATATTCTCAAATGGAAGGAATTGATTATGGTGAGACATTTGCACCTGTAGCTAGAATTGAAGCTGTTAGACTATTTCTTGCCTATGCAGCTTATAAAAACTATAAGGTCTATCAAATGGATGTTAAATGTGCATTTTTGAATGGTGAACTTGAGGAAGAGGTATACATTGAGCATCCTGATGGATTTTTACTGACAAATGATAAAGATATGGTTTTTAGGTTAAGGAAAACTTTATATAGATTGAAACAAGCTCCTAGAGCTTGGTATGCAAGGTTGGATAAATATCTTTTGAAGCTTCTAAAGGCAGTGTTGATAATAATTTATATTATAAGATCACTTATGATGATATTCTGATTATTGAAGTATTTGTTGATAATATCATTTTTGGAGGTGAAGATAAATTTTGCATGGAATTCTCTCATAATATGAATAATGAATTTTAAATGTCCATGATTGGTTAGATGAGATTTTTCTTAGGTTTGCAGATTACTCAAACTGACAAAGGCATCTTTATCTATCAAACTAAGTATATAAGGGAATTGTTGAAGAAATTTGGTATGGATAATTTCAAACCGGTAAGTACTCCTATGGTGACAAGTGAGAAGTTATCTATCAAAGATACATCTACACCGATAAATTTGACAAGGTATAAGTCTATGATTGGTGGCTTGTTATATCTATAAATCAGACTAGACCAGATATTATGAATGCAGTAAGTATTGTTTAAAGATATCAAAGTAATCCTAAAGAAAATCATGAATGTGCAATAAAGAGGATATTCTAGTATTTGCAAGGAACAACAAAATATGGCTTATGGTATTCTAGAGATGATAAATTCACTTTATGTGCATATACAGATTCAGATTGGGCAGGAGATACTGATGACAGGAAGAGAACTTCTAGTGGAGCTTTCTTTCTTGGAAAGAAATTGGTTTCATGGATCAACAAAAAATAGTCATGCATTTCTTTATCTACTACAGAAGCTTAATATGTTGCAGCAGCTAATTGCACTCAAGTCTTATGGATGAAGAAAATGTTAAAGGATATCATGGTAAATTATAGTGAATGGGTAGTTATCTATTGTTATAACTCTACAGCTATTGACATGTCTAAGAATCCGATATTTCACTCTAAGTCTAAACACATATCAATAAAATATAACTTTCTGAAGGACAAGGTGGAAGAAAAGGAAGTTAAATTGGTTTATGTGAACACTAAAGAGAAGATTGTAGATATATTCACTAAACTGCTTTCTAAGGAATCATTTGAGTATTTGAGAGACAAGTTAGGGGTATCTACGCCTTCGGTAGAAACTTAATTGACGAAGCAGACCATCAAACTAGTATGCATCATCAACTTTATCCTTTGCTCCGGGTTGATGTAGTGGTACTACTACTCAGGGGGAGTAGTCAGATTTGAGATCCACAAAATTTTGATATCTATGTCATATCCTTGGCATTGATGTCAAAGGGAGAGAGTTATATGTGAAAAATTCAGATCATTTTCAGATTGGACTACACTCCTCAGGGGGAGTTGCTCAGATTTTTTAGTTTTTCATTGTTATATCTTCTATGAGAAATGTTTGGTAGTTCTTGACACTTAGATGTTTTCCTTTTCACATCTAGTGTTGCCATCAATGCCAAAGGGGGAGATTGTTGGCAATATGGAGGAATTGATTATGTGTTGCATTGATGTTTTTTCATTGATGTCAACACTAGATGTTATGGTTGGTTATCAACAGATAGGTTTTGGTTACCGGTAAGGGTTTAAGGTTTTACCGGCAAAGCTTTCACTAAGAATCATTGACAAGATGCACAAGTGGTGTTGGTGTGGCTTCTAGACAGAATTCAGGATGCAGAAGGTGATCCTTGATCATGCCTCAACTGATTGGAGACATCACTTTGGCGTGGTGGACCTAGATTAGGTCTGGTACCTATCTAGGTTATGGACCGATATCATGCTAACATGTTCTCTACACGTTACCGAGATTTTTTATGGACTGGTTAATGTTGTTTTGGTCTTAAGCCGACATGGCATATCATTGTAATATGGATGTATGTAATGATTTTATTGTAATATCATTTAGGTGGCTGACCTAATTGGTTTAGGCCTTAGGGTTTGTATAAACTAATGTAAGGTCTCATTGTAGATCATGTGTCATGGTTGTGGAATGAAATATCATATGTGAAGGAGATTTGGTCGATCATAGGTGATCAAATTGGGTTTAAGTAAGAGGTCAAAGGCCTCCGATATTGAGCTTAACATGGACTGTAATCAGGCATGGTAGATGCTATCTCTGGCAGTTCATTCTTTTGGATTGTTGTTGAATTATCTTGAGGTGGTTATAACCTCTCTGTAGTTAGTGAGACTCCTTTGTAATGAGTAGTACACTCTAGGCAGTGTGCCTTCCTGCATGTGCAGACCCCTTATTATATCACATGCTTTCTATAGAAGTATCATCTGACTATGGGTAGGATTCCCACTCAGGTTTCTCCCTTTACCGGGTTTTCCACGTACAAATCATGGTGTTATGTGGTATGGTTGCATTGTGTTAATTCTTTGTTTCATTCTTAAGTTTTATTGATTACTGGTATCTATCTCTACTATTCCGATATGCAATGTTTATGTGCTCCAGTTAAAGGTTATAATGTGTATTGATTAACATAATCTATTGAGAACTTATTCACCCCCCCTGCCTCTCAGTTGTCCACCAGTTATCCTAACAAAAGGTTGTCTAGGCCAAAAATATTGGGCATGAAACCAAAAGTGGAATCAGAGGCCAGCCTAACCCAATTGAACCTAAATCCAAACCCTAATAGCTAAAACATAGACAAAGCAGTTTTATCAATAAACCTAAAATACATCCACCATTCAAGAAGTAGTCCCTTACTCTTCTTTAGCCACCTCCCCCAACATGATTCGCTCATCTTGAATGGTCCCTTCAAGTCCTTCCAAATGGATGTAAGATTAAATCCATTTAGGGTCTATATTATTCTCCATCTTTTTATAGTTCTAAAGGAATTCCGAGCCTCTTTTTGCCACATGCTTACTATCTTGGTATTATTCTTCATCATTGAGTAGAATGAGAGGGGTGTTGAAAATATTCAGAACTAACCAAGTTACTGAGAGGGGAGGGGTGAATCAGTAACACTTAAATCTTTTAATTCATTTCTGCACTTGCATATATTAAACCATTCATCCTTTTAATCTACTGCATGCATGAAAATATAATCATTCACAACACATAACACAAAGATTTGGTGACCCAGAAACCTTCCAAATAGAAAGTAAAACTGGGGTGGGGATGGTACCCACAAAACTTTGATACTGCAGTAAAAGTTGGCCGGTTAAGGCTTACAATGATCACTTCTGATGATCTGCCCTGTTAGAAGCAAATTTGGACTGCTAGGTCCACCTTGTTAGAGGATTTACAAACATACAATGAAGTATGCACTCGGTTAAGAGATTTACAAAAGACTGTTAAGTCTACCCGGTAAAAGGATTTACAAACTGATTCAACTGTTAGGATGAAACAGTAGATCTTGACTTACAACTTTATTGCTGATAAGATCCTTTGAGTATTGATCTCCTTCTGAGATAGATATGTCGATTCTGCTCCTTTACTGACTCTGCGAAAATGTTCTGGTCTGCTGCCTTAATGCAGTTTCTGCTCTGCTCTTTCTAATTTCGCATATCCATACATCTTACATTTTTCATTCATACTACAGATGGTATAATACATCACATATATATAATGTCCATAATTACATTTACATTTCATAAAGTCGGCCTCATACAAATTAATAACATAAACTCATTCTTAAGTCGGCCTTACATAGGTGAACAAAATATTACTGAGTCGGTAGATACTCGGTTCCTCAAGCTGGCTCAGTGATCTTCTGATACACGGCGTCCACTACAGTACTCAGCATCGTCATGCTCTCGGTAAGAGTAGAAGCTCGGTCCATACTAGTCCCGAAGTGTAGCTTGGAACTCGGTAGCTGTGGTGACTCGGTAGATATAGTGTCACTCGGTAACCACTGGTGACTCGGTGAGAACTGACTTCTCGGTAACTGCTGTTTGTCTCATATGCTCGGTGACAGTCTTACTGCTTGGTTTGAACTGTTTAATCGGTGAGCTTTACTGAATGCTCGGTATAGGCTGTAGACTAAGTGATGAGCTTGGTAACCATTCAAAATCGAATAAGTGTTTTCACTAAGTGTATTCACTAATGACAAATATATCATTATTCCAACAATCTCCCCCTTTGGCATTAGTGACAAAAACACTTATGAGACAAAAATGAATCTATCACGCTGACTTGATTCTTCAAAATTGATGTCAATTGTAGATTGCTGTATATACCTGTATATCTCACTGTACATAACTCCCCCATAGAATATACATAAGATTCTATATACTTATCTCTATACCAATTGTTATTTACATTCTCCTTTGATCATTCTTCCTTTGTCTCTAATAATATGTTCCATATTTTCCCCCTTTTTGACAATAATGCCAAAGAATAGATAACTCAAATAGAAATATTGAAGTGTGAGATAAACTCTGAGTGTACTTGTTTGATATGAGCCAAGGTCTTATCCCAATTTTCTTGCAAAATTGTGCAAATAGACAATGCAACTTGAACTTTGGCTAAAAGTTCAATTACATGCTCTGCAACTGAAAAAATGTTATCATGGATCAATGTTTTGGAATGTGTAATGTGTTTCTGCATTGTATCCATGTTAGGGAGGATTATATTCTGAATATCTAACAATGTAGACCGGATCCTTGCATCTTCCCTGAGCAATTCTGATTGCTTATCTAATAGGAATCTGATGTTTGAATGGTGAGTTGAGCTTGAGTTGGGGTCAAGCTGCAACTGTTGTGCACTTGTTTTCAGATCATCATCAATTTTCTTCAGTTGATCTCTGATTCCTTTTGTGAACTCGGTAACATCACATAACTTTGCAAAAAATGAAGTTACATTATTAAAAGAATTTTCTAACTTGGCCAAAATAGTGGTCAATTCAACCTGTTTTATTGCTATCTGCTGAGCAATGTGCTCAAGCACCTTGTTATCAAATTTCTTCTCGGTTCTTTCTATCAGTTTCTCTTCTCCTGATGAGTCCTCATTGAATCTATTCACAGCCTCTTCGAGTTGTAGCAAAATGTGTTGAGAGGGATCAACTTTTATACCTAAGGCATCTGTGAGAATGGTCTTTGCACCGTTTATGATGTTGAATTCCCTGTCTCTCTCACTTCTTGGTTGTTTTTGTTTTGCTTTCTGTTCTAACAACTGGCTGATCAATCTCATTTCATCAATTGATGCAGTATTGAGGTCTATTTGTGGAATGACAATCTCTTTATCCAGATCTATATCATCCTCTATAGCCTTGCCGGTAAGCAGAAGTTTTAAAGGTGTCTTTTGTATTACTTCTGTGCTTACTTCCTTATCTTTTGATGTAGTTACAATGGTTGATAAGGTTGGAGTAGCTGTTATAACTAGAATGGGATTTACTAGAGGAAGACTCGTGGATGTACCGACTGTTCCCAAAATTGATGTACATGCAGGAGTGCTGATTGGTGTGATCATTTGTGCTAAAGAATGTGTCAAAACTGGAGAGGTTGCAAAACTTACTATGCATGCTGCAGGAGAAGTTGTGATCTCGGTGATTGAAGAAGTCACTTGTTGCTCGGTAGAGGCAACACTCTGCATCCCAGTAGATAATGACATGCTCTGCAGCTCAGTGGATGAGGTAACTATTGGCTGGAGCTGAGAGGTGATTGGCAAGGATTGAGCAATAGATGTAGCTACTGTGCTCACAATCCTGCTGGCTGAAGCTGATGATGCAACACCTTTCTGAGGTGAGTGAGGAAGAGATGCAATGACTTCTGCTGCTACCTGTTCAGGATCATCTTCTTCATCACCTATTATCACCGTGTCTTCTTCATCACCTATTATTACCGTGTCACCTTCTTCCTCAGCTGCTTCTTCTTCTTCCTTCTCCTCTTCATCCTCTTCATCATCTTCATCATCTTTATCACCCTCAATTGTTACCGTGGGGTCAGATGGCATTTGCAGCTTATATATCCTTTTCCACACAATTGTGGCATTATTTACTATTGCTTCTATCTGCTTGGAGAGAACTAAGAAGGTATGAAACCTAAGTGTCATTTGGTGTTCATTCTCCTTTAATGCCTCTTTTACTTCTTTATATGTCAGGTTTGGTAACAACTGTTTTAAGGTTTGTGCATAAATGTCTTTGACAGTTTGCACTACTGAAGTCCATCTTGGTCTAATCCTGACTAGAAGCTCATTTGGAATTTGAGAACTGATATCATCTGGGGTATATTTCCATTTACCCATTTTGTTCAGTAAAAGCTCCTCGATCTGCATCTTTTCTGCATCTGATCTGCTTTCATACTTCAGTGCCTTGAAGTTAGACATGCCAGATCCTTGTTCCAACTGTTTCAATTTTTCTTCGAAGGTAGGAGGGGGTTTCCTGAATACAACTATACTTTCTTTCTGCCCTTTCCTGGTTCTCCTTGTGAACACTGCAGTTTTAGGTTTGGGCTTGGTGATTACTACTTTGCCTTTCTTCTTTGGTGTTTCTGCTTCCTCTTCTGATTCCTCTTCTGTTTCTTCTGTTTCTTTAGCTGCCTTTCTCTTGGTACTGGTGATGGCCTTTGGAAGCTTGATTTCAAGCTCAATTCTGGCTTTGGCCTCATCATAAGTGCCAAATGCAGGGGTGTTGGGAATGGCTGGTTCATTTATCAGGGCTTCTATTATATCCCTTGCTTCATCTATGTTAATTTCATAGGGCAATGGTTTTACCCATGCCACTCGGGGTATGGCTGCCTGGATGTAAACTTTATCACAGTCTACCATGAAGCATATATCATCCTTGTAATCTTTTACCAACTTAGGAGGAATCCTGAACCTGTTGTTCATTTTGTCCTTAAATTCTTCAAAATAATTATCCATTACTGTCTCAAAATTCTGACCTATTTCTGCTATAAACTCATTTATCTGATACAAAATTGGAGTATCCTTCCTCCATACTACTGTGCCTTTAGAAGGGAAAAAGTTTTGTACATAGAAAAATATACAAATCAACAAAGAACCAAATTTGCATGGATTATTCTTTGATGTCCTTATACTGTCCATGTTCTTGTTGAATTGTGTTAGTAAAACCTCTGCTAGGTCAAAATCCATGTTCTTCTTTACTACCTTGTAGGCAAGGTCTACTGCCTCACATGCCACACTATTTAGCCTACTGGAACTATACAGCTTATATGCAATGATAATAATACCAAATTTAAGTTCAACATCAGATACATTGTTAATTTTCAATCCTCTACCATCCCATTCGGCAAGAGTTAACTCCTGCAGTTCGTCCCGACCTAGGGTTTTGGTGGATTTTGCTTTGTCTGTCATCGGTAAACCTGTGATTCTATGAATCATCTTCTTTGTTATTAAGATAGGTTGATCTAACCATAGTTGCCCATCATGTACACGGCTCAATACATACCTAATCCATTTCACTTGAAAGTTTCTTGGTAGGTGTGGGATATGGGTCAAACCTTTGATTTCCAAATGTCTATGCTCGGGTTTTAGGGTTTTGTCAACACATAGCTGACTTAGGGCATTGTCCATTTCTAAAGTCCCTAACTCCTGAATAGTGCATTTGAAATGAGTACGAATGTCATTGATAAGAAGTACCTTGGAAGGAATTCTGGACTGTGCTCCACTTGGGTCGAGTGATTCTGCGATCGCTGGAACGAGTTTGAAGTTCGGCGCTGTCCATTT